>NC_139150.1:87006189-87606189 GCF_964270905.1 Leucopleurus acutus
AGACCAAATGAGGTAATAATACCTGTAAAATGCTCTGAACAGTACCTGACACAAAGTAAGCAGTCAATGAATAATAAGTATTGTTATTACAACCAATGGATAAGACTGATGTCAGGTCTCTAACTCCCCTGGAGGGTGAGGATCAACAAGAAGAAATAATCTATAAACAGTTGTATGCAGCTATATTTAACTATAAGTAAAAGAATGGGTGGTACTAGTCCATCTGGCGCTTTGAATTTCCTTAAAAACAAAACAAGAATGTTTATGGTAGATTATTTTTCAAATTTTTATATGTGACTGTTGTTTTTGTTTATGAAAACAAAGTCAGTACTTTATATTAATTTTATTTTAGGATATTCTGTATTAGAGTAGAAGTTATAGTAACTTTTCTCCTTAAAGCTGATAGATTTATTTTCTGTTTAGATTCATTAGTTTGTGACTATTTCTACTTCATGATATCTCCATAGCTGCTGACAGACATTCAAATGAGTGAGAGAGCACTCTGCCATCAAACTAGTCCTTTTGCATCTCTATACATATTACTCTGGGTTCTCCTCATTATAATTCTTCTGGAAACTAGAAACTACTTTAATAATATCAGTGAGATGGAATGATGGTAGTGTTGTGTTTCTCTTTACTAAAGCTATTTGTAAAGATGGTTAAATTAAGCATTTCTGAAGACTTTTAAAATATTATTTTACATAAATGAGATATTGATGACATGTCAAAGCCATTCACAGAATTTCTAAGGAAAAAAAATGATCACAATCACCGATTTCATCATATCTGGTCGATAGTATTTATTTCAACACCTTTAATGAGTAAATCATTGAACCACACCATCATCTTTGGTTAGAGATATATATGTCACTCACTGAGAGATTTTGCAGCTCTCCCTGTGGTGGTGGCTGGCAATAGTGGATTTGCAGTTTTGGGAAAACTTTTAAACCATTATGGGAAGAAAAGAGAATAAACTAAGGTGAAGGTAAATGAAGCAAGATGAAGGCAGAAAGACTCAGCCATAGTGTTAGAAATATTGACAACCCTCTTCTTCTGAAATCTCCAGAAATCCCTAGACCTCCCAGCTACAGTACAGTATCTTTCATCTGGGGCTCACATCCAGAATCTTTCTGATTACTGAGAATTCTTTTGAGTGCTTCATGTCTGTCACCAAAGTTTTATTAGAGACCTTTGTGTTTGAAAAGATTTTGTGTGTTTGTGTGTGTGTATGCCTGTGTGTGGTCTCTGTATGTGTCTGTGTGTCTGCAGCCAGATGCAGATGTGTTGCCTCAATTCCTAAGAAAACAAAACAAGTCCTATTTATTTGTATGAAGGCAACACAAGATTAACAGTGGCCACAATATGCAAGTATTTCACTTTCCAAGGAATACTGTAATTGAGTCTAAGTAAGAGCCTTTAACTAAATTGCAAAGGAATATACTAAATGGAAAACTTACAAAAGAGAAGTAATGTACACTACAATTATAGATAACATACTATGGTCTTTCAGAGTTTCTCAGTCCTTTGATGTAATTATTGGTAACCAGAATGACAAAAGCTATGAATCAAATGGAATTCACCCATATATTAAGAAAAGTTCTAAAATATACTATCTTTTCCATATTTCCTTTGGTTTCTTACAGTTTATACTTTTATAAAATAATTTCTACTTATTTGAACATATTTGATAAATGTCTTGAATTAAAACCTATCTCTCCTAAAATAATTTCTAATTATACCTTTTTAATTTAGCAATACAAACTATATAAAATAAGAACTTGCTTTGCCTTCAATTGTACTTGGATATTTTAGAACCATTTCTGAAGACAGCTTATTTTAAAAGACAAGATGTCTGATAACAAGGGGGAAAACCTGTGTGATTTAGGTTTAAGCTTAGACCAAAAAGAAATGTTTTAAGCATTGGAAGGAACTTCATTAGAGTTAATTTATTCTTTTAATATACGGAAGTATGTCATAAAACTTAGCTATACCTGTGTGTGATATGGTACCTCATTTTTTCAATCAACTGCATGTTTTCAACTTAAGTTTACTTCAAGTTTTCTGAAAAGAATTGTACAAAGACAGCATTTGATTAAGGATTAATCACTATGGCAACTGAGACGTGGTGACTGAAAGGGGGAGGATGTATTCTCCCCTCAGTTTCCTGCCAGCTGTCATAGTCAACCTCTGCTGCCTGAATCCAAGCCAAAATATAGACTGTGACCAACTCGAAGAAACTATATCTGTATTTTTATAAATTGGTACAAGTATCAGACTATAAAAGAAGACTTAATCCCCTGAATTGGATGACAGACACTTGGCACTCTTGCCAGTGTTTGACAGAGAAATAACGGGTTGCTTTGTAGTAAAACCTGGATTAATAGTAAACCGTTCTTTATGTTATTGCAGTGTGGTGTAAATGAGAGAACTAAGCATGCCGTCAGCCTGGAGGCGGGGGTGGCATGGGGGAGAGGTGCCTTTTATATAACCAGTGCAGGTTTAAGCACTGTTCAGAATACTGTAAATACAAAATGTTGTCTTAGAACTTCTCTTTCTTGTATTTGTATTAGATTGGCATTTTGTAGATTACTTAAAGAAAGGATTTCTATGAGCTATGGTGGATTTAGTTGCAGTATGTTTATACAGCTTTTGGAGTCAGCAAGGAGGGATGGACTGTTTACAATGAGCAGACTTTGGGGAGATATAGCATTCCATTAGCCTAGTTTTCAGGACAGTGAATGGCATGATGGTTTAAAGTAATTGTTCACAAATGACTGGTTTATGAAGTAGTCCAGTAAGTAAGGTTTATGGTTTCAGCATGTAGCGGAATTAACTCTTACTGGGTGGGATTTTTCATGGTCTTATGATTTTTCTTTCTATAGCTAGATGTTAATTTTATGGTGTTTTTGTATCAGAAAGTTATTCTTTCAAGTGATTTTAGTAGAGATTGGATTTTTTAAGTTGTGTGTGTGTATGTATGAAATTATGTGACCAGTGCTGGCATGAAAAAGGCTGTTGTGTTTCTATCCTTAGAACTAGGATTGATTCAGAGAGATAGTGTGTCATTTGTGAAGAACACCTGTCACCTCGTCAGAGGAATGAGAATCTGGTGTTAACTATAAGCACCTATACCTGTTCCCCTCCTAGCTGGTGGCAATGAGAAGCCACAAAACGTCACTTCCTCACAGTGACGTTACCAGGCTTAATAATGCCACTAATGAGCTGATGTGTACAAAACACATTCAACTCCTTGCAAGAAAGGCATAAATTTTTATTATTGTAATTATGATTATTGCTTATTAGTAGGGGTGATGAGTGAAACTCTTTGTTATTCTCTGCAATGACCTGTTATTCTTTTTGTCGTTAATAGTACCAATAATAGAATATGTTAGAATACCATAAAAGATATCTAGTCCAGTCCTCAAATTTTATAGATGAAGGGCCCACCTTGAACTATGCCTGATTTATCATAAAGAATACTATAGAAAAAAAACTGTATTTGACAGTACTTATAAAAAACTAATTTGACCATGGCCTAGACTGACAAAAATATTCTTTGCTTATTAGGAAGTAGCTTGATTCTAACTCTTCTCCTAGCTGGTCATTGTTCCAATTGCAGAGACGATTGATATGGCTTCTTTGAACAGTTTCTCCATTTAGAATAGTTGGAAGATTATAAATAGCTTAAAAATACTATCTCTTCGGGCTTCCCTGGTGGCACAGTGGTTGAGAGTCCGCCTGCCAATGCAGGGGACACGGGTTCGTGCCCCGGTCTGGGAGGATCCCACATGCCGCGGAGCGGCTAGGCCCGTGAGCCATGGCCGCTGAGCCTGCGCGTCCGGAGCCTGTGCTCCGCAACGGGAGAGGCCACAACAGTGAGAGACCCGCGTACCATGAAAAACTATTTCTTCAAATAATGCCTTCTAAGTAACAATATAAAAGCTTAAAGATATAAGGCCTCATTGAACTCTGATTGACTCCACCTAGCGACTTAGAGAATGTTAAGCACTTAACAGCCCTTTTCAAATTATATTTTATCCCTCTATTGAAAACCATGGTATCAATTGGACATGGCCACTTAATGGAAACACCTATTTCCTTGTCATCTGAGAATCCTGCCTGTATACATATGAATTCTGAATTTTATAGGACGAATAAATCAAAATTATAAGGTCATAATGTGAAGGATTCTTGGAGACTAATGCAAACATAATATTTTACTGATTTATTTTTTAAATGAGAGGGTACATGACTTCCCTCAGGCTCAGCAGTGGCAGTCAGCTTAAATCCCTGTAGTCTTTCAATCTTTCTGTCTTCTCTTGTGCTTTTCCCTCAGTTCCTTTGGTTTCTATTTTGCTTTGAAGGTTTTTACTTTTTTTTAAAATTCCATTTTGCTTTTCCAATATGACAAATCAGTCTAATTTTCCAAGATAACCTGCCTGTGAAGAATTACCGTCACTTTAGCAGTTAAACAAAAATCAGGTGGACTGAATGCATCTGTCTCTTTAAAAAATATTTTTTTAGAGTTAAAACTATCTGTACTCAAGAAATATAGTAAGACTGTTTGCAATATCTACTCTGCCAAAGGTATTTTGGCAAAGACATAATTTTTTTACTTTTTTTCTCTTTACTTATGCTTTTTCTCTACTACAAATAACCTTCAGCCTTAGTTTTTCTAACCTCCCAAATCTCCAAACCTCTCTACCTTTCAGCATCTACCTCAAATGTGTCACTCTTTCATAAAGTCTGCCCCAATTCAGCTGTCCTTCTCCCTATACCCTTTCTGCTTCTCCCAATAGTACTTTATGTGGCCTATTATTCTAACATATGACTTCCATGTATTTATCATAGTTATGTAAGTATACATCTTTTTCTTCTTTTCTATAAACTCTGGACTTCAAAAAATAGCACAGTATATCTCTGTTTCACATTTGATAATTCTGGAGACCTAAAGTAGTGTCTTGTACATAATTGATACTTTTTGAATAATTTAGGTTTTCAGTTGTTGTCAGCGTATAATGAACCCAATCACTATCTTCTGAAAATTAAGTGGCTTAAACTATCTTTTCCATGAACAACTTTCATAGTTTGCCTGAAAATCCTCTGGCAATGACTTGACATTGTTCAGAGCTACTACTGAATATATTTAATTAGCCAAGGGAGACAGTCCCTCCTTATCTGAATTAGAAGTAGTCTCAGGTTTGTCTGGCATTCATGGGCTTCGATAAATTTACTCAATCTGCACCTCCAAGTAAATCATCTACTGTCTGATCCTCCACTCCCAATTCAAGTTCCACTTCTTACATGAAGCCTCAGTCTTCGGAGATCACGCTATTCCCAGCCCCTTTCACACCCATTCTCTGTGCCAGTCATCACTGTAGACATGGCAGACACCGTATTAATGTTTGCTCTCTTCTCATATATGTGGCAAGCTGCTTAAGGATCAGGACATGACATACATGTCCGTAAGCATCACCACTTAGCAACAGGCAGCACAGAGTGGAAGTTCAGAAAACATTTGTTACTGGTCATTCCTGTAAGAAAGTACTACATAAGGCAGATCCCCACAACCATTTTCACTATGAGTAAAGGCTCCTTAACTCTTAGCTCCACAAGTTAATGTTAAAGGGGATATACTGGCAGATAATGTAAAGACGTTAGTTATTTTAGAGCAGCATAAATGCTGGTATTCTTCATCTTCACTCATTATCTGTCATCTCTTGACCATAGTGCTGGTATAAGACACCCACTCGAGAGGGGAGAACATGGAGAATGGTGTCAGAAAGATATCCCTACCCATGCATGACTTTGTAAGCTTTCTTCATCTTAGCAGTAACAAATCTGAACAGTCACTTTGGGGCATAATTTTCTCTCTTCCAGAGTTCTGTAAAATATCTTATTGTGTTTCTTTTCCATAGCACATGAGGCCTATCTCATTTGGTGCTAATCTCCTTTTCCAGTCTCATTCTGAGACACTCATTCAGAATTATTGACACTATGTGCCAGGCACTGCGCTAGACTCTGGGGATAGAAAGATGAGCAAGCTCTTCCTAGTCAGCCTTCAGTTTATAAATCAGTCTCCAAGCACACCATGGACTTTTACTCTTCCATGTCTTTGCTCTTGTGGTCCTTTTGTTTAAAATTCCATTTCACCTGTATCTGCTTGTTGAACCCCTACTCCTTGTATCATCAGTGACAGTTGTCCCCTGTCTTCTCCAAAGCAGTATAAATGTTTTCCTCAAATTCATCTTTACTTATTTGTGTGTGTGTGTATGTGTGTGCATGTATGTCTGCTATAGCATATAGCACTGATCACATTGTATTATGTGATACTTTATAAGTAAGTATCTACAGGATGCTTTCAGCTGCAAGGAATAGAATAACCATCTGAAAATGGCCTATACAATAGGCTGTTGAACTAATTTACATAACAGCAAATCTGGAGGGAGGTATGTCCAGGTGTATTACTACAGTCTAATGACATCATAAGAATTCAGGCTCTCTCATTTTCTGCCCCACTATCCTCAGTAAGTTAATTTTTAGTTCCACGAGGCCTTTTGCCTTATGTTACAAGATGACTACTGCATCTCAAGAACATATTTCCTCATACAAATGTATCCAAAGACAGGAAGACGTGGTTCTTTTCCTGTATCTCTCCTTTTATTGGGGAGGAAAATCTTTCTGGCAGAACATAATTGGCTTGACTAATTTGTTTATCCCCTAAGAACTGAGAGGGCAATCTACCTTCCCTGAGCACATTTCTAAGAGAACCTCAGTTTTGTTCAGACAACAAAGAGGGAGGCAGTGGCTGTTAGTAGGCCATCCACAGTGTCTGGCACTGTATTCCTGGTTAGACTGTGAAACTCTTTTGCATTAGGAAGTGAATCTTACTCTATCTTTTATTCCCAGGACCTAAAAAAAGTACCTGCTACATAGATATTCAGTTAGAGCTTACTGATTTTAATTGAATTTCTAGTAGATACCAAAGAGATTCTATACAGAGAAATGTGGAGAATTATTCTAATTTATTATATAAGCATGAATTCTTTTGTAGTAGATTAGCTTTAGGCAGGATAAATATGTTTGAACTATGATCCTTGATCTAAGATGGAAGTTGTGATATTTTTACAAGTTTCCTGATGAAGATAGAATCCCTCTTAACGTAACCAGAGTCAGCTCTCACAGCATTTACGGCAAAATTGTTGGTAGGTTGATGTTTTATTTAAAGGTGTCAGTCATTTTGTAACCAAGTTATTATCGGAATCAAATTTCAATTAATCTGTAAACAACTTTCATGACTATTTAGCATTAACTGCTTCAAAATGGAATTTGAAAGCCATATCCTACTTTTGTTCAGTATTTAAGGCTATTTCGTTGCTGTGGCCAGATGAAATAATGAATACCTTAAGAGAAAGAACTTCTCATTTTGTTCATAAAAATTATTTGGGCCACTAGTATTTACCACCACACACTTTCAGGAAAAGAAAACTACTTTTAGTTTCTCTTAAGAATATCCTTGATGGGGACTTCCCTGCTGGCGCAGTGGTTAAGAATCCACCTGCTAATGCTGAGGACACGGGTTCGATCCTTGGTGCAGGAAGATCCCACATGCCACAGAGCAACTAAGCCCGTGCACCACAATTACTGAGCCTGTGCTTTACAGCCTGCGTGCCACAACTACTGAGCCCACGTGCTGCAACTACTGAAGCCTGCGTGCCTGGAGCCCATGCTCTGCAACACAAGAAGCCACCACAATGAGAAGTCCGTGCACCGCAACGAAGAGTAGCCCCCGCTTGACACAACTAGAGAAAGCCTGTGTGCAGCAGCAAAGACACAACACAACCAAAAAATAAATAAATAAAATTGATTCTTTAAAAAAAAGAAGAATATCCTTGATGAATCAATAAAAATTACTAATTTTCTTAAATCTCAACCCTTTTGTACTTATCTTTTTTTTGTTTTGTTTTGTTTTGTTTTGCGGTATGCGGGCCTCTCACTGTTGTGGCCTCTCCCGTTGCGGAGCACATGACCCGGACGCGCAGGCTCAGCGGCCATGGCTCACGGGCCCAGCCACTCTGCGGCATGTAGGATCTTCCTGGACCAGGGCACGAACCCGTGTCCCCTGCATCAGCAGGCAGACTCTCAACCACTGTGCCACCAGGGAAGCCCTGGTACTCATCTTTTTAGTATTCTGTTTGATGAAATAGGAAGTGTACACAAGCACTTGTATAATTGAACTGCAGACTAAACTAGCCACTTTTTTTTATGGAACACAATTTGTATCAATACTTGAAAGAATGACTGACAAACTATGGTTATTTAGACTTGTGTATTTGGTAGATACTTTCTGTCACTTCAAGGAAGACAACAGAGACAGTACTTGTTGCCAGCGATAAAATTCAAGCTTTCAAGTGAAAATTAAAATATTGAAAAACTTGTGTCTGCCACCATGACCATGACCCCTTCCCAATATTTAAAAAGATTTTTTCTGATGCATAGGTGGTAATAACAACAAATATGGTTTTCCAATGTTGTATAATTGAATGTGTCAACATTTTGAAGATCTGCATAACTGACTTAATATTTTCCAAATGACCAGTGAATGATATTACAAAATCACGCAGGGGGAAAAAATTCAGCCAAAGTACAAAATATACCAATGAATTTTACTTTTAACAATATAAAAAGTTCACTGATATGGTTTCAAATATTACATGAAACTAACCTTAATTGAATTTTGGTAAAGTATCAAAAAAGAATATCTACAATTATCTGAAAAGGCTATGAAAATATTCTGCCCTTTCTCAACTATGTATCAGTATGAGGCTGATTTTCTTCATATACTCCAACTAAAACAGCATTGTTGCAGCAGACTGAATGCAGAAGAAGATATGAGAATCCAGCTATCTTTTATTAAGCCAGCTATTAAAGACATTTGCAAAAATGTAATACGTAGCCACTCTTCTGGCTAATTTTTTGTTTGTTTACCTTGGAAAATATAAACTTTTTTGCTGATAAAGAGTTATTTAATTATTTTAAACTTTCAATAGATATAACCTACATAAACAAAATCTCTTTGGCGTCCTCAATAATTTTTAAACTGTAAAGGTGTCCTAAGACCAAAAAGTTTCAGAACTGCCATTTTAGACCGTAAGAAGGGGGTCACTTGATCATTAAATTCAGTTTTAGTGGAACATACTTTCAGTTGGCCTTTCTCTGTCGGAAAGCTTTACTTCCTCTTCTGCATGACTCAAGAAAGCATATCAGAATAGAAGAGAGTGAAAATGATGTGGTTATAGGAAATCCACTCTAATTTACTAAAAAGGAGAATTATTCACAGATTTCAGTACTTTATTATTAACAATAATCTGCATCCAACTTCACAACTAGTTACAATGTCCCAGTGTTATTTGTGGCAGGGTGCTTGAAATGTTCTTCCCTAGACACTGAAGAGCCGTCGATGGCCTTGTCACTGAATCAGCCTGCATAGAAGCCTACACTTACTCCAGCTGGAGGACTGGAGGAAGGAAGTGAGAGCCTAAGCTCCCCATGGAAGTGCCAGCCACTGGAAAGGCAAGCAGGGGCGGGTGCCTGCCAAGAAAGACTTTAATTAAAATTTTTCCATCAGCACCACCCTTCCGTGATCTTTTCACTAACAGGTATTATTTAGTATAGGACCTTCAAGTAGTCTTTAGAGACATTTTTACAGTAATATAAATAATATATGTAAAGATTTAAAATTCAGCCAGGGCTCAAGATGCCAAGGACCTATTCATTACTACTTACTGGAGATCCTAAAAAGACTAGTAGAAACCAGGGCTTGTGGTGCTGAGTCCAGTGCTCAGACAGCTACCCCAAAAGGCCTTGCCTTTGTCTGTAGGAGGTATTAAGGGGAATTTACTCTCTGACCACCCTCCCAGGAAGGACTGAGGGAATATTAGCCAACACTCCCTGTTGCTGGTCTGCAGGCTTTTTTAAAGGTAGTTGCCACCATCTCACCTGGCCTTTTCCCCCAGGTTGACTGCTGTGGCACTGCCTTCATGTTCCCAAATCCCAAGGAGATGGGGCTTTTGTATTTCTGTTTGTAGTGTGTGCCCCACAGTATTCACCTGCACGCCCGAGGCTATCACTTTGTTCCTTTAGATAGACGAGTTTCTTGTATAATGAGAAATGGACTGTTGTGCACACAAAAAGGGAGCTAGGCTCAGGGAAGCCAATATAAAGTTGTCCTTTTGTGGCTCACTCAGCAAGCAAAGTACTATCAAAAACGAAAATATATATCTATATATATAAAAAACTGAATTGTAATGGTTACTCCTTCCAGGAGGAAAAGAGAACCATAATTACAAACTTTAATCTCCCTTCACCACCAAAAAAAAAAAAATGTTTTAGATTTGAATCTAAGTGTTTGTTTTTTCAGACTTGAATGACATTTTTAAACATATGCAGAAAATTATACTTCAGTGTATATTCGTGGTGGGTCCTCTAACCAGCTGGCTTTTCTCCAGAGGCTGAGTGAAGACAATTCAGGGGTACCTCATAGTTGCCTTAGGTTTCTGTTGAGTGTTGGAAAACTTCATTTACAGTAATATTTCCTACCTCCAGGCAGAAATCTTGAATGATTACTTCAAAGATAAGACGTTTTCACACTTGCACAAAGATGCTTAAAGGTCTTTGTCCTTTTAGACTCTCAGATGCCACTTGAATGAATTTATTTACACGTGCTATATGTCTTTATGGTACTCCTGATTCCCTGCTTTGCAAAGACAAGCAAGTTTATGACTTTTTATGTGTTTATAGGGTTTGGCCCTTACCCAAAGGGAGATTTCTTTTAATCTTTTGTTTGAACAGATGTGTAAACAAAAGCATTGCTGCCTCTCAGGCTTAACTATTTAAGGTTTAATGAAGAAAAAAATGAAAGAGCACTTGATTTTTTTTTAATCTTTATGACAAAGTTGGTGTGATCAGGCCAATGTGAGGGGTTTGGCTACATGGTGTGCCCACTTGTGGCCATGACCATAGACTGGCTTGTGAAGCTCTGTGCTATTCTCAGGAGCAAGGTGTAAACCAAAGAGCTTTCCTGTGATGGGCAGGTCCTCTGGTGATCTTAGAATCCGAACTCAGGCTTCTCAACAAGTCAGAACCATTGGGACCTTCCATTGCCTTTGAAAATCTCCCTGGTTTCCAGTTTTCTCAGTGACTAATCAAGGCTGATCATCCAGTTATGGAGAAAACAGTGAATGTGGCTGTTAAATATACATTGCTCTTTGTTCTGATGTATCCTCTGTAAGGTGTTTTCTAGAGAAACCGACTCAGCAGACAGATCCATTCCAAAATTGCTTAATAAAGATTTCACTACATCCTGGTAGCCTATCATAGACAGGCTACCCATCCTATCAGGCTGTTCTTCATCGTACATTGTCCCCCTCCAAGCTTCCTCTACTTGTGGGGGATACAGATGAGCAGAGGAAAAGGAATCAGCATTATCTGTACCACCTATGGATGTGTCTCCAGTAATTAGCCCCAAAGAGATTTAGAAAGATGGTAGAGATTACGATAGTGTTTCTCCTGCCAAAATGGGAACTAGAGGCTGTTCATGGTTGTTTTTGAAACTCAGTCTCCTGTATTGTAACATTTCCTGCCCCATTTGTTGCCCACAAGTGGGTGTGTATGGGAAAAACTGATTCCTATGAACTTTTCTCATTTCCTTGCTATTCCTACCTAGGCACCCTCTATAGTTCTTTAGTAATTTGCCTCCAAAATTTTTTACTTCAAAGAAAGAGGGTTTTTTTCCTTTAACATTCTGTGCACTATTCCAATGAAGTTTTCTATTATATAAAGATAAATTTCATATGTAGCAGAGAAAAAAGAAAAATGCTAATGTAATCATATGGCTGTGAGGTAGGGGGAACATGCCTTTTTTTCCTTTTCTCAGTACACTGACATCAAAGATTGTTATCTGCAAACTTTTTAAGAGTCAGTTTTATTTTTTCTTACTCTTACATATTGAAAATCTATATATACCTTATCTTTTTTCAGTTATATCTTTTAAAAAATAACTACTGGTTCAATATTTTAATTGGCTATTGCTATTAATATTGCTATTTGGCTTAGGTCTAATGCCTTGAAATACGGACAGTACACTTTGGGTCCAAAGGAAAAAGAAAGTATTTATTATCAAAGGTCATTTGACTGTCTCGTACTATTGATCTAAAGATAAACTTTCCTTCTAGAACCAATATAAACCTAAAAGTTTACAGTAAGAAATAAGTTGTACAGGATTATGTACAGTTGACTAGGTCTAGTGTAAATTCATTTTGGCTACTCTACAAGAAGAAATTTTTCCCTACAAAAGTGCCCTCTTATTTATTGTAATCCTAATGTATATCTTTTACAACTTAAAATTATAGCTTTTATCTTACAGACTGTATACTTTATACACGTTTAAATAGTAATTTTATGATGTATTTTTAAATATATTTTATAGAGACATTAGAAAAATGAATAATGATTTTATAACTTTATCAAAATTAAGTCAAAACAGATGTTCATCATATACTACTATGCAGCATAGGGAAATACAGCCTTTGTTTTATAACAATGTAATAATTTAATAATGGAGTATAATCTATTAAAATATTGAATTACTATGTTGTACACCTAAAACTAATATAATATTGTAAATGAACTATACTTCAATTTTTTAAAAAGCAGTTATTTATGAAGTCTTTGAAGTGAGCCATTTCCACATTAAACATTTGATTGTGGATAGGTAAGGAGACTGTTTTGGCCAAAATATATTAAAACAGTTACCATTTATAGAAATAATACATATTTAATGTTTTTGTTGAACTAAATAATTTTTTATATTCCGATTTTTATTTTTAATGACAAATATTTACTTTTCTGACAATAACATATTACGTTTTAAATGTTTAATTACATAAATCAGATTAGGACTTAACATAATTAGCCGTGGCCGACCTTTTACCTTTTTAGACCTGTTTAACTCTGAAGGGGGAGGGTTTTCCTCTACTTTTTCAACATTCAACTGGCTGCTCCACATAGTACATATACGTCCAAAGGAGGAAGACATATTACCACTCATAAATTAGGATTATTATTTCAATATTCTCTGATAAATTCAGCTTCTTAAGTAACCTCACATTTCCATTCAATTAATCTCATCATCAAATGGATCTTTTAACTGTATGTTTATGTTATTTAGAAATAATTACTATACTCTTTACACTTTATTTTTAATAAAGATACCATAAGTTGAACTTGATTACTTTCATAAATATACCATAGTAGAAATACCTAACAATATCTAATAATTTATGAAGATAATCATGAACATAGCAATTACTAAGTTATAAATTAAACTCTAACAGTGTCAAGCTTTCTAAAATACTTATTAGCAGTCATATTTATACTATACAAATACTGTACAAAGTTCTTGTCTTCATAATTCCCTCCTTATCATTATAACCATAAATCTTAAGAGGAAGGAAACCTTCATCAGAATCACAGAGTATAGAAGTAATTTCTCAAAGCAAATCTTGGATAATTTAGAAGAAACTTTCTAGGAAAAAGTTAGGAGCAATTAGGGGCTTTTACAGAAACTGGGCTTTCTGCTTTCTTCATGTTATGATCTCAAAATTTCCTTTCAGATACAGACATAGTGTTCCAGTTGTTGGCCATTCTGTTCTCTGGTGGAAAGAAGAGTGGGTTTATTTTGCTTTCTTGAGCAAGCAATCTCACCCTCTACCATAATATTAAGGAGCGATAATGTTATCTTTTAATTTCCTAGTCCAGCTCATTTTTACTGAATTTTTCATTACTTGACCCTTCATTACTATTGCTACTTCATAGTGAAGTAGCGGTAGTGAAAGAGTTTGCATCCAATTTCACATGGTCTGGAATCTTTTCATCTTGGCCACAGGCATTGTACTTTGCTTTATAATAAATTATAACTGTCCCTTCAATTGCAACTGCACTGTCACTATTTTCCTTATATCAACTATTATAAAAGATACTATTTTACTATAAATAGTGAAACCAGCTATTTCATCAAAATGTTTATTAAAATAATTAATAAACAAAATTTTGTTTCACAGCCTTGTTTCAGTAAGTGTTAAACTACCCTACTAAAATGGAAAACTGAACCTAGATATTTTTTAAGTAACAGATGGGATATTGAGCCAGTGTGAGAGAACAAATGCTTTTCTCTTTTAATGATTATCTAAAATAATCAGGTTTTTAAGTGTATAATATGTGGCATAAATTAAAGATCCACATGTCTGATAGCTATGAATAGAAAAGTTGAATTTTCCTGAAGAATTTGTAAAACCAACTTGAGAAAAAATGTATCTGTTCGAAATATGAGCTTTGTAATGCTGCCAGGGTCAGAAAGACCCAGAGTAATCATGTAAATAATTGAAAATTTCCATGGCCTGGCCTGCTTTCTCCATGGCTTCAGAAATTGCAGTATATGAGGAGGGAGTGTTCTTGGTTGGCCCCATTCCTTCTCTTTCGGTTTACTCCCTTTATCCCCATGTAAACGTTCCCATCCCTCCTTATAATAATGGATAATTATTTCTTGGGACTCATCAAAGATTATGAGCTATTTTATTAGGAACTTTTAACATTCATCTTGTTTTCTTGTGATGTAAAATAAATACATCAAATCTCTTTCAAATTTATCTTTAAAGATCAGCATTTTCCTCTCTTTATTAATAATGTTTTAAACTTTAAGAAATGATGTCTTTGAGGAAAGTACTGTCAGCATTACTGACTGAAGCAAAGCCCTGGTTCAAAATGGCAACCTGGCATTTTGTGTTTGTCCACGTGAGTCACACTAGATTTTGAAGAAGTCAATTTCTTTTCATTAGAAGTGGTTTGCTATTAAAGAACATATAATTATGTCTTTTGTTCAGTTTATTTCAATGAAATGAACTTGAATATAAATTAAAGAGATAAATGATTTATTTTAAAAACAGAAAAAACTAAAAATGGGAGGGGGTGGGGCTCAGCTTTTTTAAGCCCCTTAAGAGTAGGGGCCTCTTTGTATATGTAAATATTTTTCTTCTCAACTGCATAGCATGGTGGCAGGAACGTAATAGGTGCTTAGTAAATATTTGTGGAATGAAAGCCATTCCCTACCAACATTCAGTGGTATGTGCCACTTGAATCCCATTGAACTCCTGTAAAAGAAAAAAATCACTGTCTCATTGACAATTACTAATCTGTGTTTTGTAGTATTTGTATGCCTGCAAATTTCTTAAGTGATAGTTTAACTGGGTTTAGAATTCTAGGTTGACGGTTTTTCCCTCCCAGCATGTTGAAGATACTCTCATTATCTTCTCTTGGTGGTAGTGGTAATGAGAAGTCTGCCTTTAGTTTGATTATTATTTCTTTGTGGGATAGCTTATTTTTCTCTGGTAGTTTTTAAGATATTCTCTTTATCTGTGATATAACAAGGTACAGATTTATTTTCATTTTTCACACTGGAGATTCTCCTTTTTTAGTTTGAGGATTCATGCCTTCTTCAATTCTCTGCCATTACTTCTTTGACATTATCTCTTCCATTTTCTGTTATCTCCTTCTAATATTTTAGAAATTTTGGTATGTTTTCTGCCATGTCTTCTGTCTCTTAATTTTTCTTTCTTGTCTTTCTTTCTTGTCTGTCTTCCTTTCTTCCATTCTTTCTTCCATTCTTTCTTTCTTTTTTTCCTTATTTCTTTCCTTTCTTTCTTCTTTCTTTTTCGCTTTCTTTCTTTCTTTCTTTCTCTCTTTCTTTCTTTCTTTCTCTCTTTCTCTCTTTCTTTCTTTCTTTCTTTTTTTCTTTCTTTCTTTCTTCCTTTCTTTCTTCCTTTCTTTCTTCCTTCCTTTCTTTCTTTCTTTCTTTCTTTCTTTCTTTCTTTCTTTCTTTCTTTCTTTCTTTCTTTCTTTCTTACTTTCTTTCTTTCTTTCTTTCTCCCTTCCTGCCTGCCTGCCTGCCTGCCTTTTTTTCCTCCTTTCCTCCTTCCTTTCCTCCCTCCTTTCCTCCTTTCTCTCTCTCTCTCTCTCTCTCTCTCTCTCTCTGCCTAGCATTCTGAGTAATTTTACTCTACCAATTTATCAACTGTCATTGTAAGACTGTGTAGCCTGCTGCTTAACCCATATTTTAAGTTTGTTTCTATGTCTATTTTTTTTCAAACCTATATTTCTTTTCTAGAATTTGTATTTGGTTCTTTCTCAGATCTGGTGTTTACAATACCCAGTTCTTCCTTTATCTTTCTGGATATGCTAATGAGTTAAAGTCTCTTTCAGATTGCTTTGTTATCTATAATTCCTCAGATATGGATTCTCACATTTGTTGTACCTGTCCACTTTCATGGCAGTGGGCTTTGTGTGTTCTTTATAATTTTTAACTGAACTCTTTCCCCCCCCCCCCGCCGCATTGGAATCACAAGCATTCTCTAGATTTAAAAAGTGTTCCTATGTTATATTTTTGTATTCACCCCTCATTGAGATCTATGGTTTTCACTGGTTCTGGGCCAGTTTTTTATGTTGGTTTTTAGCTTAGATTTTTCCATACAATGCAAGTGCTACAAAATCAGATTCCACAAATGGCACAGGCTGGGCATTCCATGTTTTCACCAGTGATTCTATCTAGAGTAACAAGGGAGCCTGTTTCTATCCTGTGCCCCCAGTTTGGGCTTTCCTAGCTTTAATTTGAAAACTGGATATCCATTTAATTCCTGCTGTGTTTTTATTTTGTTTGTTTGTTTTTTAATTCAGAGAGTTAAATCATTTCCATTTTCCCTCTACACATGGAATCCTGCAGACTAGAATTTAGGACCCTATTCTTGGGGCTGCTGAGCTTCAGCTCCCACCTACCACTATGTTACTTGGCTTTGGCATCTAGAGATTTTCCTTTCTTACTTTTGAGCTCAAATATAATTTTGTTGTTGTTGTCAAATTGCATCCAATATTTCTGTTTTTGGAATAAGATGGGGACTTTCCACATACTCACCTTACCATTTTGTCAGGGAAAATGGAACCATACATTTTAAAATTATTTTTTTCTTGACTCACTATTTTTAACAATTTGTATTATGCAAGACACCCTTAGTCTGTAAAATAAATGTGATTCTATCTGTAATTTCAACCACCTCTAGTTAACATCTTAACAATCACTAAGTAATTCTTGCAACCCACTGGAGATTGAAGTAGGATTTACAAAACTAGTGTATTGCATTATTATATAAAGGTTGTTATTTCTTAAAAGTTTGACTGCTTATATAAGATTAAATAACCAAAAGTCTGCTTAATAATATTGAGAGAAATTGCTGAATTAAATTTTTTAAACATCTCATTTTTATGCCATTATTTATATAATCATTAATTTTTATCCTTGTTTAGGAGAGTGGATGCCAGCATGTTTATCAGTATATCCATAGTCTTGACAGTAGAAACATCATATTACCATTACTTTTATTGTATCTTTAAGAAAGGTATATCTTTAGCATATATCTAAACAATGAAATGAGAAACATCACATTACTGCTACAAGTAATATCTTTTTAAAGATCTAACAAGATCTGACAATGATATTACTTGGAGAATATGATATACTAGATTGTAAAGAATACTGGGAAAAAGTAAGACAGTCTCCTTATTTGACCAAAAATGACTGTTTTTTCAGAGTTTTTGCTTTCATCCTTTTTTCAGACATATAAGGAAAAAATGAAGGGAGATACATCGACACATACAAAGGAATGCCAACAGCCAAGTGAAGGCAGCATTTCCTTTCCCCTTTACATTTCACACCCTGTAAGCCAGAAGAAGAAAAATGTCTACCGAACAGGCCAGACCACCTTCATAATTGGAGAAACACCAAAAGGGATCCGCAGGTATGTCATCTATAACAACATTGGACTTTATGAATGATTCTCAAAAGAAATATAACTACCTAGTAAAATATACAAATTATTTGAATTTTAACTATACATGGCATCTGAATATTTCAGATAAATATGAATTTGTACACTTTAAAAAATAAATCCCGGAATTCCCTGGTGGTCCAGTGGTTAGAGTGCTTTCGCTGCGGTGGCCTGGGTTCAGTCCCTGGTTGGGGAACTAAGATCCCACAAGCCATGCAGCACGGCCAAATAAAGAAAAAAATTCCCAAATGTTTTAGTGTTTTAAGAAGGCTAATCCCCAAATTGATAAAAAATGAAATTATTTTATATAAGTGAAATACTTAAGTGCATTATATTCATTCACTCATTGAGTATTTATTGAGCATCTAATATGCACTCAGGCATTGTGCTAGGTGCTAAATATACAGTGTAAAAAAAGAGACATAGACATAGAGCTTACAGTACAGTGGGATGGGGGTTGGCATCAAACCATAAAATTTTCAAAAGTAAGAAAACTTATAAATAAATAATTATAAAATGGTGTGTTATAGGAAAAAAGTAGACAGGCCTCCTTTATAGAGAATAATGGGATCGGGAGGGATATAACTCCCTTTCTACTAGGTAGTCAGGGAAGACCTCTCTATACGAGTGACATTTAAGTTAAGACCTGAAGGATAATGAAGCAGAGAACCAAAGTAAGAACTTTCTGAAGAGGGAGGAGGTTTTGAGAGAAGACTGGTGTACTTAGTGCATAATAAGTCAAGCAGAGAATGGCATGAGATGAAGGGAGAGACATAGATGGGGCTGGAGCATGCCAAGCCTTGTAGATTATAGAAAAGAATTTGGATTTTGTTCCAACTGCAGTAGAAAGCTGTTGAAGCATGACATGATCTGATGTATGTTTCTAAAAGATTTTTCCAGCTTCTGCATGGAAGAGGGCAGAGTGGACTAGGGGAAACCATAAGGAACTAGGTAATGGTGGTTTGCAATAGAGTAGTTGCCATGGAGACAGAGCCGAATGGATAAATTCAGTTTGATGTTGAACTGTGTTTTGGGAAGGGGAGAAGACAGGATTACTCCCAATTTTCTGCCTTAAGCAGCAGACTGGATTCACTGAATGGGGAAAACTAGGAGAGACACAAGTTTGGAGTACAAAAAAAAAATCAAGAGTTCTCTTTTGCTCATATTAAATTTGAAGATATAGGGAAATGTCACGTGGGCAGTGGATATGCTACTCTGAGATTTGGAGACTGGAGGTCTAAATTTGGAAATTATCAGCACAGAGATTATAAATAGATTACAGATAGTTTTTATAGCCATAGACTGTGTGAACAGCTTAGGAACAGAACACAGAGAGGAGAGGAGAAGCCCCAGTACTGAGCCTGGAGAGTGACTGTGGCCTACTGTGTAGGAGGCCCAGTGCAAGGTTCTAAAGTCCAAGACAAGTGAGAGTTTTGAAAAGGAGGGAACACTTAACTTTATTGACTGCTGCTGAGAACCAGAATCAGAAGAAGTGGGAAAGCCCCTGGAGCTGAAGAACTGTTTGGTCACCTTTCCACGAGCAGTAGAAGTAGGCAGATGCCAGGGTGAGGTGGGCAAGCAGTGAAAGGGCAAGCCCCTGGGACTGCTCCTTAAGTTTGGATGTGGAAACTAGCAGTAGCTGGAGGGCATTGTGGGATGAAGTGTAGTTTGTTTTTAAGTTGGGAAGATAATAGAACCTGTTCGTGTGTTGAGGAAAAAGACTAATAGGAAAAAACGAGATCATGCCAGAGAGGTGATAACAGAAAAAGTGAAGTCCTGGAGGCAGGAGAGGGTGGGATCCAGACCACAGGCGAAGATCTAGTCTTTGAGAAGTATTAAGAGAAAGAGATAAAGAAGGGCACAGATACAGTGATATTTCCTCAATTAATTGAGAATAAATTCATCAGTACAGAGGGAAAGAGATTTGGGGAGAGAGAAATTATGAAAGAAGTCATTAGTGGAAGTCATAAAGTGGGAAAGCAAGCTTAGTGGGGCTAGACTTCCTGGGTGATGTTAAGTTCCTATTTGAGAGTAATTCCAGTAAAACCATCTGTGCAGACTTCATTCAGCAAGCTTCAGTTGTTCAGTTGCAGACACAGAATAGGGAAACAGCTGAGTTTTACCAGAAGAAGGAGAGAGAAGCAAGAAAGCTAAAGGATGTTTGCAAAGAAGCGATTATAAAATTGAACATAAGCTGGAAAAGGGGAGGCTGATGTTAGTGAGAAAGCAGAAGAGTCAGCAAATTGGAGGACTTGATGAGATGAAGGGTATTTTCCAGCATTGTTGTCATTGGGATAATTGAGCAGTTGAACTGGAGCATGATGTGATTGAATTCAGGGATTTGGAGGTTGTGCAGTTAATGGTAATGACATTAGTGGTATATGACTTTGGGAATAGGGGCCTAACATGGAATCGAGTCTGTGGAGGTGACGTCAAGAAGCTGGTGGGCTAGGAGTTGGGTGGGACATCCACATGGATACTGATGTTATCAAGAATGATGGCAGGAGATGGGAAAGGAAACAACATTAATCCAGGATCTTGAGTGTTCAGTCACTATCAGGAAGCAACTAGAAAGTCAGTTAACAAGGTGGGGTGGGGGTGAGAATGGTTAAGCTGGATAGCATAAACCTTAAAGAGGGGAAGGAGTTTTTAAGAAAAAATGATCTGGAAGCAGCAATGGGAAGCATGAACCCTGAGGTTTAAGGATGTGAGGTATAAGATCTTGACTTGTGAGGGCTGCAGTGGGGAGGCAGTATCAGGAGGAGACAGGGGGCCCCTTGGGCAGAAGACACAGGAGAGTTAGTAGATCATAGCCTGGTTCCAGGGGCACCGAGGAATGGTCTGGAAGGATGGGGGATTGGATTAGATCAGGGATGTAGAGACTAGCAGGGGCATGAGAAGCCAGTGGTTATGTGTAACTGAGAAGTAGTGACTGAGGTAAGCAGGGAGAGGAGGCGTGGTCCAGTTGGTCCTGATGACTTCTACGGACAATAAGAAAATGGTGGTTGCTCTGCGTGTTCCAGATGCTTCCCTCGGGTTTTGGCAACTCCCAGGCAACCTGTCCCTTAGCTCCTCAGGTGCTGGTGTGGCAGATTGGAGCACGCCTCTCAGCTGCCCACCGTTGCCCACAAAGGTGAACACCCCACACTGCTATAGCAACACAACTCCTCACAAACAGATTTACAACAATGATTTTGGGTAAATTGTGGGTAATTTTCTTTGGGCAATTATTTTTGCTAGGAGACCAACCATATACATTTTACCAGTCTTTAAGCACAAGTGTCTTATCCCCTTTAGTACTGTATATAAAAATAAAAGTATTAACAGTGATTAGTTTTTGCCTCTTTTTTTTTCCCTCTACTTATCCTAGGGATAAATGCCTCATGCTAAATAAAAAGGTGAAGGGTGTCTAATATTAGAATGCCAACATCTGAACTAGGGATCGGTGTCCAAACTGCTAGCACCTCTTTCCTGCTAACCATCCTAACTTTATGTGAATCAAGAATTTGTACTATGCTGTAGCCCCATGGATTATCTGAATGAAGTTTCAGTCCTACCTTCACTTCAGAAAGCTTAGACAGAAAGAACATGGTTTTAGCTGTGTTACATGCCTTCTTCAGTTCCTCAAGAAAAAAGGAGAAAAATTGAATTTTTTCCGTGATACATAAATACTCTTGGTACACTTGATGAAAGACTGAAAGATGCCTAACTTTGACTTCCTTTGCCCCACCACTGCCCCCATCTCTAAATGGATTATGAGTGTCTACAAAATTTTCTTCACAAAGTGGTGGCTAGCTTGTATCCCCTGGTTGTACCTTGCAATTCGTTGAGCGTTTAGAAAGACCAAGACTTACAAAAGCAAGTTTAGAAGGCAAAAATAAAATGAATTGTAATCATAGCTCATCCTGTAAAGGGCAACCACACAGCCCAGTTTACTTGCATACTACTCAGGTAGAATAAGGTCTGAAGCACCTCTCCTCCCAGAGGTGACAGATTTGCAGGGTCATGGGTGAGGTCAGCACAGCAAAGGTGAAAGTACTTTGGCAACTGCTGAAACACTACCAAGTTTTAGATGAATAAAAGACATCAGCCTGTAACCCTGCCAATAACTTAATCTTCACAGCACAAGTATTTATGAGAAAGGCCATGAAAATGATTCAGAGATGATTAATAAACAAAATAATGACACTTCATTACTTCATGTGAAGTTAAAACTGGAACTTTTTAAGAACATACTTGTTGCTTTCCAACCAAGAACATTGGCCATATCCAGGACAGAAATTTGGAACCTTGTTTTTGTGTTATTAACTATTCTGTTGGCAATGAGAGTGGCTGTTGATCAGGCATAGATAGTACCTGGATTTGGAACAAGTAACAGGACCAGTGTGGGGAGGACTAGAAGCCAGGGTACTCATCTGAAGCCACAAAAGAAAGTCATGAATTTGCAGCATGGATTGCCACTAAAATCAAAGGAAACACAAACTTTATATAACCTGGTCTGAGTGGCAAAAATAATAGTGGCTTTAAATAAAGCTCCTGGTTACATACATTTAAAAAATCATTTTTTATCCTCAGGATTCTCTGTTGTATACAGGATAAAATTCAAACTTCTGAAATTGGCAAACGGATCCCTCATGATTTTCAGCCTTTTTCTTGACTGATTCTCCTGCCCCTATGTGCACCAAGTCTTCTTGCACCTGGGCGCATGCACGTTCCCTGTCTCCCTAGAAGGCTTCCTGGCTCACCTTTACCTGCCTGGCTTGTGGTGACAGCAGAGAAGCCTTCCCTGCCACCTTGCCCACTACCAATCACTGGCTTAGGTACCCCTTCTGTGGATGCCAACAGGGTGCCGTATTTACCTCCATCATGGGGTTTATCACTCCCTTCTGGTTTGATTTTCATGTATCTGTCTCCCCCAACTAGACTATAAACTCCTTGAAGACAGGGAACTGGGGTTTGTTCACTGTTGTATAGTTTCTTTTACAGTGCCTAGCAAATAAGAGGGCTCTATAAATATTTGTTGAGTGGATAAATGAATGTTGTAAGGAAATATTATATAAAAGTAGATATAATTCTACAATTTGGGGACTTTTAATCATATGCTGCAGCACTATCTATGGCTTTTGTTTAAAGGAACATTTATAAGCATTGGGCTCTCCTGACTCATGGCCTGAACTCAGCATCAGCAAACCAATACCCTCTTAGCCCATCTTAGTCTGCTCGGGCTGCTATAACAGAATACCACAGACTGCGGCTTAAAAGACAGAAATTTACTTCTCACAGTACTGGAGCCTGGGAAGTCCAAGATCAGGGTGCCAGCTGATTTGGTTCCTGGTGAGAGCTCTCTCCCTGGCGTGCAGATGGCCACCTTCTCACTGTGTCCTTTCATGGCAGAGAGAGAGCTCTCTGGTGATTTTTTATGACCTCTTTTAACCTTAATTACCTCCTAAAGGCCCCATCTCCAAATACAGTCACACTGGGGTTTAGGGCTTCAACTTATGAATTTGGGGGGAGGATACAGTTCAGTCCATAGAACCCTCACCTAGGGAAAGGAGCAGAGTCTAGTGCCCAGGGGTCCTAAACAACCTTTCCACTTCCATCTTAGCAGGGTTTCAGAAGGCTCATTTCCTCACATATGCATATAACAGCTTTTATTCATATCTTATACTAAGACTGAAATGCATTTCTTCAAATAGCATCTGACTATAGTGTAGCCATCTATACTGAAGTCAGATCAATACTGAAAAAGAATCTAGGTTCATCAGTTTAGAACTTTCCTTTAGGCTCATCAAAAAGTTGTGTGAAATTTCTATATTTTATCGATACTTGTGGAAGGAGAAAAGGGGAGATAGACAAAAAAAATTCCTGTCTTAATTTTTCAGCATTTTCTCTTTTCTATTTATTAAGACCCTTCTTTGACAGTTTTATTTCATAGATCTTGAGTGCAATATAGATTTCCAAATACAGATTATATAAATTATGATTCTCATGTAAGTCATAAATTGGCTGACTGGAGTAGCAGCATGCTGGGATCACACAATTCCCAGGAAATACCTGATAGTATAAGTCAGAATAACTTAAAAAGCTGGTAATTTCATGAGCTAGAATATTTTTTTCAGTAGTGTAAGGAAAGAGATCACATTCTCCAGTGCAAAATGCATGTTCATTATGGAATTAAGCTAATATATGCTAAAGGAATACTATTGCATTGCTTTGTTGCTACCTAGCATAACACTGAAGACAAGCTCTTTAAAAATAAAATGTAATAAAAATAACCACTGGTTTTGTTCATTAAATCTTCAGAAAACAATTTGAAGAAATGGCTTCTTATTTTAAGTTGTCTTCTGTAAAGGAATTTGCTAAACATATAACTAATGCCACATCAGAAGAACGACAGAAAATGCTAAGAGACTTTTACACTTCTCACTATCCAGAGATAAAAGAATTTTTTGTGGATTCCCCTTCAGAATTCATTAAATCTGCCCATGAGGAAGGAGAGAGAGTCAGGAATCTGTCTGAAAAAAGAGAGTCTCTTATAAAAGAAAGGGTGTCAGATTCTGTAACTTTGTCATTTAAAAATTGTACCAAAAAATTTTCTCAAATTTGCAGCCCAAAAAGATATAAAGAAAAATCAATTAAGTTTCGAAATCACAGTTTCCATAGAGAAGAGGTGCTTTGTAATGATGTGGAAACTAAGAAATTACCTGTAAGCTCTACCCAAGAGACGAACAATGGGAAAAACAGCCAAGCATCCAAAGATACTGTAGCATCCTGTTTCCTGAACAGTAAGTCTGGAGCGTATGAGTTGGAAAAGTTGGAAAATACCATGAAAAACCGACAGGATCTCACAGGATTGGGTGTTTCAAGGAATGGACCCTTTTTCAAAGTGGAAAACAAAAAGATAGAAAATCCAGTGTTAGAAAACACTTCTGTGGTAAGCTTACTTGGTGACACCTCTATTCTTGATGACCTCTTTAAAAGTCACGGGAACAGTCCCACACGACTGCCAAAGAAAGTTCTTTCAGGGCCCATGGAGAAAGCAAAACAGAGACCAAAAGATTTCTGGGACATCTTGAATGAACAGAATGACGAGAGTCTTAGTAAACTCACCGACTTGGCAGTAATAGAGACTCTGTGTGAAAAAGTGCCTTCTGCTGCATCCTCCAAAAGGAAAGAGGATCTTGAAGCTCCTCTTTGGAAATCAAATGAGAAATTTTTGTGGAAAAAATTTAACTCCAGTGATACAGATGAAAGCACAACTAATACCCAAGAGTAATACATAAACACACAAATTACCACAACCAATGAACTTCTGCCATCAGTGTTTACTGTATTCCACACTAATTATGTTACACAGTTGTAAACATATATTTTTAATAAACTCTTGCTCTAGGGCTTTCTTTTTAAGTCTAAAATGTTATCATGTATTGGTTTTCCTTGATAGCTGATTTGATCTTTTAAAAAAAATATGATTGTATTATAGTATAAACCTCTTCTATGAAATGGAAAATATTCTGGGTTTGTTATCAGGAGACCTGGGGTATCTCTCTTACTGTATAATTATGTGACCTTAGATAAGTCATTTCGGCTGGTGTGCAGCCGTTTCCTAATATGAAAGATGAAGGACTTGAACTTGATCCACATGAGCGTCCTTCCAGTTTAAAAAAGGTTTGTTTCACTCTCCTAGATTCCATTAAGTCATAAGCCAAATTATGCTCAGACCCCAAATCAAATGTATATTAATGAGTCTCTTTCTTACTACCATTTGGAAAATTATTAACTGTTTAATTTTCCCTCAGTATCATGTACTACTATTAAGAAATGATTTATACAAAAGTAATAACTAGTACTGAATACATGATGTATATTAAAATGGTAAGCTTTTAAACTGCTCAAAATCAAAGGAGTAAGTTGTATAACTTTATGATATATGATGCTGAAGTAATACAATTATTATCATTAGCCACAGAACACCAATGCGTCAACTTTTTGTACAACTATATAAAGCTTTGTATAGTACTTTTGCACTTTTTTAAGTATGAGTCAATGAGAAAACATTTGATTTTATTTAAAACTCTTACGTTTTGCTGAACTTAACTTATATAGTTTATAACCAATGGAATGTGCTTGTTGTTGAATTCACTTATTTGGAAACATTCACTCAGCCCCTATGGGTGCTGTGCTAGGAGCTCGAGATGTACAGGTGAGGCACTGCTACCAGTAAAACAAAGGAAACCATATGTATAAAGAGTCGGGTCTGTAAAGCCCCTGGCATCACCCTACCATGCCTGGCACATGGTAGCAGGACCTGAGGCTTCTACTGACCCACACGCAGATACACTGTGGCAACTTTCCCTCAGTTGAACCGGCAGGGCTGTGATGGGAGGAAATGTCCAGAAAATAGCAGTGAACCAGGAAATGGTGGTGCTCAGAGATCACTGTGAATTGTTACTGTATTGAGGGGAGGGGGCCTTTGGAGTATCCAGCCATTGCAGTGTGGAGCCATTGCTCAGAAATGGGGAAAAAAAAGAAAGAAAATCTTTTCTTAAGGGACTGAATGGCCAAGTATGTTTTTCTCTAGGGCAGTGTTGAGAGCTGTGAAATATATATTATTTCATGACCCAGTACATGTGTTAATACATATATATGAATGAAATAAAATGTTTATGAAATAATATTTACCCTTAAGTCATGCAACATATTTTGGTATTTTCTCTTCTATTGCACTTTTGGCTCTTGTGTACGTATGTTTTTTAATGCTTTCATAACCCACTAAGTTGATTTCATGACCCACTAATGACTGGGAACCACAGTTCAAAAATTCTCTGTTTTAGGTTATATAGACTTAATCTTTTGTTTTTTTTTTTTTTTTGGCTGCTCGCAGCTGAATTGTGTCCAGACTTATTAGATGCCACATTTCACCACCAGGATCTTGCTACAAAATGAATGTGCTGTGTAGTATGTGATAGACTTGACATATAAATGTTGTTAGACTGCTGTGGGGTCAGCTGTACGAGGAGCTCAGAAAGAAAGTAGATGCATCTTCATCGGACAGTAGGGTTCAGTCATTTTAATCAAAGTGTATCTTTCATAAAATAAAGTACCTTTTAATTTTTTTACATACACATGACCTTAGAAACATAAAATGATGTTCATACAAATATTAGCTCTATACTCTTCAAATGTAATTAAATGCTGTTTAATTTTAGATTTTTCTCAGTGCTGGTCAAAATGGGAGCAGAAGTACAGATCTGGAGTTTAAAAATTAGTTTCCAACAGATGTCAGTGAAATATTTGTCATAATTATCATGTAGGAATGGTTTGCCAAGCAGAGTATGAGGTTCAGTATAGAAAGGAGCCAGTCAGAATGTTCCAGAAGGGTAACTGTAAGGGTTGACCTTCCTTGCAGTGGAACAGTGGGAAGATTTGGTTCAACTATTGCTGAATGTGAGAACAGACACTGTAATAAGAATCCTTCCTTCCCCACTCCACTAGTGTCATGCCACCAAGTTCTCCCGACTAAGAAGGTGACCACAGGCAAATCCCAGGGTTTCTTTCAGCATCAGTTTCCCCTTTAAATTTGAGATGGACTGGATCATTAGTGTTCATTTTTTTAAGCAAACGAACTCTGCCATAATTAGAGGCTCAATTATTTATAACAATTAAAATGGAGGTCTGTTGATTCAAGCACACCACTGTGGCTCCATGGAACATTAGTTTGAAAACGACAGGGATGAGATCATTGCTAAAAAATCTTCCAACTTCAAGTTTCCATGATTCTATTTGCCACAATCTGTATTTTTTACTCCTCTTCAAAGCAACAATAGAGTTTCTGGCTGCTAGCACTCAAAACATAATTATCAATATTGGAAACTGAGGCAAGATACTGTGAGACCGTTGCACTTGAACTCTTCAGAGTTCCCTTCAAGCCCTGAAACCACTTCTTTGAGTAAATTAACATTATCTGCAAGCAGTGCAGCTGCCCCTAAGTGTTCAAGGTGAAAGAGCCTTAGTTTGCAGAGATGAGTTGGTGATAAACTTTTCATCCATAGAAAATGAGAAAGCCAAGGACAGTATAGGGTTGTTTTTAAAGTTGAATGTGCAGTTTTAAGATTCTGAAGTTATCCTTCCTTTATGATATAAAATAGTCATCTTTTATGAAATGATAGCATATCATAGTTTTTTGCCTATTTCATTGTCCTTACTTGATATAAAAATTGATAACCATATGTCAGTTCCCAAGTTTTGACATTTACTAGTCTATAAAATCGAAAAGAATGGTTTCATTGTCGGCCTCAAAGGTCATTTTTCACATATGAGGCAATAGAGCTCCACGGTCACTATGTCATAAACCCAGTTAACAGTGGGTCTAGAACCCACCAAGGATGTCAGTAAACCTATAAGATCCTATAAGATGCATCTGCCTTCAAAGAGCCCAGAGTGCAGAGCACTTTTTAGGCTCCTCACCTAATTCTCATTTAATCATCACTGATGTGATCTTGTTTCCCAGTTCTGTCACCACCTTCTTTTGCAAAGCATCCTCCACCCAGCACTTCTAGAGGGCCTTAAAGGGAAGGTTCGCAAGCTGAGGAACAGGTCTTGGCACTGGTGACACTGCATTTGCCCTGGGTGACAGCCCCATGCACTGCCCTGTCTCCACACCTCCCCCAGTGCTGGCTCCATGTGGTGTTTGTGGCAGGTGGAAAGAACACTGTTGCCTCACAGGATCTTGCAGACTATTAAGTATGAAAACAGCCACTTGGGTGTTTACTCTCTGCCCCTAGGGGGAGAGACTCAGACTGACCTTCCCTTCAGAAGTCTAAGTCTGTGTGGTCCCCAGCCCTGAAGTCGCAAGTCAGAACTACTTGCAGAGGCTTTTCCACACACAGGTGCCCAGGTCCCTCCCCAGAAGATTCTAGTTCAGAAGGTCTAGAATTCAGCATAGATACCCATTTTTATTTTTAAAGTTTCACAATAATTCTGATATGTTAATGTTCTGTCTGAGACTTTGTTGCTGGACAGGACTCACTTGACCTCTCCAGTGAGCCCCCCAACCCACGTGAAGCCAGTGGACATTCAACTGAACTCACACTGGAGCCATCCTGTATTTTTTTTAGGCCCCAAAGTGGTTGTTATGTTTCCATAAAAATACCCCCACACAGAATTGTTTCTCTGATTAAACTTTACCAAAAGTACTTTATTTATTTTTACTGTAGTTTAACAATTTTTGTGGTAATATTTATCCCCTAAATTTCCAAATTTAAGACCAATTTTATTTCTATGAGCATGATGCCCTTATGTCACTGACATGGATAATGCCCAGTGGACAGTCTTGGTTTTGTACTGCTTTGTCTCATAGTTAAAAATCAAGAGTGCCTCTTTAGGGCTTCCCTGGTGGCGCAGTGGTTGGGAGTCCGCCTGCCGATGCAGGGGACGCGGGTTCGTGCCCCGGTCTGGGAAGATCCCACATGCCGCGGAGCGGCTGGGCCCGTGAGCCATGGCCGCTGAGCCATGGCCGCTGAGCCTGCGCGTCCGGAGCCTGTGCTCCGCAACGGGAGAGGCCACAACAGTGAGAGGCCCGCGTACCGCAAAAAAAAAAAAAGAATGCCTCTTTCTACAGATGTCTTTTTGGGCCCCTTCCTCTCATTGAAAGAAATAACTGAAACTCAATTTATATTGTTTATATATTTAAGCAAGGGGGAAAGTGTGCATCTTGGATGTACAGGAAATCTTGGAATTTCCTATACATCTCTAAGGAAACTCCAGTGAGTCCTCTTGCCAAGCATGAGTTTTTGTCCCCCTCCCCATATCTTTTAACTTTGGGTTTTTCTTTATTTTTTGTAAAGTGAGGCATGCCTCTGGACTGAAAGATGGACTTCAAAAGAAGCCTCATAATAGCTAATTCATATATATTTTCTTCTTTCCTAAAGCCATTATAAAAGTATTGATAAAAACAACAAAATATCTTAATTTTTCAAAACATAAATGTCAACATGTGGTCATGGGAACTTCTGATTTCACATGATCAGAGTCTGCCTGCCCTGCCCATCTGCCAGCGTCCTCACTATGCTTCCAACAGTCAACTCTGTCTCACTGTCTCAGCCAGTACTCACCGCCTTCCTGACCCAGTGACAATGCCCTGAGTGGCCTCCCTTCAGCACTGCCTGGCAAAACCCCAGGTTTTTTCCAGGTCAGTCCTTACCCACCCCTCCCTGCCCCCAAGTATCCTGCTCACCAGTTATCAGTGGAGCCCACAATGCCCTGCCCAGCAACCTAATAGCTTCCCCTCCTCAATCAGCTTTCCCCACTTTCCCCAAACACTACATCAAACCCACATCTCAGACCTCTTAACTCCCCCATTTCCCTATTTAGTAGATACCTCACCCTCCGGCTTCACATATTGGGAAATGCCATCAGCAGAGGAGCTCTGAATGTCATATTTGGGACACTGCAGAGGCCCTATCACCGGGCAAGTCAACCCCAGAGGCAGCAATTCACTGACCTCCCATGAAAAGGGAAAACCAACCAGTTAGTGGGGCCCTTGCAGAGGTGCCATTCACCACCTGAAATGGCCCAGAGCTGCCACATTGCCCTGAAAGGCATAACAGCTCCTATAGTCCTAAAAGACACCCTAGGGCACAGCAGTGTGCTGGGGGATGTTGGGGAGGACGGCCAGGTCTCAGGAAGATTGGAGTGTCCCCTAGGAAGGTATGTGGGTAAGAGAACAAGAGCCACTAAGGAACCCAGGCACAAATGACGGGTGCTCTCTGAGTGAAGCATGATTTGGAGATGGGTTGGTGGCCAGACCTGAAAGAATGGGAAGGCCAGAACGTCACTTGTTCCCTTGGCCTTTAAAACCCTAAATGAGCAGGAACGTGGGCCTAGTAGAGAAGTTGGAGCTTTGGACTGCCAAACATAAAAATGCTCTGACGACTAACCTAACCTCCAAAATATGTAAGAGGGGCGGGGGGGGGGGGAAGGGCGGAGGGGGAGACTGAGAGCTCGGGTGTCAATGACTGCAAGTCCTGAGTGTCGGGGGACTGGCAGCCCCTCGCAGATTTCCGTCTCTGGGCAACGGGAGGCTGATTGGCTTTTCCTCCCTCGCCTGTTATTCTGTGGGATGGTGTCGGGCACGTGGAGCCGCGCTGTGGCTTGCGGTGCGGGGTAGAACCGCGGACCCAAGCGCGAGCGCGCACCCTGCTTTGCCCCTCGCCCCCGCTTTTCCCCGGCCCTGCACTCCCTTTCCCAGGAGCGCTGTCGGGGAATCCACCTTACTCCCGGCTCCGCCTTCCCATCCCGCCCGGCAGGCAAATATTAGACAGTGTATGTAGAAATTGCTTCAAGTAAAGCTCATGTGAATTTTCCTCAGCGAGTTTCCAGAAGGCCACCCGCCGCCGCTGAGGATCGTCGCTGGAAACCCCCGCTGCAGTGCCACAAAACGGGAGAGGGGATTCACCGGCCCCAAGCAGGGGAGGCAATCTGTTTCTCCGAATCAGGTTTATTTTCTCCTTTGGGGGGAAAAAAGAAGGAAAGCTAATTAAATTACGCTCTGGCTGTATTGATGGAAAACATGAAAGCAAACTGCAGGGACTTGCGCCTCGAGGGCGCGTGATGTTCCACTAGCCGCAAGCCTCAGGAAAGTCCCCGAGCCCCTCTGTGCGCAGGAAACGATGGGTGGCCGATCTCCACCGCGCCCCGGGGTCTCGTCCACCGTGAAAAGTGAGGCAAGGAAGGCGGACGGGCGGCCCTTTGTGGGGTCCTGCTTACCCTCGAGCTTCGGGTGCAGGGAGCGCTTGATAATCCCCAACCCTGGTCTGGGGGACCAGGCGGGAGCTTGCGACCTCGCCGGGGACAGAGAGGGGCGAGGGATGTGGGCTGGCGGCGGCCTGAATTCCCCCCGCGCGCACACGCCACAGCTGCTCGTAGCCCGCGATCGCCCAGCACGCAGACACCGCTCTGGTCGGCGGGGTCAGCACTCTGCGGGCTGTGAAAGGCTAGACCCTCTGCCGGCCGTGCCGGGGCTGGGGGATCCAGCCGAGAGGGGCCCCTCCCCAAAGCCCGCGCGCGTCCCGCCCTGGCCGCGGAGGGCGCGCGACCACCGGGTGTGAAGGGCGACGGTTTCTGCGGTCTGGCTGGCGGCCGGCTGAAAAATCAGCCTCAGATTGATCCCCAGCGCGTCTAACTGAGGTCAAGCGAAGCAGGAGGGCGGAGGCGCCAGGGAGGTGGGCGGAATAGGAGCTCTGACTGAGGACGGTGAGGTGCGGAGGGAGGGAGGAAGGAAGCCAGCGGCTAGATGGAACTCCTCCTGGCGGGTCCCAAGCTCGGTACCTGCGAGTGCCCCTGGGCAGCTTGTCCGGACACCCGACAGCTGCGAAGCCGAAGGTCCGGGGAGGAAATCGGGCCTAGCACCTACTTGCACAGTACCTAGGCCAGAGCCAGCTGCTCCAGGAAGCAGGCCCCCAACGTGCAAAAATACTCCACCTCCTGCCCTAACTCCATCCCTGCACTCCCCGCCTCCTCTGGGCCTGCTGCTTGTCCCAAACCGCACGTGTCGCACACCCCCGCCCCAAATCGTCCCTGCACCTGCCCTCCCTACCTTCCATCTTCCTCCCGCCATCCAAGCCTGGTGCTTGGCCAAGGGTCCTTTCCCAGCCTGTTATCAAGTCCCAGAGATTATTTCTCCAAAATAACGACTCAAACTGCCAAGGGCCCGAGGTCCCGCCCCTCCACCTCCCATCTGGATGCCTGCAGACTTCTCCCTGGATTCCTAGTCTCGCTCCTCCTCCCTCCCTAATCCATTTTTCACACTGCTTCCAAGAGCCTGTTGAAGCACAAGGGGACCCCGGTGGTGGTAAACCGCACATTTCCTCTGTTAAGCAGGCTAAGGGTGCTTGGGCTGGGGAATAAATGTTCTGAGGACTTTGGCTCACATTTATTGAGCGCTTACTATGTCATTTGTTAAACACTTCAAGTGGATATTCTCATTTGACTGCCCAACAACCCTTCCGGATAGGTATTATTAAGTATTGTTATCTATTATTATGAAGGAAGAAACTGAGGCATAGAAGATCACACAGCTTATGAGTAGCAGAGGCAATTTGGAGTCAGGCAGTCCTCCCCCACTCCCCATGAGGCCCCCAGTCAGTTTCTCCACCACTGCAGAAAGCCCTGACCTTCCTATCAGGGATGGAATGACCCACAGCACCTGCTCCCTTTCCAGGACCCACACTGGCACCACAAGAGTCCCTAGACCCCATTTCCTGTCTAGGACTTAGGGGTGATTCCTCCCCACTGGCCTTTCTATGACCTAGGTAAGATGGGCAGACACTCGAGATGGTAAACAGGGACCATCTGATTACCATTTGCTCAAGTGAATCTCTGCTTTTTATTTCTGTGAACTGAACTATTATGTAATAATTGAACTATTATGTAATACACTAGTAAATAACCAGGAGATCACTGAAGAAATCAAAGAGGAAATCAAAAAATACCTACAAACAAATGACAATGAAAACACGATGACCCAAAACCTATGGAATGCAGCAAAAGCAGTTCTAAGAGGGAAGTTTATAGCAATAAAATCCTACCTCCAAAAACAAGAAACATCTCAAATAAACAACCTAACCTTACACCTAAAGCAATTAAAGAAAGAAGAACAAAAAAAACCCAAAGTTAGCAGAAGGAAAGAAATCATAAAGATCAGATCAGAAAAACAAATGAAGGAAACAATAACAAAGATCAATAAAACTAAAAGCTGGTTCTTTGAGAAGATTAAAAAAATGGTAAACCATTAGCCACACTCATCAAGAAAAAAAGGGAGAAGACTGAAATCAATAGAATTAGAAATGAAAAAAGAGGGGCTGCCCTGGTGGTGCAGTCGTTGAGAATCTGCCTACCAATGCAGGGGACACAGGTTCGAGCCCTGGTCTGGGAAGATCCCACATGCCGTGGAGCAACTAAGCCCGTAGCCACAACTACCGAGCCTGCGCGTCAGGAGCCCGTGCTCCGCAACAAGAGAGGCTGCGACAGTGAGAGACCCGCGAAACGCGATGAAGAGTGGTCCCCGCTTGCCACAACTAGAGAAAGCCCTCGCACAGAAACGAAGACCCAACACAGCCAAAAATAAATAAATTTATATTAAAAAAAAAGAAATGAAAAAGTAGAAGTAACAACTGACACTGCAGAAATACAAAGGATCATGAGAGATTACTACAAGCAACTATATGCCAATAAAATGGACAACCTGGAAGAAATGGACAAATTCTTAGAAAAGCACAAACTACCGAGACTGAACTAGGAAGAAATAGAAAATATCAACAGACCAATCACAAGCACTGAAATAGAGACTGTGATTAAAAATCTTCCAACAAACAAAAACCCAGGACCAGATGGCTTCACAGGCGAATTCTATCAAACAGTTAGAGAAGCGCTAACACCTATCCTTCTCAAAATCTTCCAAAATATAGCAGAGGGAGGAACACTCCCAAACTCATTCTACGAGACCACCATCACCCTGATACCAAAACCAGACAAAGATGTTGCAAGGAAAGAAAACTACAGGCCAATATCACTGATGAACATAGATGCACAAATCCTCAACAAAATACTAGCAAAATAATCCAACAGCACATTAAAAAGATCATACACCCTGATCAAGTGGGGTTTATCCCACGAATGCAAGGATTCTTCAATATACGCAAATCGATCAATGTGATAAACCATATTAACAAACTGAAGGAGAAAAACCATATGATCATCTCAATAGAGGCAGGAAAAGCTTTTGAAAATATTCAACAACCATTTATGATAAAAACCCTCAAGAAAGTAGGCATAGAGGGAACTTACCTCAACATAATAAAGGCCATAAATGACAAACCCACAACCAACATCATTCTCAATGGTGAAAAAATGAAACCATTTCCTCTAAGATCAGGAACAAGAAAAGGTTGTCCACTCTCACCACTATAATTCAACATAGTTTCGGAAGTTTTAGCCACAGCAATCAGAGAAGAAAAGGAAATGAAAGGAATCCAAATCAGAAAAGAAGAAGTAAAGCTGTCACTGATTGCAGATGACATGATACTATACATAGAGAAGCCTAAAGATGCTACCAGAAAACTACTAGAGCTAATCAATGAATTAGGTAAAGTAGCAGGATACAAAATTAATGCACTCTTCCATTCCTATACACTAATGCTGAAAAATCTGAAAGAGATATTAAGGAAGCACTCCCATTTACCACTGCAACAAAAAGAATAAAATACCTAGGAATAAACCTACGTAAGGAGACAAAAGACCTGTATGCAGAAAACTATAAGACACTGATGAAAGAAATCAAAGTTGACACAAACAGATGGAGAGATATACCATGTTCTTGCATTGGAAGAATCAACATTGTGAAAATGACTATACTCCCCAAAGCAATCTACAGATTCAATGCAATCCCTATCAAACTACCAATGGCATTTTTCACAGAACTAGAACAAAAAAATTTTACAATGTGTATGGAAACACAAAAGACTCCGAATAGCCAAAGCAATCCTGAGTAAGAACAACAGAGCTGGAGGAATCAGGCTCCCAGACTGCAGACTATACTACAAAGCTACAGTAATCAAGACACTATTGTACTGGCACAGAAACAGAAATACAGATCACTGGAACAGGATAGAAAGCCCAGAGATAAACCCATGCACACATGGTATGTTTGATAAAGGAGGCAAGAATATACAATGGAGAAAAGCCAGCTTCTTCAATAAGTGGTGCTGGGAAAACTGGACAGCTACATGTAAAAGAATTAAATTAGAACACTCCCTAACACCATACACAAAAACAAACTCAAAATGGATTAGAGACCTAAATGTAAGGCCAGACACTATAAAACTCTTAGAGGAAAACAGCAAGATCCTTTTTGACCCACCTCCTAGAGTAATGGAAATAAAACCAAAAATAAACAAATGGAACCTAATGAAACTGAAAAGCTTTTGCACAGCAAAGGAAACCATAAACAAGATGAAAAGACAACCCTCAAAATGGGAGAAAATATTTGCAAATGAAGCAACTGACAAAGAATTAATCTCTAAAATTTACAGGCAGCTCAGGCAGCTCAATATCCAAAAAACAAACAACCCAATCCAAAAATGGTCAGAAGACCTAAATAGACATTTCTCCAAAGAAGATATACAGAGTGCCAACAAACACAGGAAAGGATGCTCAACATCACTAATCATTAGAGAAATGCAAACCAAAACTACAATGAGGTATCACCTCACACCCATCAGATTGGCCATCACCAAAAAATCTACAAACAATAAATGCTGGAGAGGGTGTGGAGAAAAGAGAAGCCTCTTGCACTGTTGGTGGGAATGTAAATTGATACAGCCAGTATGGAGAACAGTATGGAGGTTCCTTAAAAACCTAAAAATAGAACTACCATACTACCCAGCAATCCCACTACTGGGCATATACCCTGAGAAAACCATAGTGCAAAAAGAGTTATGTACCACGATGTTCATTGCAGCTCTATTTACAATAGTCAGGACATGGAAGCAACCTAAGTGTCCATTGACAGATGAATGGATAAAGAAGATGTGGCACATATATACAATGGAATATTACTCAGCCATAAAAAGAAATGAAATTGAGTTATTTGTAGTGAGGTGGATGGACCTAGAGTCTGTTATACAGAGTGAAGAAAGTCAGAAAGAGAAACAAATACTGTATGCTGACACATATATATGGAATCTAAAAAAAAAAAAAGGTTCTGAAAAACCTAGGGGCAGGACAGGAATAAAGATGCAGATGTAGAGAATGGACTTGAGGATATTGGGAGAGGGAAGGGGAAGCTGGGATGTAGTGAGAGAGTGGCATGGACATATATACACTACCAAATGTAAAATAGATAGCTAGTGGCAAGCAGCTGCATAGCACAGGGAGATCAGCTTGGCGATTTGTGAACACCTAGAGGGGTGGGATAGGGAGGGTGGAAGGGAGATGCAAGAGGGAGGCGATATGGGGATATATGTATAGCTGATTCACATGTTTATAAAGCAGAAACTAACACACCATTGTAAAGCAATTATACTCCAATAAAGATGTCCAAAAAATATTCTTTTTAATTAAAAACAAGGAAGGGAGCATGGTCTGCTTCTGGCTGCAGCTCTGCAGTCTCCCTCTAGTGCCCCCTATTGGCAGAGCCAATGGCGCCACTGACAGAGGGGAGGGTCAGAGTCCTGTGATGGTCCCACAGGACAGAGCAGAGCAGAGTTGCGTGGATTGGGAGCTTAATAACTGGCACAGGGGAAAAGGGCAAAGAGAAGGGAGACTGGGAGCAGGAATCATGAGCAGGGGAAGAGACGTAGCAATGGGGGAACGTGGGACAGTTCTCCCCAGTCACCTCTTCTGGGGCATCGAATGGAGAGAATATAGAATACCCTTGAAACAAACAGTGTCAGATGGGCTGACTTTGCCCCAAGCCCATCTCCTCCCACTTCACACGCCAGACTTAGTAACACATACCACACACATATATATACTATACAGACCATACACCACACACACACAGCACGTACACACACCACACACACACACCACACACACACACCACACACACACCACACACACACCATGCTTTTGCTCATGAGATTCCTCAGCCTAGGTCCAGTTCCCCAGAAGTGGGTCTGGGACAGGTTTGGTCTGCATGTGATGTATTAAAGAAGTGCCACCAGGGGAGGGGGAAGAGGGAGGAAGCCAAGCAAGGATGTGATTTCAGGCTGCATCCAGTGGATGTAGCTTCAATCTGAATTTGCTGGGGACTCTGGAGGCTAAGTTGTACCCACAGGCATCCTAACCTGAGGCCGGAGAGCCTGGATTTCATACTCCTGCACTTAGGAGTCAGAGTCGGCCGTGTCTGACCCTCCTCTGCCCTCGTGGCTCTTAACCAATGGCTGACCCTGCAGTTCCATTCCAGGTCAAGATGAGTGGTATTCAGAGTTGCCACTCTTAGATGGCCTTCCTCCCTCCCTTCCTTCCTTCCTCCCTCCCTCCCTCCCTCCTTCCCTCCCTCCCTCCGTCCCTCCCTCCCTCCCTCCCTCCCCCCTCCCTCCCTTCCTTCCTTCTTTCTTTCCTTCCTTTCCTAACACTTGTGGGGCCTGGGTAGCATTGCATGTGGAGGCTCCAGCCTACAGCCTACCCTCCTTCTCTCCCTGCCCATGGCTCCATTAGTCACTGAGAGGGGCCTCACATGCAGTGGTGTGGACATCCCAGCTCTGTGCATATAACTTCTAGTTCCACCGAATACATACCCCTTGGCCACCCCTCAGGCCCAGGAGTCCATATATCAAGTGTACGCTCCAGGAAAGAGACCTGCCTGAGCCTTGGAAACAGTGGAGTTTTGGGGATTTTTTTGGCGATACCCCAGCCTCTCACTGCCGTGGCCTCTCCCGTTGCGGAGCATAGGCTCTGGACGCGCAGGCTTAGCGGCCATGGCTCACGGGCCCAGCCGCTCTGCGGCCTGCAGGATCCTCCCGGACCGGGGCACGAACCCGTGTCCCCTGCATCGGCAGGCGGACTCTCAACCACTGCGCCACCAGGGAAGCCCCAGTGGAGTATTTTTATCATTTCTGTTTTTATCTCTCCTTGGGTAAAAGCTGAACACGCTACTTCCCTTATTTTGTTTCCCTAAGCATTTCAGCATGCACACTAAACAGACCAAATCTGTGGGTAATCAATATTTTTATCCTCCTCCTTAAATCCATGGGCCTTAGATAATTTTAACTCGGAGTCTCCCTTCCCAGATAGTGTGCTCTTTTTATTATGTTTTATCTCTTTAAAAACCCCACAGAACATTAATATTGTTTGGGTTTGATACAGGTAATTCTGTTTACATTTATGCCCATATTTTTATTTTCTTTGTTCATCAATCCTTATTGCTTCTTTGACCGTCCATCCCTTTTCCCCTCTATCTGAAGTGCATCCCAGAATTTCCTTTTGTTAGCTTCTGTCGGGGGAAAAAAAAAAAAACCCTAAGTTTATCTTTTTCTGAAAAGTGCTGATTTCAGCACCTTATTGATTCTTTCCTATCCTAAAGGGCTTTTGAACAGTTTTTGTATCATCTGATAAGGGTGGTAAAGAGAGTGAGGAGTTGAAGACTTTCCAATAAATGGAAAAGAGGAGACAATGTTAATCAACTTGCTTTTCTTTGGATGGTCCTTTATGCAAAGACATCAAGAAAAAAACACAGCTTTGAGAAAGATGTACCTACAAAAGAGAAAATGATTCATCCTTATTACTTTGATTTTCTTTCATATGGTTCTCACCTCTTCTGAGGACTACAGGATACTTACAAAAAGTTTCTGTCCTCGAATGGCCTAAAGCATTTGGACCATCCAAACCTCCTAAAATTGTTTATACACTCTGGTTCCATTTTATCAGTTTCTACTCAATATTAATTCACCCTAGTCTGGCTTCCAGACTCATAATTCTATCTAAACATCTCTCACTGAAGTCACCAACGGGCACTGTGTCGATTCAGGTACTTCTAGAAGCAGACTCTGAGATAGAGTTAGAGGTGCTTCATTGGGGCTAACACCTGTAGGGTTAGAGGTGCTTCATTGGGGCTAATGTGAAAGATAAAGGAGGCGGGGGAAGGAGCAGGCAGGGAGAGCCCCTACCACGCTTTGATGTGGATCTGGCACCTGTAAAGAAGAGAGGGCAGGAAGGGGAGAGGGTAGGAAGGACACTGGGCTTCGGGGAGTCTGAGCCCTAGCACCACCACTCTGGTCAGCCACTGGTTGAGGGCTGCCCTGGAGGAACAGGCCTTGTTCAAATGCTGAGGCAGATCCTTAGGGCACCACAGCTAGAGGCTGTCAGAAACTGCACTCCTTGGGCCAGGTCCTCCCTGGCAGGGGGATCTGAGTGGTGTACTGACATGTGATCATGGCCACTGTGGCAATAAACCCAGGGTCGTCCTCCAGCCTTGATGTCACCTGACTTCTCTGAACATCAAGACTTTTGACCCATCCCTTCTTCTGAGACTCTGTCTTGCCTTGGCTTCTGTATCTCAGTATTTTCCTGGTTTACCTGAGATGTCACTAGATGTTCTTTCTGAGAATCCACGTGACCTTTATACATGGGTATTGTCCAAGCCTTACTCTTAGGTCTTCTGCTCCACATTCTCCCAGGTGATCTCACCCACACCCATGACTTAAATTACAATCCTGATCTAGAACCCAGTCTCAAATTGGCAACTATAAGAGAGTCAGAGGACGGCTTGATTCAGTTTTGCACATGAGCCTGAGTCCTCCTCTGTCCCTCCGACCCTCAGCTTTCTCAGAGCACATTGCATCAATAATCAATTCTGTAATCTGGACTAACTCCCACCTCAGATTTGACTGGGGTAGTGTACTTGAAGATACTCTGTAAACTGTAAAACTCACACAAAATAATGTTGTTATTATAACACTTTTCAAAGTTCTCTATTTTCTAGAGAACTTTATCTAACTTTACCCAAATCCCTCTTTGCATTAAAAATTCAGCCCGAATTGTATTTTCTACTACCCCATTCATTCACACTCTGCTCTGCATAAACATATCCCAAAGCTGTCTTACTTGGAACACTAGTGTCCCTTAAGATAGAAGTTGATGCGCCATGAAAAAAGTCAAGTTTGAGGACTATTGCTCTCCTGGAAAGTTAAAATATACTCTCTTATATTAAAGGTCCCGAGAAGCAGAACCTTTTTAACCACTTTTTTCAACTGCCTTAGCCACAGGGCCTTCTTTTTTTTTTTCCATGCGACACTATAAAATTCCTGTAGGCCACTAGTGTTCACACTGCAGGTAGAAAACTTTGTTCTATGCAGGTGGGGCAACTAACAATTCCACCTAAAGAGGTCATCCACAAGTTCTCCCTACCAAAATCCCCCCCTAGTAGGGGGAGACCTGACTCACATCCTTTTCAAAGCCTGGCTTTTCCCTCTCTTCCTTCTATTCTGTGAGCTCCTTAGAATGGTTCCAATAAACCCACCTTTTTGAACCAAGTTGTCCAGTGTAAGTTCTGTTGGTCAAAACTGAAATGCTGCCTGACACACCAGTGGGCAAAAAGTCAGTGGAGGGTCCAGAGTCCCAAACTGGAAGTTTCCCGAACGCCCCTTACATTTGAATGGATAAACAAATTGTGGTGTATCCCTACAATGGGATACCGTACGGCCATGAGAATGGACTGTCTTCCACATGGGCAATAATATTCATGAATTTCACAAATATAATTAGACAAAAAAGTGAGGCATAATATGAATCCTTTTTTATGAAGGTAAAAAACAGGCAAGGACTTCCCTGGTGGCGCAGTGGTTGAGAGTCCGCCTGCCGATGCAGGGGACACGGGTTTGCGCCCCGGTCCGGGAAGATCCCACATGCCGCGGAGCGGCTGGGCCCATGAGCCATGGCCGCTGAGCCTGCGCGTCCGGAGCCTGTGCTCTGCAATGGGAGAGGCCACAACAGTGAGAGGCCCGCGTACCACAAAGAAAAAAAAAAAACAAAAACAGGCAAAACTAACTAATGCTATTAGACGTCAGGATGGTGGTTGCCATTGGAAATGAACAGGGTACAAGAGGGCTGGTTTCCTGGGTGTGCTCACTTTGTGAACATTCATGAGCTGTACCTTATGATGGATGCATTCCTCTGCATGTATGTTATACTCCAGTAAAAAATTTTGGAGGGGTGGTGTCAGAAAAGATCATTCCCCACTGACAATTCCATTGGCAAAACCACCCAGAGGGAACATGTTGATTTCAGGACCAATATAAATGATAGCTCCAATATGATAGCTCCAGTTGTCTTAGCTCACTCTGTGTTTGGTTACCACATTTGTCTAAACATCTGTACCCATAACTTTTACATTTCTATGCATGTCAAAGAGTCATTCTGTATTAATCTTGTTTTATGTTGTCTATATTTTATGATACTTTGACATCTCAGGGCTTTGGGGACCCAGTGAGGGACTGCCCCTCCCAGGATTAGCTAATTCCTCCAGGCAGCAAACAACTTGCCTGCATATCTTTCAGATGCAAACTAACCCATCCAGAGCCCACACTCCAAACCACCTCCTCTACCTGGATTTTACACTCCTAGAGGCCATATCCTCTGCCCTAATCACAAAACACTAGACGAGGAGGGACCACCCCTATAGCCCAGAGCTACAGAAATTATTCAAACTATTCAATCTTGAGACTGCTCAGCTGTTCACCCTACCTCATCCATCCCTTCCCACAAAAGTCACAATGAAGGCTTGTGCCCATGCTTTACCCTCTCTTTCTGCCTCCTGGTGGACCCTGGTGCTCCCCCACATGGCCCTGCTATGCCTCCAGTTTCTAGGGATCTGTGAGTACAGACTTCTTCTTTAATGGCAGCCATTTCCACATGTCTTACCGACCTGATAAAAAACAAATCCTGTGTACATTTCAAAGCACATTCATTCATTCCACAATTTTTTTTTAAGCACCTGCTATATTTCAGGCATAGTTTTAAATGCCAAGGATAGAGCAGTGACCATACAAACAAGGTTTCTGCTCTCATGGAGCTCATGTCTAATGGGACAGAGATAATCAACAAGCAAAGAAATAAATATTTCCAGATAGAGTTAAGGTGGTATGAATGAAGTAGGCCAGGATGGGTCATTTTATGTTGTTTGATTTTTGTTTGTTTGTTTTTTAGGAAGACTGGTCAGAGAAGTTCTCCCCTTAAGGAGCTGACACTTGACCCAGAGCCTGAATAGATGATTGTATACCAAGGGCACCCAGAGATCTGTGATGGGAGCCTGGAGTCATCGAAAATAACCAGAATGACGTATTGTTGCCAATACTCATCCAGAACAAATTTTCTCAACAAGCAAAGGAGGGCTTGAATCCAACAAAAAATAATGTACCCGCATCAGCAACGTCCACAGCCTGCTCCAATCAAGTTGCCTTCCAAATGCTAAAGCTGAGGTGCCCAGGCACCAGGACCCAGGGGATGGTTGGGCTACCTGCCCAAACCCTCAGGGCAGCAACCAGCTTGCATATGTGTTTCCATAACTGTTTGCACATAGAAAGGAATTGTGTAGAGCCCTGAGCCCTCTTTGCTCTCCATCCCTGGGCACCCACTGCCTGGTTCAGCTCCTCACTGACAAGAGCCTTCCCTGGCCACTGCAGACCTGACTGCCCTCCCACCTGCCCCCTGCCCCAGGCCCACCCCAGGAAGGGCAGGCTGGCCATCCACCATCCACATTAAGAGCAAACAACATTTCCATCAGTTATTTTTTAAGATCCAACTGACTTTGGACAACATTTGAATCAAATAAGGGTAGAAAAATGAAATCTCAGGGCCCTCATCTCATCAGTGGCACAATACGGGTCATTGACCTGATGCAGGTCTGTCCAGGGTCCTGCAGCTAAGGGATGTGTACGCCTGGGGGCAGAGAGGGGCTGGCAGCTTCCACATTCCCCTTCCTCAAAGCTCCCGGGCTGAGCCTGGGTATCTCGCACTGGGAAACTTCCACACATGCCCTGGGCCCCAAGGCCAGCGCTACACATACCTCCCTTCACCAAGGAAGAGCCAGGGACCCCAGATCTGAGCATGCCTCCCACTGGAGCCTCCAGGAAAGAGCAGATCCATTTCACTTGGGGCAACGGGAGCTGGGCCGAGCGAGGCCGGCTAAGTGGAACCTGCACGTAGCATCTCACTCAGGCTCTTTTTCCACAGCCTCTCTCTCCTCAGAGGGTTTGTGCCAGTGACAGCTCCTCAGAGAACATTTCCTAGGAGCCCCAGTGGTAGTTGGGCTCTGTCGCTGAAACTGGCTTGTTTATCTTTGCCTCAGATTCCAAGTTTGTCTCTCACCATGTATCTCCCTGGCGGGTTGGTTTGGGTACTCATACAAACACAGCCCTTCAGCTTTGATAGTCATCCTTCCGGAGGCTTTTTTCTTTTTTCTTTTTTTTTTTTTGGCGGTACGCGGGCCTCTCACTGTTGTGGCCTCTCCCGTTGCGGAGCACAGGCTCCGGACACGCAGGCTCAGCGGCCATGGCACACGGGCCCAGCCGCTCCGCGGCCTGTGGGATCTTCCCGGACCGGGGCACGAACCCGCGTCCCCTGCATCGGCAGGCGGACTCTCAACCACTGCGCCACCAGGGAAGCCCGGAGCCTTTTTATATGTCAGTAATGTCATGCTTCGGAGCTATGAAAACTCGAAGGGACCCCATTATACCTTGCAGCAATTTAAAACCAGCAGAGATCTCATGGAGAGCCAGAGAGAGCTTCTCTGTGGCCAAGATACAATGCTGACCACCTCTAAAATGTCATTGTCCTCCACAAACTCCATCAGGTACTTGATGGCCTGTGAAAAGGGCAGTTCCCTTGTCTGTAGGTCAAAGTCTCAAGGCTCCCAGCTGTCTTACAAATCAAGCAAGACTCTTTCTACTTATCAAGCATTCTGTATTTCCCTATTTAATCAGAAAGCCTGCAGAGGCACGGCCCCCACTTCCTGTTTAATCACAGAACCAGGCCTCAAGGGTCACAAGTTGGCTATTAAGCAACCTTTATGCATAAGTGCCTTTTTAGATAAAGCTTCCATGGAAAGTGCCTAAATCCTATAAAAGTCATTTATTTGCTTACCCACAAAATTATAATATTCATTTTGTTTGTGTAAACCTGCCAGTCCCTAGTCATTACTAGGAACCACAAAAAACCGTTTCAAGTAGGATTTCATCCCAGACATAGTTTCCAGTTTGAATCTGACATATTATACCTGAGAGGATTACAGGAAACCATAGATAATTCCTAATTTCTACTTTGGGTCTTCATATAATAATTTTTCTTTTTCTATTTTTTTTTTTTTTTTTTTTGCTATTTGAAGAATCATCCCACACAGGAAGAGGCTGGGAACTAGGTATCCGGGAAGGAATGCTGGCCTTGGGAGGACACTGCCCCTTCTTGTAGCCATCACAAAATAAAAGAGATGCCCCTTTCTGTCTGCAGTTATCATTTGGACAGATTACAAAAATGTATTTGGGGGTTTGGGCACATGGTTTGAATCTAGGCGCCCCAAGCAGGGTGCGGGCCAGCACTGGCAGGAAGCCCCAACCTCCATGCAGGATGGAGCAGGGAGGTCAAGGCCACTGCAGGGCCTCGGGGGGGAAGGAGCCATGGAAGGGCCAGCTGTCCGCACAGCCCAGCTGCTGGGTTGTGGCAGCCAGCTCTGCCCGGGCCGCTCCCCACTCGCTGGGAAGCACATCAGAAACTTGTCCTGAAGCCTCTCTCTCTTCTCCCAAGTTGAAAGGAAAGACAGCAACCTTCAGGGGCCTGACAGGCCCAGGGGACTCTGCACTGCCTGCCCTCTCCATGCGGCGCAGGGTGGGGACAGGGCGGGGCCTGGCTGGGAGTCCCCAGAGGTTCACACCCTCAGGGCCCTGTTGTCTGACACCATCCACCTGCCTGGAGCCCGCTGGCTTTGAAGAACCCCTGATTTGCTAAAGAATCTGGAGGAGGAAATGGTGAGAGACACAAAAACACATGGCAAGCGGCGGAGGACCTTCCAGGCATCACTTGGGGAGTGTCAAGTAGTGGCTTGCCTAAAGCTTCCCTCCTATAGCACATCAAAGTGCCTGACCTCTTGCTTTACAGCTTCTTAAATTCGTGTCCATGCCAAGGAAGCTCATTTTCGTACGGTTAGTCATACTCCTGGCGGTTTCCTAGACTTTCAGAGGAGGCTTCTGGGAAAAGATGGCCTTTGACAGACAAGCCAGAATTAGGTGGATGGGACACAGAGGCAAAGACATTACAAGCAAAAGAGCAGCCAGTGCCCCCACCAGGAGATGCAGAGCCCCCTGGGATGCTCAGAGGATTGGCGGATCCATCCATGGGTGAGGCTGGGCGGGGGCACAGACTGGAGCCCAGAGGAGTGCTCAGCTGAGGAGTTGGAGGTGTTTCTCAAAGCAAGAAGAAAACGACTGAACAACTTTGCCCAAGGCGGACACGATGTTAGACTTGCCCTTTAGAAAGATGAATGTAGCCACAGGGTGAGAAATGGATTGGAGAGGGGTGAGAGTGCAGGCAGGCAAACCAGTAAGGAAGGGTGGAGAGCCTGACCCAGGGCAGAACTTCTGGAAGCATCTGTAGTATGCGCTGGAGGACCCGTTTGTTTTGTTTCCAATCCTTCTTGGACAGATACTTTTATAAAACATGTTACCAGAGAAAGTGAAATTTTAAAAGAATATACACACTATAAGCCCTAATTTTTTATCAAAACAGTTTTTAAATTGGGATCAAATATACACAACATAAAATTTACCATCCTAACCATTTTTCATCATATATAGTTCAGTAGTGTTAAGTACAGTCACACTGTTATGAACCAATCTCCAGAGCTTTTCCGTCTTGCAAAACTGAAACTACCCATTAAACAACCTTGTATCCTCTCTTGCCCCAGCCCATGGCAACCACCCTTCTACTTTCGACTGCTCTGGGTACCTCATTCAAGTGGAATGGTACAGTACTTGTCCTTTTGTGTCTGGCTTGTTTTACCCAGCGTAATGCCCTCAGATTTCATCCATGTTGTAGCATGTGGCAGAATTTCCTTCCTTTTTAAGTCTGAATAATATTCTACATTTTGTTTATCCTTTAATCCTACAATGGACACTTGGGTTTCACCTATCTTTTGGCTAATGAACAATGATACTATGAATATGGGTGTACAAATATCTGTTCAATCCCTCCTTTCAATTCTTTGGGGGATATACCCAGAAGTAGAATTGCCAACTGTATGGTAATTTTTAAAAATATTTTTACTAACTGCAATACTCTTTTCCACAGTGGCTGCACCATTTTACATCTGCACCAGCAGTGCACAGTGTTCCAATGTCTCCGCATCCTCACCAGCACTTGTTATCTTCTGGGTTTTTTTGTTTTTTGTTTTTTGTTTTTTTGCGGTACGCAGGCCTCTCACTGCTGTGGCCTCTCCCGTTGCGGAGCGCAGGCTCCGGACGCGCAGGCTCAAAGGCCATGGCTCACGGGCCCAGCCGCTCCGCGGCATGTGGGATCTTCCCAGATCGGGGCATGAACCCGCGTCCCCTGCATCGGCAGGTGTCCTCTCAACCACTGTGCCACCAGGGAAGCCCTCTTCTGGTCTTTTGATAGTGGCCCAATGGGTGTGAGATGAAGCCCTAATTTCTCATCATTAGATTCAACCTGTATAAAATTATCCATCAGACCCTATAACAGTTTAGAACACTTCAGGCTTAAAACAGTTTAAAACAGTTTAACACGCTTACTCTCAACTTCTGAACTCATCTCGTTGCAAACCAATGACAAGTGTTTCCCAAACTGGCCCCAGTCTGTGGACCAGACCTTGAGTAGCACTCCTAGGCCATGTCTATCCCGGGGGTGAAGAGCAGTGGTGGTCAGAGCCAATCTTTACTGAGCTCTTACTCTCTGGCACTACATGTATTCATCACGAAAACCAGCACAACATCCCTATGAAGTATATACTGTTATTATGCCCAGTTTACTGAGGAGAAAACAGAGGCACAGAGGTGACGGGCCTTGCCCCATGCCAGCAGGTCAGGAGGTGGCCGAGGCAGCTGTGAACCCCGGCAGTATGGCCTCAGCCATTTTTGTAATTATTATTGTTTTGTTTGTTTCCCAAGATTACTTAACTGATTGGTCATATGGAGGGGAAGACGGAAGGCTCCCAGGTTCTGGTTTGAGTGACCAGGTGGACAGGGATGCCAAGTTTGGGAGGAAATGTGATCAGTCTAGCTTCGGACGTGTCAAGATTAAGGTTCGCATGTGACATCCAGGTGGAGAAGGGCCATGGACTGCTGGGCAGTAAGTTGTGCTCTCCGTAACAAGGACGGGGCTAGAAGTGCAGCTGCGGAAGGCCAGGGCGAAGGTGACATGAGTTTGGTGAGATACCTCAGAGAGACCAAGAACATTCTAGGAAGAAAGAGAGGAGCCAGAGGAGAATGAGGTGACAGACAGGAATGGGGAGAGAGTGTCAGAGGGAACGACATATCGACAGGGAGTCCAGGGCTACGTGGAGGCCACACAAGACAGGACGATCTGTGGAGCTGGCTGTGTGGTGGCCCCCAGGGCATCATGGAAGCCAGGGAGGGGAAAGCTAGGTTGCCAAGGGTTGAGAGGTGGGTGGTGGTGGGAAGGGTGGAAGAAGAGACCAAGAGTGAAGACCACTCTTCTAGAAGCTCAACTGTGAAGTAGAGGAGACAAAAGACCGTCCAACTATGGGTGTCTTGTGTGGTGGGAGAGACTGGGCCAAGGGCGGATTGTTATTTTGTCCCACCTTTTAAAAAAGAAGGTTGGAACAGACATGAGTTTGTTCTTAGTTTGGGGGTGAGGGGGGCAGGGGAACCCAGCAGGAAGGTGAAAGATTGAGAGGAATCTGTGCTGATCGCTGGAGGAATAGGGCATTGGATCAGGAATGGTCAAGCTTGAATAGGGAGAGAAGCCTCTTTTCCCCTAAGAAGGGAGGGAAGGCAGTTTATGATACAAGTTCACTTGTGAAAGAGGGAGGAAGCTGATGCCCTCAATGAAGCTGGTGGCAACTGCCTGCTGAGAGCGTGTGGTGTGAGGGTCCGGAGAAGGGAGGCGGACTTTGGACGCGCCACCGAGAAACAGCAGTGAGAGTCACCTAGGGCGGCAGAGAAGACGCACCAGAAGCAGGAAGAGCACAGTGAGCCTGGAGAAAATGTGTCAGCATGAGCCCCATCGCCCATGTGTGAGATTTTTCTTCATCAGGGCTCAGTTATCCATGCACAGAAGAGAAGGTGGATGACAAGATTGAGCCCAGTTAAGGTTTCACAAGTTGGCTCTGACTGTAGTCAAGGGGGCAGGAAAGTGGAGTGATTGCTGTCATGAGAGGAAAGGAATGAAGTGATTTGTGGTGGTTTTTTAAGAATGTCCACACGCTCCCAACACTCATCCCTTCAAAAGGTTGAGTCTTATTCCCCTAACTTTGAGGGTGGGCTGGACTTAGCAACTTGCTTCTAAGGAATAGAATGTAGCAGAAGTGACAGTGACAGTGTGTGACTTCCAATTCTAGGTCACAGAAGACCTGTGGCTTCTCCTTTTCTCTTCCTCCTTCTTGGATCACTTGTTCTGGGGGAAGCCAGCCGTCATGTCCTGAGGATGCTCAAGCAACCCTATGGAGAGGTCCTTGTGGCGGGAGCTGAGGCCTCCTGCCAATAGCCACACAGGGAGCCCTTGGAAGCAGACCCTAAAGCCCTAGTCAAGCCTTCAGATGACTGCAACCCTGGCCAACATCTTCACTGCAACCTCCCGAGAGACCCTGAACCACAGCCACCCAGCTCAGCCCACAGAGACTAAATAAAGAAAACTAAGTGTTTGCTATTTTAAGCTATTAAGCTTTGGAATAATTTGTTATTAACAATTGATAACCAATATATTGCCCAAGTGTGAGAGCAGAGAAGGCAGACAGTGAGACTGATCCAGGGTCAGGGGTTGGCAGGTGGGCCCTGGTAGAGGTCAAGGGGCAGGAAAGTAGGGTCATTAGTGGCATGAGAATCCAATGAAGTAGGGTCGGGAAGCGCCTCTCAGGTGAGGTGATGGAGAAGGCACAGGCCTGGAGGAATCAAAGAGCATATGTATAGGAGTGGGGGTGAGGGGATGAGGTGTAGGGGAGTCAGGCAGTGGGATTTCTTGTTTGAGGAGAACATGTTCAGATGGACAGGGTGAAGGTTAAGGAAAGTTGAGGACAGTGGAGTTAAGGTTCATGGACAGCAAAGGCAGTCAGGACAGAGGCAGGACGTAAGGTGGAAAGAAAGACCTATCTTCAGATGCCAAAGGTCTTAACATGCATGGGAGAGTGTCAGGCCAATAGGTGACAGGGGGTAAAGGTGGCATCTCTGGGTAGCTTGAGGCTTCAGGGAGGCTTTTCCAAAGAGTGGAATCATAACAGCCTGTGCAGAGCCAAAGATGGCACTCAGGATATGCCCCCACCCCAAGAGGGCTGCAAGGAAGATGGTGTGGCCAGGAGAGAGCAGGCCACAGATGGGCATGGAGTCATCCCCAGTGTCGAATCCCACCATCTGCAGGATACCAGGGACACTGAGATGAAGACATCTCCTGACCTAGGAGAGAAACAGACAGCAAAGGGAGAAAAACCCAGAATGGGAATCGGGCTTCAGAGAAACAAGGTCCCGCCGGCCCCTCCCAGCTGGTCTGCCTCCTATTCCTGTGTCACATGTGCTGTGCTGGGATGAGAGGACTCTTCATTCACTTACTGTTCTCCCTACAGAGGCAGGATCCTGTTTCCTCCTCACATCCTGTTTCCTCCTCCCATACACAGTGTTTCTTTATCCTCGGATGCCCCTCCCACACCGTGTGCCACCACCACTGCTGTTCTTCCTTCTCCTGGCCACACCCTCTTTTTCTGGGGGTTGCTGTGTTCCCCAGGCACTACCTCCTGCTGAGAGTCTGTGCTACTGAGTCACCAGGTAGGCCTAAGGCCACTCTTTTCTCTGGACTGGCTTGTCTGCTAGATTCCATCTTCACTGACATGAGTCTTTCCCAGGAGGCCCTGTAGTTCCTCATGTGAGTAAATCTCAGCAAGACCTCGCCATCAGTTCTAGCAGGTCTGAACCCCAGAAGGAGGCAGAGCTTATCGCCAACTTTTGACCCCTACTTGAGCTCTGTACATTGGCCCTGAAATCCTAATATCTGTCTCTATATCGTTAAATTCATTAAGGTTCCCAGGTCCGGGTTTATCCGCCAGGCCAAATGCCTTTGAAAGGACAATGGCAACTCTTCAGGTGGTCCCCTTGCCCCTTTCTGCTGTCTATGCGCACGCGTAGTCCACAGCCACACCTTCCCCTGTGAAGTGACACGAGTGACAGCATTTGCAGGAAAGTGAATATTGCCAAACAAACACACAGCAAAGCCAAAAACACATTTTGCAAAAAAATGTTAGGAGTAAAATGACAGGCTTGTAATGGTCTTGGACATCAGTTCTTATCCCTCTGCTCTTGCAGTTGTTTAATGTTGAAACGAGTCAACTTGAAGCTGTATAATAAATGAATTCCAGCTTGATCTTGGCAGAATTTGTTTTGCTTGAGGGAAGTTGTTTATGCCCCTAGTTGTTATGCGGGGGGGAGGGGGGCATGTTTAAACTATACGCCCCCCCCACCCCGCATCGTTTGATTTATGTTATACAGAGTCTTGTCCATCATCTGATGCTGCTGTAAACAAGATTATCCTTGTCTACCAGGAATGAGCCCAATGCCAGTGACTTTAAATAAACACAAGCACCAGTTTTGCATTTACATTGTCTGAGGTAACCGCTGGCAAGAGCTTTTAATGGCGCCGTTGGCCCCTCCCTGGCTAAGGTAGTGTGGGCTTTTGCGATTGACCTTGTTTGTGGAGGACTCACTCAGGGGAAAGATTTCTTACTTAGCAGATGAGTGCTATACCCAAGCCGGATTCTTATGTGTGGTTTTGGCATTTTCATTTCTGTCAAGTTCGCGTTGCCTCTTTTTGTGCTGGATGGAGCAGGACAGGGGTGGGGAGGCAGGGAACCTTAGATGTGTAAAGTGAAATCCTGACCTGGAGCTACTGAAACGATCAATGGAAAGGCTTGAGTGACAGTGGGCTCCAAGAATTGTGTTATTCATAGGACTAATTATTAGAAAATGATTCCTGTTGACCTGCTCTCTGGAAGACATCAGTGCCTTCGGTTACATTCCACGCAGAAAATAATTGGAAGTTTGCAGAAGTCTCAGTGTCTGTCGCAGTTCCAAACCAAGAAACCACAGAAACATACAATTCTTCAAATAGTGATAAATTATCTCTGTGGAGGAGTGAAAAGAAGAGCAATCCCCCTCTGCTAATCTCCCCTACAAAGAAAGCAAGAACTATGTAGTGCACACTCCAGCCCTCTTTAGGAACAGACTGAGAATGTATTTTTGCAGTAGCACTATTTGGTTAATATTCCAGACTTCAAATGCAGGACATAAAGAAATCAGTTTGTAAGAGCTAAACAGACATCTTGTGGAATATCATTCTGCTGGGGGATGGTGTAAGGAAGGGGTGGAAAAGAGCCTGACTATGTGGAAAAACATAATGGGAGAGAGAGATTTATGGTCCCTTGTTTGAGTTCAGGTTTCAAAATCTCTCAGGAAAGTTATTTAATTCACCTGTGACTCCATTTCCTCTTCTGTATGATAGGAGTGATAATAGTACTTTGCTCTTTTTTTTTGTTTTGTTTTGCGGTACGCGGGCCTCTCACTGTTGTGGCCTCTCCCGTTGCGGAGCACAGGCTCCGGGCGCGCAGGCTCAGCGGCCATGGCTCACAGGCCCAGCCGCTCCGCGGCATGTGGGATCTTCCCAGACCGGGGCACAAACCCATGTCCCCTGCATCGGAAGGTGGACTCTCAACCACTGCGCCACCAGGGAAGCCCAGTACTTTGCTCTTAAGGCGATGGAGAGGATGAACGTAACTTTGGTGCAGCACATTGCGAACCATTCTAGTACTTCTCTGACGGACTCCTTCTTGCCTAGTACAATGTGAACTCATAGCAGATGCTCAAAATAGATCGATCCTGTAGAATAGCTGTATCAGCGGGGGCTCAGATGCAGAGAATAGAATCCATTCTAGCTAGTGTAAGTGAGTTGGAATTAATTAAGCAAAATGGCTTGTAAAATCAGTGGGAGGTGATTCTGAAACCACCTCTAGGGAGAGATTCCAGAGGTGATTCTCAAAGCCACCCTGCAGAATGGAGCCACCAAAAGGCTGCTGCCTCTTCTGTAATCAAGAAACAGCCACTACAGAGGCAGGCTCCAGAAATCACACCTGTTCGCTACCAGCTACCCCAGCTAAATGGAAGGTGCCCGTGGCTCCTGATGTCCGCGAGCCTGCAGAAACCGCAGACGTCAACCCTGCCTCGCTCCCATCTTCCAAGCCTGTCACAGATGGATCTGAGTGGTTAACTCGAACTCATGTGAAAACATTCAGGTACAAGAGAGTTTGGTAAAGTTGTTTAGTGCTCCGGCCCCAGCAGGTCAGGAGTGAGCAGAAGGTGGGACAAAGGGCCAAGCCCCAGCCACCATGCTACCACGGTGGTCATGAGATAAATGCCCAAGGACAGGGAGAAGGGAAACGGGACTTGTGTCTCCTTCTCTCCCTACCTTCCTTGTCCTTGGGTTCCTCAGCATCTGTGGCCATGGATGAACCCCAGTGTGGTTCTAAAAGCTGTGTTCATTTAGACCAGTGCTGTAGAGAGTACTGAAAGATCCAAGGAATTTCTAGGAGAGAGGAAAAATGGAAAATATAGGGGGAATCCAAGTAGATATTGCTGGACATCTAGAAATATTGGAGGGTAAATATAGATTCTGTAATAATTAGAAAAACCCACAAGGTTTTCTGTTGTTGAGCTAAAGTCATTTGTCTATGCTGGTAGGATTCTATGGGATAGCAGCACAGTATGAAAATCACTTTATCCTTGCCCATTAAAAAGGAAACAACAGAATGGAATACAACAAAATGTTAGCAGGGCTCTGGGTCACGGGAATAAGAGTGACTATTATTTTCTCCTTTATATAATCTCTTTATATATCCATCAATATCTATATATTAATTTTACTATCTGTAAAAAAGCCATTTATATGACTTCTAAGGTAATCAACCAAAACCAAACTTTTTCTCTCCTTTTTTCTCCTTTTTTTCTTTCTTTTTAATCTTTCAAATCATTTGCTAATATTTTAAAAGCCCTCACCAGTAGGTAAATCCTTACCTGCGCAACTAATAGACCATTAAACATTTTCAAAATATTATAAACACACAACATTTGAACTAAATTCATCCGCTTGCTAATGGCTGGAATTTTTCCCCATCTCTTGAGTGAATTTGTCTCTCAACATCTTGAAACTGAAATGCTGCCTTAGAAGCTATTTTAAAGTTGTCTGGTTTAACTTGTTTCTCTAAAGACAAATGACAACGGCAAAAACCAAGAAATACATTTTGTTAAAGATTACAGTTACCTTTAACCCTCAAAAATATCAAGAGTATTCTCTATCAGGTAAGGTAAAAACTGGTATTTGTTTATTTGCTTATATAGTATAAGTGTGTGGACCACACAAATTCCTCTCGTATAGGATCTCATTTAGCCTCATAAGGCCCTTAAGGAAGGTATTACGCTCTTTATTTAATTGATGACAAGGAAACAGGCTGAGCGAGGTTGCGTGGCTTTTCAAAAACCACACAGCCCTCTGATTGCAACCATGGACCCACGTTAGCCTTAGACAAACACCTGTCAGCTAAGGACTGTGACACATGTCATGTCAGCTTGCCTCCTGCAGCCATCCCGTGGTTGCTCACAGCCTGGGGCCCCCACTCTTCAGCCCAACCCAAGTACTAATCAGGGAGCCGATCTGAATGGAATGATAAGCCCCTGTCATTGACACCCTCACATCTCCATGATTCTCAGTGGGGCTGCGTCCTTCAGGACACCTGGTCGCCTCAGTAGCACCCTGTGGTTGCCAGCCTCTGACTGCCACGCAGATGATGCTCTGGGGCAGCATGTCCATGGGACTATTTCCACAGGTTCCACTACTAGTTCCACAGGTTGGAACTTCATGGACCAGGAAAATGTCAGGTTGCCAACTTTTCGTTTCTTCTCAAAAGGACATTTCATACTATTTAACATCCTCTCCCTCAAATTGCAAAGGCATACGTTCAGAATTACAAATTTTTGAAAAAAAAAAATAGCTTCATAGGAAAATCACTACGTTGTTATTTTTCTCATTTTGCTGTGCACCAGTGCGGTAGGTCTGATGGCTACCTCCTAATCCCTGGAACCAGTGAATGTGTTACCTTATCTGACAACAGGGAATTCAGGTAGCAGGATTAAGGTTGCTCCCAAACAGACCTTAAACTGGGGAGATTATCTTGGATTATCCAGGTGGGCCCAATGCAATCACAAGTCCAGTGTAATCTTAAATGGACGAAGGAGACAGAAGAGGAAGTTGGAGTGATGCCATATTCGAAGCCCTCCACCCACTGCTGTGGCTGTGATGACAGAGGAGGGGCCGTGGGCCGAGGCAGGAGGGCGGCCTCTTGAAGCTGGAAAGGTTAGGGAAGGGATTCTCCTGCAGAACCTCCAGGAAAACACGCAGCGCAGCTGACACCTGGATTTTAGCCCAGTGAGACCTGGAACCTACAGCAAGATATAATGCATTCATGTTGTTTCCAACCACTAAGTTTGTGGTAATTTGTTACAGCAGCAATAGAAAACTAGCACAACCAATGAAACTTTGTCGTGGCCTGACTGAGGTCTGGGGGGCCCCTAGCTTTAGAAGCCCATCCTAGAAAGAGCCTGTCAGAATTTCCCATTCTACAGAAGGACATTTTGTATAACCAAGTAAGACGATGTACACGAGAACTCTGCCAAGTGCCTGGCATGTAAAGCCATTCAGGAGCAGGTAAAGCCCAGGCCCCACCTACATGTTTCCGAGATCACAGCCTCAAATGAGGGACACGATGCCCCAGGAGCAAGTTGTGGAGGGCTGAGAGGAAGAACTGCTGCCTGGTGGAGCATGACCTGCCCAGGAGGGTTGGGGGAAGAGCAGTTCAGAAGGTGCTGGGCTTGGAAATGCCAGCACAAACCCTAGGGTGGAGGCTGAGGTTGCTGCCTGGTGGAGCATGACCTGCCCAGGAGGGTTGGGGGAAGAGCAGTTCAGAAGGTGCTGGGCTTGGAAATGCCAGCACAAACCCTAGGGTGGAGGCTGAGGTTGCTTATGAGTGTCTCTAGGAATATAATAAGTGCTTGATGAATGGCAGCTATCATTATTTTTTTCTTTTTTTGCGGTACGCGGGCCTCTCACTGTCGTGGCCTCTCCCGTTGCGGAGCACAGGCTCCGGACGCGCAGGCTCAGCGGCCATGGCTCACGGGCCCAGCTGCTCCGTGGCATGTGGGATCCTCCTGGAGTGGGGCATGAACCCGTGTCCCCTGCATCGGCAGGCGGACTCTCAACCACTGCGCCACCAGGGAAGCCCAGCTATCATTATTAATAACAGCATCACTACCATTTTGTCATTGTCATTATTGTTATTTTTTAACCAAGGCAAATGATTAGGTTCATTTTTAGAAAAGGTCACTCCGGAGCTAAGACAGAGAATTACTGGGAGACCAGAAGAGTCAGATCACAAAGAGAACAAGGAGGAGGCTGCTGGACACATAACCCCCAATCTCAGCTGCACGGGTAAGTACACGTATGTGTACCTCACTTCTTTACTCCCTAGTCTTGCAGCAGGGGAGAATGCGGCTTAGAGAAGTCCAGTGACTTAAACTCCAAATGCCAGTAAGTGCTGAAGTGGGATTCGATCCCTGGTTTTCACACAGACAGAAAGGTGGGGTAATTTCTCAGCACTAGAGACCAAAATAGTTTCATGAGAAAGTCAGCACAACTTGTCTGTTCCCTGTGGAACCCAAATTTGGGTTAAAGTCCCAGATCCTCAATGTGTCATTAGTCAGGGTAAGTAGAAGTGACTGCAGTAACAAACAATCCCCAGACATCAGTGCTTTAACACGAGAAAAGTTTTTTCTTGATTACATCTCAGCCCAGTATGGGAGGTTGAGGGATTGACTTTGCAGGACATGGCCATTCAGGGACACTTTGGGGTTTGCCTTTCTCTGTTAATCTTTCTCAGTGATGAAAGATCACTGGATCATGTGTCTTAGGGGTATTTGGGGGGTCCAGTAACCAAACCTGTTGTTTTGAGACAATCGTAGATTTACATGAAGTTGTAAGAAATAATACAGAAAGAACCCATGGACCCTTCACCCAGTTTTTCCCAATGGTAACACCTTACAAAACTCTAGTTCAATGACACAGCCAGTGCTGACATTAATACCGTCAAGATAGAGAACAGTACCATCACACAAGGATCCCTCATGTTGCCCTTTTACAACCACACCTGCTTTCCTCCCACCTTCATCCCCTCCTTAATCCCTGGCAAGCTAATCTGTTCTCCAGTTCTATAATTTTGTCATTTCAATCATATTGTATATGTGAAATCATATAGTACGTAATCTTTTTTTAAATTTATTTATTTATTTATGGCTGCATTGGGTCTTTGTTGCTGCACATGGGCTTTCTCTAGTTGCTGCGAGTGGGGGCTACTCTTTGCTGTGGTGCGCGGGCTTCTCATTGCGGTGGCTTCTCTTGTTGTGATTGTGGACTCTAGGCATGTGGTTTTCAGTAGTTGTGGCATGCGGGCTCAATAGTTGTGGCGCACGGGCTTAGTTGCTCCGCGTCATGTGGGGTCTTCCTGGACCAGGGATCGAATCTGTATCCCCTGCATTGGCAGGCGGATTCTTAACCACTGCGCCACCAGGGAAGCTCCAGTATGTAACCTTTTGAGACTGGATTTTTTTCACTCAGCATAATTCCTGTGGAGATTCTTCCAGGTTGTTACATGTAGCAATAGTTTGTTCTTTTTTATTGCTGAACAGTGTGCCATGGTATGATGTGCCACAATTTGTTAACCATTCACCCACTGAAGGAGCTCTGGGCTGTTTCCAATTTTTGGCTACTATGAATAAAGCTGCTGTGAACATTTGTATAGAGGTTTTTATGTGAACATAAGTACATAAGTCTTCATTTCTCTGGGGTAACTGCTCAGGGATGTAATCACCGGGGTAGAAGATATTTGCATGTTTCATTTTTTTGTTTTTGTTTCTGTTTTTTTAAGAAAATGCCGAACTGTTTTCTGGTATGGTTATCTCATTGCCATTTTAATTTGCATTTCCCTAATGGTTAATGATGCTGAGCGTCTTTCATGTGCTTATTTGATTCTGTATATCCTTTCCAGTGAAATGTCTCTCTTCATGTTTTTTTGTCCATTTTCTAGTTAGATTGTTTGTTTTTTGACTACTGAGTTTTGAGAGGTTTGTATGTACTCTAGACATATGGATATATGGTTTACGAATATTTTCTCCCAGTCTGTAGCTTGCCTTCTCATCTTCTTAACAGTCTTTCTCTGAACAGAGGCTTTCATTGTGATGAAGTCTAATTTAGGAAGTCTAAAGGATTTTTTTCATTTTATGGTTTGTGAGTTTATGTCAAGCCTAAGAACTCTTTGCCTAGCTCTGGATTCCAAAGATTTTCTTCTATGTTTTTTTCTAAAGGTTTTACAATTTTATGTTTAAGTCTGTGATCCATTTTTGAGTTCATTTTTGTAAAGCATGGGAAGTTCTTATGGGCTGGGCCTGGACGTGGCACACATCACATGCTCACATCTCATTGGCTGGGACCCAGTCACATGGCTACACCTGACAGCAAGGGAGGCTGAGACTGTATTCCAGGGGTGCGCGCAGCGGGAAGAGAGGATCACAGGAATCAGGTATTGATTGGTGAGCGCTACAGTCTCTGCCACACCTAATTATAATGTTCAAAACTGTTACTCCTTGCTCTGCTAATGTGTTCCAGAGTATTTACCAAATAACTGGGAACTGGCAATGTTTCTGTACCCGGAATGTAATAGATATTTGATAAATATTGGTGGACTTTAAAAAAGGGGGGATCTTACTTTTTTCACATTGTCCTGCAAGATCAGAATCATGATCTCTATTTTACTGCTCGGGGAAGCTGTATTTTTCTGTCCCTCCTGGGAGGCCTGTGGAGGAGGATTGACCTGGATGTGACACCCTGGGCCACAGGTGAGAGGCTGGCTCTCCAGGAGGACATGTGGATGCTATAGGCCCGGCCCTCTGTTTACCTGGTGTTCCAGAGGCAACAGCAGCAGGAATGGGAGGGGTGGAGGTGCAGGAGCAGAGATGCCAGGGGAGTAGAAGGTTGGGTGTCTATTTAGCAAGGGAACAAGGACATGAATTCCCAGCAGTACAGAGCAGAAGGATGAAAGAGCAGCTCTTGAGTTAAAATATGAGTGAGTTTATTGTGGGAGGTGACACCATCGCCTGAAGTGGTAGCTGGCTCTAACAACCCAGGATGGAGGGAGGAAACCTTCCTGGATGCGAAATGACCACTCAGCCAGGAACCTTTGGCCTTTGTTCCATCTCTGTGGTTTGTGCTCTGGGCTAGGGAAACCGAGGTCAATCATTTCACCAGCATGGTCAGAGACTAAGAGGAAGCTTCAGGAAAACCCCAAGGAAGCTCGGAAGAGAGAACTCATTCTCCTGACTGTCTGCACTGCTTGAGGTTAAGAATCTGTGTACCCCATTAAGACATCCTGGAACTGTGTTGTTCCCGTTCCAAACCAAACCAGAACCCCTGGGCTTCCAACTTTGTACCTATTCTTGGCAAAATCATTTTCTCCTTTCAGAAAGTGTGAGTGTCAGAAGAAAGAAGGCAGTCCACAAGTCTTCTCTCCAGGTCACTCTCCTTGAAGCACCCTAGTGAGAGGCAAGCGGGGACAACCTTAGGAGGCGCCGGCAATCTGCCTCCCACGCCGCCCCCGGCACAGCGCGGAGGGGCGGGGGTGGGTAGTGGATGGTGAAGGAAAAACAAAAACCGTGAAAAAGCGTGGCAGTTTTTGCCAAGCTAGATGTGGCAGTGATGTCTGTCTGGGCCTAGCTTCCCTTCGTAAGGACCAGGACTCGGGGTGGGGGCTGAGGCTGCCCTCCCTCACCCTGCCCAGCTCTGCCTCTAACCCACTCAGTTCACTGAAGCACCATAAATACTTCTTGGGTGTAACTGCCTCGTGCTCCTTGGAGGCATTGGAACCTATGTCTAAATAAAAGTTCAAAAAGGAAAAAAAGAAAGCCTAAATCTTCTAAACTTCAAACAGGGCCCTAGTCAGATTCAGTTTACCCTGCCTGAAGTGTGCAGTCAGTGACAGGGAAACAACAATAATTTTGTCCCGATGTCTCCCGCAAGAAGCATGCTCCTAGAGTCCTCCTAATCTCATTTGGGTGGGCCCACATTTCAGGAAGGGGGGCCGGGGGGAAGGGGCATCCCCCGGACTCGCTGAACACTGGGCAAGTTTTCACAGGATGGACCTCATTCTGGGGAAAAAGTTGTGTGTTTCTTGACTCCCCACACAAAATTGATTTCAACAACTCCATTCGGCTCCGTTTTCTTCTCTGACAGCTGTGTTTAGATGGCGCTGGCTTTTGTGTGAGCTCTCTTCAGGATGGGGTGCACACACTGGAGTAATCCATGTTTTTCATCAGCTTGTTGCTAACAAAGGGCCGCCAAAGCCAAGGACACCCCTTCACATTCAGCTGTGGACGCCAGTGAGCTTTCCCGCTGTCAGTGGGGGCCCTCTGTCAGGGCGAGGAGAGGGAGGGAGTGTGTGTGTGTGTGTGTGTGTGTGTGTGTGTGTGTGTGTGATGGGGGCAGGGGGGAGGGCAGCACCGCTGGTTCAGAACCATCTCTGTGTGTGGTCTGAGGCTACTCCTCATTTCATGAAATCCAGGCTTCATTCCTGGCTTCGGTCAAACTTGTGCGTCACTGAATGAGTCCCTTGTCCACTTTCCCAAACACCGCTGAGGTTTGAAAGGGCTCTGTGGGTAGACTGTTACTGTCAGCAAAAGCAAACAAGCCGCCGTATTTAGCGGAGCATTTTCGAATATTTAAACATAATAAGCTTCAGCTAGTCCTGCACAGTTGTGGCCAGCAAGAAGGCAGGAGGGGGAAAAGCTGTGAACGTTCCTTCCTCACAGTGACCTTGACGTTCCTCTGAGGGGCTGGCCCTGGGCGGGGCTGAGCTGCCTGTGCCTGGAGCTGGGAATGAGGGCCTGTCCTGCCTCCAAGGCCGCCGGGGGCAGTGGGGGGGGGGGGGGGTGTTGGGTGGCAGCTTGAGTGTAATTCACTCACAGCCCCTTCATAATCAGATGTGGTCTGAGCCTAAGGTAAGGTTGTTTTTCCCACCCTTGGAAAACTATAAAGCTCTGGGAAGCCCCTCCTTGTATAAGAAAGAAAGTTCTATGATTGCAGCATAAATAAAAAGCTAAACTGGGTAGCTGTGGGTGTCCCAAGTAGGTACAGCTAAGATTGTCCCCGTGGACGCGGCCTGGCACCCTCTAGGGCTGATGATGGCTCTAGAGTCACCTTCCCTGCAGCCAGCAGAGACCACGGCCCCACCAGCCAGCCACCATCCCGCCCACCAGGCCCCGTTCCACCAGCTCGAAGTGGCTTTCTGGTGTATGGGGCAAGATAGAACCGTAAAGTCAGTCCTTCTCGTCGGCCAGAATAAGGTCAGTGCCCTCCCCAACTCGAGCCAAAGGAGGCTTCTGGAGGCCACTCCAACCCCGCTAACCAGGCGTGGGGTCCAGGCTCCCAGGATAGACTCTACTGTGCCACCCCAGGACTCTGAATGGGCTCCCTGTCTGCCAGAGCAAACAAGGTCCCTGTGGTGGGGAGGAGGTCACAAGGGACATGTAGGAAGACAGGGGACTTTTTCTCTCTGGATGTTCCATTAGGGAAAGCCTGCCAAGGGATTTGTCAGAATCCAATCTGCTCCAGTGTTATGGATTCAACGGGAAATACCCCCTTCAAGGAAGACAAGGCCCAAAGGGCTCTTATAATGCCGTTGCTTCCCGCGCCCCAGCCAGAGCCACCTCCTGTCCACCGCAGGCTGCCACCCAGGTTTCCTCCCCGCCTTGGGCTCACACAGTTTGTCTGCCCGCCTTATACATGCTCTGGGCTCTGGAACACACAGTTGACTAACTTTAGCTTCTGTCTTCCTATCTGTAAAATGTGAGTATTGATAGCTGACTTGCAGGGCTGTTATGGGGTTTAGAAAAGGGCCCGGCTTAGACAGTGCCCGGCCTCAGCAACTGCCCAATGAATGGCTGCCTCATTCAAACTTTGAAGCACTTTGGGGAGCTCCCATAGCCTTGCTAACAACCCAGGAGTTCGATGGGAGCAGGGGGCCTGGGGCTGTGTTACTTGCTGTCAATCCACCTCTCAGAGCCCACTTCCCATGGGCGCTGGTGGGGTGGCGGTGGGGACAGGACGTGGGTGTCTGACTTCTGACTGCATATCCTTCCTCCTTCAGGATCCAGCCCCTGGAGAAACTAGCAAGCTCTCTTCACCCTGCCCCAGGGACCTCTAAGTTCCTTCCCCTCCAAGGCCCCTGTGGCCTGAGCCCTGGTGCAGCCTCCAGCATCCCAGCCTCTGATACACTCAGCACTGAAGCTCAGAGTGCAACCTGGAGAAGCCCCGGGCTCATTGCAATGGCAGGAGACACGGGAAGGCAGAGAGGACCCACTTCACTACCAGCCCCCCTCCTCAAGCCACTTGTCCTATACGTCAGGAGGGCATCCTGTGATTTCCTCCCAAGGAGACCTTGGAAAGTTGGACTTCTTTTTTTTTTTTAATTGAAGAATAATTGATTTACAATGTTGCGTTAGTTTCAGGTGTACAGCGAAGTGATTCACTTATACATATATATACTATTCTTTTTTTTTTTTTTTTTTTGCAGTACGTGGGCCTCTCACTGCTGTGGCCTCTCCCGTTGTGGAGCACAGGCTCCGGACGCGCAGGCCCAGTGGCCATGGCCCACGGGCCCAGCCGCTCCGCGGCACGTGGGATCCTCCCGGACCGGGGCACGAACCCACGTCCCCTGCATCAGCAGGCGGATTCACAACCACTGCGCCACCAGGGAAGCCCTATACTATTCTTTTTCATATTCTTTTCCATTATGGTTTATTACAGGATAATGAATATAGTTCCCTGTGCTACACAGTAGGACTTTATTGTTTATCTATTTTCTGTATAGGAGTTTGTATCTGCTAATCCCAAACTCCTAATTTATCCCTCACCCAAACTCTTTCCCCTTTGGTAACCATAAATTTGTTTTCTATGTCTGTGAGTCTTTCTTTTTCTGACTTACTTCACTTAGTATGATAATCTCTAGTCCATCCATGTTGTTGCAAATGGCATTATTTCAATTCTTTGTTATAGCTGAGTAGTATTCCATTGTATATATGTACCACATCTTCTTTATCCATGCCATTTGTTGATGGACATTTAGGTTACTTCCATGGCTTGGCTATTGTAAATAGTGCTGCAATGAACATTGGGGTGCATGTATCTTTTCGAATTAGAGTTTTCTCCAGACATATGCCCAGGAGTGGGATTGCTGGATCATACGGCAACTCTATTTTTAGTTTATTAAGGAACCTCCAAACTGTTTTCCATAGTGGCTGCACCAATTTACATTCCCACCAACAATGTAGGAGGGTTCTTTTTCTCTACACCTTCCCCAGCATTTGTTATTTGTAGACTTTTTAATTATGGCCATTCTGACCAGTATGAGGTGGTACCTCATTGTACTTTTGATTTTCATTTCTTTGATAATTAGTGATGTTGAGCATCAGGAAGACAGACTTCTTGAGTCTGCAACCCAATGGGCATGATTTGAGACCATGGAATCTCTTAGACAACTGTGCCTCCCATTTGGAGAGCTACAGGATAAGGAGAAAAAGAAATGTTCTGCAAAGAGTAGGTGCTCAATAAAAACTTCTTGGCCTCATTAATTTATCCTGAAAAGAGAGGGGAGAAAAAAAGAAAAAAGTGGCTAAAAGGAGAGCAAAGTGAGGTTGGGAAGAAGAGAATTTCAAACTTGGAATTAACAGAGAAGCGATCCCTGGCATGTGCCACTAGGACAAAAATAGTGTTGACCCATGGCAGGCGACTTAGCACCGGTGCTTCAGTCCCCACACCCATAGGGGCTGATGATACCTCCCCCTGTGATGAGGAGGAAAGGCCATGGCCTGTGCAAAGTGGCTGGCTCAGAGTCAGAGCACAATGAATGGCTGGTCCATGCCCCTTGTGTTTCTTACTCTTCTGTAGAGGTAGGACCAGAGCCCATGGCTCAGGCTCCCAGAGAATGTTCTCCCTGCTCCCTCTGGAGGTCTTGTGTGTTGGAGCCCAATTACCTTTTTCTGCACCTCTTTAGCATGCAGTGCCTGGCCTTGTCCCTCCTGTGGTGGGGCCTCGCTGCAGGAGGGAACATCTCTGAGAGTCCGTGGGCTCAGCGCCTGGCTGGCAGACTCCTTAAGCAGGACCAACATGCCAATGACTGCCAGGGCCCGCATTCCAGTCAGGAGACTTCTGCCGCTGAAGCTGCCACGTGAAAAACCGCAAATCACCAAAACAACTATAAACAGAAAACTGATTGAATAAATTAGATGTAACCATATGATGGAATACAATACAGCCATTATAAAGAATGAACTAGAGTGATCACATGCTAATTTGAAAGAGCTCTAATGTGTAGAAAGTAAAATCAGCAAGGGCCAGAGTTGTGGATATAGAGAAATTTCTTTTATATAAATAACAAGTATATAATCTTTCCTGGTTTAGGAGCTGACATTTTTCTGTAAACGTCCAATCTCTGAAAGTTTCTTTTGGGGGGAACAACTGGGATTTTATCGTACACGTCTCTGTACTGTTTTGTTTTGTTACTCTATGTACGTACTGCTTTTAGTTTAAATAATGAGCATTGTACATGGTGGTTACCTGAGATTAAGGACACTTGGAGGAAGTTTTGTTTAAAATAGAGCAGGAGTTGATTGGTGGGAAGGAGAAAAGAGACCCTGACGGAGTTCAGCGTGTTTGTGACAGTAGAGGCAGTTTCAGCTCGAGCTGTTTCTGATTAATCCCGGTACCCTCCAGATGAATGGGATGTAAACCACAGACCGATTATGAGAATCCCAAGAAGGAAACTCCCTCTTCCGTCTATCTATCCACTCACTCATCTGCCCACCCACACACAAGACTGTCGTGTCTACCCACCACCCCACAAAAAAGGGCGGTAAAAGGAAGAAAGCAGTGCTGCTAATAATAAATTATCCCTGTGGACAAACCCCCTCTATGTTTCCCCCTTTCTCTCCTCTGTGTTGCAGCCCAGCACTCAGCAAAGGGAGATTTAAAAGATGCAGGGGAGCTGCTTCCTCACATGTTAAAAAACCACGACTGGGGCTTCACTGGTGGCGCAGTGGTTGAGAGTTCACCTGCCGATGCAGGGGACGCAGGTTCGTGCCCCGGTCTGGGGGATCCCGCATCCCGCGGAGCGGCTGGGCCCATGAGCCATGGCCACTGGGCCTGCGCGTCCTGAGCCTGTGCTCCGCAGCGGGAGAGGCCACAGCAGTGAGAGGCCCACGTACCACAAAAAAATAATAATAATAAAAAACAAAATAAATAAAAAATAAAAAACCACAACCGGCAATGAAGAGAATCATTTTCCCTGGCACTGAAACAGAACACATGCAGTGGAGTCCCTGAGAGCTGGCAGCACACTAAAAGGTAAACAGCTCTTGTGAAATGCATGAAATGCACCTCCCAGAAAGGCTCCACCCAAAAGTGTGGGCTGTTTTTCCAAATGAGCTCCAACTACTTACTTTCCCTGCCCTCTGAGTCAGCCCATATTTCCTGAGCGTTGTCCACATCCAGCTCTGCCCCTACCTCATGGGGTCAAAAATAACCAAAACTATCACACAGCTGACTAGACCCAGCTGACAGGTCAGCTCTGTTGTCTGACAGTGTCTACTCTGGGTCAGGACACCTGGATTTTACTCCTGGAGTGACGACCGCTAGCTGGAGGCTAATTTGAAGAGTGATATTTCCTCTTTGGGTCTGTTTGCTCTCCCACAGCATGTGGGGCAGTATATCCCACATATGTGCATAGGTTTATGTGTGTTTATTTGGTAGGGGGTGGCTTTTGGAACAATGGGGAAAACCTGTGTCCACCAAATCTAGGTAGGTAGGAACAGGAGGTAAAAGTGAATCTGGATCAGAGAGGGCTTACTGGATGGAAAGGTAAAATTCTATGAAGAAAAAGGAGCATGGGTGGGTACAAGGAGAAGGGAAGGAGCTTGGAGGCCTAGGCCTCACTCTGGTAAGAAGACGGATCTGAAAGTTTGGAGTGTATGGAGAGGAGGTATGGGGAAAGGGGACTGACAGGAAAAGATCCTTGAAATCTTAAGTCTATCAGACGCAGGAAGAGAGAAGGATCCAAGGTCTGGGCAGAAGAGTGAAATGCACTTTAGGAGCTGAACACTTTGTTTTGGGAGACGCAGGGCTGAAGACCCTCCTCTCTGGTGTCCAAATGCCACTGGTCTCTGATGCTCTGCTGGCCCCTAGAGGGATGCATTATAAGAAATGCCACCAAACAAACATCCAGATTTGTGCTCTGATCCAGAGCTCCACAAGTCAGCCAAACTGTGTCTCCAACTGATTTCGAAGGCATTCAGAAATCACAGCAGGGAAGAATCCACAGAGAGGATGACAGAGCAGGTGACTGAGTCTCAGAAAAAGTTCAGGGCAATGTTTTCATGCTCTAGGGCTCTGCAAAGTTGCAAAAGCTTTCTGCTCTGTGGAAATCTGTTATTAAATGCCAGACTTAGCAAAGAGACAAATGAGGGAGGAAAGTTGGGGCTCAGGGTCAACTGAATCTTATTATCAGGGAAGGTGGCATATCCCTGAAGCGACTACATGGTCTGCTCTAAAAATAATAGCCAACGTTTATGTGATCAGCCACCTCTATGACAGGTGCTGCTTTAGGCATGTTACAGCTCACCCATTTCATTCTTACCCCAGCCCTACAAAGCAGAAGTGTATAATTATTATCCTGATTCCAGTTTTAAAGATGAGGAAACTAAGACATAAATTGGTTTAGTAACTTCCCTGCAGTCACACAGTTAGTAAGTATATCACTATCTTTTGTTGCCTAACAAATTACCACAAAGTCAGTGGCTTAAAACAAAGCTCATTTATTATCTCATTTATTACCTGATATTATTTATTATTCCTGTGTCAAGAACCCAGGCACAGCTTAGCTGAGTGATCTGGCTCAAGCTGTCTTATGAGGCTGCAATCAAGGTATCAGCCAGGGCCGGGGTTTCATCTGGAGACTTGACTGGGGAAGGATTTGCTTCCAAACTCACAGGGTTTTTGGAGGTGGCAGATCCTTGAGTACTGTTGGGGTGAAAGCCTCAGTTCCCTGTTGGCTTTTGGCCAAATACCACCTCGTTTCCTTGCCTCATGGGCTTCTTTTTATGATGACTCACAGCATGGCAGCTTGCATCATCAAAGCCCGCCTGGGAGAGGGTCTGCTAGCAAAGAAGTTACAATCTAATGCAACATAATCACAAAAATGACATATTCTGTTAGTTAGAAGTCACACGCTCCCACTCTCAAAGGGAAGGATTTCACAGGGGAAGAATGCAGGAGGCAGGGTCACTGGAGGCCATCTTCGAGGCTGGTTACCACAGTGAGCACAGGGCTTTACCTGAATGCAGGCAGCGTGGCACCAAAGCTTACACGCCTAACCACTCTGATCTTCTACCACTGATGGCTTTGCCATTTCTGTCTAGCACCCAGATCCTTGATGCCCTTCCTCTTTAGTGTGTCCTTATCTTTAATTCACAGATCCCTTGAAAGAAATAGCAAAGCTTCCACTGGCTTCTAGCCAATAAATTAAGGAAGGATACAATCTACTGTCAAATGATTCCTGAACCCTCCAGACTTTATCAGACAGGGACCCAACAGGAAAGAGAAGGCACACTCAAATTACAATAATTAGAATAGGGTGTCTTTGCAAAGGTACTATTTACAAGGTGTAGGCTAAAGCAGTGGAGCTGTTATTACCACCAGACCCAATGGGATGAGGAAAGGAGAAGTTATGGGCTCCTGGAAGTAGAGAGTTGTGTGGAGGATGCCTTCCTGCAAGGTGACTTTGCAGGGAGGAAGCCAGAGCATGAATATCCTGAATATCCTGAACCCCTCTCCCCCCTCCCTCTGATCTCCTATTGGGGCCCCCATTGGCCAAGCCCACCCAGAAGCCTGAGGACCTGGCAGCTGTAGAACGCAGTCCATACAAGCCAGACTCCTAGGACGGGGTCAGTTGGGAGGGTGAGGGTGGATGGCGAGAGGGGGAAGGTGGCAAACAGGATGCCCTGCACTTAGACTGATCCTTTAGGAAGTTCCCCTGGAAGGTTTAAGTGTTTGCCAAACCTTAGCCTCTTGGGAGAACTTAAAACTAAAGTTTTAAGAGCAGAGAAAACTGAACACCAATCAGAAAGGAAAATAAAGCCATTTCCAAGTTTAAGTGTGAATGTATGATTTAATTTATTAAGCATTTATTTGTCCCAATCTTTCAGGAGCACATGCAGCTAAAGTGAAACAAGCTATTGCTTTGTGTAATTCTAAATCTTCTATAGGTTCCCACTGTAGACCCAAAGTCTAATACTTAATTTATAATAAAAATGCTATTATTATTATGTTGTTAGCATTATCATTATTATTATGATTATATAGCAATTTTATATCTCACAGATCACTTTAAATGTGTTATCTCATTTAGATATTATCTATTCCAGGGAAGCCATCAATTTCACTGAAGCTTAAGGGAACCATCAGAAATAAGGAATTCTTGGGCTTCCCTGGTGGCGCAGTGGTTGAGAGTCCACCTGCCGATGCAGGGGACATGGGTTCATGCCCTGGTCCAGGAAGATCCCACAGGTCATGGAGCAGATAGGCCCATGAGCCATGGCCGCTGAGCCTGCACGTCCGGAGCCTGTGCTCCGCAATGGGAGAGGCCACAACAGTGAGAGGCCCACGTAGCGCAAAAAAAAAAAAAAAAAAGAAAGAAAGAAAGAAGGAATTCTTAAACAGGATTCAGTGTTTACTAGGCATGGGACCACTATTTTTCCCAGTCCTCCTTTGTATAGACCCCTATTTCTTTCTGAAAAGTTGATAGATGCAAGATGGATGTCTAACAGAGAGCCCTGTTCTGGCTCTGCCCAGGAGACTCAAAAATGTGTTGCTCTGATTATAATTATTAGTCTAATACACTATCCACTTGAAGGTTGTGATACATCCCTGGGATGGAATACTAAGCAAGCACTAAAAATGACATGCATGATGCAAAAGAAATTATGTATAAAACAGAAACAGACTCACAGACATAGAAAACAAACTGATGGTTACCAAAGGGGATAGGGGGAAGGAGTGATAAACTTGGAGTTTGGGATTAGCAAATACAAACTACTATACAGAAAACAGACAAACAGATTCATCAAGAAAAAAAGGGAGAAGACTCAAATCAATAGAATTAGAAATGAAAAAGGAGAAGTAACAACTGACATTGCAGAAATACAAAGGATCATGAGAGATTACTACAAGAAACTATATGCCAATAAAATGGACAAACTAGAAGAAATGGACAAATTCTCAGAAAAGCACAACCTTCTGAGACTGAACCAGGAAGAAATAGAAAATATTACCAGACCAATCACAAGTGATGAAATTGAAACTGTGATTAACAATCTTCCAACAAAAAAAATGGTCAGGACCAGATGGCTTCACAGGTGAATTCTATAAAACATTTAGAGAAGACCTAACACCTATCCTTCTCAATCTCTTCCAAAATATAGCAGAGGGAGGAATACTCCCAAACTCATTCTATGAGGCCACCATCACCCTGATACCAAAACCAGACAAAGATGTCACAAAGAAAGAAAACTACAGGCCAATAACACTGATGAACACAAATGCAAAACTTCTCAACAAAATACTAGTGAACAGAATCCAACAGCACATTAAAAGGATCATACACCATGATCAGGTAGGGTTTATCACAGGAATGCAAGGATTCTTCAATATACGCAAATCGATCAATGTGATACACAATATTAAAAAATTGAAGGAGAAAAACCACATGATCATCTCAATAGAAGCAGAAAGAGATTTTCACAAAATTCAACACCCATTTATGATAAAAACCCTCCAGAAAGTAGGCAGAGAGAGAACTTACCTCAACATAATAAAGGCCATATATGACAAATCCACAGCCAACATCATTCTCAATGGTGAAAACATGAAACCATTTCCTCTAAGATCAGGAACAAGAAAAGGTTGTCCACTCTCACTACTATTATTCAACATAGTTTTGGAAGTTTTAGTCACAGCAATCAGAGAAGAAAAAGAAATAAAAGGAATTCAAAATGGAAAAGAAGAAGTAAAGCTGTCACTGATTGCAGATGACATGATACTATACATAAAGAATCCTAAAGATGCTACCAGAAAACTACTAGAGCTAATCAATGAATTTGGAAAAGTAACAGGATACAAAATTAATGGACAGAAATCTCTTGCATTCCTATACACTAATGATGAAAATTCTGAAAGTGATATTAAGAAAACACTCCTATTTACCATTGCAACCAAAAGAATAAAATACCTAGGTATTAACCAACCTAAGGAGACAAAAGACATGTATTCAAAAAACGATGACACTGATGAAAGAAATTAAAGATGATACAAAGAGGTCGAGAGATATACCATGTTCTTGGATTGGAAGAATCAACATTGTAAAAATGACTGTACTACCCAAAGCAATCTACAGATTAAATGCAATCCCTATCAAACTACCAATGGCATTTTTCACAGAACTAAAACAAAAAATTTCACAATTTGTGTGGAAACATAAAAGACCCTGAATAGCCAAAGCAATCGTGAGAAAGAAAAATGGAGCTGGAAGAATCAGGCTCCCTGACTTCAGACTATACTACAAAGCTACAGTAATCAAGACAGTATGGTACTGGCACAAAAACAGAAATATAGATCAATGAAACAGGATAGAAAGCCCAGAGACAAACCCACACACATATATATGGTCACCTTATTTTTGATAAAGGAGGCAAGAATATACAATGGAGAAAAGACAGCTTCTTCAATAAGTGGTGCTGGGAAAACTGGACAGCTACATGTAAAAGAATGAGATTACAACACTCCCTAACACCATACACAAAACTAAACTCAAAATGGATTAAAGACCGAAATGTAGGACCAGACACTATCAAACTCTTAGAGGAAATCATAGGCAGAACACTCTATGACATAAATCACAGCAAGATCTTTTTTGACCCACCTCCTAGAGAAATGGAAATAAAAACAAAAATATACAAATGAGACCTAATGAAACTTAAAAGCTTTTGCACAGCAAAGGAAAATATAAATAAGACAAAAAGAAAACCTTCAGAATGGGAGAAAATCTTTGCAAATGAAGCAACTGATAAAGGATTAATCTACAAAATTTACAAGCAGCTCAATATCAAAAGAACCAACAACCCAATCCAAAAATGGGCTAAAGACCTAAATAGACATTTCTCCAAAGAAGATGTACAGATTGGCAACAAAGACATGAAAGGATGCTCAACATCACTAATCATTAGAGAAATGCAAATCAAAACTATAGTGAGGTATCACCTCACACCGGTCAGAATGGCCATCATCAAAAAATCTGCAAACAGAGGAGTTTCAAGATGGCAGACAACTAAGACATGCAGATCACCTTCCTCACCACAAATACATCAGAAATACATCTACATGTGGAACAAACCCTACAAAACACCTGAACTGAACGCTGAACGCTGGCAGAAGAACTCAGAGCTCCAAAAAGGCAAGAAACTCCTCACATACCTGGTTAGGGCAAAAGAAAAAAGGAAAAACAGAAACAAAAGAATAGGGACGGGACCTGAACCAGTGGGAGGGAGCCGTGAAGGAGCAAAATTTCCACACACTTAGAAGCACTTCACTGGCGGAGACTGTGGGTGGTGGAGGGGGTAAGATTCAGAGCCATGTAGGACAGCACAGAGACAAGGGTGTGGAGGGCAAATAGGAGAGATCCCACACAGAGGATTGGTGCCGGCCAGCACTCACCGGCCCAAAAGGCTTGTCTGCTCACCCACCTGGGTGGATTGGGGCTGGGACCTGAGGCTCGGGCTTCGGAGGTCAGATCCCAGGGAGAGGACTGGGATTGGCTGCGTGAACATACCCTGAAGGGGGCTAGTGCGCCACAGCTAGCCGGGAGTGTGTCGGGGAAAACGTCTGGAGCTGCCGAAGAGGCAAGAGACTTTTTCTTGCCCCTTTGGTTTGCGGTGCGCAAGGAGAGGGGATTAAGAGCACTGCCTAAACGAGCTCCAGAGACGGGTGTGAGAGGCGGCTATCAACGTGGACCTCAGAGACAGGCATGAGATGCTAAGGCTGCTGCTGCCACCAAGAAGCCTGTGTGCAAACGCAGGTCACTAGCTACACCTCCCATTCCGGGAGCCTGTGCAGCCCGCCACTGCCAGGGTCCCGTGATCCAGGGACAACTTCCCTGGGAGAACACACAGTGCGCCTCAGGCAGGTGCAACATCACGCCAGCCTCTGCCACTGCAGACTCACCCTGCATTCCATGCCCCTCCCTTCCCCTGACCTGAGTGAGCCAGAGCCCCCTAATCAGCTGCTACTTTAACCCCATCCTGTCTGAGTGGGGAACAGACGCCCCCAGGTGACCTACATGCAGAGGTGAGGCCAATCCAAAGCAGAACCCCAGGAGCTGTGGGAGAAAAGAAGAGGAAAGGAAATCTCTCCCAGCAGACTCAAGAGCAGTGGGTAAAATCTCCACAATCAACTTGATGTACCCTGCATCTGTGGAATGCATGAATAGACAACGAATCATCCCAAATTGAGGCTCTGGATTTGGGAGCAATGATATATATATATTTTTTCCCCCTTTTTCTCCTTTTGCGTGCAGATAACAGGGTCTTGCTGCTCCAACCAGGCATCAGGCCTGTGCCTCTGAGGTGGGAGAGCCAAGTTCAGGACACTGGTCCACAAGAAACCTCCCAGCTCCACGTAATATCAAACAGCGAAAATCTCCCAGAGATCCCCATCTCAATGGGAAGACCCAGCTCCACTCAACAACCAGCAAGCAACAGTGAAGGACACCCTATGCCAATCAACTAGCAAGACAGGAACACAACCCCATCCATTAGCACAGAGGCTGCCTAAAATCATAATAAGGCCAGAGATACCTCAAAACACACCACCAGACTTGGACCTGGCCACCAGAAAGATAAGATCCAGCCTCATCCACAAGAACACAGGCACTAGTCCCCTCCACCAGGAAGCCTACACAACCCACTGAACCAACCTTAGCCACTGGGAACAGACACCAAAAACAATGGGAACTACAAACCTGAAGCCTATGAAAAGGAGACTCCAAACCCAGTAAGTTAAGCATAATGAGAAGACTGAGAACACACAACAGATGAAGGAGCAAGGTAAAAACCCACCAGACCAAACAAATGAAGAGGAAATAGGCAGTCTACCTGAAAAAGAATTCAAAATAATGATAGTAAAGATATCCAAAATCTTGCAAACACAATGGCGAAAATACAATAAACATTAGAAGAACTAAAGAGCAAACAAACAGTGATGAACAACACAATAAATGAAATAAAAAATTCTCTAGAAGGAATCAATAGCAGAATAACTGAGGCAGAAGAATGGATAAGTGACCTGGAAGATAAAATAGTGGACATAACTACTGCAGAGCAGAATAAAGAGAAAAGAATGAAAAGAATTTAGGACAGTCTCAGAGACCTCTGGGACAACATTAAATGCACCAACATTTGAATTATAGGGGTCCCAAAAGAAGAAGAGAAAAAAAAAAGGGACTGAGAAAATATTTGAAGAGATTATAGTTGAAAACTTCCCTAATATGGGAAAGGAAATACTTAATCAAGTCCAGGAAGCGCAGAGAGTCCCATACAGGATAAACCCAAGGAGAAACATGCCAAGACACATATTAATCAAACTATCAAAAATTAAATACAAAGAAAAAATATTAAAAGCAGTAAAGGAAAAACAACAAAAAACATACAAGGGAACCCCATAAGGTTAACAGCTGATCTTTCAGCAGAATCTCTGCAAGCCAGAAGGGAGTGGCAGGGCATATTTAAAGTGATGAAAGGGAAAAACCTAAAACCAAGATTACTCTACCCAGGAAGGATTACATTCAGATTCGACAGAGAAATTAAAACCTTTACAGACAAGCAAAAGCTAAGAGAATTCAGCATCCCCAAACCAGCTCTATAGCAAATGCTAAAGGAACTTCTCTAGGCAAGAAACACAAGAGAAGGAAAAGGCCTACAATAACAAACCCAAAACAATTAAGAAAATGGTAATAGGAACATACATATCGATAATTACCTTAAATGTAAATGGATTAAAGCTTCCAACCAAAAGACATAGACTGGATGAATGGATAGAAAAACAAGACCTGTATATATGCTGGCTACTAGAGACCAACTTCAGACCTAGGGACACATACAGATTGAAAGTGAGGGGATGGAAAAAGATATTCCATATAAATGAAAATTCAAAAAAGCTGTAGTAGCAATTCTCATATCAGACAAAATAGACTTTAAAATAAAGACTATTACAAGAAACAAAGAAGGACACTACATAATGATCAAGGGATCAATCCAAGAAGAAGATAGAACAATTGTAAATATTTATGCACCCAACATAGGAGCACCTTAATACATAAGGCAAGTACTAACAGCCATAAAAGGGGAAATCAAAAAAAAAAAAAAAAAGGGGGAAATCAACAGTAACACAATAATAGGAGGGGACTTTAACACCCCACTTTCACCAATGGACAGATCATCCACAATGAAAATAAATAAGGAAACACAAGCTTTAAATGATACATTAAACAAGATGGAATTAATTGATATTTATAAGACATTCCATCCCAAAACAACAGAATGCGTGTTGTTCTAAAGTTTTCGTGGAACCTTCTCCAGGATAGATCATATCTTGGGTCACAAATCAAGCCTTGGTAAATATGAGAAAATTGAAATCGTATCAAGTATCTTTTCTGACCACAGCGCTATGAGACTAGGTATCAATTACAGGAAAATATCTGTAAAACATGCAAACTCATGGAGGCTATAAAACACACTACTAAATAACTGAGAGATCACTGAAGAAATCAAAGAGGAAATCATAAAAACCTAGAAACAAATGACAATGAAAACACGACCACCCAAAACCTATGGGATGTAGCAAAAACAGTTCTAAGAGGGACTTTAAAGCAATACAATCCTACCTCAAAAAACAAGAAACATCTCAAATAAACAACCTAAACTTACACCTACAGCAATTAGAGAAAGAAGAACAAAATACCCCAATGTTAGCAGAAGGAAAAAAATCATAAATATCAGATCAGAAATAAATGAAAAAGAAATTAAGGAAACAATAGCAAAGATCAATATAACAAAAATTAGTACTTTGAGAAGATAAACAAAGTTGATAAACAATTAGCCAAACTCATCAAGAAAAAAATGGAGAAAAGAGTCAAATCAATAGAATTAGAAATGAAAAAGGAGAAGTAACAACTGACACTGCAGAAATACAAAGGTTCATGAGAGATTACTACAAGCAACCATATGCCAATAAAATGGACAACCTGGAAGAAATGGACAAATTCTTAGAAAAGCACAACCTTCTGAGACTGAACCAGGAAGAAATAGAAAATATAAACAGACCAATAACAAGTGATGAAATTGAAACTGTGATTAACAATCTTCCAACAAACAAAAGCCCAGGACCGGATGGTTTCACAGGCGAATTCTATCAAAAATTTAAAGAACAGCTCATACTTATCCTTCTCAAACTCTTCCATAATATAGCAGAGAGAGGAACACTACCAAACTCATTCTACGAGGCCACCATCACGCTGATACAAAAAACAGTTAAAGGTGTCACAAAGAAAGAAAACTACAGGCCAATATCACTGATGAACATATATGCAAAAATCCTCAACAAAATACAGCAAACAGAATCCAACAGCACATTAAAAAGATCATATACCATGATCAAGTGAGGTTTATTCCAGGAATGCAAGGATGCTTCAATATATGCAAATCAATTAATGTGATACACCATATTAACAAATTGAAGAATAAAATCCATATGATCATCTCAATAGAAGCAGAAAAAGCTTTCAACAAAATTCAACACCTGTTTATGATTAAAAACTCTCCAGAAAGTAGGCATAGAGGGAACTTACCCCAACATAATAAAGGCTGTATGTGACAAACCCACAGCCAACATTGTCCTAAATGGTGAAAAACTGAAACCATTTTCACTAAGATCAGGAACAAGACAAGGTTGCCCACTCTCACTACTATTATTCAACATTGTTTTAGAAGTTTTAGCCTCAGCAACCAGAGAAGAAAAAGAAATAAAAGGAATCCAAATCTGAAAAGAAGTAAAGCTGTCACTGTTTGCAGATGACATGATATTACACATAGAGAATCCTAAAGATGTTACCAGGAAACTACTAGAGCTAATCAATGAATTAGGTAAAGTAGCAGGATACAAAATTAATGCACAGAAATCTCTTGCATTCCTATACACTAATGATGAAAATTCTGAAAATTAAATTAAGGAAACACTCCCATTTACCATTGCAACAAAAAGAATAAAATACCTAGGAATAAATGTACCTAGGGAAACAAGAGACCTGTATGCAGAAAAGTATAAGACACTGATGAAAGAAATTAAAGATGATACCAACAGATGGAGAGATATACCATGTTCTTGCATTGGAAGAATCAACATTGTGAAAATGACTCTATTACCCAAAGCAATCTACAGATTCAATGCAATCCCTATCAAACTACCAATGGCATTTTTCACAGAACTAGAACAAAAAAATTTTACAATGTGTATGGAAACACAAAAGACCCCGAATAGCCAAAGCAATCCTGAGTAAGAACAACAGAGCTGGAGGAATCAGGCTCCATGACTTCAGACTATACTACAAATCTACAGTAATCAAGACAGTATGGTACTGGCACAAAAACAGAAATATAGATCACTGGAACAGGATAGAAAGCCCAGAGATAAACTCACACACATGTGGTCACCTTATTTTTGATAAAGGAGGCAAGAATATACAATGGAGAAAAGACAGCCACTTCAATAAGTGGTGCTGGGAAAACTGGAAAGCTACATGTAAAAGAATGAAGTTAGAACACTCCCTAACACCATACACAAAAATAAAGCCAAATTGGATTAAAGACCTAAATATAAGACCAGACACTGTGAAACTCTTAGAGGAAAACATAGGCAGAACACTCTATGACATAAATCACAGCATGATCCTTTTTGACCCACCTCCTAGATAAATGGAAATAAAAACAAAATTTAACAAATGGGACCTAATTAAACATAAATGATTTCCTTTGCACAGCAAAGGAAAACATAAACAAGACGCAAAGATAACCCTCAAAATGGGAGAAAATCTTTGCAAATGAAGCAACTGACAAAGGATTAATCTCCAAAATTTACAAGCAGCTCATGCAACTCAATACCAAAAAAACCAACAACCCCATCCAAAAATGGGCTAAAGACCTAAATAAACATTTCTCCAAAGAAGATACACAGAGTGCCAACAAACACATGAAAGAATGCTCAACATCATTAGTCATTATGAAATGGAAATCAAAACTGCAATGACATATCATCTCATACCAGAGTGGCTATCATCAAAAAATCTACAAACAAATGCTGGAGAGGGTGTGGAGAAAACGGAACACTCTTGCACTGTTGGTGGGAATATAAATTGGTACATCCACTATGGAGAACAGTATGAAAGTTCCTTAAAAAACTAAAAATAAAACTACCACATGACCTAGCAATCCCACTACTGGGCATATACCCTGAGAAACCCATAATTCAAAAAGAGTCATGTACCACAATGTTCATTGCAGCTCTATTTACAATAGCCAGGACATGGAAGCAACCTAAGTGTCCATTGACAGATGAATGGATAAAGAAGATGTGGCACATATATACAATGGAGTATTACTCAGCCATAAAAAGAAACAAAATTGAGCTATTTGTAGTGAGGTGGATGGACCTAGAATCTATCATACAGAGTGAAGTAAGTCAGAAAGAGGAAAACAAATACCGTATGCTAACACATATATTTGGAACCTGAAAAAAAAAATGTTCTGAAGAAACTAGGGGCAGGACAGGAAAAAAGAGGCAGACATATAAAATGGACTTGAGGACACGGGGAGGGGGAAGGGTAAGCTGGGACGTAGTGAGAGAGTGGCATGGTCATATATACACTACCAAATGTAAAATAGATAGCTAGTGGGAAGCAGCTGCATAGCACAGGGAGATCAGCTTGGTGCTTTGTGACCACCTAGAGGGGTGGGATAGGGAGGGTGGGAGGGAGACGCAAGAGAGAGGAAATATGGGGATATATGTATCTGTATAGCTGATTCACTTTGTTATAAAGCAGAAACGAACACATCATTGTAAAGCAATTATACTCCAACAAAGATGTTAAAAAAAAAAAAGAACACGTACTGTGAGACTCAATTTTTGAAGAAATTATGTGTGCTTCTGTGTGTGTGTGTATGTGAGTTAGAGTATATTTTTAAGTCATAGACAGTAGAAGTGAAAATATTCTCAATAGTTAACAGATGGAATTCTAGGTCATTATCACTTTTTTTTGTTTTGTTTCTTGCACTGTTTAAATCAACATGTAATTAACATGTAAGAAAATTGTTCAGGTATAAAAAAATTCTGCTTATAACACATTGGGGACAGACCAAAGTCCCAGGGTCACCACAGGGCACAGCTCTAGGCACTCTTGTCATATTGTGTCCTCTGCACACTGTGCAAAGGGGACCCATTAGAGTCTTCATTCCACCCCTTGGCTACCCTGGTGTTTATTAGAAATATGCATTGTTTTAGGTAAGAACAAAAAGGCTGACCTCAGTGTCCCAACAGAGAAAGCCAAGGTGAGCCACCCTAGACATGGCAGTCCAGTCTAAGCTAGGCTTTGTCTCTATGCCTCTTCCTTTTTCCTTCCCATGGCCTCTGGAGTCAGGGGCTAGTGGGTATAGTGCTGATATGGACTCTGGAATTCTGATCGTATAACTTAAATCTGGTGTGGTCCCTGCCTTCTTTATGTTTCACTTCCTATTTGCAAAATGGTGATGCTGTTTTCTCATCCAGGAAAGAGGCCTTTCTAGATATCCCTGGACTCCTTCCTGCACTCCATCCTGTTCCAGCTGGGCTCCAGATGAGAAATATTAACCAACACTTCCTCTGTGTAAAATCATTGCCAGTGATGCTTTCATTAAATATATTCCCAGATCATATAAGGTCTTCTTGGTTCCCAGCAAATCACCTGAAGTGACCTCATTCTGGAGATGTATGACCTGAGCTCTCCGCACGTCCTCTTCCATATGAAAAACACTCTTTTGGGATGTCTCCTTTCCCCAATATTTCTCTCCTGAAGGCAGTGACCTTTGCTTCTTTTCACTTGCTTTCCCAGTTCCAGATTCTATTATGTTCCCTAGCGAGTCTGTAAAATTTCCCTTTTTGGAAATGTTTCAGGTTGAGGAAGGTTTTTACAGCCATGGTACTCCTGATGATGAATGGATTCACTTCTCAGCATCTGTTTTTTACCTCCCTTCAAAGGGATGGAAAGCTAGAGAACATTTGATGGCTAAAGGCCCAAGTGTTGAGGAATTGAGCCCATGTCTTTTTCCTCCTAGTGATCGTTTCCCTACTTCTGGAATATCTTTTCCCTGCCTCATTAGACTGTTTCACACCTTGGCCTCAACTTTGGTATTCTCAAATCAGAACCAAAAAAGTGAAGCAGTCAGTCCCCAAAGACCAGTGTCAGGGAGAGGCAGGGAGTACAGAGGAAGCCCCCCCGCCATTTCCTGTAGACTGTGAGTTTAATCACTGCCCTCCACCAGGGCTCTTACTGTTTCAAGTCATCACGAGCCACTGCCACCAGCCTAAGGGAATACTCCTGAGTGATGGAATGTCCAACGAAGTCCACAGAAAGGCAGGAAAGGAGGAGAAACAAAAGACATGGACAGAGGTACAGCACAGGTCCTAATACCTAGTGCAGTATCTCCTTTAAAGGGCACCACACCCTTAGGTGCAGAGGACAGGGCCTAGGGTGGAACCTAAGCTGAGCAGTTCATTAGTTGGGGGAATGAGTCACATAAAAACTCCACTCCAAGCATCAAGACGTTGCAGTCCTGACATAAAGATAAATTTACAAATCAAAGGGATAGAATTGAGAATCCAGAAACAAACCCATGTGTCCATGTTCAACTGATTTTGGACAAGGATGCCAAGACGATTCAATGGGGAAAGAATTGTCTTTTCAACAAATGGTGCTGAGACAAAAGCTTGATGACTTGAAACAGTAAAAGCCCCAGTGGAGGGCAGTGATTAAACTCACAGTCTACAGGAGATGGGGGGCTTCCTCGGCACTCCCTGCCTCCCACTGACACTGGTCTTTGGGGGTTGACTCTGCTTCACTTTTTTGGTTCTGATTTGAGAATACCAGAGTTGAGGCCAAGGTGTGAAACAGTCTAATGAGGCGGGGAAAAGATATTCCAGAAGTAGGGAAACGATCGCCACATGTAAATGAACCTACACTACAGAAAAAAATTAACTCAAAATAGATCAAAGATCTAAATGTAAGAGCTAAAACTGTAAAACTCTTAGAAGAAAACATAGGGTTAAATCTTCATGATCCTGGATTTGGCAGTGAATCTTAGATATAGCACCAAAAACTTAAGCAACAACAACAAAATAATACATAAATTGGACATCAACAAAATTCTAAACTTTTGTGCTGATTGCCAAGAAAGTAAAAAGACAATCCATGGAATAGAAGAAAATATTTCAAAATCATATATCTGATAAGGAAGTTGTGTCTGGAATATATGAAGAATTCTTACAACTTAATAATGAAATAACCTTATTTACAAATGAGCAAAGAATCTGAATAGACACTTCTCCAAGGAAGACATACAAATGGCCAACAGCACATGAAAAGATGCTCAACATCATTAGTCATCAGGAAAATGCAAATCAAAACCACAGTGAGTTACTGCTTCACACCCACTAGGATGGTTATAATAAAAATGTCATATAATAACAAGTGTTGGTTAGGATGTGTAATAATTGGAACCCTTGCACACTGCTGGTGGGAGTAGAAAATGTTGCAGCCCCTTTGGAAGACAGTCTGGAAGTTTTTCAAAGGATTAAACATAGAGTTACCCTATGTCCCAGCAACGCTACACCTAGCAAGAGAAATAAAAATAAGTGTTCAAACAAAAACTTGGACATAAATGTTCATAACAGCCAAAATAATAGTCTAAAGATGGAAACAACCAAAATGTCCATCAAGGGATGAATGGATAAAGAAAATGTGGTCTATCCATACACTGGAATGCTATTCAACAATAAAAAGGAATTAGAGAGGCTATGTGAGATTTGTGGGGTGGGGATGGAGGAAAAAGAGATGACCTTAAGAGGCAGTAACACACAGCAAGAATTTTGGGGCAGCATTTGGACAGGGTTCTATAAGAAGGGAAGTTCCTTGCAACATGAGACCGTGCAGAGGCTTATGACAACCCCAAAGGGGAGGAGGGCAAGGGAACCCCAGGGAGGGGTGCCAGAACAAGGGCATATGTGTCTAGGTGACCTTGCTTAGAAGCACTGCAATGAATCTTTGAATTGGAGAGCTCTGAAGGGCAGTAGCACCTTGGGGCCTTAAAACCACAAGGCTCTATCTTGTCAATGGTCAGCAGAAGCTGGGTATAGTTTCCCAATGTATGCAAAACAGGCAGACCCTATATGGCTAAACATCTTCTTGTTTGGGCTATTCTTTTTTTTTTTTTTTTTTTTACGGTACGTGGGGCCTTTCACTGTTGTGGCCTCTCCCGTTGCGGAGCACAGGCTCCGGACGCACAGGCTCAGCGGCCATGGCTCACGGGCCCAGCCGCTCCGCGGCATGTGGGATCCTCCCGGACCGGGGCACGAACCCGCGTCCCCTGCATCGGCAGGCGGACTCTCAACCACTGCGCCACCAGGGAAGCCCTGGGCTATTCTTAACTAGACGTGTAAAATTTTGAATGTGGCACCTGCAGACTTTGGAGATTAGGGGACTCAGACTGCTGTGAAGAAATAAACAAGCTAGGACCACCTTGGCTTATTTGTACGATAGGAATGAAGTACTGATGTATGCTACAACATGGATGAACCTTGAAAACATTATGCTAGGTGAAAGAAGCCAGTCACAAAAGGCCACATATTATATAATTCCATATGAAATGCACAGAATAGGCAAATCAATAGAGACAGAAAGCAGATTAGCGGTTGCCTTGGGCTGGGCTGAGTGAGGGTTGAGGGGATAACGGTGATAAAGATGAGGTAAGATATATGGGGTTTCTTTGGGGGGAGATGAAATTGTTCCAAAATTGACAGCGATGGTGGTTGCACAACTCTGTAAATAGGCTAAAAGCCATTGAATTGTATACTTTAAATGCATAAATTGTATGTATGTGAATTATATCTCAACAAAGTGTTCCAAAAAGAAAAAAAAAATTAAAACTTAAAAAAAAAGGTTCCACCTGCAGGCTGCCTTCTCCGCCTCTAATGTTTCAATATCAGTCGAGCAGACTGGCCCTTCCACATCAACATATTACCACAAAAGCAGTTAAATAAGCCTCACGATTAGTGAAGATACACTCCTGCTCTGCCTCTTAACTAAGTCAATAGGTCTGAACTTTCCAATGACATGAAATTGTGCCCATAATGATAAAGCACATACTGTATATTCGTTTATAATTCAAACTTACACACAATTCACAGAAAACTTGTGGAAATAGTATAAAGAACTCCCATATAACCTTCACCAGATTCATTTTGCCAAATTTGCTTTATCTCCCTACATCTATATCTATATTTGTATCAATCTCCAGCACTTTTTTAGAACTAGTTGAGGTATCCTTTCAAACTTAAATCATGCCTCTGTACCCTTAATACTATACCATTCATTTCCTCAGAACAAGAACATTCTCTTATATATCATAGAAATCAGTAGATTTTTTTTAAAGTTTCCTTTTTTTTTCACAACTCACACACACACTGTATTTTATTTTTACAAGAGATAAATAAACTGACACCAAGCATTGTAAGTGGATGATCACAACAAAAGCAACAATGATTGCAATTACCAAACACGAAACACACTCATATTATGTCATAATATTGACATTCAGTCCAGTAATCCTCCAGTGTAACAGCTCCTTTACTTTGCAGTGAAAATTGATTTGTATATTTTTTGCCTCTGAGTCCTCGTGGGATTTTTTTTCAAACATAAAGTCACAAAAATTATAATCATCCTCATCAGTTCACTCAGTCCCATGTAATTAATTTTTTTATCTTGATCTTTTGTTAGCACTTTTGTGAATTCATTAGAGTTCTGAAAATGCTTATTCATTCAGTTCAGCAGTATAGTCAGTTACCAGAAACCTGTACTTGTCAGAGTCTTTTCCATGAATTCCTTGAAGATGAAACCCTTTTTTTATACGAACACTTTTGTGAAAGCATCAGAGTATACCCAGAACTCTCAGTAAATTACAAAAGACTTACAAATGACCACAGTTAAAGATTTGATGAAAGTTCATAGTAATGCAATTGACAAGAAAATTTAGTTATTTCTGAGATATACATTTTAAAGTAATAATAGAATTATGACTTAAAACATGATATCAGAACATATAAGATTTTTAGAAATTTCATGTAATGTTTGAAACATTTATATTAACATATTTCCATACAAATAACCCAAAGAAGTTTAGTATTAGTTGGTTTTTTTCTTGTTTTTTTATACTGCAGGTTTTTATTAGTCATCAATTTTATACACATCAGTGTATACAAGTCAATCCCAATCGCCCAATTCAGCACACCACCATCCCCACCCCATGTGGTTTTCCCCCCTTGGTGTCCATACATTTGTTCTCTACATCTGTGTCTCAACTTCTGCCCTGCAAACTGGTTCATCTGTACCATTTTTCTAGGTTCCACATACATGAGTTAATATACGGTATTTGTTTTTCTCTTTCTGACTTACTTCACTCTGTATGACAGTCTCTAGATCCATCCACATCTCTACAAATGACCCAATTTCGTTCTTTTTTATGGCTGAGTAATATTCCATTGTATATATGTACCACATCTTCTTTATCCATTCATCTGTCGACAGGCATTTAGGTTGCTTCCATGACATGGCTATTGTAAAGAGTGCTGCAATGAACATTGGGGTGCATGTGTCTTTTTGAATTATGGTTCTCTCTGGGTATATACTCAGTAGTGGGATTGCTGGATCATATGGTAATTCTATTTTTAGTTTTTTAAGGAACCTCCATACTGTTCTCCATAGTGGCTGTACCAATTTACATTCCCACCAACAGTGCAAGAGTGTTCCGTTTTCTCCACACCCTCTCCAGCATTTGTTGTTTGTAAATTTTCTGATGATGCCCATTCTAACTGGTGGGAGGTGATACCTCACTGTAGTTTTGATTTGCATTTCTCTAATAATTAGTGATGTTGAACAGCTTTTCATGTACTTCTTGGCCATCTGTATGTCTTCGTTGGAGAAATGTCTATTTAGGTCTTCTGCCCATTTTTGGATTGGCTTGTTTGTTTCTTCAATATTGAGCTGCATGAGCTGTTTATATATTTTGGAGATTAATCCTTTGTCCGTTGATTCGTTTGCGAATATTTTCTCCCATTCTGAGGGTTGTCTTTTCATCTTGTTTATGGTTTCCTTTGCTGTGCAAAAGCTTTGAAGTTTCATTAGGTCCCATTTGTTTATTTTTGTTTTTATTTCCATTACTCTAGGAGGTGGATCAAAAAAGATTTTTCTGTGATTTATGTCAAAGAGTGTTCTTCCTATGTTTTCCCCTAAGAGTTTTATAGTGTCCAGTCCTAAATTTAGGTCTTGAATCCATTTTGAGTTTATTTTTGTGTATGGTGTTAGGGAGTGTCCTAATTTCATTCTTTTACGTGTAGCTGTCCAGTTTTCCCAACACCACTTATTGAAGAGACTGTCTTTTCTCCATTGTATATCTTTGCCTCCTTTGTCATAGATTAGTTGACAATAAGTGTGTGGGTTTATCTCTGGGCTTTCTATCTTGTTCCATTTATCTATGCTTCTGTTTTTGTGCCAGTACCATATTGCCTTGATGACTGTTCCTTTGTAGTATAGTCTGAAGTCAGGGAGCCTGATTCCTCCAGCTCCGTTTTTTTCCCTCAAGATTGCTTTGGCTATTCGGAGTCTTTTGTGTTTCCATACAAATTTTACGATGATTTGTTCTAGTTCTGTAAAAAGTGTCATTGGTAATTTGATAGGGATTGCATTGAATCTGAAGATTGCTTTGGGTATAGTCATTTTCACTATATTAATACTTCCAATCTAAGAACATGGTATATCTCTCCATCTGTTGGTATCATCTTTAATTTCTTTCATAAGTGTCTTATAGTTTTCTGCGTACAGGTTTTTTGTTTCCCTAGGTAGGTTTATTCCTATGTATTTTATTCTTTTTGTTGCAATGGTAAATGGGAGTGTGTCCATAATTTCTCTTTCAGGTTTTTCATCATTAATGTATAGGAATGCAAGAGATTTCTGTGCATTAATTTTGTATCCTGCAACTTTACCAAATTCATTGATTAGCTCTAGTAGTTTTCTGGTGGCATCTTTAGGATTCTGTATGTATAGTGTCATGTCATCTGCAAACAGTGACAGTTTTACTTCTTCTTTTCCAATTTTTATTCCTTTTGTTTCTTTTCCTTCTCTGATTGCCATGGCTAGGACTTCGAAAACTGTGGTGAATAATAGTGGTGAGAGTGGACATCTTTGTGTTGTTCCTGATCTGAGAGGAAATGCTTTCAGTTTTCACCTTTGAGAACGATGTTTGCTGTGGGTTTGTCGTATATGGCCTTTATTATGTGGAGATAGGTTCCCTCTATGCCCACTTTCTGGAGAGATTTTATCATAAGTGGTGTTGAATTTTGTCAAAAGCTTTCTCTGCATCTATTGAGATGATCATATGGTTTTTCTCCTTCAGTTTGTTAATATGATGTATCACGTTGATTGATTTGCATATATTGAAGTATCCTTGCATCCCTGGGATAAATACCACTTGATCATGGTGTATGATCCTTTTAATGTGTTGTTGGATTCCGTTTGCTAGTATTTTGTTAAGGATTTTTGTATCTATATTCATCAGTGATATTGGTCTGTAATTTTCTTTTTTTGTAGTTTCTTTGTCTGGTTTTGGTATCAGGGTGATGGTGGCCTCATAGAATGAGTTTGGGAGTGTTCCTTCCTCTGCAATCTTTTGGAAGAGTTTGAGAATGATGGGTGTTAGCTCTTCTCCAAATGTTTGATAGAATTCACCTATGAAGCCATCTGGTCCTGGACTTTTGTTTGTTGGAAGATTTTTAATCACAGTTTCAATTTCATTACTTGTGATTAATGTGTTCATATTTTCTGTTTCTTCCTGGTTCAGTCTTGGAAGGTTATACCTTTCTAAGAATTTGTCCATTTCTTCCAGGATGTCCATTTTATTGGCATAGAGTTGCTTGTAGTAGTCTCTTAGGATGCTTTGTATTTCTGCGGTGTCTGTTGTAACTTCTCCTTTTTCATTTCTAATTTTATTGATTTGAGTCCTCTCCCTATTTTTCTTGATGAGTCTGGCTAATGGTTTATCAATTTTGTTAATCTTCTCAAAGAACCAGCTTTTAGTTTTATTGATCTTTGCTATTGTTTTCTTTGTTTCTATTTCATTTATTTCTGCTCTGATCTTTATGAGTTCTTTCCTTCTGCTAACTTTGGGTTTTGTTTGTTCTTCTTTCTCTAGTTCCTTTAGGTGCAAGGTTAGATTGTTTACTTGAGATTTTTGTTGTTTCTTGAGGTAGGCTTCTATAGCTATAATCTTCCCTCTTAGAACTGCCTTTGCTGCATCCCGTAGGTTTTGGGTCATTGTGTTTTCATTGTCATTTGTCTCTAGGTATTTTTTGATTTCCTCTTTGATTTCTTCAGTGATCTCTTGGTTATTTAGTAATGTATTGTTTAGCCTCCATGTGTTTGTGCTTTTTATGTCTTTTTCCCTGTAATTGATTTCTAATCTCACAGCATTGTGGTCAGAAAAGATGCTTGATATGATTCTAATTTTCTTAAATTTACTGAGGTTTGATTTGTGACTCAAGATTTTATCTAGCCTGGAGAATGTTCTGGGCACACTAGAGAAGAAAGTGTAATCTGCTGTTTTTGGATGGAATATCCTTTAAATATCAATTAAATCCATCTGGTCTATTGTGTCATTTAAAGCTTCTGTTTCCTTATTTATTTTCATTTTGGATGATCTGTCCATTGGTGTAAGTGAGGTGTTAAAGTCCCCCACTATTATTGTGTGACTGTTGATTTTGTTTTTTATAGCTGTTAACAGTTGTCTTATGTATTGAAGTGTTCCAATGTTGGGTGCCTATATATTTATAATTGTTATATCTCCTTCTTGGATTGATTCCTTGATCATTATGTAATGTCCTTCCTTGTCTCTTGTAACATTCTTTATTTTAAAGTCTAATGTATCTGATATGAGTATAGCTACTTCAGCTTTCTTTTGATTTCCATTTGCATGGAATATCTTTTTCCATCCCCTCACTTTCAGTCTGTATGTTTCCCTAGACCTGAAGTGGGTCTCTTGTAGACAGCATATATATGGGTCTTGTTTTTGTATCCATTCAGCTGGCCTGTGTCTTTTGGTTGGAGCATTTAATCCATTCACGTTTAGGGTAATTATCAATATATATGTTTCTATGGCCATTTTCTTAATTGTTCTGGGTTTGTTTTTGTAGATCCTTTTCTTCTTTTGTGTTTCCCACTTAGAGAAGTTCCTTTAGCATTTGTTGTAGAGCTGGTTTGGTGGTGCTGAATTCTTTTAGCTTTTGCTTGTCTGTAAAGCTTTTGATTTCTCCATCGAATTTGAATGAGATCCTTTCTGGGTAGAGTAAGCTTGGTTGTAGTTTCTTCCCTTTCATCACTTTAAGTATATCATGCCACTGTCTTCTGGCTTGTAGAGTTTCTGCTGAGAAATCAGCTGTTAACCTTATGGAGTTCCCTGTATGTTATTTTTTGTTTTTCCCTTGCTGCTTTCAATAATTTTTCTTTGTCTTTAATTTTTGCCAATTTGATTACTATGTGTCTTGGCGTGTTTCTCCTTGGGTTTATCATATATGGGACTCACTGCATTTCCTGGACTTGGGTGGCTATTTCCTTTCCCATGTTAGGGAAGTTTTCAACTATAATCTCTTCAAATATTTTCTCTGGTCCTTTCTCTCTCTCTTCTCCTTCTGGGACCCCTATAATGCAAATGTTGTTGCATTTAATGTTGTCCCAGAGGTCTCTTAGGCTGTCTTCATTTCTTTTCATTCTTTTTTCTTTATTCTGTTCCGCAGAAGTGAATTCCACCATTCTGTCTTCCAGGTCACTTATTCGTTCTTCTGCCTCAGTTACTCTGCTACCGATTCCTTCTAGTGTAGTTTTCATTTCAGTTATTGTATTGTTCATCTCTGTTTGTTTGTTCTTTAATTCTTCTAGGTCTTTGTTAAACATTTCTTGCATCTTCTCGACATTTGCCTCCTTTGTTTTTCCGAGGTCCTGGATCATCTTCACTATCATTATTCTGAATTCTTTTTCTGGAAGGTTGCCTATCTCCACTTCATTTAGTTGTTTTTCTGGGGTTTTGTCTTGTTCCTTCATCTTGTACATAGCTCTCTGCCTTTTCATCTTCTCTATCTTTCTGTCAATGTGGTTTTTGTTCCATAGGCTGCAGGATTGTAATTCTTCTTGCTTCTTCTCTCTACCCTCTGGTGGATGAGGCTATCTAAGAGGCTTGGTGGGAGGGACTGGTGGTGGGTAGAGCTGACTGTTGCTCTGGTGGGCAGAGCTCAGTAAAACTTTAATCCACTTGACTGTTGATGGGTGGGGCTGGGTTCCATCCCTGTTGGTTGTTTGGCCTGAGGCAACCCAACACTGGAGCCTACCTGGGCTCTTTGGTGTGGCTAATGACAGACCCTGGGAGGGCTCATGCCAAGGAGTACTTCCAAGAACTTCTGCTGTCAGTGTCCTTGTCCCCACAGTGAACCACAGCACCCCCCCAACCCTGCCTCTGCCGGAGACCCTCCAACACTAGCAGGTAGGTCTGGTTCAGTCTCCCCTGTGGTCACTGCTCCTTCCCCTGGTTCCCGATGCACACACTACTTTATGTGTGCCCTCCAAGAGTGGAGTCTCTGTTTCCCACAGTCCTGTTGAAGTCCTGCAATCAATTCCCACTAGCCTTCAAAGTCTGATTCTCTAGGAATTCCTCCTCCCGTTGCCAGACCCCCAGGTTGGGAAGCCTGACGTGGAGCTCAGAACCTTCCCTCCAGTGGGTGGTCTTCTGTGGTATAAGTGTTCTCCAGTCTGTGAGTCACCCACCCAGCAGTTATGGGATTTGATTTTACTGTGATTGTGCCCCTCCTACCGTCTCATTGTGGCTTCTCCTTTGTCTTTAGATGTGGGGTATCTTTTTTGGTGAGCTCCAGTGTCTTTCTGTCAATGATTGTCCAGCTAGTTGTCATTCTGGTGTTCTTGCAAGACGGAGTGAGAGCACGTCTTTCTACTCCGCCATCTTGGTTCCTCCTCAGAAGTCAGTAGACTTAGCATTAGTATATTACCATTATTTATTGTAGAATTAAATGTTTCCAGTTGCTCTGATAATGTCCTTGTGACATTCCCCAGCCACACCCATCCATGATCCCACCCAGGATTACACATGGCATTCGTCTGTCATGTTTCTTTAGTCTCAAACTTGTCCCCACTCTTTTTTTTTTTTTGTCTTTCATAACATCAATTTTTTTGAAGAGCACAGGTCAATTGTTCTGTAGAATGCCCTCAGTTTTGGCCTGTCCGATGTGTCTTCATGAAGCAATTTGGTTTTGCTGTTTTAGAAGGTGTTGAATAATGTTGATGAATGGCCTTCCAAAGATAACAGGTCTTAATCCCTGGAACCTGGAAATGTTATATGGAAAAGGGACCCTTGAAGATGTGATAAAGTTAAGGATCTTGAGATGGAGAGCTTATCCTGAATTATCTGGGTGGTCCCTTAGTGCAACCATGTGCATTCTTATAAGAGGAAGTCAGAGGGAGCTTTCACACTGACAGAAGAGGAGGAGGTGATGGGACCACAGAAGTAGAGATTGGAGTGATGGACTCCAAGCCAAGGAATGTCAGCAGCCAGCAGAAACTGGAAGAGGCAAAGAACAGATTTTCTTCTACTCTGGAAGGAGCAAGGCCCTGCTGACACTTTGATTATGGCCCACTGACACTGACTTCATACTTTTGGCCTCTAGAACTGTGAGAGAATAAATTTCTGTTCTTTTAAGCTGCCAAGTTTGTGGCAATATTTCTAATACAGCAGGAATAGCACAAAAACGCTGTTTTGTCCTTCTTACTGCATCGTATCAGGAGGAAAATAAGGAGGTTTGTTCCATTGCTCCTTTTCTTACCATTGATCCCTTAGTTAAGGTGATGTCCTCCATGTTTCTTCAGCATAGACTTACTCTTTTTCCCTTTGAAATTAATGAATAACTTGTGGGGAGGTACTCTGAGACTTGATATAAAGATCATGTTAAAGATCATATTTATAAATGATGTTTTATAAAGATCATATTTTCCTCACTAGTTTTAGCATCTAATGATGAATCTTGCCTGAATTAATTATTACTGTGATGGTTCCAAAAGTGATTTTCAAAATCTAACTAATTATAACTTAAGTAGTTGACATTAGACTATAAGAAGGCACGTTCCCTTCTCCATATTTGTTTATTTTTCCACTTATTTCTATCAATATAGACTCATAGATTACTCTTTTACTCAAATGGTTATAATCCGTTACAATCGCTGTTTATTTTGATGTTCCTATTATCCTAGATTTAGCCACTGGGGGCCCCTTCAAACAGACTTCTGTGTCCTTTTCTTTCTCCTCTTTTTTCTTTTCTCTCTCTCTGCTCCCTACCCCTACTCTGCGTTCTCTCAATGTGTTCCCATCATTACGTCCTAGCACAAAAATCTATTTCAGATGCATCTCATACTTTCTCTACCCTGTCCTAGAATCTGCCATTTTTTCAAGGAAACCTGGTTTCACTCAATGGGGAATGGTATTTAGAAACCAAGATCTGAGCAACAGGTGAAGACACACATATTCTCAAATGGTTTCCTATAGCACAGACCTTTGCTGATGGATAGACTTTTAGAGCCGAGAGAGGGGCTGACTCTCTCTTGTCAGTTTTTGAAAACCGTGTCTGGGGCTCTTTGTTTCTGTAGTGTTCTCCCAGGAGTCTCCATGACAGGGGAATGGGTCAGAGCAGGAAAGGCTCTGTTATGGGTTGAATTGTATGCCCCTCCCAACCCGACACCCTGCCAAATTCATGTAAGTCCCAACCCCCAGTACTTCAGAATATGAACTTATTTGAAGATAGGGTGTCTACAGAGGTAATCGAGTTAAGGTGAGGTCTTAGCGTGGGCCATAACCCAACATAACCGGGATCCTTACAAAAAGAGGACATGTGGACACAGAGACATGCTTAGAGGAAAGACAATGTGAGGGGAGAAGACAGCCACCTCTGAGCCAAAGAGAGAGGCCTGGACACATCTCTCCCTCACACTCATGCTCTCGGAAGATTGATTTAGGATGTCTGCCTCTAGAACTGTGAGACAATACATTTCTGCTTGTGGTCCTGTGTCACGACAGCCCTCACAGGCATCTTGCTCACCCTCCACATTCCTCAAGTGAAATGTTTCCACCTGGCTTTGATTAACATTTTGTTTGAAAAATGACACCTATTGGTTTAAAACAAAAATTTGGAAATCTGTTGTTCTCATCCACACCTCTCCCATTTCACAGATGAGAATATTGACACCCACAGAAATGAGTGCTTTGCAGTCTCAAAGCCCTTTCCTGTGACTCACATTTTGCATTCTTGGAGGCTGAAGGAGACAATGAGGGAAAAAAAAGGAAGAAGCCTGGACTAAAGTCTCTGTGAGGCTGCATTATGGCTACCGAAGAAGGACCAGAGCTGCTTTGGCTCTGAGGATCAGCAACGACTGCGAGCCCTGTTCTCTGCCTCGGGACCAGACAGAGCTCCGAGTGGCGGCAGCAGCAGGGCCACAAGCTCCCAGGGGCACATGCAGTTCTCACCCTCTTCTGGTGCACAGCCTGGCATCGAACGCACTTACCATGTGTCCATTTGCCCCTGGGCTGCTCCTGTGACCTAGGACGTTTCCGAGAGGATTGATTTTGGATTCCTGGGGATTGTCAACCTCCAGATGTCCTGAAGCAGCCATCTGAAGTTTATAAAGTTCTCTGGTTTCCTTCATCCCCTTCCATTCTCCTCTTCTCTCCTCTCTTTAAATCTTTCTTGCCCCACTCTTTGGTGTATTTGCGGTGCAAAAAGGTAAATATACCTCTGGCGCTTCGGGTTTTACAAAGCTCTGGACCCAGCCAATGCTGCCAAAGACTGCATCATGCTCTCTCTCGTAACTTTTCACACGTTTCTTTTGTTTCTTATGTCATTTCTCCCTCCCTGGGCATGAAACACTTGCATCAATGGAAGTTCGACTTGTTGCAGGTTATTAGTGGGAACAAGTTAACTTAAAGAATGCTTGTTGGAGAAACCTACAGTGCCCCTGCTTTTTGTACTGACTCCATCCCAAGCCACTGTTTCAGCGTGGGTGCCGAGGGCTGCTTTGGTAAAGTTCTCAGGCCCCGATGCCACAAGTTACTTGCTCCTAAAATCTTTTACTCCAAGACTTCCCTATTTTGATATCATCTATTCAGATTCATCATTAATTGGGTTTCACCCTTGTCCTTATTCTGCATTCTTAATGGAAAGAGTGGGGATGCCTCTACCTCTAGAACAGAGTTCATGATGGAACTGTGTGTCACCCTTTTCCTCCTATAAATACTGTTACAAGAAATGGGCATGGCTGGGTGCCAATAAAGCTTTATCCACGAGAACAGGCCTGGGCCAGACTTGGTCTGTGGGCTCTAGGGTGTCCTCTTGTTGACACATCAGGGACTATAGGGGGACATTCCTGGCTGGACCCCCACTCTTTCCTCACACTGCACCTGACATTCTGCCTGCAATATACTGAATGCCCTCCTCACACTGGGAAACTTTCAACTGGGGGATTTCTCTACAATCCTGTTTCCTGGAGGGTCCCGGGTCCTTCAGACACTTGACTCTCACTGAGGCTTAAATCCTTTTTAGTGGGATCCCAGGGAAACCAACAGATCTAGCTGGACATTAGTTTATGAGGTCCTGAGAATTTGGTCTCAGTTAAGGTGGTTTTGTCTGCCCTGAGCAAACAGAGGTCCACTGGAAACCAACACTCAACTCCACGTCCTACCAAACCTGTCTGAAATCACCAAGACACTCCAACCTCATGTAAAGTGAGGAGCTTTCCTCGGTTGTATCCTCAGACTCTGCAGCTCTACACACCCAGGGTTTTCTATCAATAACTAGGAGGAGAAACAGCAAAAGATTAGAAAGGCTCTTTGCTGAATAACTAGTGCAGTGAGAAGAAAGGCATAAAGCTCTTTCTGGCTGAGTCAAGAACTCTAGGCTTGGAAGCTTAACATATCCCAAGTTGGGGCTCCCCCCAGTAGTTAGGCCTGGACCAGCTTCACCTGAAGTGAGAGTACTACAGGGCCTGGAAGAGGGAATGTAGAGCCATGTGATTCTGGAACTCAATAGGTAGTCATGTTCAGAGCTCACGCAGAACATTCGTTTCCCTCTTCACTGGATCAGCACTCGGATGACACCCGGAGCTTTCTCCATCTACAGAAATGTTGCACAACTAACATACGCTGGCTCGGGGCCATGATGCATGGTTTCTCATTACGCACATGCTAAAGTGTCCAACACTTATGTTCTCAGACTTCATACGGCCTGACAAGCGGCGAAAACACTTGCTGACCCTTCCATATGCCAAAGCATATTGTAGGCCAGGAAATACAGGGAAAATATCCCCTCTCTGCCTTGGAAGGTATGATTTTTTTTCCTGTCACACCTTCTGTCTCCATACTTCTCCACCAAACAACAAAACCCAGGCACCTAGGGAGACTCCATTCAGAGGCTTCCTGCTAGCTGCCAGCTGGATTTGTTTTCATTAGGAATATTCACTACAAAACTTGAAAAATTAAAACCTTGAAACTGGCTGTATCATTTAACTGTTGCTGGGAAAGAAACCACCCCCAAACTTAGTGGCTTAAAACTACAATGATGTATTATTTCTTTGGATTCTGAAGGTTGGTTTCTCTCTCTGCTGGCTCATTTAGAATCACTCATATGGTTGCATTCATCTGGAGGGTTGCCGAGTCTGGCAGATGCCACTGGCTCTTAGCGGAGTGCTTCAGTTCTCCTCCACCTGGCCTCTCATCCATCAGGAGGCTGGGCCGCCTTCCTTATATGGTGACCTCAGGGCAGCACTCCAAAATGGCAAGAGCAGAAGCCGCAAGGCCTTTTAAGGCCTAGCCTTGGAGGTCACGTACCCCACCTCTGGTGTAGTCTGTTGGTCAAAGTAAGTCACGTGTCATGTCTAAATTTAAAGGAAAAGGAAACAGACTTCGTCTTTTGATGCAAGGAGTGGCAGAGTCCCATTGCAAGAGACCACGGGATGAGTTACTGCCACATCTTTGAAAACAGCTGGATTAGCAACACAGGTATGAAGTCCTCCTGAACAATCCCTGTCTTGTGGAAAAGGCCATGAGGGAAAGGCTTACATCCCTCTCTAGACAAAGGCCTTCTTTGTTGATAAAAAGGGAAAAGCGCTCTGAAATCTTTGGTTTAGGGCTCAGAGTTGAGCTTCTGCCTCTACTAGTTAAAAGTATCTAAGTTGTAAGTGACAGAAACCCCATTCAAAGTGCTTCTAACAAAAGGAGAAATGTTACAGAGATCGTGGATCTCACACAGGAAGGTGGTGGCCTTTGGGAATATTACAATCCAGAGGCTCAGTGTTTCAAGACCCTTGGTCTCTCCTTCCCATTTCTCTGAGGACCTGACTTCCTTCCTCTCTCTGGCTGTTGAGTGCTTTCTCCTTGTGGTGGCAGATGGGGCTGCCAATAGCTCCTGAATTTTACAATTATTGGAGAGAAATAGACCCTGACTCCTTACTAATTTCAAGTTCAAAAACCCTGGGGAAAAAGTAGTAAACTGATGAGTCAGGGGCACATTCATAGACCAATGACCTAAGGTTGGGGCAGGGTCATGTGAGAACACAAACCATGTTGATGGAGTCAGCCAGGGGCATCCAGAAGGAAAGAATGGGATGCTGGACAGGCAAAACCACAGCATCAACTTTATGACCCCTAGACACAGAGCAGGGAGGTGGGCATGGGAACAAGGTCCACAGGCCGACTGCCTGGGCTGGGCTCCCAATTCCACCACTCATTAGCTGAGTGTCTAAACTTAGATCCTAAATCATCTGGGCCTCCCTTTCCTCATTCGTGAAATGGACATAGCTGTTCCTATACAGTTGTAAGAATAAAAATGGGTTAATATATGCAAGCCTCTTTAAACACTGCCTGATTGCATAGTGTGTGCTCACAGTGTTCATTCTTATCAATAACAGGAACAGATTTCATTACATTTATATGATATGAGACAGCATACAAAAGGTCAGAGAAGATTTTTGTTTCCTTGGAACTGAAATGATGAATCTGGGGCAAAATGTGTATGAAGCATCTCTCGTCTACCTTGTCTACTTCAGAAATGCTTCCTGGAAGTTCACAGGGGAGACATTTACGCTTTCTTTTGTTCAACAAATATATGTGGAGCACCTGCCTGTGCCAACGGCTCTGGGCACAAGGCGGACCCCACTGGGGAGGCAGGGCAGACTGCCTGCCCTCATGCAGCTGGCATTCAGTGATGGACCATATACCTAGTTTAAAAAGAAAATGGGTTTTCTAGAAAAGTGAAGTTCCATCAGGCCAAAGATGGTTGTAAATCGCCATAGCGATTTACAAAATTGCCACAGAGGATGGCCTACAGTAGATTCTGGGCTGCACATCGCAGCAAACATTCTCTTCTGGTCTATTCGGAAACGGTTATTGGCTCCCATTTCCCCAAAGCCCCTCAACCTCCATCCCCAAACAACCTCCCAGAAATACCCAAAATTAACCCAGCGTATTCTGCTATGGGTCAAAGGAAGGGAGAGAGAATTCCTGAGCGATCCCTGAGACGAATACCACGAACTTCAAGATACCCTGGGGTACGAGTTTCACAGGGAATTTGACCCCTTGACTTTTTCACTAAATCATACATAGTTTGTGTCCATTTCTCTCTCCAGTACCAAAATGAATTGTTCTTGAATTGTCTTGGGGGAAAAAAATCTGTACCTCTAAAGGGGATAGCTCTTTACCCAGCTACCATGTTTCATTATCCTCGTTGGGTTGGAGAGGCCTCAGACAGGGCTGGGAGCCGGTCCAAACACAAGTAGGACCCACACAGAGCCACTTCAGGCCCTCGGGAGAGACAGCTGAATGAGGTCTGAAAGGTGTTCATCCCTTCAGAAAAATATTTGAACACAGCTGTTACCCTCCTTCCTGCCACCCATGTGGTTGTGTTTTTAAATATGGCTTGAACTTGAAGCAGTTTCCATTTATAAAAATTCTTTAGCAAAATGCTCTTTCCAATAACAATATTCCCAGGTGTGCCTTTTGCTTCTGATATTTTCCTTATAAATGAATCTGCTAAAACAGAGTCCTCTTGTCCTTTGGTTTTTTCTGTTTGCAAACTATATTGCCACCACCATGTAGTTTTGAGACCTCTTGCTTTGGCACAAGAACCCAGAAAGGTAGGCTGCCCTCTTTTCATTCCTAGGAGCTTATCTTACACTATTACGACAGTCCACGTGGGGCTCCAGGCCAGTGTGTGGTGGGGTCCACGCAGGCAGGGCCACTGGCTCCCTGAAAGAATGCCTGGGCCTGAGGTCCCCAGATGACCCCACATGTTCCCTGTGCTGTTTCTCTCCACAACCTTCCACTCCAGAGAACAAGACAGATTGAAGACAAGCTATCTTGGTAGTTTCTCCCCCCAAATACCAAGTACTTCTCAGCCAATGACCTCACTGCAGTGGTTTCCAACCTTGGCTTGACCTCACCCATACCAGTCAGGGAAGACTCTGCAGGTAGCACCCCGACAGGAGTAGTTTTGGAAGCTCCTCAAGTGATTCCAATGTACCAGTAAGGTTCAGAACCTCTGTCCTAGGTGACACCCCACAATGCCCCAACCCCAGGATGCAGGGTATCACACTTGGTCACTAACTGAAATGGGTGTTTGCCAACAACTCTTTTCATAAAACTGATTAAGTCCTGTAGGGATTTGGCTGCGAGGGTACGTTTCTCCCCCAGCAGATGTTTTCCATCTGCCGCATGGGGATTTGGGTCAATTTAACTCCAAATGGTCTTATCACTAGAATTATATAATATTGCTCACTTCCAAAGGGTGAGTCCCTCGCAGGCTTAGAGTTGAGAAAATCATGGGAACACTCCTCTTTCAGTCACTACAAACTTCCACACATTCACTGAGTCATGAAATCTAGAGTCACAAACCAGTTAATGTTTTCATTTCTTTGTTAATGTGGCATTTTTTCTAATATGAAGAAAAAGGAGGCAAAAACAGAAATATATATAATATATATGCACATACACATATATATGCATATGTGTGTATAAAATATATTGAACATACATATGCATCTATATATACACACACATATATGTATGTATACACACATGCCTAGAAAAGATTCCAGAATGACAGTGGATTGGATCAGAATTTTGGAATTGGAGCCTGGGCAGTTGACATTCTCTCCCCAAAGCGAGGAGTATCCTCAGTGGCGATGCTGGGATTTTTAAGCCAAGGAAAATTGTAGTAAGGTAGGTTGAGCCCAAAGAGTATCATCTGCAGTTGAGCAATGACTAAAAAGCCTTTTTTTAAATCGGAAACGTTTTATAGTAGTGGATCTTGTTGAATTAGACAGAGGATGTCATTTCAGGGATGGAAATTAAATCTGCAAAGGGGAGCCAAAAGGTGGGGTCCTTGGCCTGGAACCCCTCTGCCCTCCCAGCACTGATGGCACCGAGCGGCAAGAAGGAGTCCTCCTCTGATGGTCAGTGGACCCCAAGTTCCCTGCAGGCCTGGACCTCTTCTTCATCTTGTTCTCATTGCCCAGCAAGCGTCCAGCATTGAACGAGATGCGCATTCAATATTAGTTGGAAAAGTAAACAAACGATTCAAACACTTTCAAATGTTCATAACTAAGCTTATGAATTAGGTTTTAGGTTTAGAAGTAGATTTCAAAATATTGTGTTACCTGCCCCCTCACACTTTTCCACACTTCCCCTAACCAATTAAACTATTTTCCTCTCTCATTCGTTCCTCCTAAAGAGCTATTACGACAAAATTACTGAAACAACTTTATCTATAAGGTAAAAAATCATTTGAAAAGAGAGTAACCATGAACTACCTTATATTGGGTTCCACCATTAAGGAGGGTGAAGGTATTTTTTCTTGAGGTCTGAGCCTCTCCATAAAACAGTTGTCCAACTGTCTACTTCCTACCTATAATGTGGGCATTACAGGGAAACGGGGAAACTATATGCCCATGCATTTATAGAGGAAAGATATTTTAAATGTTTTCGACCAATAATATTGTGAAAGTACCCAGGAGACTTGTGATGTGGAGCCAGAAGGAGTCTATGAGGTGAGGTTATGTCTGCCCTAGTCCCCTTTGAAACACTTAGCAATGTTGCAAATATAGAATAAACCCAATAATCTGGAAAGGTAGAAAATGGGAGGGTCTTTATCCTCTGTGACTTGGGTTTGCTTTGTCTTTTGAAGGGAAAGCAAAGTGTGTATCTAATAAAGAAACATTTATCTTGAGATAAACCTCAAGCGATTTGTTAGTAAGGAATACATAGGCCTGATGGAAGCACTGCAGTCTCCTCTAAGTTGGGACTGAAAAACCAACAAACAGAACTGAAGAGACTTTATTTCTTGTACAGAAATGTTTGTTTTTTTTAATGCCCTGCCTACATTTATAGACCTGCTTAGGCCACCCGTAGTTTGCAAATAAGACATGCTCATAAGTTTATAAACAGGTTGTTTGGAACTTGGAAAGCATACTAGGTCTTGTATCCTCTGGCCGTAACCTACTTCATCAGCCTAGTTGACTTTCCCTTTTTGTATTTTATACTCCAGTATCACTGAATTTGCCATTCCTCTAACTGGCTTTATCTTTCATGCCTCCGTGCATTTGTCCATGCTGTTACCTCTGCCTGGAATTCCCTTCCTCCACTTCTCCACTGAGCCAAACACTTAGTCTTCTTTCAAAGCCTTCTTTCACCTTTTCTAGGAAGTCTTCCTTGATACCACAAATAGATTCTACTGCTTCTGCTCACACACTGCCTCACACTTTAGTTATGAGAATGTATAAGTGCACTGAAGTATTATTACTCATCTTTCTACATGTCTGTCTCCATCACTAGGCTGTGAACCCCTCGAGACAGGAATTATATTTCATTCATCTCTGTATGTCTGGTGCCTAGTCCAGTAGGTCTTTGGTTGCTAATCTAGGAGTAATCAGTAGGGAAGTTCTATCAAAATGTGGAATAAATGAAGAAAGAAGAAGATATGGAATACTGGAAGCAATGCCTCCAACTCACAAGAGTGGAATGGCCAGTCCAAGGATGACTGTTGAGCAGCAGACCCTGAGATCAACCAGTAGAGGATGAGACCAAGGAACAGAAGGTTCAGGAATAAGGGCCTTTGTGAGGCAGAAAAAAAGGAAGCATACCTGAAGTGATAGAGATTCAAGGGCAGAGTGGGGGTGGAGAAAAGCTGAAGCTATAATAATGACATTTAGTACCAAAAAAAAAAAAAGGCTAGTTAAAACTCTAGGAAAGAACAAAAAGTTTATGAGATGTTCTTTATAAGAAAAGAAATGATTCACTTCTTGTAGCTGGAGTAAACAATATTTACACAATCATAAAAATAGAAACTTTGATTATTAACTACAAATAGTGATATATCTATATCAGGACAGAGGTGGAGAGGAGATGTAGCTAAGTTAGGGCCAATGAAATCTGAGCCTAAGTTGCTGGTAAGACTTAAGGAAAAGCTCCTTAAAAGGTCAAAAAACATGTGGGGGCATTCCCCTCTTCCTTTCCCTTGTCTCCTTTCCAGCCAGATGTAGAGAGTCTGGGATTTCTATGGTGGCTCTGTAATCATTTGGGATCCAAGTTCCTTCTATCTTTCTGCTCCCTGTGTCTGGTTTCTCTTATGTGAGAGATAAACAAATCTTTATCTTGTTTAAACAGATTTTGCTGGGTCTCTGTGCTGGCAGCTGAACACAATCCCTAACTGATACAAAAAATATAGCATTTTATTTAGAGGTATGGAACTAAGGAATCAAATAAGCCCAGCCCTCCCCAGCTGCGTGAAACAACTTGGGACACGTAGGGGTGGGTGGGGGGTGTGAGAGGCATATGCGTACGATTGACTGCTTATGCACCCCACGTCGAGAGGTGATGAGTGAGCACGTGGGGAGAGCCAGGCCAAGTCAAGGGGTACGTCCTCATAGCAGCAGCTTTGCCTAATTTCTAATAGGATGCATATGTCTGGCTATTGATTTAAAATGCAGCTTGAATTATGGAATCACCCTTTGAATGAACCTGGGCTGGGTGATGCTGATGAAACTCCAGGGCTGATGTTCTTCCTATCCCCTCATCCCCGCTCCTCTCCCAGTTACGTGTCCCAGCTGCCACAAATTTCTGCATCCCTGCTCTCCCCAGCAGGAATACTGTGGACTGTTGTTCAAATCGTGCACTAAACTAGTCATTAACTTTTTTTTTAACTTGAGAAAGGGGTGTCTATTGTGAAGTCACTGGAAACTACTGTATGGACTAGTGGCCCCTATCTCTCATTGCCCTTAAAATCCAAAGTGCCTGTCATGGCCAGTGGTGGCTTCCACGGTCTATCCCCCCCTATCTCACTGATCTCAAGGTGATTCCTCTTGTTCATGCCACCCAGCCACAGCACACTTCTCTCTTCTTCACCTTCCTGAATCATATTTGCATCTCAGAATCCTTGCACTTGTCCTCTGGTGGCATCTCACAGTATCCACTCCATCTATCTTGCTCATTACTGCATCCCGAGTGCCTATAATAGGACATGGTACCCGGGAGGTACTCAGTAAGATTTTGACAGATAGATGAATGTTTCATGAAGGTCTTAGTGGCTTCACTGTCAGCTTGTCTCCTTCAAGTAACCTTTACATATTGTCACTCCAGACCACGATGTTTAATCTTGAATTTCAACCCCCACAGGACATGTTATTTCATTAATCTTGGAGCTGAGAGGGAACAGGTCTTCACTATCCCAAGTGCCTTACTGCCACACCAGAGAGCCTGACAGAGACACACGCTATCAAATACTCCATGGGCCCGCTCCCCCAGAGGTGCACTGCTGACCCTCACAGGCAGCTCCATGTGGCAAGCAGGCTCTCCCTGGAGCTCTGCTCTGCCATTGGCTTTGGACCTGCTCTTGCATAATGCAAAGCTAAGGTGCTTCTATTCAGGGAATTCCCTTTGGCAACTCTTACTTAACCATGTCAGCCTCTCACTCCGACACCTCTGCCTCCCCAAGAATATTCTATTGTAACAAGGTCCTTCATTTAACATAGAAGATGACTCATCACAGAACACAATGCAGGCCTTCTTCGTATATTATAGCTTCTTTATTCTCAGATATTAAAATAAACTCAGAGGAAGAGTAATTTTAAATAAAAATATATAATGTTAGGCTTGAGAATTTGAAGTGTATTTTATTAGGAAGTTAAACTAAAAAGAGATGGTCAGAAACTTTGAAGATAGGCATGATCGTGTGACTTGTTCTGGCCAAAGAAATGTGAGTGGAAGAAATGTGTGTCATTTCTGGGCAGAAGCTTTGAGAACCAGTGCAAAGGATTCTCTGAGTATCCTTTGTCTTGTCTGGATAGTGGTAGCAAGAGTCAAGATGGAGCCCCCTTCAGCCTAGGTCCCCAAATGACTATGATGCTGACATGCAATGGACAAGCAGTTCAGCAAGAAGCAGACCTTGGTGGTTTCAACCACGGGGGGCGGAAGCTGTCTGTTACTGAATCATAACCTCAGCCATCCTGACCAGTCAGTGCTCTCTCTTTCTCGGGTTTCTTTTTCACTCTAATCACCCTTGTAAATGCAGATTGACTGGGCTTTGAATGTGCCTCACACGTGTTTTGTTGCCTCCTCTACTTACCGTGATCTCTCTTCCCAGCCACCCCAGGGATGATCTCTCCTGCTTCAAGAGCTCATAAGTTTCTACAGTTTTCTGCCTTTTCCAAGTATTCAAACTGTGGCCCCGGCTTCCAAGGCCTGTCTGTTGGTGCCAGCTTCTCACAGTAATCCTGCTTCTAGAAACAGCCCAGAGACAGGAGGGGGCTCACTGGAGCAACTTCCCACCAGTTTCTGCCATCCGATCTCTCACACTCCACTTGCCTTCCCCCCATTAATCTCAGAGGTAATATATTTTCCTAAGGACAGAGAAAGATTCATCTGTCTTGCTTTAAAATTCACGTTTGTGATTAGATCATTCCTTTTCCCATGTTCCTGTCCTCACCCCTAACTTCAATGCATGGTTCTAACTTCCTTTAAAATACGACTCCAAACTCACCTTGTTCAGGAAACATTTCAGGACTGATTGCACATGAATTGAGTCATTCTTTTGCTTGCTGATCCCTGGAACTTAGCTATTCCAGGGGACTATTAATGTTCCCTTGTTGATGAGCTCTTTTGTAAACGTGTTCTTTGGATCGCTATGCTGCCTTTTCAGACTAGATTTTACATGTAGGATTAGCAAAAAGAGTTCAGAGTTGAAATACAAGGGGATAAATTAATCTTTCACTGAGAAATATTAAAACAGCTTACTTTAGAAACAATAAAGAAGTCATTTAATTGGAACCTTCTCAGAGCCCCAATCTTCTGTTTCATCAGGAAGTGTGCCAAACTCACTGATCTGTACATCTTAAGCATTCAACAAACATGTTTAACTGGCTTAGGAGACAAATTTTCTGAAGCAAAATTTTCAATTATTTTCAGTGAGTTACTTTCACAGAAAACATTTTGACACAAGCATTTCATTGCGTAACGCAGTTGATGCCTGATGCTGTTACCCATCTGTTTGCTTGTTAATTCAGTTATTAAAAAGCACTCAATAGGGCTTCCCTGGTGGCGCAGTGGTTGAGAGTCCGCCTGCCGATGCAGGGGACACGGGTTCGTGCCCCGGTCCGGGAAGATCCCACATGCCACGGAGCGGCTGGGCCCGTGAGCCATGGCCACTGAGCCTGCGCGTCTGGAGCCTGTGCTCCGCAACGGGAGAGGCCACAGCAGTGAGAGGCCCGCATCCAGGAAAAAAAAAAAAAAAAAAAAAGCACTCAATAAACATTTACTGGCAACACGGCACCCTGTGGGTAAGACAAAGTTCATAAAAGAAAGTAGAATAGAAGCCTTGGTGCCTATTTCTGTGGAACTTGCCATTTATTCATTCAAACAAGAGGAGGAGGGAAAAGAGAAGCAGTTTCAAGGTGTCTGTCACTCTCTTCTGGCTGACAGATCAGCCAGTTTGGATATTGAATTTTACCAAGTGCAATGTGTGGCTTCCCACTCTTGAAGCTGTTAGATACAGAGTAGGGATCAAGGTGCAAAGCCAGGGGCAGGTGCCATGTTACTAAACTAAGTAAAGAGTGAAAAAATTTAAGCTACAGTTGGTCATTTCCTCTCCTTTGTTTCCTTCACTGCATTTATTATGTCTACTACTACCATTAATAGCTTACATTTTTTGACTATCATAGGCACAGTCTGGGATGACTGCCTGGCCTACAATGATTTCCTCAATCTCTCTTTTGAAAGGTGAGCATGTGACCCAGAGTAGGACACTCAAGGTAAGTCAGGTCTCTGAATACTGTGAGGAGCACAGGTGAGGGCACAATTTGAACAGAACTCATCAGAGGCCTTCTTGGGCTTTGTTGAACTGGGGCCAGGAGAGAGAAGCCCCATTTTCCTCTCTACTTGTGCAATTGTCAACACATGTATCAGGAGCTGCTGGCAGTCATAGTGGCAGGTTTGTGAGACAGCTGGAGTAGTAGAGGAGGAATCCAACAAACAGGGGTCCTCATTGCACTCACACCCTCTTCACCCCTCCCTGTTCTCCTCCTGGCTGGGTTACACAAACCAGTAAAGCAACCTCCGCCTCCTTGTTTTTTTCATAAGTAAGTTCAAACTGGGCTTCTATCACTTTCAAATTAACTGTCTTTTTTTTTTTTTTGGCCACACCACACAGCTTGCAGGATCTTAGTTCCCCAACCAGAGAACAAACCGGGGCCCCCAGCAGTAGAAATGCAGAGTCCTAACCACTGGACTGCCAGGGAAATCCCTCAACCTAACAATCCTAATTAACTGTGTGGACTGAGAAATGCTCAACACTTTACATAGTCTTATTTAATCCTCACAAAAAACCTAGGAGGTAGTAATTATTAACTCCATTTTAGAGGTAAAGAAACAAAAATGCAAAGTGATTCAGTTATATCTATATCTATCTATCTATCTATATATATATATATATATTTTTTTTTTTTTTTTACAAGGGAAAGAAAGCAGATTGATTTATTTATTTTTGGCTGCATTGGGTCTTTGTCGCTGTGTGCGGGCTTTTCTCTAGTTGCAGCGAGTGGGGGCTACTCTTGGTTGCGGTGCATGGACTTCTCGTTGTGTTGGCTTCTGTTGTTGCAGAGCACGGGCTCTAGGCATGTGGGTTCAGGAGTTGTGGCACACGGGCTCAGTGGTTGCGGCACACGGGTTCTAGAGCGCAGCCTCAGTAGTTGTGGCGCACAGGCGTAGTTGCTCTGCGGCATGCGGGATCTTCCCAGACCAAGGATCGAACCCATGTCCCCTGCACTGGCAGCCAGATTCCTAACCACTGTGCCACCAGGGAAGCCCCTATATATTCTTTTTCATATTCTTTTCAATTGTGGTTTATTATAAGATACTGAATATAGTTCCCTGTGTTATATAGTAGGATCTTGTTTAGGTCCTATAGTAGGATCTATTTTATATGTAGTAGTTTTTATCTGCTGATCCCAAACTCCTAATTTATCCTTCCCCCACCCCTTTTCCCCTTTGGTAACCATAAGTTTGTCTTCTCTGTCTGTGAGTCTGTTTCTGATTCATAAATAAGTGCATTTGTGTCATACTTTAGATTCCACAGATAAGTGATATCATATGGTACTTGTCTTTCTCTTTCTGACTTACTTCACTTAGTATGATAATCTCTAGGTCCATCCATTTGCTGCAAATGGCATTATTTCATTCTTCTTTATAGCTGAGTAATATTCCATTGTATATATACCACATCTTCTTTATACATTCATCTGTTGATGGACATTTAGGTTGCTTCCATGTCTTGGATATTGTAAATAGTGCTGCTATGAACATTGGGGTATATGTATCTTTTAGAATTAGAGTTTTCTCCAGATATATGCCTAGGAGTGGGATTGCTGTATCATATGGTAATTCTATTTTTATTTTTTTGAGGAACTTCCATAGTGGCTACACCAATTAACATTCCCACCAACAGTGTAGGAGCACCTTCCCTGCTTTTCACCAAAGAGCCTCTATTTTATTGAATTTTCAAATTAAATTCTTTCATTTAAATGTGCCTAAACAGCTTCTTATATCCTCCATCATTTCTTTTTTAATTTCTCCTATTTTTTCATGAGACACTTCCTTTAACTTCTGTCTTATTCAGAATAACATGTATTGAGCAACTACGATGAGCTAGCCACTGTCCTAGGTTCTGTGGGCACCAGAGTGAGCCAGATGGACACACTTGCCATCTGCTCAAAACTGAACATCTAGTAGGGAAGAGATACAGCCATGCAGTCACGGTCTAGGTCACTGTAAACGATGGTGGAAGCCCACAGGAGGGGCACTTTTTTCTAGAAGGTCAGGAAGGGATTTCCAGAGAAGGAAAGATCCAAAGCAATACCTGAAATACATCTCTTTGTTTTTGTTCCTTACTATTTGTCTTTTACTATTATTTTTCATCACCTGTATTTTGTATGACATTTGTTTTTCTCTTATACTTGTTCTTCCATTCGTAGCTTTCAGACCTGAGTTCAACAAGCACTTATGGAACACCTACTATGGGTTAGAAACTGCTCTAGGGACAAATTGATAGACTAATGGGGGAGACAGTGGCTCAAAGAACATTTCGGGGACTCTGAACCTTCTGATGAAAGCTGCTCGGGACGCTGGGAAAGCACAGACAAGGGCTTCTTCCTCTTCGTAATGCTCTGCTCTGCACAGCCCTTTCTCTGTGGCTTCCTCTCCTCCTTCCCTCTTTTCTTGGTCCATCCTCTGTTGCATTTCCAATTTAATTACCACCCTTGTTAATGCTCTTCGTTTTTACATTTACAGAGCTCACCATTCTTCTCATTTCTTAATCCCTCCATTTTTTCTATTAAAGTGAAGAATATGAAAATAAAAGCAGTCAATTTTATCCTTTTTTTTTTTTTTAGCAGGCATCAAAAGCACACTTTGGCCAACAACCAGATTCGAAAGGCATGAAATATGCCATTTTGAGATTTGATTGTGTTGAACTGGAAAAAGCAATGTTCCTTTTTCCAACTCCTCTGTCAGCTTCATGCCTTAGTTTGACTCCTCTGTATTTCCCCTTATTCATTTAATTCATGCGCTGCTTTTATTTTGATTTTCTGTTATCTCCTAATCTCTCCTGAAAGTGATAATAGGATGGGGGTAGCATGAATAAATGAATGAATGAATGATGCATTGAATAGGATATTTGGGATATGAAAGAAGGGGTAAAGAGGATATGAAATCAACTTTACCCTACTTAGTCTACTATTCGTTTATTTTTCTCTGTCCTTGGTTTCTATTAGTTTGGCTCCTCCCAGGTCTCCATTGTTTGTTTAATTAGGTTTCTTCCCTCTCCCCACAGGCCCCTGCTTGCACTGAGTTGCTCTGTCTGTTGTTTCTGAGACAAGAGTTGCTGACTCCAAATCTGCAACATAACTGACGAGGGAGGAAGGACAGCTCGTTTTAATGCAGTTCATGTTGTCTACATAACCTTGGCGTCTCCATTAAACTCTTCCTGGTATTCAAAACATGTGATAGCTGAGATAAGATTTTTAAAATATTAACAAAACCCAGGCCTCAACACAGCATAATCCAATGGAAATAATATGCAGAGCAACAGCCCCACCAGGGTTCACGAGCCACAGCTGAAATGTTATTATTGTGCAATGAAAATCTGCAGCCTCCCCATTATGGAATTAGAGCATGAGCTTTAACTAAGTCACACTCTGTTTTGCTTAAACACCAAGGACAGCCTAATCACACTGCAATACATAAGAACTCTTTTCTTTCCTTTTCTTTTCTCTTTTATTTTCTTCTCTTTTATGAAAATAAAACTATTAGCTTTAAACTCAAAGTTGACAGCAAAAAAAAAATTTTTTTTTTTTTACTTTCACCTCCTTCAAAAGAAAATTGTCTTCACTATGCTGCCATGGTTGAGTGTGAAGTGGTGTTAAATCCCACTTATGGCTTCTAAGCCAGGCCATTTGCTTTGTATATTATTGGAATTAAATTATCCCAGTAGCCAGAAATCTAAGCATGTGGAGGAAGAGGAAGAAGAAAAGGAGGAAGAGGGAGGAGGGGGAAGGAGAGGGAAGGGAGCGGAGCAAGGAGGGAAAGTAAGCTGGAAAAGAGGGAAAAAGGAGTTTCTTAAGCCATCAGGACTGCAAGGGGAGGTGAGATTCAGTTGTTTTGGAAACTATTCAGAAATATTTTAGCCCCAGGACAGATGGAGCAGTTGCTATTTGGGGCAAAGGAAATCCTGGTCACTTATTTGATGTGAAGCATTGATAGAATCATAGAATCTGAATTGGGAAGGGTGGTGAAGGTCTTTGAGCCCAACTGGCCATCTCATCCTGGAATCTTCCCGCTTCCATTCTCATCAAGAACTGGAATTTTAATCATTCTGTTCACTTGTTTTCTCAGTTTTTGGAACTTGATTCTTATCTCTTACAGAGTTTATTCTTTCCAAGGTATTCATGACAACTTTGTTCTCCTGTTTCTAGGATATTTGGTGTTACCTATTCTTCCTGATTCCTAATTTTCCTGGAGTTTTCCAAATGATCTGCTCTCTTCTCAAAGTTGTCACCCTCTTCTTTAAGGTGGCTTGCTCTGAGCCCAGCCACCCACATTTTCCAGAGTCCTGGGAAGCGCAGTCATGCTCGTTTGTAATCATGGAAATGACTACCCACTAAAGATGAGCACCCTGGTTCTCACCATGTGTCCAGAAGATAATGCCAATGTGAATCATTCCTAAAAGGTAACTAGTCATGGAGATTACCCCAACCATGACACTGGAGAGATGCCTGGAAGACTTACCTCAAGCTCACCTGGCTTAAACAATCATTTACCCTCCTGCACATCTCCTCCCATATTCCAGTGGGAGGCCAAGATTTTTACCACCCAGCATTTCCAAGGTATTCATCAGTGTCATTTAACCTTAAGATGCCCAGGGCACTGCACTGACCATGTAGGACACAAGGAAATCAAGAGCAGAAGTGAAGGTTCCCACCCTTCTGTGGATATATAGGTCATGGCATAAGCCTTGAGAGGGTCTCCCTTGACAGGCAGCATGGCAAGGTGATTAGTCAGGCTCTGAGCTTAGACTGCTTGGGTTTAAATCCCACTTTTACAGCTGACTATCTAGTTGACTCAGACAAGTTACTCAAATTCCCTGAGCATTCATTACATCATGTGGAAAATGCTTCAAAGAATGTATGGTGCCTGGAAGGTGATTAATACATGCTTGCTATTTTTATCACTGCCCCCTTCATCACCTTTGGATAAGATTATGAGCTTAGTTAATGAATAATTAATTAAACCGCACACTTATTTCTACCAAATAGCAATTATTAAAATAACTAATTCATGTGTGCAGAGCACCAGCTATGTGCCCACTAGCTGAGTACTGTGACAAGGACCCAGCAGCCACCAGTACTTAATGTTTTCAATGATGCTAAGAAGTAGGGACTAGGATTAGCCCCCTTCTACATGGAGGGAGTGGAGATAAAGGGACAGTCATTAACTCCCCAAGGTCATTCACTAGTGTCGAAAAAGGACCTTTATTTATACCCAGTGATCAGGTTTCATAGGACATGCGCACACCACTATGAGTTCCTGCCTTCCTATATACCAGCTCACATGAAAAGCTGAGCTCAATACATCAGGGATTAATGAAACTTAGCAAGGACAAAATTGGGTATGGCTTTGTGTCTGCCATGTGTATTTGCTTAAATCAGATTTATCAACTAAGAAAAACATCTTAAGCATTTCATTCTCAGACACTGGATCAGGCCTATAAGAAAGAGATGTCCAGAGGGACATTAACAAAACTCTCCTGCACCAGCAAAATGGCCCCAGGAATAAAAGCGGGCTCCCAGATTCAGTCTGTGCACCCATAGTCATCTTTGCAGTCTCTGGCACTTGGCACCTCATACACAAGTTTAATTTGTCCTGATTGTTTAAGTAGCTATTGAAACTGTTCTCAAACAACAAATTACACCACAGTTATTCAGGTTTTTCCTGAGTGAGTTCTCTCAGAGCACAAATGGAGTCAAATCACAGTGGGGACAGAGAAAGGTGTTCTCTCAGAACACCACTGGATTCAAACTACAGAAGGGACTGAGAATGATGTTCTCTTAAAACACCATTGGAGTCAAATCACAGGAGGGACTGAGAACGCTGTAACTCAGAACACAGTTGGAGTTAAATAACAGGAGAGACTGAGAATGCTGACCTCTTAGAACACCATTGGAGTCAAATCAAGAGGGGACTGAGAACGCTATAAATCAGAAACCATGGGAATCAAATCACAGGAGGGACTGAGAAAGGTGTTCCTTCAGAACACCATTGGAGTCAAATCACAGTGGGGACAGAGAAACGTGTTCACTCAGAACACTATTTGTTCCAAATCAAAGGGAGGACTGAGAACAGGGTGCTCTCAGAATAAAATAGCAGTCAAATCACGGGGAGGGGGGGAACTGAGAATGCTGTAACTTTGTTCTCTCAGAACAAAATTGGAGTTTAATCGCAGGGGGGACTGAGAATGCTGTTCTCTCAGAACACAGCTGGATTCAAATTACAGAGGGGACTGAGAATGCTGTTCTTTCAAAACTCCATTGCAGGCAACTCACAGGGGGGACTGAGAATGCTGTAACTTTGAACACCATTGAAGTCAAACCAGGGGAACTGAGAATGCAATAACTCAGAAACCACTGGGGTTAAATCACAGGAGGGACTGAGAACAGTGTTCTCTCAGAACACTATTTGGTATCAAATCACAGAGGGGACTGAGTATGGTGTTCTCTCAGAAAACCATTGGACTCAAATAACAAGGGGGACTGAGAATGGTGTTCTCTCAGAGTAACATAGGATTCAAATCATAGGGACGACTGAGAAAGATGTTCTCTTAAAACACCATTGGATTCAGATTACAGAGGGGAATGAGAACGAGGTTGTCTCAAAACACCATTTGAGTCAAATCACCGAGGGGACTGAGAATACTGTAACTCAGAACAACATTTGAGTCAAATCATAGGGAGTACTGAGAACTTTGTATTCTCAGAACACCATAGGATTCAAATCACAAGGTGGACTGAGAATGCTGTCCCCACAGAACACCGTTACAGTCAAATCACAAGGGGGAATGAGAACGCTGTAACTTAGAACACCATTGGAGTCAAATCAAGGGGGACTGAGAATGCTATATTTCAGAAAGAATTGGAGTCAAATAACAGGAGGGACTCTGAATGCTGCTCTCTGAGAACACCATTGGAGTCAAATCACAGGGGGGACAGAGAATGTTGTTCATTCAGAACACTATTGGTGCCAAATCACAGGCGGGACTGAGAACAGTGTTTTCTCAGAACAAAACTGGAGTCAAATCACTCGGGGGAATGTAAAAACAGTGTTCTCTCAGAGCAACATAGGGGGAAAATCAGAGGGGGGACTGAGAAATAGGTTCTCTTAAAACACCATTGGATTCAAATTACAGAGGGGACTGAGAATGATGTTGTCTAAAAACACCATTGGAGAAATATCCAAGGGGGGACTGAGAATGCTGTTAGCTGAGAAAACCATTGGAGTCAAATCTAATGAGGGACTGAGAACGGTGTTCTCTCAGAACAGGATTGGAATCAAATCACGGGGCGGGGGACTGAGAACGGTGTATTCTCAGAACACCTTTGGAGTCGAATCACAGAAGGACTGAGAATGGTGTACTCTCAGAACACCTCTGGTGTCAAATCAAGGTGGGGGCTGAGAACGGTGTTCTTGCAGAGGAAAATAGGAGTCAAATCATAGGAGGGACTTAGAACGATGTTTTCTTAAAACACCATTGGATTCAAATTACAAAAGTGACTGAGAATGATGTTGTCTCAAAACACAATTGGACTCAAGTCACAGGGGGGACTGAAAAGGCTGTAACTCAGTATTGGAGTCAGATCACAAGGATGACTGAGAAGGCTGTTCTCACATAGCAGCATTGGAGTCAAAACACAGGGTGTACTGAGAACAGTGTTCTCTCAGACACAATGGGAGTAAAATCACAGTGGGGACTGAGAACGATGTACACTCAAACACCATTGGAGTCAAAGGCAAGGGGAGACTGAGAATGCCATTCACTCAGAACAACACGAGAGTCAAACCAAAGGGGGGAATGAGAATGGTGTTCTCTCAGAACACGATTGAAAGAAAATCATGGGGGGAACTGAGAATTGGTGTACTCTCAGAATACCATTGGAGTTGAATCACAAGGGGGATAGAGAATGTTGTACTCTCAGAACACCACTGGTGTCAAATCACAGGGGGGACTCAGAATGATGTTCTGCTGAACAAAATTGGAGTCAAATAACAGGGAGGACTGATAATGCTGTTCTCTCAGAACACCTATGGAATCATATCACAGGCGGAACTGAAAACCCTGATCTCTCAGAACATCATTGGACTCAGATCACAAGTGGGACTGAGAACCATGTTCTATCAGGGCACCATTGGAGTTAAATCACAGGGGGGACTGAGAACCGTGTTTTAACAGAACACTTTTGGAGTCAAATCACAGGGGGAACAGAGAATGATGTTCTCTCAGAACACAACTGGAGTTATCAGAGCGGATATTGAGAATGGTGTACTCTCACTGTATTGTATTCAGATCACAGGGGGGACTGAGAACGGTGTTCTCTCAGAACACCATTTGAGTCAAATAACAGTGGGGACTGAGAACACTGTTGTCTCAGAACACCATTGGATTTAAAACACAGAGGGGAATGAGAATGGTGTTCATTCAGAACACCATTGGAGTCAAATCACAGCAGCAACTAGGAATGCTGTTCTCTCAAAACACCACTGGAGCCAAATCACAGGGGAGACTGAGAACAGTGTTCTCTCAGAACTGCAATGGAATCATATCACAGAGGGGACTCAGAACGGTCTTCTGTCAGAATACCACAAGAGTCAAATTCCCAGAGGGACTGAGAATTCTGTTCTCTCAGAACACCATTCGATTCAAATAAAAGAGGGGACTGAGAACACTGTTTTCTCAAAACACCATTGCAGGCAACTCACAGGGAGGAGTGAGTGCTGTAACTTAGAACACCATTGGATTGAAATCAAGGGGGGATTGAGAATGCTATAAATCGGAAACCATTGGAGTCAAATCACAGGATGGACTTAGAAAGGTGTTCTCTCAGAGCAACATAGGATTCAAAACACAAGGGAGACTGAGAAAGATGTTCTCTTAAAACACCATTGGAGCACTCCAGCTCACCGAGCAGCCGCGGCTCTTGGCAAATGCACTCGCCCCAGCCAGGGCCTGCCGACAGCCTTTCCGCAGAGTCTCCCCGACGCCCCAAGGAGGAAGTAGTGGCCGCACCACGCTAGATCAGAGGCCAAACAGCACCCCTGCCCGGTGCCCAGAGGCACTGCCTTTTAAAACTGAGCAGGTCAGTGACTTGCTGAAGGTGAGTGGCAGAGATGGTTCTAGAGCAGAAGTTCCTGGCACACAAGCCAAGCTCTTTTGCAAGCTATCAGGGATGAAATAAAGATCACAGTTCAGATTGAAAGCTGAATTTCTTTCCAGATGCAGAGCCAGACTTTCAGTTAAGAAAGAAAAAAAAGAATATTTTGAAAAATGTATATATATATATGTATGTATATCTGAATCACTTTGCTGTACAGCATAAATTAACACATCATAAATCAACTATACTTCAATTTAAAAAAAGAAAGAAGAGTAGTGTGACCTTAGACCCTCTACAGTCACCAGCTCTTTCCATCAATTCCCCTCACCTGCTGCACACCTCTGTGCTTTCCAAGACTTCAGCCAAATATAAATTCCTATATAAATACACTATGGAAAAGGTGCCAACAATTCTCCCAATCCCAGCTCTGGACATAGAATGGAGACTTTTCAGTTAGGTTTTTCAGTGAGCTATTGCTTTCATAACGAATTTTTGACATTTAAGAATTAGACCTTCTTTAAAAAAAAAAAAAAGAAGAAGAAGGAAAGGAAGAAAGAGGAAAAAAGAGAGAAAGGAAGGAAGGAAGGGAGAGAGGGAGGAAGGAAGAAAGAAGAGAGAATGTTTCCTATTGCAAGACAGGGGCAGCATTTAAAAATCAACCCCTACAGAGTTTCAAGATGGTGGAAGAGTAAGACGTGGAAATCAACTTCCTACACACAAATACATCGGAAATACATTTACACGTGGAACAACTTCTACAGAACACCTACTGAACGCTGGCAGAAGACCTGAGATTTCTCAAAAGGCAAGAAACTCCCCACATACCTGGGTAGGGCAAAAAAGAAAAGAAAAAATAGAGACAAAAGAATAGGGACAAGACCTGCACCAGTGGGAGGGAGCTGTGAAGGAGGAAAGTTTTCCACACACTAGGAAGCCCATTCGTGGGCGGAGACTGCGGGTGGCAGAGGGGGAAGCTTCAGAGCCACGGAGGAGAGCGCAGCAACACTGCTACACAGGGCAAAGCAGAGAGATTCCCACACAGAGGATCCGTGCCGACCAGCACTCACCAGCCCGAGAGGCTTGTCTGCTCACCCGCTGGGGCGGGCGGGGGCTGAGAGCTGAGGCTCCGGCTTCGGAGGTCAGATCCCAGGAAAAGGACTGGGGTTGGCTGCGTGAACTCAGCCTGAAGGTGGTTAGTGCACCACAGCTAGCCGGGAGGAAGTCTGGGAAAAAGCCTGGAGCTGCCAAAGAGGCAAAAGAGATTTTCTTGCCTTTTTGTTTCCTGGTGCACGAGGAGAGGGGATTAAGAGCTCTGCTTAAAGGAGTTGCAGAGACGGGCGCGAGTCACGGCTATCAGCGAGCACCTCAGAGACGGGCATGAGATGCTAAGGCTGCTGCTTCAGAAACCAACAAGCCTGTGTGCAAGCCTGTGTGCAAGTTCCACACCTCCCCTACCAGGAACCAGTGCAGCCCGCCACTGCCAGGGTCCCATGATCCAGAGACAACTTTCCCAGGAGAATGCACGGCGTGCCTCAGGCTGGTGCAACGTCACACCCGCCTCTGCCGCCACAGGCTTGCCCTGAACTCCGTACCGCTCCCTCCCACCGACCTGAGCCAGAGCCCCCTAATCAGCTGCTCCTTTAACCCCGTCCTGACTGAGCGAAGAACAGATGCCCTCAGGCGACCTGCACGCAGAGGTGGGGCCAGATCGAAAGCTGAACCCCAGTAGCTGTGCGAAAAAAGAAGAGAAAGGGAAATCTCTCCCAGCAGCCTCAGGAAAAGTGGATTAAATCTCCACAATCAACTTGATATATCCTGCATCTGTGGAATACCTGAAGAGACAACAAATCACCCCAAATTGAGGAGGTGGGCTTTGGGAATTTTATATATATATATATATTCCCCTTTTCTCTTTTTGTGAGTGTGTATGTGTATGCTTCTGTATATTTTGTCTGTATAGATTTGCTTTTACCATTTGTCCTGGGTTCTGTCTGTCCGTTTTTTCTTTTGTTTTCTTTTGCTTTGTTTTAGTATACATTTTAGCACTTGGCATCATTGGTGGATTTGTTTTTTGGTTTGGTTACTCTCTTCTTTCATTCTCTCTTTTTTTTAATTTTTATATTACTTTAAAAATTTTTTTATTAATTACTTATTATATTTTATTTTAATTATTTTATTTTATTTTATTCTATTTTATCTTCTTCTTTCATTCTTTCTTTTTTTTTCTCCCTTTTATCTGAGCCATGTGGATGACAGGCTCTCGGTGTTCCAGCCAGCTGTCAGGACTGTGCCTCTGAGGTGGGAGAGCCAAGTTCAGGACACTGGTCCACAAGAGACCTGTAGCTCCATGTAATATCAAACAGTGAAAATCTCCCAGAGATCTCCATCTCAACGCCAAAACCCAGCTCCACTCAACAACCAGCAAGCTCCAGTGCTGGACACCATATGCCAAACAACTAGCAAGACAGGAACACAACCCCACACATTAGCACAGAGGCTGCCTAAAATCATAATAAGGCCACAGACACCCCAAAACACACCACCAGATGTGCACCTGCCCACCAGAAGACAGATCCAGCCTCATCCACCAGAACACAGGCACTAGTCCCCTCCACCAGGAAGCCTACACAACCCACTGAACCAACCTTAGCCACTGGGGACAGACACCAAAAACAATGGGAACTACAAACCTGCAGCCTGTGACAAGCAGACCCCAAACACAGTAAGTTAAGCAAAATGAGAAGACAGAGAAACACACAGCAGATAAAGGAGCAGGAAAAACCCACAGGAGCTAACAAATGAAGAGGAAATAGGCAGTCTACCTGAAAAAGAATTCAGAATAATGATAGTAAAGATGATCCAAAATCTTGGAAATACAATGGAGAAAATACAACAAACATTTAACAAGGACCTAGAAGAACTAAAGAGCAAACAAACAGTGATGATCAACACAATAAATGAAATTTAAAATTTTCTAGAAGGGGGCTTCCCTGGTGGTGCTAGTGATTTGGTGTCCACCTGCCGATGCAGGGGACACAGGTTCGTGCCCTGGTCTGGGGGGATCCCTCATGCCACGGAGCGGCTGGGCCCGTGGGCCATGGCTGCTGGGCCTGCACGTCCGGAGCCTGTGCTCCGCAGCGGGAGAGGCCACAACAGTGAGAGGCCCGTGTACTGCAAAAAAAAAAAAAATTATCTAGAAGGGATCAATAGCAGAAAAACTGAGGCAGAAGAATGGATAAATGACCTGGAAGATAAAATAATGGAAATAACTACTGCAGAGCAGAATAAAGAAACAAGAATGAAAAGAATTGAGGACAGTCTCAGAGACCTCTGGGACAACATTTAATGCACCAACATTCGAATTATAGGGGTCCCAGAAGAAGAAGAGAAAAAGAAAAGAAATGAGAAAATATTTGAAGAGATTATAGTTGAAAACTTCCCTAATATGGGAAAGGAAATAGTTAATGAAGTCCAGGAAGCACAAAGAGCCCCATACAGGATAAACCCAATGAGAAACACAACAAGACACATATTAATCAAACTATCAAAAATTAAATACAAAGAAAAAATATTAAAAGCAGCAAGGGAAAAATAACAAACAAGGGAATCCCCATAAGGTTAACAGCTGATCTTTAAGCAGAAACTCTGCAAGCCAGAAGGGAATGGCAGGACATATTTAAAGTGATGAAGGAGAAAAACTTACAACCAAGATTACTCTACCCAGCAAGGATCTCATTCAGATTTGTTGGAGAAATTAAAACCTTTCCAGACAAGCAAAAGCTAAGAGAATTCAGCACCACCAAACCAGCTTTACAACAAACGCTAAAGGAACTTCTCTAGGCAGGAAACACAAGAGAAGGAAAAGACCTACAATTACAAACCCAAAACAATTAAGAAGATGGTAATAGGAACATACATATTGATAATTACCTTAAATGTAAATGGATTAAATGCTCTAACCAAAAGACACATAGTGGCTGAATGGATACAAAAACAAGACTGTATATATGCTGTCTACAAGAGACCCACCTCAGACCTAGGGACACATACAGACTGAAAGTGAGGCGATGGAAAAAGATATTCCATGCAAACAGAAATAAAAAGAAAGGTGGAGTAGCAACTCTCATATCAGACAAAATAGACTTTAAAACAAAGACAATTACAAGAGACAAAGAAAGACACTACATAATGATCAAGGAATCAATCCAAGAACAAGATGTACAAATTGTAAATATTTATGTACCCAACATAGGAGTACCTCAATACATTAGACAGCTACTAACAGCCATAAAAGGGGAAATGGACAGTAACACAATCATAGTAGGGGACTTTAACACCCCACTTTCACCAATGGACAGATCACCCAAAATGAAAATAAGTAAGGAAGCACAAACTTTAAATGATACATTAAACAAGATGGACTTACTTGATATTTATAAGACATTCAATCCAAAAACAACAGAATACACATTCTTCTCAAGTGCTCATGGAACATTCTCCAGGATAGATCATATCTTGGGTCAGAAATCAACCCTTTATAAATTTAAGAAAATTGAAATCATATCAAGTATCTTTTCCGACCACAATGCTATGAGACCAGATATCAATTACAGGAAAAATCTGTAAAATATACAAACACATGGAGGCTAAATAATACACTACTTAATAACCAAGAGATCACTGAAGAAATCAAAGAGGAAATCAAAAAACACCTAGAAACAAATCACAATGAAAACAAGATGACCCAAAATCTATGGGATGCCACAAAAGCAGTTCTAAGAGGGAAGTTTAGAGCAATACAATCCTACCTTAAGAAACAAGAAACATCTCAAATAAACAACCTAACCACACCTAAAGCAATTAGAGAAAGAGAACAAAAAAACCCAAAGTTAGCAGAAGGAAAGAAATCATAAAGATCAGATGAGAAATAAATGAAAAAGAAATGTAGGAAACGATAACAAAGATCAATAAAACTAAAAGCTGGTTCTTTGAGAAGATAAACATAACTGATAAACCATTAGCCAGACTCATCAAGAAAAAAAGGGAGAAGACTCAACTCAGTAGAAATAGAAATGAAAAAGGAGAAGTAACAACTGACACTGCAGAAATACAAAGGATCATGAGAGATTACTACAAGCAACTATATGCAAATAAAATGGACACCCTGGGAATAATGGGCAAATTCTTAGAACTGCACAAACTTCTGAGGATGAATCAGGAAGAAATAGAAAATATGAACAGACCAATCACAAGCACAGAAATTGTAACTGTGATTAAAAATCTTCCAACAACACAAAAAGCCCAGGACCAGATGGCTTCACAGGCAAATTCCATCAAACATTTACAGAAGAGCGAAACCCTATCCTTATCAAGCTATTCCAAATTATAGCAGAGGGAGGAACACACCCAAACTCATTCTACAAGGCCACCACCACCCTGATACGAACACCAGAAAAGATGTCACAAAGAAAGAAAACTACAGTCCAATATCACTGAGGAACTGAGATGCAAAAATCCTGAACAAAATACTAGCAAACAGAATCCAACAGCACATTAAAAGGATCATACACGATGATCAAGTGGGGTTTATCACAGGAATGCAAGGATTCTTCAATGCACAGAAATCAATCAATGTGATACACCATATTTATAAATTGAAGGAGAAAAACCATATGATCATCTCAATAGATGCAGAGAAAGCTTTCGACAAAATTCAACACCCATTTATGATAAAAACCCTTCAGAAGTAGGCATAGAGGGAACTTTCCTCAACATAATAAAGGCCATATATGACAAATCCACAGTCAACATTGTCCTCAATGGTGAAAAACTGAAACCATTTCCACTAAGATCAGGAACAAGACAAGCTTGCCCACTCTTATCACTCTTATTCAACATAGTTTTGGAAGTTTTAGCCACAGCAATCAGAGAAGAAAAGGAAACAAAAGGAATCTGAATTGGAAAAGAAGAAGTAAAGCTGTCACAGTTTGCAGATGACATGATACTATACATAGAGACTCCTAAAGGTGCTACCAGAAAACTACTAGAGCTAATCAATGAATTTGGTAAATTAGCAGGATACAAAATTAATGCACAAAAATCTCTTGCATTCCTATATTCTAATGTTGAAAAATCTGAAAGTGAAATTAAGAAAACACTCCCATTTACCATTGCAACAAAAAGAATAAAATATTTAGGAATAATCCTACCTAAGGAGAAAAAAGACCTGTATGCTGAAAATTATAAAACACTGATGAAAGAAATTAAAGATTATACAAACAGATGGAGAGATATACCATGTTATTGGACTGGAAGAATCAACATTGTGAAAATGACTACTCCCCAAAGCAATCTACAGATTCAGTGCAATCCCTATCAAACTACCACTGAACTAGAAAAAAATTTCACAATTTGAATGGAAACACAGAAGACCCCAAATAGTGAAAGCAATCGTGAGAAAGAAATACGGAGCTGGAGGAATCAAGCTCCCTGTCTTCAGACTATACTACAAAGCTACAGTAATCAAGACAGTATGGTACTGTCACAAAAATAGAAATATAGACCAATGAAACAGGGTGGAAAGCCCAGAGATAAACCCACGCAATATGGTCACCTTATCTTTGATAAAGGAGGCAAGAATATACAGTGGAGAAAAGAAGCCTCTTCAATAAGTGGTGCTGGGAAAACTGGACAGCTACATGTAAAAGAATGAAATTACAACACTCCCTAACACCATACACAAAAGTAAACTCAAAATGGATTAAAGACCTAAATGTAAGGCCAGAGACTATCAAACTCTTAGAGGATATATAGGCAGAACACTCTATGACATAAAATCACAGCAAGATCCTTTTTGACCCACCTCCTAGAGAAATGGAAACAAAAACAAAAATAAACAAATGGGACCTAATGAAACTCAAAAGCTTTTGCAGAGCAAAGGAAACCATAAACAAGACCAAAAGACAACCCTCAGAATGGGAGAAAATATTTGCAAATGAATCAACTGACAAAGGATTAATCTCCAAAATTTACAAGCAGCTCATCCAGCTCAATATTAAAAAAATAAGCAACCCAACCCAAAAAATGGGCAGAAGACCTAAGTAGACATTTCTCCGAAGAAGATATACAGATTGCCAACAAACACATGAAAGAATTCTCAACATTATTTATCATTAGAGAAATGCAAATCAAAACTACAATGAGACCTCATCTCACACCGGTCAGAATGGCCATCATCAAAAAATCTACAAACAATAAATGCTGGAGACGGTGTGGAGAAAAGGGAACCCTTTTGCACTGTTTGGAGAATGTAAATTGATACAGACACTATGGAGAACAGTATGGAGGTTCCTTGAGAAACTATAAATAGAACTACATACTACTCAGCAAACCCACTACTGGACATATACCTTGAGAAAGCCATAATTCAAATGGGTCATGTACCACAATGTTCATTGCAGTTCTATTTACAATAGCCAGGACATGGAAGCAACCTAAGTGTCTGTCAACAGATGAATGGATAAAGAAGATGTGGCACGTATATACAATGGAATATTACTCAGCTATAAAAAAAATGAAATTGATTTATTTGTAGTAAGTTGGATGGACCTAGAGTAAGTCATACGGAGTGAAGTAAGTCAGAAAGAGAAAAACAAATACCATGTGCTAACACATATATACGGATCTAAAAACAAAAAAAAGATCATGAAGAACGTAGGGGCAAGACAGGAATAAAGACACAGACCTACTAGAGAATGGACTTGAGGATACGGGGAGGGAGAAGGGTAAGGTGGGACAAAGTGAGAGAGTGGCATTTTACCTTTACTACCAAAGGTAAAATATTTAGCTAGTGGGAAGCAGCTGCATAGCACAGGGAGATCAGCTCAATGCTTTGTGACCACCTAGAGGGGTGGGATTGGGAGGGTGGGAGGGGAGTAGATGCAAGGGGAAAGAGATATGGGGACATATGTATATGTATAACTGATTCACTTTGTTATAAAGCAGAAACTAACACACCACTGTAAAGCAATTTTACTCCAATAAATATGTTTAAAAAAATAAAACGATTGGATTCAAATTACAGAGATGACTGAGTATGATGTTGTCTCAAAACACCATTTCAATCAAACCACAGTGGGGACTGAGAATGCTGTAACTCAGAGCAACATTGGAGTCAAATCACAGGGAGTACTGAGAACGTTGTTCTCTCAGAACACCATAGGAGTCATGTAACAGGTGGGTTGAGCAGAGTGTTCTCTCAGAACACCATTGGAATCAAATCAGAGGGGGCTGAGAATGGTGTTCTCTCAGTATACCATTGTAGTGATTCATAGTGGGGACTGAGAATGGTGTTCTCTCAGAACAACATTCGTTTCAAATCACAGGGGGGTTGACAGTGTTCTCCCAGAACACCATTGGAGTCAAATCACAAGGGACAATGAGATTGGTGTTCTCTCAGAACACCATTAGACTCAAATAGCAGGGGAGACTGACAAAGGTTTTCTCTCAGAATATCACTGGAAACAAATCACAGGCAGCTGAGAATGGTGTTCTCTCAGTACACACAAGTCAAATCATAGGGGCACTGAAAAATTGTTCTCTCAAAACACCATTGGAGTCAAATCACAGTGGTGAATAAAAGCAGTGTTCTCTCAGAGCACACATGGAGTCAAACAACAGGGAGGCCAGACCAAGGTGTTCTCTCAGAACACCATTGGAATCAAGTCACAGGGGAGAGTGAAAACTGGGTTCTCTCAGAACATTATTGGTTTCAAATCACAGAAGGGTTTATAGTGGTGTTCTCTCTGAACACCATTGGAGACAAATTACCGGGGGGCATGAGAACCAAGTTGTACACCTTTGGAGTCAAATTACAAAGGGGATTAAGAACTGTGTTCTCTCATAATGCCATTGGAATCAAATCTCAGGGGAGACTGAGAAGAGTGTTCTTCCAGACCAACATTGGGGTCAGATTCCAGCAGGACTAAGAATGGTGTTCCCTCAAAACACAGTTGGATTTAAATCACAGTGGGGGACTGAGAAATGTGTTCATTGGAACACCATTGGAATCAAATCACAGGGGGAATCAGAACCGTGTTCTCTCAGAACAACATTGGTGTCAATCACAGGAGGGTTCAGAGGGTGTTCTCTCAGAACACCATAGGAGTCAAGTCACAGAGGGGACTGAGAACGGTTTTGTCTCAGAAAACCATTGGATTCAAAACACAGGGGGGGCTGAGAAGTCTATTCTCTCAGTACACCATTACAATGAATCACAGGGGGCACCCAGAACACTGTTCTCGCATAACACCATTGGAGTCAAGTTACAGGGGGAATAAGATCAGAGTTCTCTCAGATCACCATTGGAGTCAAATCACAGGTGAGATTCAGAACTGTCTTCTTCCAGAACACCACTGGAGTCAAGTCACAGAGGGGACTGAGAACAGTGTTCCCTTATAACACCATTGGATTTAAGTCACAGAGGGGTTGAGAATGGTGTTCTCTCAGAACACCATGGGAGTCAAGTCACAGGGGGGATTGAGCACTGTGTTTTGTCAGAACACCATTGGAGTCAAATCACAGGAGGGATTGAGAAGAATTTTCTCTCAGAATATCATTAGAGTCAAATCATAGTGAGCTGAGAACAGTGTTCTCTCAGTACATAATTGGAGTCAAATCACAGGGTGCACTGAGAAAAGTGTAGTGACAGAACACCATTGGAGTCAAATCACTGGGGGCACAGACAAGAGTGTTCTCTCAGAACACCATTGGTGTCCCCTTAAAGGGGGGACTGAGAATGGTGTTCTCTCAAAACACCATTGGAGTCAAGTCACAGGGGGGACTGAGAACTGTGTTCTCTCAGAACACCACTGGAGTCAAATAACAGGGGGGATGGGGAATGGTGTTCAGTCATAAAACCATTGGTTTCAATTCACAGAGGGGACTAAGAATTGTGTTCATTCTGAAATACATTGGAGGCAACTCACAGAGAGAACTGTGAACAGTGTTCTCTCAGAACACTAGAGGAATCAATCAACATTGAGGAAAGAGAACTGTTTTCTCTCAGAACACATTGGTGTCAAATCACAGCAGGTCTGAAAAAGGTATTCTCTCAGAATTCCATTGGAGTCCAATCACAGGGGGCATAGACATGGTGTTCCCTCAGAACACCATAGTGGTCCAGTCACATGGAGGGTGAGAATGGTGTTCATTCTGTAAGCCTTTGGAGTCAAATCCCATGGGAGACTGAGAACTGTGTTCTCTCAGAACACCATTGGAGTCAAATCACATGGGGGATTGAGAACTGTGTTCTCTCAGAGCACCATTGGTGTCAAGTCACAGCTGGCTTGAGAGTGGTGTTTTCGCAGAACAGCATTGGAGTCAAATCAAAGGGGGGACTGGAAATGGTGTTCAGTAAAAAATAAACATTGGTTTCAATCCACAGAGGGTTCTGAGAACTGTGTTCATTCTGAAATGCATTGGTGGCATCTCACAGAGAGAACTGAGAACGGTGTTCTCTCAGAACACTAGGGGAATCAATTAACATTGGGGAAAGAGAACTGTGTTTTCTCAGAAAACCATTGGAGTCAAGTCACAGGGGGTCTGAAAAAGGTGTTCTCTCAGAATTCCACTGAAGTCCAATCACAGTGGGCACAGACAATGGTGTTGTCTCCAAACACCATAGGTGTCCCGTCGCTGGGAGGACTCAAAACCCTGTTCATTCTGAAAACCACTGGAGTCAAATCAAAGGGAGGATTGAGAACAGTCTTCTTTCAGAACAACATTGGAGTCAAATCTTGGGGATCTGAAATGGTGTTCTGTCAGACTACCATTGGAGGCAAATCACAGGGAGTACTGACCTCCGTGTTCTTTCAGAGCACCGTTGGTGTCCACTTACAGGTGGGAATAAGAAGTGTATTCTCTCATAACACCATTGGGGTCCAGTCACAGAGGGGACTGAAATCGATGTTCTCTCAGAACACCATTGGAGTCAAGTGACAGTGGGGATAGAGAAAGGTGTTCTCTCTGAACAGCACTGAATTCATATCACAGGGATGACAAACAACAGTGTTCTCTCAGAACACATTTGGAGTAACATCACATGGTCCCAGACAATCGTGTTCTCTGAGTACAACATTAGTGTGCAGTCACAGGGGGAACTGAGAAATGTGTTCTCTCAGAATACCATTGTAGTCAAATCCCAGGAGAGCTGAGAATGATATTCATTCTGAACTCCATTGGAGTCAGATCACAGGGTGGGCAGAAAATTATGTTCTCGCAGAACACCATTGGAGGCAAGTCAAGGGGCGAGGGAGAACTGGGTTCTCACAGAACAACACTGGTTTCAAATCACAGGGAGTACTGAGAACGGTGTTCTCTCAGAACATGATTGGATTCAAATCACAGTGGATACTGAGAATGGTGTTCATTCTGAACACCATTTGACTCATATCACTGGTGGGACTGAGAACGGTGTTCTCTCAGAACACCATTGGTGTCAAATCACAGGAGGATCTCAGAACACTGTTCTGTCAGATAACTGTTGTTTCAAAACACAGGAGGGACCGAAACCTGTGTTCTGTAATAACACCATTGGAGTCAAGTCACAGGGGGAATGGAGAACAGTGTTCTCTCAGAACACCATTGGTGTCAAATCACAGGGAGTTCTGAGAACACTGTTCTCTCAGAATACCATTGGACTCAAGTCACAGGGGGGAATGAAAACAGTGTTCTCTCAAAACACTATTGGTGTCCACTTACAAAGGGGGCTGAGACCTGTTTTCTCTCAGAATATCATTGGACTCCAATCAGAGGGGGCTGAGAATTGTGTTCTCTCAGTAGACCTTCCGAGTCAAATCACAGGGAGGATTCAAAACCATATTCTCTCAGAACAACATTGGTGTCAAATCACAGGGGTTTGAGAATGGCATTCTCTCAGAACACCATTGGAGTGAAATCACATGGGGAACTGAGAACTGTGTTCTTTCAGAAAACCGATGGTGTAAAATCACAGGAGGGACTGAGAGCGGTGTTGTCTCATAACACCTCTAAGAATATTATTGGAGTCAATCACAGGAGGCTGAGAATTGTGTTCTCTCAGAACTCCATTCTAATCAAATCACAGGGGGAACGGACAACAGTTTTCTCTCAGAACACCATTGGAGTCACATCACAGGGGTGATTCAGAAGTGTGTCTGAATCAGAACACCCTCCTATCAGAACACCACTGGGGTCAAGTCACAGGGGGGCACTGAGAACTGTGTTCTCTAACAGCACGATTGGTGTCAAATCACAGCTGGCTTGAGAGTGGTGTTTTCTCAGAACAGCATTGGAGTCACATCACGGTGGACTGAGATCAGTGTTCATCAAAAAAAAAACATTGGGGTCAAATCACAGTGGGGACTCAGAACAGTGTTCATATTCTATTGCATTGGAGACAAATCACAGAGAAAACTTGGAATGGTGTTCTCTCATAACATGTTTGGAATCAAGTCACAGGGGGGAAAGAGAACAGTGTTCTCTCAGAATACCATTGGAGTCAATTCACAGGGGTGACTGAGAACTGTGTTCTCTTAGAATGCCATTGGATTCAATTCACAGTGAGTACTGAGAACTGTGATCATTCTGAACACCGATCAACTCATGTCACAGGTGGACTGAGATTGGTGTTCTCTCACAAAACCATTGGAGTGAACTCACAGGAGGGAAGGAGAACACTGTTCTCTCAAAAGACAATGGGTGTCAAATCACACGGGGGTCACAGAACACTGTTCTCTCATACCGCCATTGCTGTCAAATCACAGGAGGGTCTGAGAATTTGGTCTCTCATAACAACATTGGAGTCATGTCACAGGGGGCTGAGAACAGTGTTCTCTCAGTACACCAGTGGAGTCAAATCACAGTCGGGGCTGAGTACAGTTTTCTCTAAGAATATCATTCGATTCATATCACAGGAAGATGAGAAATGTTTTCTCTCAGTCCAGAGCTGTAGTCAAATCACTGGGAACACTGAGAAATGTATTCTGACAGAACACCACTGGAGTCCAGTCACAGGAGGGACTGAGAATCGAGTTCTCTCAGTGCACCATAAGAGTCAAATCATAGGGCGACTGAGAAGTGTGTTCTCTCATAACACCATTGGAGTCAAATCACAGGGTGGACTGAAATCAGTTTTCTATCAGAATATCATTGGAGTCAAAGTACAGGGGGCTGAGAACAGTGTTCTCTTAGTACACAATTGTAGTCAAATCACAGGGAGCACTGAGACAGTTGTTCTGACAGAACACAATTGGAGTCAAATCACAGGTGAGACTGAGAACTGAGTTCTTTCAGTACACCACGGAGTCAAATCACAGGGGGTCTGAAAACACTGTTCTCTCAGAACACCATTAGTGTCCACTTACGGGGGGACAGAGAATGGTGTTCTCCCAGAACACCATTGGATTTAATTCACAGTGGGTAATGAGAATGGAGATCATTCTAAACACCATTCGATACATATCACAGGTGGGACTGAAAACGTGTTCTCTCAGAACACCATTGGAGTGAAATCACAGGAGGGACAGAGAACACGGTACTCTCAGAACACCATTGTTGTCAAATCACAGGAGGATCTCAGAACCCTGCTCTCTCATACCACCATTGCTGTCAAATCATAGGAGGACCTGAGAATGGTGTTCTCTCATAACACCATTGAGTTAAGTCACTGGGCAGACTGAGAACGACGTTCTCTCAGACACCATTGGTGTCCTATCACAGGGGGGACTGAGAACAGTGTTCATTCTGAACATCACTGGAGTCAAATCTCAAGGGAGTCTGGGAAAATTGTTCTCTCAGAATGCCATTGGCATCAAATCACAGGGTGGACTGAGAACTGTGTTCTCTCAGAACACCATTAGAGTCAAATCACAGAGGGGACTGAGAACAATTTTCTCTCAGAATATGATTGGATTCAAATCACATTGGGAACTGAGAATGAGGTTCTCTCAGAAAACCATTCAAGTCAAATCACAGGGGACACTGCCTACGGTGTTCTCTCTGAACACCATTGGTGTCCACTTACATGGGTGACTGAAAATGGTGTTCCCTCAGAGCACTACAGGAATCATGTCACAGGTGGGTTGAGAGGGGTTTTCTCTCAGAACACCATTGTAGTGATTCACAGTGGGGAGTGAGAACGATGTTCTCTCAGAACAACTGGTTTCAAATCACAGGGGGGTGGACAGTGGTGTTCTCCCAGAACACCATTGGAGTCATATCACAAGGGAGACTGAGATCAGTGTTCTATCAGAATACCATTGGAGTTAAATCACAAGGGATATTGATAATGGTTCTCTCAGAACAATATTGGATTGAAGTCACTAGGGGTACTGTGAACTGTGTTCTCTCAGAACACCATTGGAGTCAAATAACAGGGGGGACTGTCAAATAACATTGGAGTCAAATAACAGGGGGGACTGTTTTCTCTCAGAATAACATTGGATTCAAAACACTGGTAGGCTGTGAAATGTGTTCTCTCAGTACCCCATTGGAGTGAATCACATGGGTGACTGAAAATGGTGTTCTCTCATAACACCTTTGGACTCAAGTAACAGTGGGGACTGAAAACTGTGTTCTCTCAGAACACCATTGGAGTCCAATGACAGGGGGACTGACAATGGTGTTCTCTCAGAATATCATTGGAATCAAATCACATACGACTGTGAACAGTGATCTCTCAGTACACCCCTGGAGTCAAATCACAGGGGGCATTGAGTAATTTCTTCTCTCAGAACACCATTGGAGTCAAGTTACAATGGGAACTGAGAACCAAGTTCTATCAATACACCATTGGAGTCAATTCACAGGGGGCACTGACAATGGTCTTATCTCAGAACACCATTGGAGTCAAATCACAGTGGTGAATAAAAGCGGTGTCCTCTCAGAGCACATTTGGAGTCAAATAACATGGAGGCCAGACAAGGGCATTCTCTCAGAATGCCATTGGAATCAAGTCACAGGGGAGAGTGAGAACTAGGTTCTCTCAGAACATCATTGGTTTCAAATCACAGAGGGGTTTATAGTGGTGTTCTCTCTGAACACCATTGGAGTCAAACAACAGGGAGGATGGACAAAGATGTTCTCTCAGAACACCAATGGATGCAAGTCAAAGGGGGGAGCGAGGTCTTTTAGAACAACATTTGTTTCAAATCACAGGGGGTACTGAGAACGTTGTTCTCTCAGGACACGATTGGATTCAAATCACAGTGGGTACTGAGAATGGTGTTCATTCTGAGCACCATTTGACTCATATCACAGGTGGGACTGAGAACGGTGTTCTCTCAGAACACCATTGGTGTCAAATCACAGGAGGATCTCAGAACACTGTTTGTTGACTGCCATTGCTGTCAAAACACAGGAGTGACTGAGATCTGTATTCTGTAATAACACCATTGGAATAAAGTCACAGAGGGGACTGAGAATGTTATTCTCCCACAACACCATAGGTATCAAATCCCAGTTGGGAATGAGAATGCTATTCTCTCAGAACAGCATTCCAGATATATCACAGAGGGGGCTGAGAATGCTGTTATCTCAGAATACCTTTGAAGTCCAAACAAAGGGGGCACTGAAACAGTTTTCTCTCAGAATACCTTTGGAATCAAATCACAATGGGGCTTAGAATGGTGTTCTCTCAGTACAGGATTGGAATCAACCACAAGTGGACTGAGACTGGTGTTCTCTCATAACACCATTGGAGTCAAATCTCAGGAGGGACTCACAATGGTGTTCTGTCAGAACACCACTGGCGCCAAACAAAGGTGGGACAGAAAAAGTGTTCTCTAACAACACCATTGGATTCAAATCACAGGGGAGAATGAGAACAATGTTCTTTGTGAACTACATTGGAGTCAAATCACAGGGGGGGCTGAGAACGGTATTCTCTCAGAACACCATTGGAATGAAATCAAAGGGGAGACTGAGAGATGTGTTCTTTCAGAATATCAATGGAATCAAATGAGGGGGGGACTGAGAACAGCGATCATTCTGAACACCACTGGAGTCAAATCATAGGGGGTTCTGAGAACACTGTTCTCTGAGAATGCTATTGGAGTCAAGTCACAGGGAGGACTGAGAACGGTGCTCTATCAGAACACATTGGAGTCAATCACAGGAATAAAAATGGTTTTCTCTCAAAACACTATTGGTGTCCACTAACAGGGGGACTGAGAGCAGTTTTCTCTCAGAATATCATTGGACTCCAATCAGAGGGGGCTGAGATTGTATTCTCTCAGTAGACTTTCCGAGTCAAATCACAGGGGTGATTCAAAACCATATTGTCTCAGAGAAACATTGGTGTCAAATCACAGGGGTTTGAGAATGATGTTCTCTCAGAACACCATAGGAGTGAAATCACATGGGGAACTGAGAACTGTGTTCTCTCAGAAAACCGATGGTGTAAAATCACAGGAGGGATTGAGAGCAGTGTTGTCTCATAACACCTCTAAGAATATCATTGGAGTCAATCACAGGGAGCTGAGAAATTGTTCTCTCAGAACTCTATTCTAAACAAATCACAGGGGGAACTGAGAATGGTCTTCTCTCAGAACACCATTGCAGTCAAATCACAGGGGGGACTGACAGTGGTGTTCTCTCAGAACAAAGTTGGTGTCTACTTACTGGGGTGAATAGAAGGGTGTTCTCTCATAACACATTTGGAGTCCAGTCAGAGGGGAGAATGAGAACTGTGTTCACTCAGAACACCATTGCAGTCAAATCACATGGGTGTTGAAACAGGTATTCTATCAGAATACCATAAGAGTCAAATCAGAGGTTGGACTAAGAATTGTGTTCATTCTGAACTCCATTGGAGTCAAATCACAGGGGACACTGAGAAAGGTGTTCTCTCAGAACACCATCTGAGTCATGTCACAGGGGAGACTGAGAACAGAATTCTCTGAGAACACTATTGGAGTCAAGTCACAGGGGGAACTGAGAACAGTGTTCTCACAGAACACCATTGGTGTCCAATGACATAGGGGACTGAGAATGGTGTTCTCTCATACCACCATTGGAGTCAAGTCACAGTGGGGAATGAAAACCGTGTTTTCTCAGAACACCACTGGAGTCAAATCACAGCGGGGAACTGAGATTGGTGTTCTCTCAGAATATTATTGGAGTTGTTAAACAAAAAGGGGAACAAGAATGCTGTTCTCTCAGAACACCATTGGAGTCTAATAACAGGGGGACTCGGAATGCTGTTCTCTCAGAACACCAGTGGACTCAAATCACAGAAGGGACTGTGTTTTATTGGAACATGATTTGGGTCAAATTACAGGGGGATTGTGAACTGTGTTTTCTCAGAACACCGTTGGAGTCAAATTGCAAGGAAGACTGGGAACAGTGTTCTCTCAGAACACCATTGGAATTAAAACACAAGTGGGACTGAGAACAGTGTTCTCTCACAACACCACTGGTGCTAAATCACAGTGGGGAATGAGAATGGTCTTCTTTGAAGAGCATTCGAAACGTATCACAGGAGTGAATGAGAATGTTGTTCTCTCAGAACTCTTTTGAATATAATCACAGTGGGGGCTGAAACGTTCTTTTCTCAGAATACCTGTGGAGTCAAATCACAGGGCAGCTGAGAACAGTGTTCTCTCAGTACAGGATTGGAGTCAAACACAGGGGGGACTGAGACCAGTGTTCTCTTATAACACCATTGGAGTCAAATCTCAGGGGGAACTGACAACTGTGTTCTGTCAGAACACCATTGGTGTCCAAATACAAGGGGACTGAAAAGGTGTCATCTCACAACACCGTTGGATTCAAATCACAGGGTGGACTGAGAACAGTGTTCAACTGAACACCATTGGAGTCATATCGCAGGGATGACACAGAACAGTGTTCTTTCAGAACAACATTGGTGTTAAATCACAGCAGCGTTGAGAGTGGTGTTCTCTCAGAACACAACTGTAGTAAAATCATATGGGCCCTGATAACAGTGTTCTCGCAGAACACCAAAGGAGTCATATAACAGGGAGAACTGAGAACAGCTTTCACTCTGAATACCACTGGAGTAAAATAATAAGGAGGCTGAGATCAGTGTTCCCTCATAATGACATTGGAGTCAAGTCACAGTGGGGACTGAGAACATTGTTCTCTCAGGACACCATTGGAGTCAAATCGCGTGGGACTGAGAAATGTGTTCTACCAGAATACATTTGGAGACAAAGTAGACATGAAACTGAGAAGGGTGTTCATTCTGAACTCCATTGGTGTCAAATCACAGGGAGCACTGAGAAAGGTGTCTCAGAACACCATTAGAGTCAAGTCACATGGTGGACTAAGAACCAAATTCTCTCAATACACCATTGGAGTCAAATCACAGGGGGGTTAGATCAGTGTTCTCTCATTACACCATTGGAGTCATGTCACAAGGGGTAACTGAGAATGGAGTTCCCTCAGAACACCATTGGTTTGCAATTACAGGGGGAACTGAGAAGAGTGTTCTCTCATACCACCGTTGAAGTCAACTCACAGGGAAGACTGAGAACGGTGTTCTCTCAGAATACCATTGGAGTCAAATCACGGGGGTGGGGGGCGAGAACGGTGTTCTCTCAGAACTTCATTGGAGTCTAAACACAGGGGGAATGGGGAATTCTGCTCACTTAAAACACTCTTGGAATCAAATGACAATGGGTCTGAGAACGGTCTTGTATCAGAACTCCTTTGGAGTAAAACAACAGGGTGGACTGAGAACGGTGTTCTGCAGACCACCATTCGAGTCATATAATAGGGATCTGAGAAGCGTGTTCTCTCAGAACACCATTGGAATCATAATACAAAGGGGAATGAGAACACTGCTATCTCAGAACACCATTGGGACCAAAACACAACGGGGACTGAGAATGGTGTTCTCCCATAAAACCATTGGAATCATGTCACAGAGAGCACAGAGAATGGTGTATTCTCAGAACACCTTTGGAGTCAAATCGCAGGGGGGAATGAGAATGGTTTTCTCTCAGAATATCATTGGAATCAAATCACAGGTCTCTGAGAATTGTGTTCCCTCAGTACACCATTGGTACCCAATCACAGGGAGGACTGAGAATGGTGTTCATTCTCAACACCATTGGAGTCTATTCACGGGGGGACTGAGAACTGTGTTCACTCAGAAACCATTGTGGTCAAGTCACAGGGGAGACAGAGAATGGTGTTCTCTAAGAACATGATTGGAGTCAAATAACAGGAAGGATGGACAAGGGTGTCGTCTCAGAACACCATTGGAGTCAAGTACCAGGGAGAACTGAGAACCTTGTTCTCTCAGAACAGCATTGGTTCAAAACAGAGGTTGGTTGTGATTGGTGTTCTCTCAGAATACGATTAGAGTCAAATCACAGGGGGGCACTGAGATCGATGTTCTCTCAGAACATCATTTCAGTCATGTCACAGTGTGGACTGAGAACTGTATTCTCTCAGAACACCATTGGCATCAAATCACAGTCAGCTGAGAATGGTGTTCTCTCAGTAAACCATTGGAGTCAAACCACAGGGATAACTGAGAACAATGTTCTCTCACAACACCACTGAGGTCATATCACAGAGGAGACTGAGAACAGTGTTCTATCAGAATACCACTGGAGTCAAATCAGAGGAGAGACTGAGAATGGTTTTCATCTGAACTCGAATCCAGTCAAATCACAGGGAGCTCAGTACAGTCTTCTCTCAGACCACCATTAGAGTCAAGTCACAGGGAGCACAGAGAACAGTGTTCATTCAGAACACCATCGGAGACAAATCACAGGAGGGACTGACAACGGTGTTCTCTCTGAACACCACTGGTGTCCAGTCACAGGAAGGACTGAGAACGGTGTTCATTCTGAACACTATTGGAGTCAAATCTGAAGAGAGACTGAGTACTGTGTTCTCTCAGAACACCATTTCATTAGAATCACAGGGGTGACCAAGAGTGATGTTCTTTCAGAACACCACTGGAGTCAAATGACAGAGAGGACAGACATGTTCTCTCAGAAAAACATTGGAAGTAATTCACAGGCGGGAGTGAGAACTGGGTTCTCTCAGAACAACATTGGTTTCAAATCACAGGGAGTTCTGAGAATGGTGTTGTCTCAGAACACGATTGGATTCTGGGGGTACTGAGTACTGGGGGTACTGAGAATAGTGTTCATTCTGAACACCACTTGACTCATACTAAAGGTGGGACTGAGAACGATGTTTTCTCAGAACACCACTGGAATGAAATCACAGGTGATACAAAGAACACTGTTCTCTCAGAACACCAATGGTGTCAAATCACAGGAGGATCTCAGAACACTGTCCTCTCAGACTGTCACTGCTGTCAAATCACAGGAGGGTCTGAGAATGGTGTTCTCACATAACACAATTGGACTTAAGTCACACGGGGACTGAGAACGGTGTTCTCTCAGAACACCAATTGTGTCCAATTACGGGCAGACTGAGAACAGTGTTCATTCTGAGCACCATTGGAGTCAAATCACAGGGGGGTCACAGAACACTGTCCTCTCAGATCGCCACTGCTGTCAAATCACAGGAGGGCCTGAGAACCGTGTGCTTACATAACACCATTGGACTCAGGTCACAGGGGGGAATGAGAAGGGTGGTCTCTCAAAACACCATTGGTGTCCAATTACAGGGCAGGCTGAGAACAGTATTTATTCTGAACACCATTGGAGTCAAATCATAGGGAGGGCTGAGAACGGTGTTTTCTCATAAGACCAATGGATTCAAATCACAGGAGGGACTGAGAACAGTGTTCTCTCAGAATACAATTGGAGTCAAATCACATGGGGTGCTGAGAACATTTTTCACTCAGAATATCATTGGCGTCAAATCACAGGAAGCTTAGAATGGTGTAATCTCAGTACACAATTTGAGTCAGTCACAAAGGGGCACTGAGAAAGGTATTGTGACAGAACACCATTGGAATCAAGTCACAGGGGAAACTAAGAAGCATGTTCTCTCAGATCACCACTGACGTCAAACCACAGAGGGAACTCACAATGGTGTTCTCTCAGAACACCACTGGTGTCCACTTAAAGGGGGAACTGAGAACGGTATTCTCTCATTACACCATTGGAGTCAAGTTACATTGGGGACTGAGAACTGTATTCTCTTGGAACACCATTGGAGTCATGTCACAAGTGGGTTGAGTGTGGTATTCTCGCAGAATAACATTTGAGTCAATTCACAGGGTTGACTGAGACCTGTGTTCTTTCAGAACACCATTGGAGTCAAACTGCAGGGGGGACTGAGAACGGTTTTCTCTAAGAATATCATTGGGCTCAAATCACAATCAGCTAAGAACGGTATTCTCTCAGAATGCTATTTGAGTCTAATCGCAGTGGTGGGGGGGAGCTGACAACAGTGTTCACTCAGTAAACCACTGTTGTCCAATCAAAGAGTGGATTGAGAATGTTGTTCTCTGAGAACACCATTGGAACCATATCACAAAGGGGAATGAGAATGCTGTTCTCTCAGAACACCACTGTACTCAAACGACAGAAGGTCTGAAAGTGGTGTTCTATCAGAACACCTTTGGGATCAAATCACTTTGGTGACTGAGAACGGTGATCTGCAAAACACTATTTGAATCATATCATAGAGGGTCTTAGAAGGGAGTTCTCTCAGAACATCATTGGAGTCTAATCACAGTGGGGAATGAGAATCATGTTCTCTAAGAATACCATTGAAGTCAAATCACAGGGTGGGCTAAGAACGGTGTTCTCTCTAAAAACATTGGCATAAATTCACTGAGGGGACTGAGAATGGTGTTTTCTCAGAGCTCATTGGGGTCAAATCTCATGGGGAGAATGACAACAGTGTTCTCTCAGGACACCATTGGTGTCCACTTACAGGGGAGAATGAGAAGAGTGTTCTCTCAAAACTCAATTGGAGTCAAGTCACAGGGGCGACTAAGAACAGTGTTCTCTCAGAACCCCATTGAGAGCAAATAAGAGGAGGGACTGAGATAGGCGCTCTTTCAGAATTCCTTTGGAGTCAATCAGAGGGGGCCTGAGAACAGTGTTCATCTGAACACCGTTGGTGTCAAATCACAGGGGCGACTCAGAAACGTATTCTCTCAGAACAACATTGGTGTCAAATCAGAGTGGGATTGAGAGTGGTGTTCTCTCAGAAAACCATTGGAGTCAAATCACAGAGGGTACTGAGAAAGGATTTCTCTCAGAATGCCACTGGAGTCAAATCATAGGGGGGCTCAGATAAGAGTTTTCTCATTACAACTTTGGAGTCAGGTCAGAGGGGGAACTGAGAACAGTGTTCTCTCATAACACAACTGGATTCAAGTCACAGGGGACACTGAGAACCATGTTCTCTCAGAACATCATTGGAGTCAAGGTGGGGGGGTGGGACTGAGAATCGAATTCTCTCAGTACACCATTGGAATCAAATTACAGAGGGAAATGAGAATGGTGTTCTCTCAGAACACCGATGGAGGCAAATCACAGGGGGGATTGAAAACAGTGTTCTCTCAGAACACCACTGGTATCCAATCACATGAGAGACTAGAACGGTGTTCTCTCATCACACCATTAGAATCAAATCAAAGGGTGATTGAGAAAGATGTTCTTTCAGAACAGGTTTGGAGTAAAATCAAAGCAGGGACTGAACACGGTGTTCATTCTGAATGCCATTGGAGTCAAATCACAGGGGCAACTCAGAAACGTGTTCTCGCAGGAGATCACTGGAGTTAAATCACAGGGAGGCTGAGATCAGTCTTCTCTCATTACACAATTGGAGTCAAGTCACAGGGGGAAATGAGAATGGAGATCTCTCAGAAACCATTGGAGTCAAATAACAGGGGGGGACTGAGAATGCTGGTCTCTCACAACACCACTGGAGTTTAATCACAGGGGCTCTGAGAACAGTCTTCTCTCAAAGAAGATTGCAGTCAAGTCACAAGGGGAACAGAGAACTGTGTTTTCTCAGAACACCATTGGAGTCAAATCACATGGGATTTGAAAAAGGTGTTCTATCACAATACCAAGAGTCAAATCAGAGGTCCGACTATGAATGGTGTTCATTCTGAACTCCACTGGTGTCAAATCACAGGGGATTCTGAGAAAGGTGTTTTCTCAGAACACCATCAGAGTCAAGTCACAGGGGAGACAAAACAGTATTCTCTCAGTACACCATTGGAGTCAAGTCACAGGGGGAACTGAGAATGGTGTTCTCTCAGAACACCACTGGAGTTAAATCACAAATGGGAGTGAAAACAGTGTTCTCTCACAAAACCATCTGTGTCAACTCACATTTGGGAGTGAGAATGGTGTTGTTTCAGAAGAGCATTTGAGACATATCACAGGGGTGAATGAGAACGCTGTTCTATCAGAACTCTTTTGAAATCCAATCACAGGGGACTGAAATGGTTTTTCCTCAGAATACCTTTGAAGTCAGATCACAGGGGGGCTGGGAATAGTGTTCTTTCATTACACGATTGGAGTCAAACACAGGCGGAATTGACAACAGTGTTCTCTTATAACATCACTGGAGTCAAATCTCAGGGGAGTGAGAACTGGGTTCTCTCAGAACAACATTGGTTTCAAATCACAGGGAGTTCTGAGAACGGTGTTCTCTCAGAACACAATTGGATTCAAATTACTGAGAGTACTGAGAATAGTGTTTATTCTGAAAAGCATTCGACTCATACTAAAGGTGGGACTGAGAACAATGTTGTCTCAGAACACCATTGAAGTGAAATCACAGGTGAGACAAAGAACACTGTTCTCTCAGACCGCTATTGCTGTCAAATCACAGGAGAGCCTGAGAACAGTGTTCTCACATAACACCATTGGACTCAAGTCATAGGGGGAGCTGTGAATGGTGTTCTCTCAGAACACCATTGGTGTCCAAGGACATGGGAGACTGAGAAGGATTTTCTCTCATACCACCATTGGAGTCAAGTCACAGGGGGGAATGAGAATGCTGTTCTCTCAGAACACCACTGGACTCTAATAGCAGGGGGAGAATCAGAATGCTGTTCCCTCAGAACACCGGTGGACTCAAATCACAGAGGGGACTGTGTTGTATCATAACACCATTGGGGTCAAATTACAGGGGGGAATATGAACTGTGTCCTCTCAGAACACCATTGGAGTCAAATTGCAAGAAAGACTGGGAATGGTGTTCTCTCAGAATACCATTGGAGTTAAATCACAAGTGGGACTGAGAACAGTGTTCTCTCACAACACCACGTGTCAAATCACAGTGGGGAATGAGAATGGTGTTCTCTCAGAAGAGTATTTGAAACATATCACTGGGGGGACTGAGAACGCTGTTCTCTCAGTACTCTTTTGAAGTCCAATTACAAGGGGGACTGAAACAGATTTTTCTAAGAATACCTTTGGAGTCAAATCACAGGGATGACTCAGAGCCGTGTTCTTTCAGAACAACATTGGTGTCAAATCACAGCGGGGTTGAGAGTGGCATTCTCTCAGAACACAACTGTAGTAAAATCATACAGGGCCTGATAAAGATGTTCTCTCAGAACACCAATGGAGTCATATAACAGGGTGAACTGAGAACCTTTTCTCTCAGAATACCATTGGAGTAAAATCACTGAGAGTCTGAGATCAGTGTTCCCTCATTATACCATTGGAGTCAAGTCACAGTGGGGACTGAGAATGTTGTTCTCTCAGAACACCATTGGAGTCAAATCACTTGGGGGACTGAGAAAAGTGTTCTATCAGAATACATTTGGAGACAAATCAGATGTGAAACTGAGAAGGGTGTTCATTCTGAACTCCACTGGTGTCAAATCACAGGGGGTACTGAGAACTGTGTTCATCAGAACACCACTGGAGTCAAATCACAGGGAGCACTGAGAAAGGTGTTTTCTTAGAACACCATTGGAGTCATATCACAGGGGGAACTGAGAACATTGTTCTCTCAACACCATTTGGGTCAAATCACAGAAGGGACTGAAAACAGTGTTCTTTCAGAATGCAATTGGTGTCCCCTTTCATGAGGGACTGAGAAATGTGTTCTCTCAGAACACTGTTGGAGTCAAATCACAAGGGGTATTGAAAACAGTGTTATCTCAGAACACCATTGGTATCCAATAATATAGGGGACTAAGAAAGGTGTTCTCCTATAAAACCATTGGAATCAAATCAAGTAGACTGAGATAGGTGTTCTTTCACAATAATAGAGGAGTCAAATCAGAGGGGTGACTCAGAACGGTGTTCTCTCAGAACAACACTGTATTCAAATCACAGGGGGGACTGAAAACGTTATATGCTCAGAAAACTTTTAGAGTCATATCACAGGGAGAACTGAGAATGGTTTTCTCTCAGCATACCATTGGAGGCAACACAGTGGGGCTGTGGTCAGTGTTCTCTCATTACACCGTTGGAGTCATGTCACAAGGGGGAACTGAGAATGGAGTTCCCTCAGAACACCATTGGTGTCCAATTACAGGGGGAACTGAGAATGGTGTTCTCTCATACACCATTGGAATCAAGTCACATGGGGGACTGAGAACCATGTTCTCTCAGAGCTCCATTGGAGTCAAATCTCAAGTGTGACTGAGATCGATGTTCTCCCAGAATACTATTGGAGTCAAATTACAGGGGGGACTGAAAACGGTGTTCTCCCAGAACATCATTGGAGTCTAATCATAGCGGGAATGGGGACTGCTGTTCCTTCAAAACACCCTTGGAATCAAATGACAGTGGGCCTGAAATGGTGTTTTATCAGAACTCCTTTGGAGTCAAACAATAGGGTGGACTGAGAACAGTGTTCTCTCATAACACCATGTGAGTGAAGTCACTGAGGTGTGCAAGAATGGTGTTCTCTCAGAACACATTTGGAGTCAAATCACAAAGGGACTGACAACAGTGTTCTCTCAGAACACAATTGGTGTCCACTTACAGGGGGGACTGAGTACGGTGTTCATCTGAACACCATTGGAGTAAAATCACAGGGAGATCTGAGAAACGTGTTATCTATGTACGACATTGGTGTCAAATCACAGGGGGGTACTGACAATTTTTTCTCTCAGAATATCATCGGAGTCAAATCACAGGGAACTGACAACAGTGTTCTCTCAGTACACCATTGGAGTCAAATTACAGAGGGGACTGAGATCAGTGTTTTCCCTGAATAACATTGGAGACAAATCACTGGGGAGACTGAGAATGGTGTTCTCTCAGAGCACCATTGGAGTCTAATCACAGGGGGCACGGGGACCACTGTTCCCTCAGAATACCGCTGGACTGAAATGACAGGGTGTCTGAAAATGGTGCTGTATCAGATCTCCTTTGGAGTCAAATCACAGGGTGGACTGAGAACACTGTTCTGCAGAACACCATTTGAGTCGTATAAAAGGGGGTCTGAGAAGCGTTTTCTCTCAGAACACAATTGGAGTCATATCACAAAGGGAAATGAGAACGCTGCTCTCTCAGAACACCATTGGGACCAAAACACATGGGGAACTGAGAATGGTGTTCTCTCATAAAACCACTGGACTCAAGTCACAGGGGGCATGGAGAACAGTGTTCTCTCAGAACACCTTTGGATTCAAATCACAGGGAGGATTGACAATGGGGTTTCTCAAAACACCATTGGTACCCAATCACAGGGAGGACTGAGAATGGTGTTCATTCTGAACACCACTGGAGTCAAATCACGGGCGGACAGAACTGTGTTCACTCAGAAACCACTGGCATCAAGTCACAGGAGAGACAGAGAACTGTGTTCTTTCAAAACACAATTGGAGTCAAATAACAGGGAGGACGGACAAGGGTTTTGTCTCAGAGCACCACTGGAGTCAAGTCACGGGGATAACTGAGAACCTTGTTCTCTCAGAACAACATTGTTTGCAAAACAGACGTTGGTTGTGAGTGGTGTTCTCTCAGAACATGATTGGAGACCAATTACAGTGGGGACTGACAACTGTGTTCTCTCAGAACACAATTGGTGTCCACTTACAGGGGGAATGAATACGGTGTTCATCTCAACATCATTGGAGTAAAATCACAGGGGGAACTGAGAGAAGTTTTATCTATCTAACAAACAATGATGAATAACACAATAAATGAAATATAAAATTCTCTAGAAGGAATCAATATCAGAAAAACAGAGGGAGAAGAATGGATAAGTGACCTGGAAGATAAAATAGTGGAAATAACTACTGCAGAGCAGAATAAACATAAAAGAAAGAAAAGAATTGAGGACAATTTTTGAGACCTTGGGGATAACATTAAATGCACCAACATTCGAATTATAGGGGTCCCAGAAGAAGAAGAGAGAAAGAAAATGACAGAGAAAATATTTGAAGAGATTATAGTTGAAAACTTCTCTAATATGGGAAAGGAAATAGTCAATCAAGTCCAGGAAGCACAGAGATTCTCATACAAGGTAAATCCAAGGGGAAACATGTCAACACACATATTAATTGAACTATCAAAAATTAAATACAAAGAAAATTATTAAAACAGTAAGGGAAAAACAACAAATAACGTACAAGGGAACACACGTAACGTTACCAGCTGATCTTTCAGCAGAAACTCTGCAAGCCAGAAGGGAGTGGCAGGACATATTTAAAGTGATGAAAGGGAAAAACCTACAACTAAGATTACTCTACCCAGCAGGCTTTCATTCAGATTCTATGGAGAAATTAAAACCTTTACAGACAAGCAAAAGCTAAGATAATTCAGCACCACCAAACCAGCTCTAAAACAAATGCTAAAGGAATTTTTCTAGACAGGAAACACAAGAGAAGGAAAGGACCTACAATAACAAACCCAAAACAACTTTAAAAATGGTAATAGAACCATACATACAGATAACAACCTTACATGTAAATGGATTAAATGCTCCAACCAAAAGACATACACTGGTTGAATGGATACAAAAACAAGACCCATATATATGCTGTCTACAAGAGACCAATTTCAGACCTAAGGACACATACAGACTGAAAGTGAGGGGATGGAAAAAGATATTCCATGCAAATGGAAATCAAAAGAAATCTGGAGCAGGAATTCTCATATAGGACAAAATAGACTTTAAAACAAACACTATAAAAAGAGACAAAGAACTACACTACATAATGATCAAGGGATCAATCCAAGAACAAGATAAAAAATTTTAAATATTTATGCACCCAACATAGGAGTACCTCAGTACATAAGGCAAATGCTAACAGCCATAAAAGGGGAAATCAACAGCAACAAAATCATAGTAGGGGACTTTAACATCGCACTTTCACCGATGGAGAGATCATCCAAAATGAAAATAAATAAGGAAACACAAGCTTTAAATGATACATTAAACAAGATGGACTTAATTGATATTTATAGGATATTCCATCCAAAAACAACAGAATACACATTCTTCTCGAGTGCTCATGGAACATTCTCCAGGATAGATCATATCTTGTGTCACAAATCAAGCCTTGGTAAAGTTAAGAAAATTGAAATCGTATCAAGTATCTTTTCTGACCACAATGCTATGAGACTAGATATCAATTACAGGAAAAAATCTGTAAAAAATACAAACACATGGAGGCTAAATAATACACTACTTAATAACCAAGAGATCACTAAAGAAATCAAAGAAGAAATGAAAAATACCTAGAAACAAATGACAATGAAAACACGATGACCCAAAACCTATGGGATGCCACAAAAGCAGTTCTAAGAGGGAAGTTTATAGCAATACAATCCAACCTTAAGAAACAAGAAACATCTCAAATAAACAACCTAACCTCACACCTAAAGCAATTAGAGAAAGAAGAACAAAAACACTCCCAAAGTTAGCAGAAGGAAAGAAATCATAAAGATCAGATCAGAAATAAATGAAAAAGAAATGAAGGCAATGATAACAAAGATCAATAAAACTAAAAGCTGGTTCTTTGAGAAGATAAACATAACTGATAAAACATTAGCCAGATTCATCAAGAAAAAAAGAGAGAAGACTCAACTCAGAATTAGAAATGAAAAAGGAGAAGTAACAACTGACACTGCAGAAATACAAAGGATCATGAGAGATTACTACAAGCAACTATATGCCAATAAAATGGACAACCTGGAAGAAATGGACAAATTCTTAGAAATGCAAAACCTTCCAGGAATGCACCAGGAAGACATAGAAAATACGAACCGACCAATCACAAGCACTGAAATTGAAAGTGTGATTAAAAATCTTACAAACAAACAAAAGCCCAGGACTAGATGGCTTCACAGGCGAATTCTATCAAACATTTAGAGAAGAGCTAACACCTGTCCTCTCAAACTCTTCTAAAATATAGCAGAGGAAGGAACACTCCCAAACTCATTCAATGAGGACACCATCATCCTGATACCAACACCAGACAAAGATGTCACAAAGAAAGAGAACTACAGGCCAATATCACTGATGAACATAGATGCACAAATCCTCAACAAAATACTAGCAAACAGAATCCAACAGCACATTAAAAGGATCATACACCATGATCAAGTGGGGTTTATCCCAGGAATGCAAGTATTCTTCAATATATGCAAATCAATCAGTGATACACCATATTACAAAGTGAACAGGAAAAACCATATGATCATCTCAATAGATGCAGAGAAATTTTCAACAAATTTCAACATGCATTTATGATAAAAAAAAAAACCTCCAAAAGTAGGCATAGAGGGAACTGACCTCAGCATACTAAAGGCCATATATGACAAACCCACAGCAAACACCATTCTCAATGGTGAAAAACTGAAACCATTTCCACTAAGATCAGGGACAAGACAAGGTTGCCCACTCTCACCACTATTATTCAACATAGTTTTGGTAGTTTTATCCACAGCAATCAGAGAAGAAAAATAAATCAAAGGAATCCAAACTGGAAAAGAAGTAAAGCTGTCACTGTTTGCAGATGACATGATACTGTACATAGAGAATGCTAAAGATGCTATGAGAAAACTACTAAGCTAATCAATGAATTTCATAAAGTAGCAGGATACAAAATCAATGCACAGAAATCTCTTGCATTCCTATACACTAATGATGAAAAATCTGAAAGTGATATTAAGAAAACACTCACATTTACCATTGCAACAAAAGAAATAAAATATGTAGGAATAAACCTACCTAAGGAGACAAAAGACCTGTATGCAGAAAATTATAAGACACTAATGAAAGAAATTAAAGATGATATAAATAGATGGAGAGATATACCATGTTCTTTGATTGGGAGAATCAACAATGTGAAAATGACTCAACTACCCAAAGCAATCTACAGATTCAATACAATGCCCATCAAACTAGGACTGGCATTTTTCACAGAACTAGAACAAAAAGTTCACAATTTGTATGGAAACACAAAGACCCCGAATAGTAAAAGCAATCTTGAGAAAGAAAAATGGAGCTGAAGGAATCGGGCTCCAGGACCTCAGACTAAACTACAAAGCTACAGTAATCAAGACAGTATGGTACTGTCACAGAAACAGAAACACAGATCAATGGAACAGGATAGAAAGCCAAGAGATAAACCAACGTACATATAGTCACCTTATCTTTGATAAAGGAGGCAAGAATATACAGTGGAGAAAAGACAGCCTCTTCAATAAGTGGTGCTGAGAAAACTGGATAGGTACATGTAAAAGTATGAAATTAGAACACACCCTATTACAATACACAAAAATAAACTCAAAATGGATTAAAGACCTAAATGTAAGGCCAGGCACTATCAAACTCTTAGAAGAAAACATAGGCAGAAAACTCTATGACATAAATCACAGCAAGATCCTTTTTGACCCACCTCCTAGAGAAATGGAAACAAAAATAAACAAATGGGACCTAATGAAACATAAAAGCTTTTGTACAGCAAAGGCTACCATAAACAGGACGAAAAGACAACACTCAGAATGGGAGAAAATATTTGCAAATGAAGCAACTGACAAAGGATTAATCTCCAAAATTTACAAGCAGCTCATCCAGCTCAGTATCAAGAAAACAAGCAACCCAATCCAAAAATGGGCAGAAAACCTAAATAGACATTTCTCCAAAGAAGATATACAGATTGTCAACAAACACAAGAAAGAATTCTCAACATCAGTAATCATTAGCGAAATACAAATCAAAACTACAATCAGATATCATCTCACACCGATCAGAATAGCCATCATGAAAAAATCTACAAACAATAAGTGCTGGAAAAAGAGAATCCTCTTCCACTGTTGGTGGGAATGTCAATTGATACAGCCTCTATGGAGAACCGTATGGAGGTTCCTTTAAAAACTAAAAATGGAACTACCATATGACCCAGCAATCCCACTACTGGGCATATACCCTGAGAAAACCATAATTCAAGAAGTGTCATATACCAAAATGTTCATTACAGCTCTATTTACAATAGCCAGGACATGGAGGCAACCTAAGTGTCCATCAACAGATGAATGGATAAAGAAGATGTGGCACATGTAGACAATGGAATATTACTCAGCCATAAAAAGAAATGAGATTGAGTAATTTGTGGTGAGGGGGATGGACCTAGAGTCTTTCATACAGAGTGAAGTAAGTCAGAAAGAGAAAAACTACTACCGTATGCTAACACATATATATGGAATATAAAAAAAAAAAAAAGAAGGTCATGAAGAACTTAGTGGCAAGACAGGAATAAAGACAGAGACATACTAGAGAATGGACTTGAGGATATTATATGTATAACTAATTCACTTTGTTATAAAGCAGAGACTAACACACCACTGTAAAGCCATTATACTCCAATAAAGATATTTTTTTAAATGCAAAAAATAAACAACCTAACCTGACACCTAAAGCAATTAGAGAAAGAAAAAAAAAAACCAAATTAGCAGAAGGAAAGAAATCATAAAGATTAGATCAGAAATTAATGAGAGAGTAGCATGGACTTATATACACTACCAAATGTAAAATAGATAGCTAGTGGGAAGCAGCTGCAGAGCACAGGGAGATCAGCTGGGTATTTTATAACCATTTAGAGGGGTGGTATAGAGAGGGTGGGAGGGAGAAGCAAGAGAGAAGAAATATGTGGGTATGTGTGTATGTATAGCTGATTCACTTTGTTATAAAGCAGAAACTAACACACCATTGTAAAGCAATTATACTCCAATAAAGATGTTAAAAAAAAGAAAGTAATGAAAAAGAAATGAAGGAAACAATAACAAAGATAAATAAAACTAAAAGCTGGTTCTCTGAAAACATAAATAATAATTATATACCATTAGCCAGACTCATCAAGAAGAAAAGGGAGAAGACTCAAATCACTAAAATTAGAAAAGAAAAAGAAGTAACAACTGACACTGCAGAAATACAAAGGATCATGAGAGATTACTACAAGCCACCCTATGCCAATTAAATGGACAACCTGGAAGAAATAGACAAATTCTTAGAAAAGCACAACCTTCCTGGACTGAACCAGGAAGAAATAGAAAATATAAACAGACCAAGAACAAGCACTGAAATAGAGACTGTGATTTAAAATCTTCCAACAAACAAAAGCCCAGGACCAGAAGGCTTCACAGGCGAATTCTATCAAACATTTAGAGAAGAGCTAACACCTGTCCTTCTCAAACACTTCCAAAATATCACAGAGGGAGGAACACTCCCTAACTCATTCTACAAGGCCACCATCACTCTGATACCAAAACCAGACAAAGATGTCACAAAGAAAGAAAACTACAGGCCAATATCACTGAAAAACATAGATGCAAAAACCCTCAACTAGCAAACAGAATCCATTAAAAGGATCATACACCATGATCAAGTGGGGTTTATCCCAGGAATGCAAGGATTCTTCAATATAAGCAATTCAATCAATGTGATACATCATATTTACAAATTGAATGAGAAAAACCATATGATCATCTCAATAAATGCAGAAAAAGCCTTTGACAAAATTCAACACCCATTCATGATAAAAGCCCTCAAGAAAGTAGGCATTGAGGGAACTTACCTCAACATAATAAAGGCCATATATGACAAACCCACAACCAACATCATTCTCAATGGTGAAAAACTGAAAACATTTCCTCTAAGATCAGGAAGAAGAAAAGGTTGTCCACTCTCACCAGTATTATTCAACATAGTTTTGGAAGTTTTGGCCATAGCAATCAGAGAAAAAAAAGAAATAAAAGGAATACAAGTCAGAAAAAAAAGAAGTAAAACTGTCACTGTTTTCAGATGACATGATACTATACCTAGAGAATCCTAAAGATGCCACCAGAAAACTACTAGAGCTAATCAATGACTTTGGTAAAGTAGCAGGATACAAAATTAATGCACAGAAATCTCTTGCATTCCTATACACTAATGATGAAAATTCTGAAAGAGAAATTAAGGAAACACTCCCATTTACCATTGCAACAAAAAGAATAAAATACCTAGGAATTAACCTACCTAAGGAGACAAAAGACCTGTACAGAAAATTGTAAGACACTGATGAAAGTAATTTAAGATGATACAAACAGATGGAGAGATATACCATGTTCTTAGATTGGAAGAATCAACATTGTGAAAATGACTATACTACCCAAAGCAATCTACAGATTCAATGCAATCCGTATCAAACTACCAATGGCATTTTTCACAGAACTAGAACAAAAAATTTCACAATTTGTATGGAAACACAAAAGATCCTGAATAACCAAAGCAATCTTTAGGAAAAAAAGAAATGGAGGTGGAGGAATCAGGCTCCCTGACTTCAGACTATACTACAAAGCTACAGTAATCAAGACAGTATGGTACTGGAACAAAAACAGAAATATAGATCAATAGAACAGAATACAAAGCTCAGAGATAAACCAACGCACATATGGTCAACTTATCTTTGCTAAAGGAGGCAAGAATATACAATGGAGAAAAGACAGCCTCTTCAATAAAGCTGTCAGAACATGATTTGCGTCAACTTTCATGGGGAAATGAGAATGGTGTTCTCTCAGAACCCCACTGGATTCATATCACAGGGGGATTGAAAACGGTGTTCTCTCAGAACACCATTCATATCCAATCACATGTGGGGCTGAGGATGGTGTTCTCTCATAACACCATTGGAGTCAAGTCAAAGGGGGTACTGAGAACAGTGTTGTTTAAGAACACCAATGGAGTCATATCACAGGGTGTCTGAAAAAGGTTTTCTCTCAGAATACTATTGGAGTCAAAGCACAGGGGTGTGAGAATGGTGTTTTCTGAGTACACAATTGGAGTGAATCACAGGGGGACTGAGAATGGTATTCTCTCATAAGACCATTGGGTTCATGTCACAGGGGTAACTGAGAAGCAAGTTCATTGAGAACAATATTGGAGTCAAATAACAGGAGTGAGTGAGAATGGTGTTCTCTCTGAACAAAATTGGAGTCAAATCACAGGGGAAAAGACAACAGTGTTCTCTTAGAACATCATTAGTGTCCAGTTACAGGGGGACTGAGAACAGTGTTTTCTCCTACCACTATTGGAGTCAAGTCACAGGGGGAACTGATAACAGTGTACTCTTAGAACACCATTGAGGTCAAATCACAGGGTGGCTGAGATTTGCGTTTTCTCAGAATACTTTTGGAGTCAAATCTCAGGGATACTGAGAACAGTGTTCTCTCAGAACACTATTGGAGTCAAATCACAGGGGAGACTGAGAACTATGTTCTCTAAGTACACCATTGGAGTCAAGTCACAGGGGAGATAGAGAACAGTGCTCTCTCAGAACACCATTCTAGTCAAATAACAGCGATGACAGACAACGGAGTTCTCTCAGAACACCATTGGAATCAAGTCACAGGAGGGACTCAGCAGTGTGTCCTCTCAGAACACCACTGGAATCAAATCACATGGGGGACTCAGAATGGTGTTGTACCAATGGTGTTGTACCAAAATACCATTGCAGTCAAATCAGAGGCAGGACTGAAAACATTGTTCATCTGAACATTGCTCTCTCAGAACACAATTGGAGTCATATCACAGGTGGAAAGAAGATTACTGTTCTGTCAGAACACCAGTGGAGTCTTATTACAGTAGGGACTGGGAACACTGTTCTCCCAGAACACCACTGGAATCAAATCAATGGGGTGACTGAGAACTGTGTTCTATCAGAACACCATTGTGGTCATATCACAGGGGGCACTGAGCACGTTGCGCTCTCACAACACAATAGGAGTCAAATCACCAGGGTGACTGAGGACGCTGTTCTCTCTAACACCATTGGAGACAAATCACAGGTGTGTCTGAGAACACTGTTCTCTCAGAATACCATTAGAGTCAAAACACAGGGGAACCAAGAACGGTGTCCTCTCAGAACACAATTGGAGTCAATTCACAGGAGGGACTGAGAATGGTGTTCTCTCAGAACAGCATTGAAGACATATCACAGGGAGACTGAGAACGCTGTTCTCTCAGAAAACCATTGTTGTCCACTTACAGGGGGGAATGAGAATGGTGTTTTCTCATAACTCCATTGGATTCAAGTCACAGGGGAGACTGATAACAGTGTTCTCTCAGAACACCATTGGCGGCAAACCAGCGGGAAGACTGAGATAGGTGTTCTTTCTGAACTCCATCAGAATCAAGTCACGGGGGGACTGAGAACAGTGCTGTCTCAGAAAGACATTAGAATCAAATCACAGCAGTGTTGTAAGTGGTGTTCTCTCAGAACACCATTGTAGTCAAATCACAGGGTGGACTGAGAAAGGTTTTCTCTCAGAATACCATGGGAGTCAAATCACAGGGGAGCTGAGATCAGTGTTCTCTCATTACACCAATATAGTCAACTCACATGGAGGACTGAGAACCATGTTCTCTCTGAAAAATATTGGTGTCAAATCACAGGGGAGAATGAGAACGTTTTTCTCTCAGAACACCATTGGAGTCAAATCAGAGTGGGGACTGACAACGTGTTCTCTCAGAACACTATTGGTGTCCACTTTCAAGGGGACTGAGAACGGTGTTCTCTCAGAACACAAGAGAGTCAAATCACTGTGGGGCTGAGATTGGAGATCTCTCAGAACACCATTGGAATGAAATCACAGTGGGGTACTGAGAAGGTGTTCTCTCATAAAACCATTGGAGTCTAGTCACATGGGGCACAGAGAATGGTGTTCTCTCAGAACACCACTGTAGTCAAAACACAGTGGGGAGTGAGATCAGTGTTCTCTCAGAACACCTTTTGAGTCTAATCACAGTGGGGATTGACAACGGTTTTTTGCTCAGTACACCATTGCTGTCCAATCTCAGGGCAGACTAAGGATGGTGTTCTCTCAGAACACCGTTGGATTTGTATCACAATAGTAAATGAGAATGCTGTTCTCTCAGAACACCATTGGACTCAAATGATGGGGCTCTAAAAATGGTGTTCTATCAGAACACATTTAGAGTCAAATCACAGGGGACTGAGATCGGTGTTCTGCAGAACACCATTCAAGCCATATCATATTGGGTCTTAGAAGGGTGTTCTCTCAGAACAGCATTGGAGTCATATCACAAAGGGAATGAGAAGACTTTTCTCTCAGAACACCATTGGAATCTAATCACATGGGCTAATGAGAACCATATTCTCTCAGAACACATTTAGTTTCAAATCACAAAGGGCCTGAGAACAGTGTTCTCTCAGAACACAGTTGGTATCCAACACAGAAGGGACTGAGAAGGGTGTTCTCTCAGAATACCATTGGAGTCAGATCAGAGAGGGGACTGAGAACGGTTTTCATTCTGAACTCCACTGGAGTCATATCACAGGAGTGACTGAGAACAGTGTTCATATGAGCACCATTGTAATCATGTCATAGGAGTGACTAACAATGGTGTTGTCTCATAGCACTATTTCAGTCATATCACACGGCTGACTGAGGATGGTGTTCTCTCAGAACACCACTGGGGTCATCACGGGGGGACTGAGCACATTGTTCTCTCAGAACACAGTTGGAGTCAAATCACAAGGGGGAAAGAAGACGGTGTTCTCTCACACACCATTGGAGTCAAATCACAAGGAGGTATCAAAACACTGTTGCCTCAGAACGCAATTGGAGTCAAATCACAGGAGGACCGATAATGGCGTTCTCTCAGAACACCATGGAGTTAAATCACAAGTGGGACTGAGAATGGTGTTCTCTCAGGACACCGCTGTTGTCAAATCACAGGGGGACTGTGAATGCTGTTCTCTCGGGACACCATTGGAGTCAAGTCACAGTGGGGTGTGAGAACGGTTTTCTCTCGGAATACGATTGGAGTCAAATCACAGGGGAGTGAGAACAGGGTTTTCTGAGTACATCACTGGAGTGAATCACAGTGGGGACCGAGAACAGGTGTCTCAGAAGGCCGAAAGCTCTGACTCTGAGGGAAGAATACGACAACCCATGCACCTGTCTACCTGGGGGCTGTATTAGTCAGGACGGTCTAGGCTATGACCTGACCCCCTTGATGAACACACTGGGGCCTTCCCTGGTGACTGGTCTGGGCAAAGGCAGAGGACTGCCCTTTCTGGGAAACATCCGAATGGCTTTTTTTCCAGCCTGCCCATCATATCCGTGCCCTGTACTAGCGAACTGTCCTTGAGGCTGTTTCAATCATTTTCTTTTTTGAATGGGTGAGACCTCTGGAGATTATGAGCTATGGTTGTCATGTCACTAGACTAAATGGGAGTGGAACTGTCATCTACTTACCTGTCTGTCACAGGAATCAGAGCTTAAGAAGCAGACATACAGGCTAAATCCCACTGCCACAAATAGAGTTACAGCAAGAGTCTCAGGGGACCCAAAACATTTCTAAAAACATGAATGTCCCCTTGGAACTTTCTACATGTGCTTTATCTGTAAGCTTAACATCTCTGTGGTCTGAGATTAGCTTCAAGCCCTACATAAATAAATAGATTCACTCTCCTGCCCTGGAAACCACTTGGCAGCATCTGGGATTCTATTACTATCTCGTCTGGGCTTCTGTAGGCTCTGTTTGGTGTTGGCCACACAGCCCTGTCCTGTGGCGGCTCTGTTCTCGCTGGGAGGTTGTGTCTGTTGGAGGCAGGCTGCTGGACCACACAAGGACTGTTAATAAACTGTTTACTCCACACTGGTATTCAGGCCGGTACAACCACTGTGGTCCAACTCCACCTTAATGACCAGATCTCTGCAGCTAATACCCCCTAATCAGGTACCTCAGAACTGGCCAGGGTTTCTTTCTTTTGTCTGGCAAGGGCTTTCCTTTTCATCCTTTACCCTTACATCCTACCTGCTCATCCTTCCTGAATTTTCTGTCCAGCCACTCTGAAAAAGCAAAAAATTCAAATGTTGGACCCACCAAGTAGCTTTAAGTAGTTGCTTTTATTTCTGCATCAAAGGCTTTTGGGAAAACAAGACTGTGTTCTAAGCAACCCACTGAGTTTTAGAAATTACTTCGAGGGAAAAGGCCGGCTGTCATCTTTCAGGTAGGACAATGCTAAGGGGCCATGAACCGACGGAAAAGGGAAGCCAACCACCATCTTCCTTTCTAGAAGGTGTTTGGTCACATTTACTTTGTCACTTGCACACCCTAGGAAACTTCTTCAGAAACAGAGTGTGAGGCCAAGACCCCTGGCCACTGAGGAAGAAAGACCTCTGTGGCTTGCCCCCTTGGGAGAAGAAAGCAGAGAAGGAGAGCCATCGGGCCCCTGCCATCCCCCCGACCCCCGCCTCCCTTCGTGCCTCTCTCAGCCATTCCAAGGATGCTGACAGCCATAAAAAATCAGGCCTGTTAGCAACAGGAAAGATCACAGGCCTTGATTCCTGTTGAGCTCCTTCAGCAACAGCTGCCATCTGGCTCACCATCACAGACAAATGCAGGCCCTGATTTATGGGGCAGCTCGGGTCAGGGAGTGGGCCACGTGCATTGCCTTTGCCCCCACAAACACCCCAGTGGGCCAGGGCCTGGGAGAGGGCTATTGCAGGTCATCAATAAATCCTGGGGATAAAACAATGCAGAGGTTATTAAACGGAGCCGAGAGGGGACTAATGTGAGTTATTCCAATTACAGGCATGGTTATCTTCTTCTGTGCAGTTCAAAGTGTATGTACCCTAATGCATTTCAGCAGCTAATAAAAGTACTAGAGGGCCTTTTTTTCTTTTCTTTTCTTTTCTTTTTTTTTTTCGGAAACCCATAGTGCTTATAAATTATAGGGTAGAGGGGTGTGAAAGATACATAGTGGCTTTGAAGCTGCGCTGACAGCCTTAAATTAATTGATCATAAAAGGAAGTCAGCTGCAGTAGATGATGAACCATTTATCTAACCAAAAATAGATGTTCCCCTGTGTGGATAGGAAGAAAGAAAAAAAACTAAAATCAGGGGTGGGCAACAGGGAATAAATGTAACACTTTTAGTGCTTCAGTTGCAGGCTCTAAAACCAGAGGCACTGCAGATGGGACTGTGGCTTTGCACTGGAAGACCAGGACAGCAGGGCCATGCCTATAAACACAGAGCAAGTCCAGACTACCCCATCAGCCTGCAGGCAAGCTGATCAAAAGATTTATCTCTACATCTTTCCCCAGATGAAAATTTCACCAGAACCCTCACTTGTTGGCCACTAAGTCCCTCTAGCTTTTATTGTGCTAAAACGAAATTGGCTGGAGATTATAATTAAACTGCATTGACATAGGCTAATTGGGTGGGGTGATGAGGAGAACACAAACAAAGATTTAGGGAAATGATGATGTCATACAATAAACATTAAAAGATGTAGCCACGTGGTCATGTAGTTTCCAAACTTAGCAGTATATATTCATGGAAAACAGACCCTCTGGACAAACCTACTTTAATAAATTGGAAAAGTCCTCTGTATATCACATGTTGCTTTCACCCAAGAAATTGGTAAAGCATTCAAAAATGGTTTATTCTTTCAAATAAACACTTTCCAAGCCATCTTGTACATTTTCTTAAAGGCAATCACTTTTTTGGGTTTTTTTTAAGGAAATATAACAAAAAGGAAGCTCTAGTCTGGTGTTTGAAATCCAGTCACTAATTATACTTTATCAGAACTTTACTATATGCAGGTTTGTATGAGGGCAGGTTGGAAAAAAATTCAGAAGGGGTGTGGCTCAGTATTCTCACCATTTCCCTTTCTCCCCACCCCGTCCCATCTCTCCAGACCCTCCCAGGTTCACACACTGGCACCAGAGTTAACCGTACATTGGTTACATTGTGTCACTCCTCTACTATGACCTGCCGCCAGCAGGCTCCTCACTGACAGCTTAGTCAAGACCACAGCCCCGGATACAGCATCCAAGGCCCTTCCCAGTGCCCTTGGTCTCACCGCATTGCTGGGAGTGCCCACGTTATCACTGTCCTGGGGCCACACTGCTGGACAGTGGCCAGTCATGCCCTGCCATGCCTCCCTGCCTCCCCACAGGGGAGGCTGCCTTCCCACCTGGAGAGCATGTATCCTTCTAGATGCAGCCCAGCAGCGGCCAGCTCGCCACTCTGGTCCCTTGGCAGACTTTGCTGTCACACGGGACTGCAATGCTTTGCTTACAGCTTTGTACCCCACCTCGAGTCCTTGTTGCCTTCATCTTCGTTCCCCCAAATCGAGGTCCCCCCAGGGGGCCACCTTGGCTAGCTCACAGTGAACAGTGTTTCTTCTGTGTAGGAGAAAGGGGCAGAGTGAACGGATGAAGAGGAAGCTGGGCCCGGGTCACTCAGCTAACAAGCAGTAACCTGGAGACTCAGAGCAGCTTTTCTGCCTCCAAGCCCAGCCTTGCATCACAACGTGCAGTCGTTTATTTTCTCTAGACCTGGTAGACAGCCTGTTCCCGTAAACTGAAATATAGAGTCTGGTGTAAGAGCTCCTCTAAGAGGCAGGTTTTCTGAGTTTGATTTTAGGTTCTGCCAGTTATGAACAGGGAAACTTGTGGGAGTGTCTTACCTCTGGGAGTTATAAGAGTACCCATCCTAGGTGGTCGCTGCAGGAATTAAATGACATAGTATATGCAAAGTTATTAAGATACTCTCTGGCACAGAGTAAGAGCTCAATAAATGTTAACTAAATAAATGTTATTAGTTATTAGTTACTTCTACTAATGCTCATATGCAAAATAAACTGTTTTCCCATTCAGTAATGAATGTGCTACATAGATCTTCCACATAAGGATCCTGTCCCCGGAATTATGAATCTCATTCCTTCATATTTCCATATTACTAATGCTTTTCCCACATGAATTTTACCCCACATAGTAAGGAATTTGCTACAGAGTCCTAATTTCAAATATCTTGACCAACAGTCCTCATAAACTATCAAAATATTTGGAAAACAGCACATTCTCATCACAAAAACTGCATCTCCCAGACTGCTGCATTTCACCCAGAACTGGAGCTAAAAAAAAAAAAAAAAAAAAAGAAGTGTTTTTAGTTTAGACTCTAACCCTTTTTCATACTTGGAAAATATGACCACTGTACCGTTATGGCCCTCCAGCTCACTGAGGTCACGGGGACGGCATCCCCATCCCTTATCCACCTGGGTGAACCCTGACCTACAACCCCGTCCCTCTGGGCTGTGAGGCCTAGTCCTGTGAGTGAGTAGAGCCTGTGCACATCTCAGGGGCATGTGTGTTCCCCAGAGGCTGGAAAAAGCACCCGATCGTTTAGGCACTTAATCAACACTTGAATGAACGAGTCGAATGACCAGATGAACGAACGCAGACCTACCCCCAGCACGTGCACAAGGAGGTGCTCTGTGGCAGGGAAGGTGGTGGGCAGGCGGGAAGAGATCCCTGCCTTCTCCTCCTACCTGGGAGCCCCTCAAGCAGACCCTCAGAGGACTATGCTGTCCCCACGGAGGCTCCCCTCCCCTTGAGATTCCCATCAGAAGTCAGCAAAGGTCCCGAGCCTTTAATACTGGGAATTGTTTGGTGTGTGTCGTGCTGCCAGGTTTCAGATTTCAAAACTCTCCACCACCCACCACAGCCAATGTCAGTCTGGGGAGATTTGCAACATGGGTGTCTCTTCATTGTACTGAAGGAAGGATGGTTTTCATTGCTGAACTGAATGCTCTTTGGTGTCCCTGGTAAGAAAAGACCCCGGGCTTAGGAGTGGGGCTGGGAGGGTAGAAGGACCTCCTGCCCAGGTGGAGGGATCACCTGGGGTTGACGTGCCTCGGGGGACTTCTGAAGCAGGGGCTGCCCTCATCTGCCTGTTCCAGACAGCAGTGCGACTCCCCTGGGACTGAGGCATCTCTCCTCCTCCTCCCTTCCCTTGATTTCTCTGTCCTGGAATTTGATAAAAGCTGCAGGAAATAATTGGAAACCAACCCTCCCCAGGTGCTCATCATATGAAAAACATTGTTCTCTCTGGCACAGCTGCTGTTACTGCCACTTCTCCTGGCCAACTGGAGTTTTATCATCCTATGTATAAACACTAGTAAATAAATGACAAAAAAAAGCCTTTTTGCCCTGGCAACTACCCAGCCTCACGATAATTAACCTGTTCTTTTCTCCCTCTCTTACCAACCACAAAGCAGTGACATTCTCTGATAAATGAGCTGCCCATGACTGTCTTGCTGACAGGTGTTTCACATAAAAGACGAGCTGTCCCATGAAGACGTAAGGCAGATGTTGAAAACTGGAAGCTCAAGGGTCAATTTGCCCCACGAAATATGACTGTAAAGGTTGAGCTCACACTGAAAAAGCAGAGACTTCACGTGAAAATTCATAGTTCGCTCTTCTCTTGGTTACTGGGAGGGCTTCTGGAGAGGGTGGACCTACATATCCACCTGGCAGTAGCTGCCTGGGCATGTCTGCCCCCAAATGCCATAGTTTCACCCTTCCTTTTATGTCTCTGAGACCAAGGCTGAATGTCGGTTGTTATTTATCCTTGTGTTTGCTCTGTTGTTTTTCCAACAGCAGACACAGATTGAAAATGGCTGCAAATTCATTACCATTCCTCCCATGGGGAAGTGAAGTAGATTTCCCCTCCTCTTGAATCGGGCTGACCTGTGACTCGCTCTGTCCAGCAGGATGTGATAGAAATGGTACCATATAACTTCTGAAACTGGACCTTCAGATACCAGTGTCTGCTTGCACATACTTGGAACACTCCCTCTTAGAACTCAGCTATCATGGTGTGAGAAGCTCACACCACTCACAGAGGCCATCCGGAAAGAACTGGAACTTTCACTTCCACAACCCCAGTTGAGCTTCTAGCCAACAGCCAGCCCAACTGTCAGCCATGTAAGTGAGCAATCCTGGACGCTCCTGCCTGGTCAAGCTTCCAGGTGACCACCACCCTGGCTGACACCACATGGAGCAAAAGAAATGCCCAGCAGAGCCCAATCCACTCACAGAATCGTTAGAGACAGTACATGGCTGTGGTTGTTTTATACCTCCAACTTTTGGGGTGTTTGTTCTGTAGCAACAGTTAACCAAAACACCTTATCTATCAAAATTTGGGACAAAATAAAGGTAGATCAGAAGGCTGCGTGTCCCAAGAAAAAGAAAGTAAGTCTTTTTGGAACTGAAGACTTCCGTGTATGCAAATACCCAGCTTGCTTCACAAATACACACTAGCCAGTCTCCAAAGCACTTTGGTTGCGGACTCTGGCTCTAAGGGAAATCATTTTCATAGATAGAAAAACACGGGGCCTGCAGACCTGTAGGCACTGTTGCTCACCAACTCTCTAATGGTGAGCGATCAACTCTCTGGCCTGCAATTTTCCCATCTATGAAAATGAAATAATAGTATCTGCTCTTTTAACCTTATATGGATGTTTTATAAATTTCAAAGGACTCTGTAAATCCAAACTATTATTTGTATTGTTATTTACATTATATACCCAACAATTTTTTTTATCCCCACAACTCTTCGGGACACCAAAAGTATAATATATTTTTGTTTGATATGATGAGAGTTATTTATATTGGAGTTTTTCTATCCAACTAAACTTGAAGTCCATGTCTTTGGACCAGGGATGACAAAGAGGTTTCAGATCATATGCCAAGTCCAGTTGTCTTTACTCCCTGGAGAATCGTGTTGAGAATGATTCTGAGGTCACATCTGAGAAGGGAGAGGGGTACACGTAAGCCATGAATTTACCCTCCCAGCATTTGACAATCTTTTTTTTTAAGGGCTTTTGTTTTGTTTTTAAAGAGCTTTCCAATGAAATAAAATATGAGTTAGAAGACATAGATTTGAGCTGTGTGACTGCGACCCTGGACTACACATAACTTCTCTGATCTCTAGTTATGTCATCTGAAAAAGATGATGATGATGATGATGATGATGGTGATGATGGTAATGCATTTATTTAACATTGGCTCTATTTCATTTGATCTTCACAGCTTCTTAGAGGAAAGTCTGCTTTATCATTATCCCCATTTTATACATGAAGACACAGAAACACACATAAAACCATAATTCAAAAAGAGTCATATACCACAATGTTCATTGCAGCACTATTGACAATAGCCAGGACACGGAAGCAACCTAAGTGTCCATCGACAGATGAATGGATAAAGAAGATGTGGCACATTTATACAATGGAATATTACTCAGCCATAAAAAGAAATGAAATTGAGTTATTTGTAGCGAGGTGGATGGACCCAGAGTCTGTCATACAGAGTGAAGTCAGAAAGAGAAAAACAAATACCGTATGCTAACACATATATATGGAATCAAAAAAAAAAATGGTTCTGAAGAACCTAGGGGCAGGACAGGAGGAAAGACACAGATGTAGAGAATGGACTTGAGGACATGGGGAGGGGGAAGGGTAAGCTGGGACGAAGTGAGAAAATGGCATTGCCATATATGCACTACCAAATGTAAAATAGATAGCTAGTGGGAAGCAGCCGCATGGCACAGGGAGATCAGCTCGGTGCTTTGTGACCACCTAGAGGGGTGGGATAGGGAGGGTGGGAGGGAGACACAAGAGGGAGGGGATGTGGAGATACATGTATACATATAGCTGATTCACTTTGTTATAAAGCAGAAACTAACACAACATTGTAAAGCAATTATACTCCAATAAAGATGCTAAAAAAAAAAGAAAAGAAAGAAAGAAACGACCAAGACACACAGCTAGTAAATCAGGAAACCAGGATTTGAACCTTGATAGTCTAGATAAACGTTGGCAAACTTTTCCAATAAATGGTCAAATAGTAGATGTTTTAGGCTTTGTGGGCCATATAGTCCCTGACGCAACCTCTCAACTCTGCTGTTGTAGCTCAAAAGCAGTCAGGGACAATATGTATACAAATAGGCATGGCTGTGTTCCAATAAAACTTTATTTACAAAAACAGGTGATGAGCTGGATTAGGCCTGTGGGCTGTAGTTTGCCAACCTTTGGTCTAGACAAGTGCTTTCCTATAGAAACAATGCAAGCCACAAATGTGAACCACATATGTAATTTAAAATTTTCTTGCCACATTTTAAAATGTTAAAAGAGACAGGTGAAATTAATTTTCATGCTACAGGCGTACCTCATTTTATTGCACTTCACTTATTGCACTTCACAGATATTGCATTGCTTATAAATTGAGTAAACTGCATCGGGTGAGTCTATTGGCATGATTCTTCCAACAGCGTTTGCTCACTTCGCGTCTCTGTGTTGCGTATTGGTAATTCTCTCAATATTTCAAACTTTTTCATTATTATTATATTTGTTTTGGTGATCTGTGATCAGTGATCTTTAATGTTACTATCCTTTGGGCATTTTTTAGCAATAAAGTATTTTTAAGTTAACGTATGAACATTGCTTTTTTTTTTTTTTACATATAATGCTATTGCACACTTAATAGACTTCAGTAGAGTGTCAACATAACTTTTACATGCGCTGGGAAACCAAAAAAGTTCATGTGACTCACTTTATTGCAATATCTACTTTATTGCTGTGGTCTGTAAACAAACCCGCAATATATCCGAGGTAAGCCTGTATATTTTTAAACATGATATATCTAAAATATTATTTCAATGTGTAATCTATATTTTTTAAGTTATTGAGATTTTTTCATTTTTTCACATCTTTGAAATCCAGTGTGTGTTTTATACTTAGAGCCCATCACAACTCGGACCACATGTGGCTGGTGGTTACATAGAGGACCTCCAGGTCTAGAATCCAGAATCTTTCTATCTGCCTCAAAGGGGGTCACTAGGACCACGGAGCTAACACATAAGAACCCAGGATAGAAATGCTAATTATTGTTCTTTAATCCAGTTGGGTCTCTTGGATGGGCCCCAGCTCCTACTTTGTATAAACCATTTTAAGAGTTTGATTTTAATTTATCCATTTGGAACTCAGAATGCTTCTTTCCTTAGACACAACACTATAAATGGCCATCAGAGCCCTGGGCTCTCCCATAAATCCCTAGGTAACAGGCAGTATACCTGGTGAATATAGTGTAGCTTGAATTACCCCTAATGATCATTCAAAATGTTATTTTGTTAGCTCTAACTTTGAATGCCAGGAATGGCCCTGAGCAGCAGGATGAAGCAGGTGCCCCCCTGAGCTTTTTAGGAGAGACCGCTCTTGGAGATCTAATCATGGCCCAGTATAGCTGCCCCTTGTTGGCGAGAGCTCTGATGCCCATTTGCTTGCCTTGACTCTGGAAAGGCTGTGTCCTAAGTCAGGAGCTGCCCAGCCTAATTTCTCTCTTCATCAGTGTCACATAGAGGGTCTAGTATGTGCCCTTCGTTGCTTCCTGTAGGCACAGGTTCAGGCCTGCAGAAAGCAAACAGCAGAGCATTTAGCAGTGATCTCCAAACTGGAATTTCATGGAACAATACAATTTCAAAAAAAAACCCTGCAGAACCTACATAAGGTGGCCAACTTGTAATTTTTCCAGGTAAACACATTAAGGAAAAAAAAAAAAAACTACTACTCACTGGCACCATCATCTTAATGCCAAAGGATATTAAAATGGCATTTTAATGCCCCAAAGTGGGGGGAGTATCATCAGAATTAAGGACAGGTTTTTTTCAATTGGATAAATGTGGCTTTGTAGAAAAAACCCACCCCATTGCCTTTATTCTTTTTTTTTTTTTTTACATCTTTATTGGAGTATAATTGCTTTACAATGGTGTGTTAGTTTCTGCTTTGTAACAAAGTGAATCAGTTATACATATACATATGTTCCCATATCTCCTCCCTCTTGCGTCTCCCTCCCTCCCACCTCCCCTATCCCCCCTCCAGGTGGTCACAAAGCACCGAGCTGATCTCCCTGTGCTATGCCGCTGCTTCCCACTAGCTATCTATTTTGCGTTTGGTAGTGTATATATGTCCATGCCACTCTCTCGCTTTGTCACAGCTTACCCTTCCCCCTCCCCATATCCTCAAGTCTCTGCTCTAGTAGGTCTGTGTCTGTATTCCTGTCTTACCCCTAGGTTCTTCATGACTGCCTTTATTCTTAACATTTTGCCAAGGACCAAGAAAACTTTGCCTTCAGGAGCGGAGGCTCTCAAGCTAGCATTTGGGAACCCAGGTGAGTAGAATTTTCATAGCAGTTGCATAGGGTAATGAAGGGTCTGGACAGAAAGGAGAGGGAGGGGTGTTGCAGCAGCTGGCAGTGCAACCATTAGGTGAAGTTCTCATCCCTGGAAGCGTTTTGAGTGACAGCAATGAACACAACATAAATCGTATCCTTTAATTGGCACTGATATCTCATACTTGCATCTTGCGATAGAGTTTAAAAGATATTTGCATATCCCTTTTTCCTCTTTGATCCTCTCAGAAACTCTACAAAACAAGCAGGAAAGATACTCTGTGCACCTTACAGTACCAAGTACAGAATTCCAAAGAGCACCAAAGCATTCTTTTTTCTTTCCTTTTTGGAGACTTTTTACTACAACCCATATTGAACACCCAAAACAATGTGTTTTTGAGGATCAGAACTCCTGGAATATACGCATGACTCGATCACTCATTCATTTTATAACCTTAGGCATTGAGGACCTCATTAATATCTGTAAAAGGGTCTTCAAGCTCCTCTGATGAAAGGAAAAGCAAAGTGGAAAGAATCCTTAGGATGTCACCAGGCCTCGGGTTTTCTGCTGGGTGGTGGGCAGTTCCCCAACTGTCTCCTCTCCACTGCCCACAGGGGCCTGAACTGATCTTGGCCCTGCTCCCAGATCAGTTGCCATTTCCTTCCTAAAAGGCAGCTTCTACCCCCCTGTTTGCGATAATCCTGCATTACCTGTCACCACTTTGGCATTTTGTCACTGTCCACACACATGTAGGGTGACAGATGTAGGCCTGGGTTTTGCAAAGTTGTTTTCATACTTCCTACATGAGCCTTTTTGGAAGGATAATTGCAATGGTAATATATTCTCATGCCAGCGTTTTCCCTAAGCTGGAGAGCTCAGAACTTGTGTTTAAATTATTCCCAGTTTTCAAAGATTTGAAATGGACATACTAGAAAAAAAGAAAAAAAGGTATGTCGAATAAGGACCCCCAAAAACCAGCTTCTTCTTGTGGCCACCTCCAGCTCAATAAATGAGGAATGTGGGTATTCCGGGTACTATCGAAGCGGTCTGAGTCCATCCATCTCCTCACCTCCACCCTCTCTTCCCCACACTTTGTTTTTAAGACTTGTTTTTGAAACCATAGTTCTGTTACTAGTAGGTCCTTCTCAGCCCACCATCAGTGCTTTGAAATAAGTATATAAGGCAATAGAGAGGCTGCAAGCGAATGGCAGAGTACTGAGACCCTGAATGCAAAATTATCTTCAGCTTAATACTAATCTATTTTGCCCTTCACAGTCTCTGGAATTTAGATCAACGCTAGATGAAAAAGACTTCCCTTCTCATGTCTGCATCTAGCATGGTCTGTCTTAAGGGTCCCTCCCTTTTTCCTCAGAACTCCACGTGAAAGCACTTGGACTTAGCATCAGCAGTACACAGAGGGTAAGGGAGTCTTAGTGCCAAGTCTCCAGCCCCAGCTTCAGCGAAGCAGTGCATTAAAAGGGCCACAAGATGCTGAGAACTTGAACCAGGTTTGTCCTCAGGTCACAGGTTACCTTTGGGGCTTGAGGGTCGGGAAGGGGGAGGAGATAGCTGTCCACATCTTCAGAGGTTTTTATTGCAGAAGGTGCCTGCATTGACCTTCTTCCCCTGGGGAAACACTGCCACTGCCTTTCTGTACTTCCTACCTTCATTTTAACTTACTTGATTTGTTGACCTCTCTCTCCATTCTCCTCTCCCCTTCCTCAAAGGGAAACATTTAAGAGTTCCTCTCTTTTTGTGGCTGCAGGAAGAGTGTGCTGTTGCTTTACATGCTGTAGATGGTGCTTCTGCAACCTTGTGAACACTCAGGTTCGGATTTGGGACGTCTGGTAAGTGGGCAGAATCTGCACTTTTAACAAGCTCCCAGGTGACACCTGTGCAGCCAGCGGCCACCCTCTCCCCACCCTCACTCTGAGCGGCAAGCTTCTAGATATTTTGTTTCTGCTTTTTCACTCAGAGCGGTTTTAAGAGCCTCCTCCTGGAAAGGGGTACACCTCGTCTGTTGCTCCCCCACCAGCATCTCTCACATTTTGTCTCCTGCACCCCCAGGCTGCACTGCAGAGAACCACAGGGTAGGGGTGCACGACCCATGGGAAAATTTCTTGGGCAGGTAGAAGCAAAATTGCTGGGTGTGGACCTTGGGTGTGGAACTTGATTTGGTTAAGTGTTGCTTAAAAGATGGCCTTTTAAAACCCTCACATCTTAAAACGGTGTTCAGGCTATCCATTATTATCACAGACTAAAACTCAAAACAAGATTGAGGGGAAGCTCCTGGTGACGACAGTCTCAGGGAAACTTTGGGGAGAGGACAGAAGTGGCTAGCAAGGATTTTGCCTTCTGGCACCTGGCTTAAACACATCCTCTTCGTCTCCATGAAATTTTAAGTAAAATCCCCGCTGCTTGCTGCAGGCTTGTGGCTTTGGAAGAGCAGAGATGAGTAACAGCGGTAGAGCGCTCACAGCTGGCTGCCCCTTTCAGGCCCTTGTCCGGTGTCAGCTTGCTCCTCCCACCTCCCCTGTGAGGCAAGTACCAGCAGCAGTCCCTTTCCACAGATGAGAAGACAGGCCCCAGATCCCTGGCGTCCACACCCTTATTTCTAGGATATACCGGCTCTCTGGGATAGTTGCCATATGAGAACAGAGACTTTCCAGGGAGTCCTGACACACAGGAGGAAATAATAACACACAGGTGAGGAAACCAGGGTGCAAAGGCATGCACATGGTCCCTGGGCCCCTCGTGTCCTCCAGCAGAGCTTGCTTGGCTTACTGAGATGCAAGAAATCCATTCAAAGCTGGATTCAGGTGAACATTTGTCAATTTTGAGAGCGTGAGACCATTTGTCGCGACTCATCCGTTGTTTTCTCTGATAGTTTCATTTCCACAGCCCACAACACGGGAAAGCTGTTGGCGCTCGATGCCTGTGAGCTCCTGGAGCTCCGTCTGTACTCTCTCGATGTGTCCTCATTAAAGAAATATTCCAGGTGGTACTCTGCACGGGAAGAAGATGGTGTGAGTGTACACCACCACCCTTGGCCCTCAGCCCAGGTTACTCAGGCATTTTTCAAGTGGCGCCACATCGTGACAGCTCAAAGTATCCCCTCACACTTCCAAACGGCTTTGGGAAGGGGCAAGGCTGCTCGCTGCTCCCCGCACCATGCTGCCCAGCCTGCCTCGCCTGTGAGTGTCCACCATGACGCAGGCGGAGCCTGGCTGAGCCTCTCAGGAATGAGGACTCGGGGGAGAAGCGGTGGTCTTGCTGACAAGCCTGAGAAGTGTGAGCACATAAATGCCGGCCGAGGTTGTGTCTTCCCGGGACTGGGATACTGAAGCTGCCCAACCTCACCCTCCACGTGGCAGCAACGTCCAGCTTCTTGAGGGAAGCGTTCAGGGACGAAGCCCCACATTAGGCCATCAGCAAGGCCTGGGCATCTTTCCTCCCAATGATACATTTAGTCTTTCCCCACAGCACCCCTGCTCTCCTAAGCCATCCAGGCCCAGATGAGCTTTCTTTGCACCTAAATTGCCTTCATTTTTCTGCTGCATCTCCTCCTCCTTCCCCTCCTCTTCTCCTTCTTCTTGCTAGAAACACTTTTGTTATATTTCCAAACAGAACAAAGTACGTCTCATTATCATCAGATGCGTCTCCTTCCTCAGAGGTGGATATGTGATAAGCAGAAACTGGACTTTTAAACATGTCCACACTATAGGGAAAAGAATAGTGTAGTTTCTGGAGCAGAAAATGTGGCTGGGTTAGAATGTTCACACATCCATGAATGCCTGGAGCTCATACGGCCCAGGATATTGGTGACATCCTGAGGTACTAAATAATTTCCTCACACAGAAGTTACCCTGTGACCCACCCTGTTGTTAATCGCCTACCTGCTTCTACTCATGGCTGTCTGAACAGAGCCAAATGCAAAGACCAAAGAATCAGACGCTTGAATTTTTCTGTGTTAAATGAGCTCTTGAAACTCAGAAACAATGGCCTTGAAAGCCCAGATCCTAATTTGTAAAAGTTGAGAATTTTGAGAGAAGAAAAGAGGTAGAGGATTGAATTTCAAATGGCTGTCCCCTCCCAAAGCATGAAGGCAGAAATTTTGTGTCATAACAACAGACTGGAAAGAGAAGTAGACAAAGGGCACATGCCCTGCTCCAGGGAGGCTGGATAAATTCAGTCTGCACTGGGGAGGAGGAACTGGGGAAGCAGGAAACAAGAAGGTGATTTATATGTGTGGCACCTCTGCTTGCCCTTCCCATTTGCCAGCTTAGTCCAGGAAAAGGAGAAATAATGGAATCCCTCTTCAAGTTTAGAGATGCCAGGGTGGACCCTCCCTTTACCTTGTTTCCCAAGCAGAATCTTCAGACCCCACGGAGAAGCCTCGGATCCATCATGGTGATGTAGTAGTAAAGCTCACATGACATGTATGGGTCCGGGCATTAAAGAGTCAGCAAAAGCCCCATAATTTCCCCCATGTGAAAGCACTGGGGTGTTTCCTGAGCCCATGAAGGGGGATGAAGGGTGACCAGAGAGAGAGAGAAAGAGAGAAAGGGGGGAGGGAGCGAGGAAGAGAAAGAGGGAGGGGACTGCAGAGGAAGACAGACAGACAAGTCTGCATCTAGGACAAAGGGATGCTGGAGCCAGGGATCAGATAGGGCATCCTCACATGTCTGTAGAACCATCCAAGGGCCAGAACAGATAGGTTGACTCTATCTCAGTATAAAACAATCTAGAGTGGAGAAAGCTAGCTGAAGAATGTTAATACAATTTGGTGCCATGTATGTGGTATTTTTTTAAACACACAAAATAAATCACTTTATTATGCATAGACACTCGTAAATGTAAGTTTGGATACGTGGGCTGGAATTGGTTCTATCTCAGGACCAAGACAGATCAAGATGGAGATGCAGTGGCCCCTTCAAACCAATGCCTTCAGTGTACCTGTGTGAACTCCCAGAGCTTAGCATCAACCCCCAGAGAAAATGAGCAACAGGACAATCCTGAATTTGACTGTTTTCTTTGGGTACATACGGTTGGTTAAAATCTCTACCTATGTTGAAAAAGCTCTCCAAATTTGGTTTTAGGCCATTCACACCTCCCTTCTGCAAGGGGACAGCCAGGTGCTTGGTGGTGCCAGGTGCTGAAAGAGAGGTGGGCCGCTCACTCCCTGCCTCCCCCAGCCATGGACAAAAGAAGCCACCTTTACCACCATGTTGCCGAGATTTATGTTAACGCCGGCTTAACACACACTAGCCCTCTTTTGGTAAAGACACTTGTTTTCGCTCCACCCCCAGTGAATTAGACTTAGTAAGAGTTTCAGTCAGTTCTGCCCCAGCCTCCTCTGGTCAAGGGAAGGGCTCATGACCCAACCTCAGCCAATCAGATCTCTCCTTAGAACAGAGTGACAAGAGAACAGGGAAGAGTGGGAGCTGATCCGTCCCAGTGACTCTCCCTTGGGTCCTGCCACCTGAATACCCCAAAAAGCCTGGTTCCCACCCTTTATGAGGTCTGGTTCTTCAGCTAATTCTTCAATTTCCTCACTTATTTCTTAACCTCCCTAGAGATTACCTTTTTTTTCTTTTTGCTTAATTGGTCAGAAGCAATTTCTATCACAACAACCAAAATATTCTGACGGGCCCAGGAAGGCTGGAGAGAAGAAGTGACCTGTGGGATGTACAATAAAGAAGTAGGCAAAAGTGATAGTAGGAATGAGAAAAAAATTCAGGGGCGGGACGTCATCTAATCTCCATTAGCAAGTTCTTTGTTTCTGTGCAGGAATTTAATCTCTCTCCATTACCCAAACCTTCACTAAATTTCTGCTTTTGAAAGTTTTCTATTAGTTTACATTTGCAACATTATGTATATTTCTGTATTCCTACATTTTTCCCCAACCTTTGAACGAAATTGGGTCATTTGTAGAGACATGGATGGACCTAGAGACTGTCATACAGAGTGAAGTAAGTCAGAAAGAGAAAAACAAATATTGTACATTAAAGCTTATACGTGGAATACAGAAAAATGGTACAGATGAACTTATTTGCAAAGCAGAAATATAGACACAGACGTAGAGAACAAACGTATGGACACCAAGGGGGGAAGGGGGGGTGGGATGAACTGGGAGATTGGGATTGACATATATACACTACTATGTATAAAATAGATAACTATTGAGAACCTGCTGTATAGCACAGGGAACTCTACTCAGTGCTCTGTGGTGACCTAAATGGGAAGGAAATCCAAAAAAGAGGGGATATATGTATACATATAGCTGATTCACTTCACTGTACAGCAGAAACTAACACAACATTGTAAAGCAAATATACCCCAATTTTTTAAATTAATTAATTATCAAAGGATTGGGAAAGAGCCTGCCCAGCATCTAGGTGGGGCCATGTGACCAAATGATATGTGCCATTTCCAGGTGGTTAAGAAGAGTATGCCTTCACATCCCCTTTTTCCTCTTCCACCAGCTGGATGTGGTCAAGCACGGCCACCTAGGAATTCCTATGGTGAGATCCCAAGAAAGAAGGAGCCTGATCCCCAAAACCGACTTGGAGAATGGTGACTTACCAATCAGGATCATATGCTTTAGACTTTACTTGAAGGAGAAATAAGCTGTCTTGTCTGAGCCATTATAAATTTGAGTTTGTTAGAGCATCTTGTTACCTTGGTCAATACTCTGTATCCCAGTAATTCCAATTCTAGGAATAATAGCACAAGTGCACTATTTTTAAATAGAAAAAGAAAGCACCCCAGATGTCCATTAGAGGAGAACTGGATAAATAAATTTGATTTAGTCACATGAAGGAATACTAAACAACAGTCAGAATGAATGACTAGATTTACATGTCTCAACGTGAATGGAGCTAGAAAACAATCTAGAGTGGAGAGGGCTAGCTGCAGAATGTTAATACAATTTGATGCCATTTATGTGGTATTTTTAAACACATCTCTTTAAATAAATCTCTTTGTTATGTATAGACACACATAAATGTAAGTTTTGATACATGGGCTGGAATGATACCATAGCAAGTGCTGGTGGGGAGGGAGGGAAGGAGAACTGGGAGGAGGGGCTGCTTAGACTTCAAAATATGTATAATATTTTATTTTTTAAAAAAAGATTGGAAGTAAATGTATCAGAATGTTAACCTTTGTTCATTTAGTATGGCTGATTCTTGGATGCCTGTTAATTATCACTCTACTTCTATGCTTTTCTTATTGATTTTTCAACAACAAAAATATCCAAGGAGAGAAAATTCCTGCCTGCTTCTCCAAGACCTGGAAGCAGAGAGCTCTCCACAGTAATAACTGCAGTTCCCTGCTAGGTATCACTTCATGGGGTCCTCAGAGGCTTCCTTTTCCATTTCATGGGGACATGTTCTGCTAAATATAGAAAATAACACCCTTTCTTGGGCACACTGCCTCTTTCCTTCCATCTTTCCTTTTTCCATTTCTTTCACCTGAAAGCATCATCACCACCAAAGATAAGAACATTCTTCCACTGTTTTCCCATGGTTGAGTTTTCAGCTAAAGAAATTCTAAGTTCAAATAGCAAGTTAATTCCCATGAGTAATAAACATGTCGACCTTTTCTGGTATAGGAGCAAGGAGCACATGATACAAACGTATACCACCAAACAGAAGAGAAGGCGTAATTTCAAACACGTAAAGCATTTATGAAGTTCAACGTGGGTTTCCCTCTTCACATAAAATAAACATTGGAGATTCCAGTGACATGGAGCTTCAGATGTGTTGAGGATCTGTTGAAATCGTCGCAGTCTGCCATAGCAGAAAACCCCATTACAAATATTCATATCACTTAACTTTACATTTCTAATTGGTGAACCCTTCCATCGCACTGGTGTCGTAAAAACAAGAACAAAAAACCCACGTGAAATTTAGGCGCAACCCAGGGCTGCCCTTTTGCAGCTAGAACACATCTTTCTATTTCCAGAATTCTCAGAGGTAATCTCACAAGTTTTTTATGAATTGGGTTGGGATGTTATTACTTTAGAAGGCAGAAACAGTTTCAAGAAGGTGCTCTAGGTTATACAAGTTTCTGGGTCCAGAAGGGCACATATCCTCTCCCTAAATTCCATCCTATCTGCCCCCTAGTCCTATTGTTAGAGAAATTATCACCATAAGTTAGGCAGACAGAACTACCAGAAGGCCAATCTCAGAATGCAAATTTCTCAAACAGGACTACTATATAGCTTACTGCTCCATCTTACCTCCTAACCTTCCTTTCTCCCCAGGAAAGGTGCCAAACTTAGAAACCGTGACTGTGAGTGGCTTGACTTGCAGTCAAACACATCCTAATTGATAAAGACCCTGCCATCTAGAGAGACATGCAGTGATGTCTGGTTTACCAGCTAAGATCTGTGGACTACATCTGAGTCCTGTGGAAAGAAAGGAAAAGAATTTTTAATGGCTATGTTTGAGATTGAATAATTGGGTTGAATCGTTGATGAGATGAGAGTGAACAGAAGCTGGAGTGAAATTGTTTCAGCCCTACTGGTTTGAGCTGTACTTCATGTGATGGTACTTACACTGCAATAGTCCAGACTTTGGGGACTGTTCCGTCTGATGATTATGAAATTCTTATTGGGGCCATGGGTTAATACCACACCCAGTGGGTGGTTCTGTAGGGAATAGTTGTTGTCACACCCCTGAGAAGAGAGGTGTTCTAGTACAATGAATAGGGGTTCTAGAACTGGACCTTTCAGATGACATTATATAGTTCCTTCTCCCCAGGTTCTTAGGGTCATTTTGCCCAGAGTTTGAAGGATAGAGATGCTCAGAGCATTTTTGATGACAGGAGAAGGGAGTAGCCTGATAAAGAATCCTAGAAAGGCCCGGGCCTCTGCATTCACTGAAAGCCCTCCTCCTTGTATTCCCATCTTTTCTCAAACTTCAGTAAATTCTCATAAAAAGGTACAGTCTGGTCTCTTCTGCTCATGGAGAATTAAGGGGAAGGACTGGTCAGTGGTTCAGAGGAGAACAACGTCCCTCCCTCTGGCCATCACTGGGGACAGCTATGCCTGATGGTCAGTATTCTGAGGGCCATTGGCAGCAGCGGTAGTGGGAGAGCACAGGCCACAGCTGCTAAGGGACCTGCGCTGAGCCCTGCATCGACAAAGCGCTCTAGCCTCTGCATGAATCCACCCAAGGTCCTGCTCCTCAGGGAAGGATGAGGACCCAACACTGAAGCATCTTTGAGGACATCAGACAAATTAGGGAAGCAGTCCAAGGGGGTTCTGGATTTCTGGTTAATTCCATCAACTGGGCTTGAAGTTGTTTATGTGAAGTATCGTCTTTCTTAATATCCATTCTCCCCTTCTTTCTTTAATGACAGAACCTCTGAAATTTAGCTGAGTGTGTGGCCTCCCTTGTGATCACCAGCTTGAGCCTGAGCATTATTCATGTATGGATAAACAGTTAGGAAGGTTAGGTCAAGTAACAGATGGGCCCCCAAAATAGGATAGCTTAAACCAGTTAAAGTTTGTGTGTCCCTCATGGAAAAAGTAGGAAAATGACTGGTGTGGACTGATATAGTGGCTCCATCCTTTAAGATGAGAAACACAGTATATGTGAAAGGGCAGAAGCCAAAATGAGTTCAGAGTCAGAGATAAAATGGTGCACGACATGTCTGGGGGAGAATAATCCACACGACAGACCCAGGAGGACTTTCCTCCCCAGGTCTTCCGCAGGACATGGGGGTGTAAGTGGGGAATCTTGCTTAGAGCATAGAGAATGTTCCAAACGGAATCAGCCCACAGATAACTCAGTGGCATATCCAAACCCAGAATCCAGGTTTTGCATGCATGGCCTCCAGCGTGAGTGGCAATGAAACAGGCTAATACTCCAAATGCAAACTTATTTATACTTAAAATAGCGAGGTACAGACTCATTGTCCACAAAGCAGAGTGATTTGTTCTCAAGCTCCTTAATGAGGTTGGGGAGGGGACGTGCAGGGAGGACAAGAAGTGTATTTGAGTCCAAGTGTGTTTGAGGTCTGTGAATTATTTAGTACAATAACGGCTGGGTTTTTATTTATTATATTGAAGTGGAGCTTTCTGTATTTGAATCAAAAGCACACATAAAAGCCTATTGTAGAAAATCAGGTTCTATCATAAAATAGATGTGCATTATAGAAATCAAAAGAAAAGGAAAAGAAAAGAGTTTTTTAAATTACAAATAAACCATGGAGCTTATAAGTTGTGGGAGAGTTGAGGGTAATGCGAAGGATCCAAGATGGCTCTCCTGTTCTTTGCCTGACCAGAGTCTCCATCACCACAACCAGCTCTTGCTAAGAACACACTTCGGTTAGACAGGTGGGAAATGAAACGGTTCTTTCCGCAGTCCTCAGAACCATGACTATCCCAATCCCATTAGATTTCCTGCTTCAGGTTTTATGGAGCTTAGTGGAGAAAGAATAATAGAATAGGAAGAAAACAACAAGAAGAAGGAAGATGGAGCTCCCCAAAGCATTTTGCATGTACTCAGTAACAGGAAGTGCATTAAAACAGTGGCCTCTTCTATCTTCAGCAATACTCCAATTTATAGGGATTTCCCAGATGGTTGCCCTGCATTGGTCTGCCTTTATTGTGAGACTGTGCATTAAATTGCTGGAGTTCTGGTGCTAGGCTATATTTTCACTCTGAGTAGTTTTATTTTTTTTAACAGTTTAATTACAAAATAGTTCACATATAATACCATTTAAAGTATAAAATTCATGTCCTGGTTATCGTAAATAGAGTTGCAATGAACATATTGGTACATGACTCTTTTTGAATTATGGTTTGCTCAGGGTATATGCCCGGTAGTGGGATTGCTGGGTTGTATGGTAGTTCTATTTGTAGTTTTCTTAGGAACCCCCATACTGTTCTCCATAGTGGCTGAAGCAACCTAAGTGTCCATCAACAGATGAATGGATAAAGAAGATGTGGCACATATATACAATGGAATATTACTCAGCCATAAAAAGGAACGGAATTGAGATATTTGCAGTGAGGTGGATGGACCTAGAGTCTGTCATACAGAGTGAAGTAAGTCAGAAAGAGAAAAACAAATACCGTATGCTAACACACATATATATGGAATCTAAGAAAAAAAAAGGGTCACGAAGAACCTAGGGGTAAGACAGTAATAAAGACACAGACCTAGTAGAGAATGGACTTGAGGATATGAGGAGGGGGAAGGGTAAGCTGTGACAAAGTGAGAGAGTGGCATGGACATATATATACTACCAAACATAAAATAGATAGCTAGTGAGAAGCAGCCGCATAGCTCAGGGAGATCAGCTCAGTGGTTTGTGACCACCTAAATGGGTGGGATAGGGAGGGTGGGAGGGAGGGAGACGCAAGAGGGAAGAGATATGGGAACATATGTATATGTATAACTGATTCACTTTGTTATAAAGCAGAAACTAACACACCATTGTAAAGCAATTACACTGCAATAAAGATGTTAAAAAAAATAGTGTAAGAGCATAGTATCTCAGGAAATCTTTAATAAACACTTTCTTTGATCAAAAAAAATAATAAAAAAATAAAGTATAAAATTCAAAAGTATATTCACAGATATGTGCAACCATCACCACAGTCAATTTTAGAACATTTTCATCAACTCAAAAAGAAACCTGGTACCCTTTAGCTATTACCTCCCACCTGCCAGCCCCACCTCTAGGCAACCACTAATCTATTTTCTGTCTTTATAAATTTTCCTCTTTTGGACATTTCATAAGAATAAAACATATAATATAAGATCTTTTCTGACTGACTTCTTTCACTTAGCATAACATTTTCAAGATTTGTTCATATTGTAGCAGGTATCAGTACTTCATTTCATTTTTATGGCTGAATAATATTCCATTGCATTGTTATAACATATTCTGTTTATTCATGTGTCATTGATAGACATTTGTGTTGTTTTCCCATTTTAGCCATTATGAATAATACTGCTATAAACATTCGTGTACAAATTTCTATGTGGTTATATAATTTTATTTCTCTTGGGTATATACCTAAGAGTGGCTGGGTTATATGGTAACTCTATGTTTAATAATTTGAGGAACTACCAGATTGTTTTCAAAGGTGGCTGCATCATTTTACATTCCTAGCAGCAGTGTATAAAGGTTTTAATTCCTCCACATCCTCACCAAAAGTTGTAATTATCTGACATTTTGATTATAAACATCCTTACAAGTGTGAAGTAGTATCTCATTGTTTTGATTTGCATTTCCTTTATGATTAATTTGATTAAGTATTTTTCATGTGCTATTGGCCATTTGTATATCTTCCTTGAAGAAATACCTATTCAGATTCTTTATTTTTTAATTGAGTTATTTGGGTTTTTTTATTATTGAGTTGTAAGTGTTCTTTATATATTCTGGATATAGGCCCCTTATCAGATATATGGTTTTAAAGTATTTTCTCCCATTCTGTGGGCTTTTTCACTTTCTTCACAGTGTCTGTTGAAGCACAAAAATTTATAATTTTGATGAAGTCCAATTTATTTTCTCTTTGTTGCTAGTTCTTTTGGTGTCATATCTAAGAATCCTTTGCAAAATCCAAGGTCACTTCTGTGTTTTCTTCTAACAGTTTTATAGTTTTAGCCTTACATTTAGGTCTTTGATCCATTTTCAGTTAATTTTGTATATGGTGTGAGGAAAGGATACAACCTGAAGTTTTTGCATGTGGCAATCCAATTGTCCCAACAACATCTGTTGAAAAGACTATTCTTCCCTATTGGATGGGCTTGGCACCCTTGTCAAAAAACAGTTGACCATAGATGTATGGACTTATTTATGTCATCTGTTCCAGTACCACATTTTCTTGATTAATGCTGCTTTGTAGTAAGTTTTGAAATAAGGAAGTATGAGCCCTCCTGCTTTGTTCTTCTGTTTTAAGATTGTTTTGGCTATTCTGGGACCCTAGAAATTCCATTTGAATTTGATGTCAATTTCTACAAAGAAACCATCTGGGAGAGTGATAGGGAGTGCATTGAATCTACAGATCATTTTGGGGAGTGCTGCCACCTTAACAATGTTAAACATTCTGATCCATGAACATGAAATGCTTTCCCAATTATTGAAATCATCTTTAATTTCTTCAACAATGTTTTGTAGTTTGCAGAGTAGAGGTTATACACTACTTTTGTTAGGTCTATTCCCAAGTATTTTATTTTTTTGATAGTGTATATAGAACTGTTTTCTTAATTTCATTTTCAGGTTGTTCATTGCAAGTGTTTAGAAATATAATTCATTGCTGTGTATATCCCACAAACTTGCTAAACTTGTTTATTAGTTCTAATAGTTTTTAGTGGATTCCTTAGGTTTTTCTATATACAAGATCATGTCATCTGAAAATAGACATTTTTATTTCTTCCTTTCCAATCTGTATGCATTTTATTACTTTCTCTTGCCTAATTGCCCCAATTAGAACTTCAAGTATAATGTTGAATAGAAGTGGCAAGAGCAAACATCTTTGCTTTGTTCCTGACATTGGTAAAAAGCATCTAGTCTTGCATCATTAAGTATGATGTTAGCTGTGGGTTTTTCATGGATACCCTTTGAAGAAGTTCTCTTCTATCCCTTGTTTGTTCTGTCTTTTTATCATGAAAAGTGTTGGATTTTGTCAAATGCTTGTTTCTGATATTTGTTTTTTATTCTACTGATATGATGTTTTACATTAACTGATTATTGGATGTTAAACGAATCTTGCATTCCTGGGATAAATCCCACTTGGTCAGGGTGTGTAATTCTTTTTATATGTTGCTGAATTTGGTTTGCTAATATTTTGTTGAAGATTTGGGGGTCCACAGTCATAAAAGATATTGGTATTTAATTATGTTTTCTTATGGTGCCTTGTCTGGCTTTGTTATCAAGGTAATACTGGCCCTATGAAATGAACTGAGAAGTATTTCCTCCTATTTTACCTTTTTGGAAGAGTTTGTGAATAATTGGTATTAATTTTTCTTTAAATGTTTGGTAGAATTCACTGATGGAGCCATCTGAGCATGAGCTTTTCTTAAAATTAGTAGTTTTTTTTTTCAATTACTAATTCAATTTCTTCCCTTGGCATAGGTCTATTCAGATTGTCTATTTTTTCTTGAGTCAGTTTTCTTAGTTTGTATCTTTCTAGAAATTTTTCCATTTCATCTAAGTTAATTTATTGGAGTACAATAGTTTATAGTAGTCCTTTATAATACTTTTTATTTCTATAAAAACAGTAGTAGTATCCTCCCTTTCATTTCTGATTTTAGTAACTTGAGTCTTCTCTCTTTTTTCTTCCACTTTTATTGAAATATAACTGACATATAGCACTGTATACATTCAAGGTGTACAGCACAATGATTTGACTTACATATATCACAAAATGATTATCTCAATAAGTTTAGTGAACATTCATCATCTCATATAGATACAAAATTAAAGGAATAGAAAACTATATAGTTTTCCTTGAGATGAAAACTCTTAGGATTTACTCTCTTATTAACTTTCGTATATAACATACAGCACTGTTAATTAGCTTTGTCATATGGTACATTACATGCTTAGTACTTGTTTATCTTATAACTGGGAGTTTGTACCTTTTGACTACCTTCATCCAATTTCCCCTCTCCCTACTCCCTGCCTCTGTAACCACAAATCTGATCCTTTTCTATGCATTTGTTTGTTTGTCTTTGAAGTTTAATTGATCTACAACACTGTTAGTTCCTGTTACACAACACAGTGATTTGATACATTTCAAAATGATCACTACTATAAGTCTAGTAATAATATGTCACAACACAGATATTACATAGTTATTGACTATATTCCCCACACTGTATATTTCATATCTGTGATTCATTTATTTTGCAACTGGAAGTTTGTACCTCAATCTCCCTCACCTATTTCTTTCCTTCCCCTTCCCCCACCCCAGTCCCTTCCTCTCTGGCAACCACCTATTTGTTCTCTGTGTCTAAAACTCTGTTTCTTTTTTGTTATGTTCATTCATTTGTTTTGTTTTTTAGATTCCACATATACTTGACATTGTACAGTACTTGTCTTTCTCTGTCTGATTTATTTCACTTATCATAATACCCTCTAGGTCCATCCATGTTGTTGCAAATGGCAAGATTTCTCTCTTTTTATTATGGTCAGTCTAGCTGAAGGTTTGTCAATTTTGTTGATCTTTTCAAAAAACCAGCTTTTGGTTTCAATGATTTTCTCTATTGTATTTCATTTATTTCTACTTCTACTTTATGTCTTTTCTTCTACTTGCTTTAAGTTAGTTTCTGCTTCTTGTTCCAGGGCCTTAAAGTGGAAGGTTAGGTTATTGACTTAAGATTGTTTTCTTCCTTAATATAGGCATTTATGTCTATAAAGTTCTGTCTAAGAGCTGTTTTAACTCAGAAGTTTTGGTATGTTGTGTCTTCATTTTGATTCATCTCAAATTCTTTTATGATTTCCCTTTTGATTTCTTCTTTAACCCATTGATTATTTAGGAGTGTGTTGTTTAACTCCCACTTACTTATGAGTTTCCCAAATTCTTCCCTGTTACTGATTTCTATTTTCATTCCATTGTGATCAAAGAACATACTTTGTATTATTTCTGTCTTTTAAATTTGTTAAAGTGTGTTTTATAGCTTAGCACATGGTCTGTTATAGAGAATATTTCATGTGCACTTGAGAGGAATGTGTATTCTGTTGTTGAATGGAGTATTCTATAGATGTCTGTTAGGTCTAATTAGTTTATAGTGTTGTTCAAGTCTTTTATTTCCTTGTTAATCTTCTATCTAGTTGTTCTATATATTATTAAAGTGAGATATTGAACTCTCCAACTATCAGTATTGAACTATTTTTTCCTTTATTTCTTTTTTTAGTTGAAGTATAGTTGATTTACAATATTGCATTAGTTTCAGGTGTAGGGCAAAGTGATTCAGTTATTTTTTTCAAACTATATTTCATTATAAGTTATTACAGGATATTGAATATACTTCTCTGTGCTATGTAGTAAATCCTTGTTGCTTATCTATTTTAGATATAGTAGTTTGTATCTGTTAATACCATACTCCTAATTTGTCCCTCCTTCCCTCTTCCTTTTGATAACCATAAGTTTGTTTTCTGTGTCTGAGTCTGTTTCTATTTTGTATATAGATTCTTGTATTATTTTTTAGACTCCACATATAAATAATATCATATAATGTTTGTCTTTCTCTGTTTGACTTACTTCACTAAGTATAATATTCTCTAGGTCCATCCATGTTGCTACAAATGGCAATATTTCATTCTTTTTTATGGCTGAGTAATATTCCATTATAAATATATATACTGTACCTTCTTAAGACAATCGTCTGTTGATGGGCACTTGGGTTGTTCCATGTCTTGGCTATTGTAAATAGTGCTGCTATGAACATTGGGGTGAATGTATCTTTTATAATTAGAGTTTTTGTTTTCTCAGGGTATATGCCCAGGAGTGGGATTGCTGGATCAGATGGTAGTTTTATTTTTAGTTTTTTAAGGAAACTCCATTTCTGTAGTGGTTGCACCAATTTACATTCCCACCAACAGTGTAAGAGGGTTCTCTTTTCTCCACACCCTCTCCAGCATTTATTATTTGTAGTTTTTTTTTTTTTTTTTTTTTTTTTTGGTGGTACGTGGGCCTCTCACTGTTGTGGCCTCTCCCGTTGCACAGCACAGGCTCCAGACGCGCAGGCTCAGCGACCATGGCTCACAGGCCCAGTTGCTCCACAGCATGTGGGATCTTCCTGGACTGGAGCACGAACCCGTGTCCCCTACATCGGCAAGCAGACTCTCAACCACTGCGCCACCAGGGAAGCCCTATTTGTAGACTTTTTGATGATCGCTCTCTCTTTATTTTTGTTCAGTTTTGCTTCATATATTTTGGTGCTATGTTATTAAGTGAATGTGGTTATTATTGTTATATTTTCCTAATGCATTGACCTTTTGTTATTATAAAATGTCCCTCTTTATCTCTAGTAATACGTTTTGTTTTAAAGTCTATTTTGTCTGATATAACTGGAATGGCTGATAAACATACATATCAGTATAGCCATTCCAGTGTTCATGTGTTGTTTGCATGACATATTTTTTTTATCCTTTTACTTTCAATCTGCTTGTATTTTTGAATCTAAAGTGTATCTCCTATAGAAAGTATATCATTGGGACATTTTAAAACTCTAGTCTGACAACCACTGTCTTTTGATTGAATTGTTTAATCCATTCACATATAATGTTATTATTGATATAGTTCAATTTATGTCTGTCATTTTGCTTTTCGTTTTCTATATGTTTCATTATCTTTTTTTGTTCCTCTATTTTTTCTTTACTGTTATTTTTCATTAAGTAAGTATTTTGTTATGTAGCATTTTAATTTCTTTACTGATTTTTTCCACTGTATTTTAAAAATGTTTTTAGTGGTTGCTCTAAGACTTACCATATACATCTTATCTTGTCAGAATTGGCTCCTGGCTTATACTAGTTTCATTTCATTGATATATAGAAACATTACTTCTACATAGTTATATTCCTCATACTCTTTTTTTTTGTCATATCATTTTTGTACATATTAGATCTATTAATGTTACAAACCCAACAATACATTGTTATAATTATTACTTTACAATCTGTATGCATTTCCTTAGCCCAGTAAAGCTTTCCTCCCACCCACCTCCTTTGTGCTATTGTTGGCAAAGATATTACACATATCCTATATATTTATGTGTTATAGGCCCTCAAATATATTATATACACATTATTTTATACCAGTGTTTTAAAATCAGTTAAGAGAAGAGGGGACAAAATGTGTATTTAAGATATCTTTTATAATTACATAATTACCTTTTCTTGTGGTCTTTGTTTTTCATGTGAATTTGAATTATCATTTGGGACATTTGCTTCCAGCCAGAAAAAGTGTCTTTAGTACTTCTTACAAGGTATTTGAAATTTTTATTTCTTGTAAAAAGTAATTGTTCTACCAATGAATTCTCTCCAATTTTGTTTATCTGTGAAGGTCTTTATTTCACCTTCATTTTTTAAAGATAGTTTTACTAGGTATAGAATTTTTAGTTTACAGTTTTTTCATTGAACATTTTGAATATGTTCTCCCAATGCTTTCTGGTCTCCATTGTTTCTGCTGGAAAGTGAGCTGTTGATCTTATCAGGGTTTCCTGGTAAGCAATAAGTCAGTTTTCTTTTGCTGTTTTCAAGATTTTCTCCTTGTTTTTAACTGTCAACATTTGTACTATGATGTGTCTATTTGTGGCTTTCTTTGTATTTATCCTACTTAAAGTTTGTTGAACTTCCTGTATGTGTAGGTTCATTGTTTTTCAGTAAAACTGGGGATACTATGAACAGCTTTATGTCTACAAATTTGATAACCTAGGTGAAATGAACCAATCCTTGAAAGGCAGTCTGCCTAAACTCACATAAGAAGAAATAAACCATCTGAATGGGCTTATATCTGTTAAAAACAATTGAGTCAATAATTAATAGCCTTCTAAAACAGGTCCAGATGGGTTCACTAGTGAATTCTACCAAATATTTAAGGAAGAAATTGTATCAATTTTCTACAAGCTCTTTCAGAAGATAGAAGCAGAGAGAATACTTCCTAACTCACTTTATAAGGCTAGCATTACTGTAATATCTAAACCAAACAAAGACATTACAAGAAAACTACAGACCAATATCTCTTAATACATTTGTGAAGTTTTCAGCCATTATTTCTTCAAATATTTTTTCTGCTCCTTTCTCTCTCTCTCTCTCTCTCTCTCTCTCTCTTTTTTTTTTTTTTTTCTGGTACTTCCCTGACACGTTTGTTAGTGTACTTTTTCTCTCTCTGTTCTTCAGGTTGCATAGTCTCTCTTGATCTATTTTCAAGTTCCTTTATTCTTTCTTCTGTCAGTTCAAATCTACTGTTGTGCCCCTCTAGTGAATTTTTTCTTTCTGTTATTGTACTTTTCAACTCCAGAATTTCCATTTGATTCTTTTTTATAGCTTCTATCTTTTTATTGATATTCTCTATTTGATGCAACATGGTCATCATATGTTCTTTTACTTCTTTAATCATGGTTTCCTTTAGCCCTGTGAACATGTTTACAATGGACTTTTTGAAGTCTTTTTCTGAGAAATACAACAGTGGTCACTCTCACAGGCAATTTCTTTTCCTGCTTGTTTTTTAACTGTATAAATCATATTTTTATATTTGTTTGCCTGCCTTATAATTTTTTGTTGGAAATTGGGTATTTCAGATGGTGTATTGTAGGAACTCTAGATATTCGTCTTCCTCTCATCCTCCAGGGCTTGTTATTGTTATTTAATTGTTTATTTGTTTAGTGACTGGCTGGTTTATTTTCTTGAAATCTATTTTCCCTCCCAAAGTTTTCAGCCTCTGATATTTCTCCTCAAAGAAGCACAACTTTGGGTATAACCACAGTCATGCTTGGATGACAATGGTCTTGCAAGCATTCTCAGCCACTCTTTCTCTGACCACATCGAGCTGTTAAGCTCCACTAATTGGTGGCTGATTGCTATATTGTTTCCAACAATGCCCTGAAGCATAAATTGCTCTACAAACTAATCCAATCAAATTGTGACTCCTTTGAAGGAATAGTTTCTGAGGTCAGTGTTTGATATTTGTTCTGAACCCAAGAGGACTCCTCCCTAGTGACTTATTTTGAGTTTTCTCCCACAAACTAACAGGCTTACAGTTTAGCATATATTTTGAATCTCCTTGCTTTTTACAATAACTACCACAGTTTTTGAGAGCATCCTTAGGCTTGACTTTCAATTCCTTTGGGGAAATATTAAAAACTATCTTTTTTAATGGTCTCCTACTTCCCCCTTTCCCAATCCCATCCTCCAGCAAAATATCTGATTCAGGACTCTGGAGCTGGGGGTGGGGACAACGGCAAGCTCCTCTCTGAGTGATACCCCCACTCCAGGAGCTGAGCACTTGGTGGAGAAGTAGGGAAAACAGAGGTGCTCTCAGCTTGCAACTTCTGGTGTGAACCACCACCTCACAAGCCAAGGCAAGAATGATGAGGGTGACAGTCTTCTCAGCATTCTGTGCCCAAGGTAGACCTTCCAGTCGACCAGAAGGGACCCCCCCCCCCAATCACTCTCATCTGGAACTTAGTCTTAGCAATAGGGAGCTGGACAGGATAAGAAACACTGTCATCCTGCTCCTCTGGGGAAGAAAGCCTTCATGTGCTGGGAGGGATGGGGAAGGGTGCCCTGTGTTCTTAGCTGCAGAATTCTGGAATGGTTTCTCCACTCTACTTAACTAGGAGTGGTGGGGGAAGGAAGCAGTCTTTGTTCAAATACCACTAACTGTCACCTTTCTTACCAAATTTTCATGAATTTTTTAAAATAGAGGATTCTTCCTTTGCTGTTTTTTCCCCTTAGGACCATTTCCAGAAGCTTTAAATGGTTAGATTTTTAAATAGTTTTTCACCAGTTTCACTGAGTAGTGCATCAGCAGAGCTCCTCTGGCTGTCATGCCAGAAGTTGATCTTACTCTGGGTAGTTTTATTTTGAGTATGTAACTATTATTAATACCAATTTGTATAAATAACAAAGAACTTCTGGCATGCTCTCTTCATGGTGATACCGAGGACTAAGAATGAGGTGTTGAAGTTTGAACCCCAAATACCTGTGAATGTGACCTCATTTGGAAATAGGGCTTTTGCAGATACAACCAAGTTAAGGCAAGAATATACTGGATTAGAAGAGCCTAATCCAATGACTATTGTCCTTATAAGAAGAGAGAAGTGTGGACACAGACAGACACATAGTATGTGATCACACAGGACTACAAAACAAGGAACACCAGGAATTGCTGGCAACCACAAGAAGCTGGAAGGGCAAGGAAGAATCCTCTCTTAGGACCTTCAGAAAGAGCATGGCCCTGCTGACATCTTGGTTTCAGACTTCTAACCTCTAGAACTGTGAAACAATAGACACACAGGCCATTTGGTAGCATTGTCTAGGGGATAGCTGCCTCACAAGGAGTTTCAAAAAAAACATCTGGAAAGGTCACCTCTATTTTGTTTCCCATTTAACATCATTTATTTTCCTTTTTTGTTTCATAATCTGGTTCCATGGGGAGACCGCATTTCTGTAAACTACTCTTTTGGTTCCTTCTTAAATTTGAGAAATTCTTGGTTACTAGAAAGTTGTTTTAAAACGTACATTTTAACTGCCCTACCCCCCAAAATCTACAATAACCCCATATTACTGTTTAACAAGGAAATAATTAATCCTCAAATAAGCATTTCCTCTAAGGCCTCTATTCAGATTTTCTTCTCTGGTGACTGGGTTATTGCCTGTAAAGGAGCACAGCAGTGCTACCAGCTTAAAAGAAATGGCCATCCAGAAATCTGATTAACCAACCACTTTTTTCCCCCAGATTTGTCATATTTTATTCTTGGAAACAGTATATAAAACACATTGTTGCAACATTTATATTTTTCTAACACCTAATAATTTACTGTTTTATGGCGTAAAATCTGTTTCTACAGAACTTTTTTCAATTTATTTCTTACATCTTTGTGTCTCTCTACAATGTGGTTAATCCCAAAACACAGTGAAATTTAAGAGTGCCCACATTGAGCACATAATAGTGAAGGAAAATAATGGAATATCTTAAACAACTGATGGTAACTTTTGGATCTCTGGACAGACACCTCCAGATCATACTCAAAAGTGATCACTATATGATACTGTACACTCAAAGTTTTGAGAACCTTGAATCATCTCACACTGCTAAGAATTTTGGACTGTAAAAAAAGTAGAAAAAAAAAAAGAGGAGAGAAGAGGGGAGGATGCCCAAAAGAGTGACTGCTTAGAGGACTATTAATACTTCTCCCCATGTCTGTTATACTTCATAGAGGAATGGGCCATATCTAGACAAAGAAAACTAAACCCAAAGAACAAGGCAATCCAATAGTGAAATGATTGCTTTAGAAATGCTCTAAAAATCTAAGAGCATTGATGAGTTGGAGTGTAAAGGAACAGTGTATGTGTGTGTGTGTGTGTGTGTGTGTGTGCGCGCATGTGCATGTGTATTTGAGTGTGTGTTGTCTGTGTGTGCTTATTGCTACCTTTTGAGCATGGTCTGGAAGGGAGAGAGTCTTCATATCTGGTTTCCATCTTGATATCACCACCCTGGTTTTCTCCACCCTTTCCTCTTCTATCTCCTCAACTATAGCTTACTATCACTTAGTTAGTCCTTCAAATGCCATCCAGCCACATAATTGTGGTCATATGGCTTACAAATCTAAGGAAGAAAACATGTTAAAATATGTCTTCATAGAGCTTGCATTTTTTTATTGTAAAAATTATCATTTGAATTTCAGTGGACATGTATCTAGAAGCAGGACAGCCTCCCAGTGGCAAATTTTCCAATTTCATTGTTCTTCCAGAACAACACTCTTTCTCAACATTGGTTAGAATCTTGGAGGCCTAAAACCAAAATTGATTAAAATTCTTCTCTCATTCCTAGAAAGCTAAGAAGGGCTCAGATTGAGTAAGACCTTGACTCTCAGGCTTAATGTTTTATATATAATGTGGAAGCTTGGATATTTTTTATTAATCTGGAAATTGCGAACAAGATGTGTTGAGCTGAGGAGAACTATCTAGAAGCTGAAGGGTCCCTGAGGAGCCTGGAGACAGAACTGGAGCCAGGAGCAGTATGAGTAGGGACAAAGTAGGGTCAGTGGGAGTGGATACTGGGAGAGATTCTGCACAGAGTTGTCCATGGGGTGTGTTGACTGATGGACTTGGAGACACAGAAAGGGAGGGGCAAGTTATGACTTGGAGATGTGATCCTGGCTGGTAGGACAGTGAGTTGGAAAACATTCTTAGAAGCACCTCAGGAAGCTACCTAGCCTGAATGGGAGAATCTCGATGAACCAGTTACACTGCCTGCCCCACTTCCAGAAGATTCATCTTCACACAGTTGGAGACAGGGCCCTACCTCTCTCATAGATCTCTGCATTTCCTCCAAAGAGGCAGGCTGCTCAGTGTTAGGCTGCAAAACATGGCAAATGTCCTCTACAGTAGATAAAATTGAAGAAGGTGCTAGAGTGGTTGTGCCTCAGCTATATTTAATCCTTTTGTCACCAAACCAAACTTGGGACCACTTACCCACATGCAGTAAAGCCAACCTACTGACACTGGGTTGTTGAAGGAAAGTGCAATGTTTATTGCAGGGCACCAAGAAAGGAATCCAGGTAGATAGTTCTTAAAAGGCCCCAACTCCCTGAAGGCTCTCAGGGAAAGTTTTTTGGTTGTTGTTTTTTTTTGGCTACATTGGGTCTTCATTGCTGTGTGAGGGCTTTCTCTAGTTGCAGCGAGCAGGAGTTACTCTTTGTTGTGGTGCACGGACTTCTCATTATCGTGGCTTCTCTTGTTGCAGAGCACAGGCTCTAAGTGCGTGGGCCTCAGTAGTTGTGGCATGCGGGCTCAGTAGTTGTGGCTCACGGGCTGTAGAGCGCAGGCTCAGTAGTTGTGGTGCACAAGATTAGTTGCTCCACGGCATGTGGGATCTTCCTGAGCCAGGGATCAAACCCATGTCCACTGCATTGGCAGGCGGATTCTTAACCATTGCACCACCAGGGAAGCCCAGGGAAAGATTTTCAAAGACAGGGTGAGGTATGGGTGTTGTGGGGTGTGTGATCAGCTCATGGACATTCTGACTGGTTGGTGGTGAGATAATCGGGAGTCAACATCATCAACCTTCTGGTTCCAAACAGTCTGGGATCTACATGCTTGTGGGCAGCATACAGTTAACTTCTTCCACTGGTGGGGGTTTCAGTATCTGCAAAACAGCTCAAAGGACATGGCTCAGGATATTACCTATAGCCCTTGAGGAGGAACTAAAAGTCCTTGACTTTGTTTAATGGCTAAACTATTATTATTTTGTCTTGCTTGACTGTTTTCCTTTCTTTCTGCATTTTCTCACTTCTCTGATTAAATTTACTCTTTGGAACTCTGGGAAGACCTAGGAGGCTAAAGATTTTCTACAGAAAAGAGGCAGGCAGAGGACATGGGGAGTGGTGTTTCCTGTTCTGGGAAGGCCCCATAGGGTCTCACTTGGTTATACTTTTACATATGTTAGTTCATTTAATTTACATAACCAGGGAGACTTCAATAACTTCAGTTTTATGGATGAAGAAACCAAGATTCCAAGAGATCGAGTAACTTGCTAAAACTCTCACAGGCGAGAATGAACAGGGATTCCAACGTGTCCCTGGAGGGTTTAACAGGCCAAGAGGGTGAGGATGCTGGAGTGGGCATGGTCTGGGGTCAGGAGCCTATTTGTAGAGCAAGGAACGTTCTCCTTGAAGCTCTGGGCTCAGAGAAATTGCATTAGTTTGCTCAGAATTCCATAACAAAGTACCACAGGCTGGGTCACTTAAACAACAGAAATTTATTTTCTCATAGTTCTGGAGGCTGGAAGTTCAAGATGAGGGTGTCAACAGGGTTTGGTTTCTTCAAAGTCTCTCTCTTTGGCTTGTAGATGGTCATCTTCTCCCTGTGTCTTCACAGGGTCTTTCTTCTGTGCATGTCTGTGTCCTAACATCCTCTTCTTACAAGGGAAGCAGTCAGATTGGATTAGGGCCCACCCTGATGACCTCATTTTAACTTAATTATCCCTTTAAAGACCCTATCTCCAAAAATATTTACATTCTGATGTCTTAGGGCTTCAACATATGAGTTCTGGGGATGACACAATTCAGCTCATAGCATGAAAGTAACAAGTCAGGAAATCCCTCCTGGCAGGAAAATGCCAGAAGAAGAAGATAATGGGACCCTAAAAGATAACCCTCAGCCCCCATTTGACAGAGCTGCTGAATGATGCCCCACCTGCCTTCACTGTCATCCAAACTGTTGGGTTAGTCTTTATTTAGAACCCAAGACAAGTGTGTTCCTCTTTGATTCTTAACATAGCCTCTTCTCTCCAAGTTAATTTATCCTTCAATTAGCAAAGTTTTTTCCTGTTTCATGCAGCAGAGTTCTGTCCAGTTCCAGCTACTAAGTTGCCAGACCTATTACGGGAAATCCACAGAGTGGGGGAGCGCTATGGAGCAGTTGTGTCTCCCCAAAATTCATAAGTAGGCAATGAGATGGTATTTAGAGGTGGGGACTTTGGAAGATAATTAGGTTTAGATCAGCTCATGATAAAGAAGAGACACCGGGGAGCTTGCTCTTGCTCTCTCTACCCTGTGAGGAGGCAGTGAGGAAGCAGCCATCTACAAGCTTGGAAGAGAGTCCTCACCAAAAACTGATCATGCTGGCACTTTGATCTTTAATATCCAGCCTCCAGAACTGTGAGAAAATTAATTTTTGTTATTTAAGACACCCAGTCTTTGTTATTTTGTTGTGTCCACCAGAGCAGACTAAGACAGGGAAGGAGTAGCTGTTACAGCAACACTCTATCTCTCCCTGCCTCAGCCCCACTGGCTGTCCTTGCCCTGATCTCCACATAGTTTTATCTTCCTGCCTCTTTCTTTCCAGATCTCCCCCACTGAATTTGTTTCCTAGGGCTGCCATAACCAGTGACCACAAACCTGGTGGCATAAAACAACAGAAATTTAATCTCTCACAGTTCTGGGGACCGAAAGTCTGGAATCAAGGTGTCAGCAGGACCACACTCTCTTAGGAGGTTCTAGAAGAGAATTCTTCCTGCCTCTTCCAGATTCTGGTAGCTCCTTGACTATGGCAGCAACACTTCAATCTCTACCTCCATCTTCACATGACTATATTCCCTCTGTGTCTCTCTGTGTCTCAAATCTCCTTCTCCTTTCTCTTACAAGGATACCCATCAGTCATTGGACTTAGGACCCCCTATGTCCAGGATGATCTCATCTTGAGATCTTTAACGTAATTACACCAGTAAAGGCTCTATATTCCAAATAAGGTCACATCCACAGGTTCTGTAGGTTAGGACTTGGACATATCTTTTGGGGACCACTTTACCCACCATACCCACATGCCTCCTCCCCACCATCACCCATCTTCCCACCTTCACATCCATGATGTTCTCCTTCCCTTTTGGCCACAGAACCCTGGGCTGGATTGAAGCTGGATGTTGCTGGATTAGACATTGCATCTTGTCCCTACATCAGGACCCCTCAGTACCTAGGGAGGACAACATTTTTAGTCTCCAAGTAGGAACACATGAGCAGTCTTATAAAAAGCCTCCTAACTGGGAAGGAAATAGTTTACCCATTAATATGAGTGTGTTATACAAAGAATATTTACCCAACTGTCAATGTCACAATTCTTCAGGCAAGTCCCAACAGCCAGTTGTGCCTTGTTAAGGATTCATTGACTTTGGGTGGCCCAGATTTCATTGTCACCTATGATATGATCAATGTGGGCCAAGTTCCCAATGCCTTTGGCTGTGTTTAGAGCATAAGGAAGAGGGAGAGAGTTAAATAGTCCCTTACATGGAATCTGAAGGCTTTATTCATATGGCCCAGCACTACTTTTCCCCACTGAATAAAACATTCTGTACCCAAGAGCAAGCCCAGTGCCCATCTGGTACCTTTCCCAACATCCCCACAGGCCTCCTGGCAGCCTCTCAGCACAGAACCCTCAGGGTTCGCCAAGGATCCAGCTCCAGGATTCTAATTCCACCCCCTCACCAGGGGGTTGGCTGTTCTTGCAGTGCATTGTCCATGAGTCCTTGATCACTGTCTTGACAAGCGGAATCCAGCAGATGGCCTGTGAATGACAAGTTCCTCAGCCTGGGGAAGAAACAGACACAACTCATCCAAAATTATCCAGCTGAGAACTTGGGTCAGACTAGAAGGACCACTCTTGGCCCAGTAACCACCATTTCATGCAGTTCTTGCCCCAAGGGTGGGACTTTCAAGTCCCTCCACCCCCCAGTTTTACTTTTCCCCCATTATAGTCAGAGTCCATTTTTTGAGGCAGAGAACTAAAAGAGCAACGGCTGTTCTTTCAGATGGGCACTAAAATGTTTTATTGTGGGACTTTTCCTTCATACAGCATCATTTTAAATTTGGCAGCCTTAACAAAGGATTAAGTTACTGTTTTACTCCCTGATAAAACTCTGACATGTTCAGAGTTACTTAGACCCAGTGTCCCCAGTGTCTAATACTCTGGAAACTAGCAGGGGTTGATTCATCCCCCGTTTCCAATTCTGCACTGAAAGTGAGGGCTCTAGTCATGAAGATCCCACCAACACCTCCCCTGCCCGCCTCAACTCCAAATAAGTGGAGAGGCCATTTCAGTGGAAATGTGGTGGGCAGCTAGGAGACAATGGAAGTGTCCCAAATGTGGACAAGAGACACACAGGTGGGTTGGTTAATGACTTCAGGTGTTATGGCTTTATGGAAATTTATGTAAACATGATAAATTGCACACACACATTTCCTTCCACTCCCTCCCAATACCCCATTAAAGTGACAGAAAAGAAATAAAAATACATCAACCCACAAAGGCAAAGAGAACATGAAAAGAGTCAGAGCAGAAAGAGTTCAGCTAAACTGCTGAAATCAGAACTAGTGGTGATTAACTGAGCAGACCAGAGGAGACAGAGAGCCAAGTCTGCAGGGGCTGGGCCAGGGGCTGTGGACAGGTTCATACCTCAGAACCCAGGAAGTCTCAGGGAGAAGAAGCATCAGGTGATTCTCACGGGGAGAGTCCCGGTGGGCTGAGAACGGGAGGATTCAATGAAAATGGATAAAAGAAATCACAAGTCCTTTTGCCTGGGACCACCCTCCCTCAACCATAAGGGGAGTCACTCTTTAGAGACAATAAAGCAGAGAGAGTCTAGGCCCAGGTATAAACAGAGCATGAGGTCAAAGTCAAGCCCTTTTCCTCACTTGGCTCCCAGCTCTGAAGGTCAGGCTTAGGCCCTCCCCTCCAGAACAAACCACACAGAAAATGAGAGAGTCTCTCTCTGGGGAAATTAATTGATCGACCTGGACACTGACAGCAGATAATGACATTCGAGGGTTTCTCTACAAAATAGCCAGTTACCCTCTGGGAAACCCCACCGAAAGAAAAACTCTTGCATGCAGAGTTTCCTTTGCTGTTGTTATAGTTGCTCACTCTTAAATATGTAAGAACTCAAGGATTAGCATATGCTGGAGAAAAACAGTGAAGAAAAACAGAAAAAAAAAAGAAAACAGAAAAAAGGAAAGAGAGCTAATGTAAGAATCAAGATGTCTTTTTGAAATCTGTAATTCATTTTTTAAGTGAGAAAAAAAGGAGATATCGCATCCATAAAACAAGATCAAGGTGCCATATAAAGAGGAACATAGAAATAACACGAATTTTTAAAACTTTATGAAAGTTAGAAGATACAGTTGAAGAAATTTATTTTTTAATGGAGGACATAGAAACAAGGGATTGAAAAATAAGAGAAAATTAGTCCACCAAATTTGAGAGCTAGACTTTCTTCGTTCTGAATGAAGAAAATTACCAGAGAAATAAAATAAGAGAATTTTCCAGAACTGAAGGACCTGTGTCTCCTGACTGAAAAGTCCCACCAACTGCTTGGCACAATAAATGAAACAAACAGCAAATGAAATGCAGCAAAGAAGGCCACCTTAAAATTTCAGAATACTGGGAAAAGTAAGAAGACTCTAGTGTGTTCTAGAGAAAAAAACAGGACACCCATAGTGGACCAGGAATCAGAATGGCATTGGACTTTTCAGGAGCCGGACTGGAAGCCAGAAGAGTAATGCCTTCAAAATAATTTCTGGGGCTTCCCTGGTGGCGCAGTGGTTGAGAGTCCGCCTGCCGAGGCAGGGGACACGGGTTCGTGCCCCGGTCCGGGAAGATCCCACGTGCCGCGGAGCGGCTGGACCCGTGAGCCATGGCCGCTGAGCCTGCGCCTCCGCAGCCTGTGCTCCCCAACAGGAGAGGCCACAACAGTGAGAGACCCACATACCGCAAAACTAAATAAATAAATAATTTCTGGCCTAGAATCTTTAGGTTGGAAAATATCACCCCAAAAACATCAATCAAAATACGACAGTAAAATAAATACTTTTTCATTTTCAGACAAGCCAGTCTCAAAAAAAAAGGTGGTGGTGGGGAACTATTGGAGGGTGTAATTCACCAAAGCAAAGAAATACATCAAGAATGAGGAAGATGTGGGATCCAGTAACAGGACACCCAAGACAGATGAGAATTCCTAGGGTGATGGATGAGAACCCTAGGTTGATGACAGTCTGCAACCTAGGAATGGGTCCTCACCAGAACCCAACCATGCTGGCACCCTGGTCTCAGACTTCCAGACTCCAGAACTGTGAGAAATAAATTTCTGTTGTTTATAAGCTACCCAAATTGTGATACTTTGTTATAGCAGCTAGAATGAACTAAGCCAATATCTAAAATTGTAAAATCAAAAAATAGCAATGTAAGCTTATTGTGTTACAACATGGAAATAAGCACCGAAAGCAAGAACTAAAAGTTTAAATGTTTGCTGCAGGAGGGGGAATGGGGGTAGGTGAGGTGGGATGGGCAAAGGCTGATTTTTGGCTGTTGTAAAACTGTTTCACTTTTTTTTATCGTTTCCTTTTTTTTTTTTTAATTGGAGTATAGTTGCTTTACAATGTTGTATTAGCTTCTGATGCACCAGGAAGTAAATCAGCTATAAGTATACATATATCCCCTCCCTCTTTGACCTCCCTCCCACCCCCACCCATCCCACCCATCTAAGGTCATCATAAACTATGAACATGTATTGACAAAAATGAAAATGAAATGTAAGATGTTTGTTGGAGGTGTGTGGTCTTATAGTTCGAGAAAATCCAATTAACATTAAAAAGGCCTTACTAAACACTTGCTCATACATAGCAAGTTTTAGACTTCAGAGAAATGATTTATACTGTACTGCTCTTTAGAATATATGTTTTTATATACATTATCAGTTTTGTTCCTAAACCATAGCAGAGCTTCCCCTGTGTCCTGTCACTGCAGTGGAGGCTGGGGTTGCAAAGGTGATAAAGCTCTGTCTTCACACCTAGAGGAAGACCCCACGGTCTGGCAGGGTGGCCCAACCCTGTGGCACGTGTCATGCTGGGAAGAAGCCCATGGCATTGTGGGAGAAGAAGCCACTTCCTGAGTCAGCCATTTAGGCTTAAGTGCTGCATGTGTTTCTGAAGCCAGGGCACATTAGGAGCATTTCCCTAACGAGACGGACTTTGCTGTCTGCTTTGGTTTGACTCGTGCACATTTTTTCACAGTATAATGCTTATATGATCAAAGAAGTAACAAGAAAGGCTTTTTGTGTGCGTATTAAAGCTGAGTTAGCCTCTGAAGGTGTCATTTGCCCCTCCAAATTTTCATTATAAAATGTTCAGTAATATACATATTATCAAACACTGAGAGAATTGTTGGACCTGAGATTACAATCTGGAGCTCAGAATTAAGGACTATATTGTGACCCAAAGATTTCTTACAACCACAGCTGCTAACACAGAGTCTAATGTATTCAGCACTGAATCCAAATCCCAACTCCTCTGGGCTCAACCGGAAGACAAAGGTAGTGGCTCATCAGTAGTAGTGTCTGCCTAGCACACCTCCCATTCTTCCTCTGGTCACAGCTCCACCTGATTTCCTTCAGGAAACTGCTCCTTCCTCTCAAAAGCTGGGGAGGTCTGGGGAGATGCCAGCCGCTGCACCTGTGACCGAATTAGGTCGTATGGACCCCCACTTGGGTCTTAACTGGCCGAGGCCCCCGCCTCGGCGGGAAAGGTTCTTTTTCCATTGGGGGTTGTGCAGACAAAAATGAAACCGAAGCTGAAATCAAAGCAGCGCGAGCCTTATTCAATGGCCAGAGAATGGAGAAGCGGGAAACCTCTTGCCTGGGGGACGATTAAGGCAAGATTTTAAGGGCAAGGTCAATGAGGGGGAGACATATGCACTGGTTTTCTGGGAATAGGTGAGGTTCTTCCTGGAACGGCGGTGCCACCTCTTTTCTGCCCTTGTACGGTCCTTTGGCATCTGGGTCAGAAGTGGGTCAAACCATCCTGGCACAGACAGGCAGAGATCTTACTATGCCAATGAGATGGTAATGAGCTGCAGGGCGACCTTTGTCCCACGTTTGAAGCTCAGCCAGCTTGCACCAGTTTTCTTGCGGTTAGACTCTCTCTTCCTGTGCTGTGAACACAGCTAGAGGGTATGGTTATTTGCGATTTTCTGCAAGTTTACCTGGAGGGAGGGGCAGGGGTATGGTTCTGGGGCAACAGCCTTGGTAACACACCCCGCCACAGGGCATTGACTCCTGATCCAGCCTGGGCTAAGAGGGTACCACAGCAAGCCACAGTGTCCTCCCTGGAAGCCACCCTGTCTTCCTTTGGAGCACCAACTGTAAAGATGTCACATCAGAGCTGCCTCATACATGTCCCTTCCAGGAGGAGGAACCTTGGAGAATAACATTAATAATTGTGGCCTACTGAGCTCTTACAATAGGCCAGACCCTGTTCTAAGGATTTCCCATGTACTAACTTATTTAGCGCTTAGAGCAACCCTCTGAGGCAGGTTCTAACATGATCCCCATTTTATGGGTACAGAAACTGAGGTACAAAGACATTAAGTAATTTGCAACCGTATTCCCAAATCCAAACTCTCAGCCAACACACAGACTAGAAGCCGGAAGTAGGGAGATGGGACTTGAGTCACTTGCAAGCACTGGTTCACAAGCCCTGACTGATACACATATTCTTGTCTAAAACATAAGCTAAGAACTCTTCTCAGCCTAAGGCTAACTGAAGGAAAATGAGCATTACAAATGCAACTTTACAGGAAAAATCAGAAAAAGTAGCTGCAGACCATTCAAAATCCAGTGTGAGAAAAGGGAGTGAGCACCGGGTGCGTCCCTCTCACTGCCCCCTGGCTCTAGGTGTGGCCATGTCTGAAAGGGATGCAGCCAACTTGGAACAACGAGGACCGACATCAAGGCTGACCTGTGAAGGATGGCAAACAGAAAGAAAGAACCTGGGTTCTTGCTGGTGTCATCTGAGCTGTGAAATTAACCAGCCCTAGAACCATCTGACCTCTGGACTTACGGTTCCATTAAATAATAAATTTCCTCATGAGGTCATTTTTATTTTTTTTGCGGTACACGGGCCTCTCACTATTGTGGCCTCTCCCATTGCGGAGCACAGGCTCCGGATGCGCAGGCTCAGCGGCCATGGCTCACGGGCCCAGCCGCTCCGCGGCATGCGGGATCCTCCCGGACCGGGGCACGAACCCGTGTCCCCTGCATCGGCAGGCAGACTCTCAACCACTGCGCCACCAGGGAAGCCCCTCACGGGGTCATTCTGCGTTGGAATTTTCTGTTAGTTGTAGCCAGAAGTGTCCTATATGATACTCCTGGCACCTTGCCTCTGCCAATTATTAGCTATATGATGAATATAATTTGTATATATATAGCTTCACTCCAACTCCTGGAGGCTCAGTTTCCTCCTTTGAAAAATGGGCTAAAATCTTTTAACAATTATTAAATACTTTTAATAGGAAGGGTGTGTATAACACCTGAAACAGGGCAGACACAGTACACAGCAGGTCATGTTATATGTACTAACACACCATCCTTCCAGGTTAAACCATTTGAACTTAGCATAGACGTACAATGCTTTGAGCCTGAGGAAAGACTGTGCTAGTATAATCTTAGGCTTTGTGACAAGGAGACTGGGACATGAGGACTAAGTGCAGAGGGACCCCTGCTGGTGTTCAGCTCATTGTATCACACATTGTTTCACCTCCAAGTGAAATGATGATTCCTATCAAGGAATATTCAGATTCATGCCTGCAGAATTATTCAATTATGAATTTGAAGTCTACCATGAGGCATGTGTACACACACCATTTTTTCCTCTAGATGGCCTAGGCAGTTATAACCCGAGTTAGAAAGGTCCCAAAAGTTGCTAATCATACTCCAGACCCTGCCCCAGGTGGAAATGCCTTGCAGGCAAAGTCTCCAGTATAATCAGCAAATGTTACAAAGGGACCACATCTGGTTCCTTTGTATTCATCTCATCAGACAGGCCAAAATTTGAATAGGAAATAGAAACCAAGCTTCCAACTCAACCTCAGCGGGTCCCCTAATTTCTGACCAAAACACATTCATTAAAGGCTGGAGAAAGATCACTAGTGCTTATGTCAGCCTTCTCTTAGCCTGGTATATTCACCTCTGCTTTGAAGCTTTTCCAAAAAATAACGAACTTTAACTTTTGAATGGAATATATTTTTTCTTTTACACTTTGTTCTGTGGCCCTATGGACTCACACAAGCAGCTCTATGGAAGTTCTAAAGTTTATTCAATCATTTCTCCTTCGGGAACTCCGTCCTCATGCAGGGTGGTCTCGGTGGGGCTGTCCATTATGACCCCTCCTCCACCAGGCAGTGGACCAGGTCCCAGATGTCCGGAGCATCCCAGGCACTGGCCTGGCCAAAGTAACTGCTTCACGAATGAACAGCTGAGGCTGGTTCTCCAAGACTCTTCTTGGAGAGCAGAGATTGAACACTGATGGCTCTAAGATATATATTTTTTAGGCCTACATAGCATTTTCAAAAGCAGAAAAATTTACATGAGAAAAATCCAGATTTCAGGCTTTTCTTGAAAACTGGAGGATCTGGTGACCCTGGGCCATATCCCTGAAGTAGCTGCGGCTGGTGGTGGAATCTCAGTTTGTCACCGTGCCCAGCACATAGCCCTTGTCACAGGGTTATACTTCCTGCCTAACCCAGTTTCCGCTCTCTAGAGCTACTGGGAGAAACTGCCCTGGCCTGGAGGCCCGAGGCAAGGAAGCTGTCCAGTGAGGGCTTCTCCACGCAGGGAGGAAGCCTGTGCCCAGTAGGCAAGAATGGGACAAATTCGGAGGGTGGCAGGTCCAAGAAGGGGCAAGAGTACACCTGGGACACTGGAGGCAAGAGTGAGTCATGCTTAGGGACTCAGCTGTTTACGCCCTCATAGTCCCGTCCAGACCCTGCCGCCTTCCAGCTCTGGGTCCTGCTCCTCAACCTGTCCCTCTGAAAATGAGATGAGGCTAGAGCCTGGGTCATTGGGTGAATGGAGGGTTAAGTGCCTGGGCTCGTGCGTTCCACATTCGGGGCTCAATACATGTTCACTTTCACCAGTCTCACCAGAGTGCCTGAGCCCATCCAGACTTCCCTGCTGTAGAAGGTAAAGGGAAACTTGTAATCACTCCCCTGCAAAGACCCCCAAAATGCTCTGGCTTCACAGATGTGAGTAGGATCTGAAGTTCTTAATGTAAGCATTAAAACCCCATCAGTCTCTGTCCCAACTTTGCTCAAGAGGGCCTGACAGACTACCCATGTGATTTAAATTTGGAATAAATTACAAAGGCAACGTGCAAACTTTCTATGTTGCTTGCTTACAAGTAACCTGTGAAATGGAGGTGCTGGGACAACACACCTTCAAAGAATGCCACCACGCCAGCCACTTGGACTGCATCACCCGGAGGCAAATCCGTGTTCTGTTTCAGGCACCACTGGTTCTGTGAATCAGGGGATCCAATCTTAGGGCACAGGCAGCTGAGAAGCCCTGATGGCCTTTGGGGTTTTCTTCTCTTTGGGAGGCTGTGTAGGTCTGTGAGTGAGTGTGTGTGTCTGTGTCCCTCCTCCCCCCCCCCGTTGGAGAGCTGAGAGCTAAAGCACTCAGTGGGTACATTTGTAGCTTCTCAAAGGAAGTAACGAGCCTGTAAAAGGAACGGGTGCTTTTTCTGGAGCTGTTTACAGAGAAGTAACCCCTGTGTCATTTTCCCTCACAGGGAGGTCCTTCCCTTGATTGCTAATCGTCTGTGTACTTTAGCCATGTGTGGCTTAAGCCATGGTGGAGGCCCTGAGCGGCAAGGTCCCTCTACCCGCAGCTTCCTTTTAACTCCACAGAGCACAGCAGGCCACCGGCCGGGCCACCCAGGGAGCAGGCACCGCAGAGCTCTGTGCGTGCATGCGGAGGCCTCCCTGCATTCCCCCCTCCCCCTGCCCACCCGCCAGGGCTCTCCACCGGGGCGGCCAGCAGCCCTCCTGACCTCCTGCTCAGGACACCTTCTGGAGCCTTCCACCCCAGGTCAGCAGCACGGCCTCTCCGGGAGCCAGAGAGCAATCAGCCCTCTCTTGGAGGGCTCAGCAATAGCACAGGAAAGCAAGTGGGTGGAGGAGTGGCCACCTGAGGGTATGGCGTCCAGCCTTGCTGCCTCCACAGCACACAGACCGATGCCAGCACTGGCACCCCCAGGAAGGTGTCTTTGGGAGCTGCACATGTGACCCTTGATGGCTCAGACTACCTGGGGTGACTACAGAACATCACTTGGGGTGACTGGGGGCCAGTGTGCCTGGCTCGAGCCGAGGGACCGAGGGAGGAAGGAAGGGGAGGCTGGGGCTAGAGCGCCGCTGGTCTTGTTCTGAGGACCAAGAGCACGGGATTGATGGGAGTCTCACAGAGATTATGCAGGCTCAGGGTGGAGGCCGGCCAGGGGAAGGTGGAAGCAAGGGGACCAGCCTGCGGCTCTCACGGTCCAGAGAGAGAGGAGGGCATGGAAGAGGGTGGTTGGTCCTGGCATGTTCCTGGGGCCAGCCAGGTCCTGCCCCCTTGAGGTTTATGTTGTAGAGGGGCTGCCAGATAACCAATCAATACATAATACAATAATATGCCAAGTTGTGATGAGTTCTGTGAATAGCACTAAGCAGAGTGAGGGCAAAGGAGAAGGCAAATGAGAAAAACTGATCAGAGCAGAGAGAAATGGCTGAACTGGGACCCATTAGAAAGTGGCCATGCTGCTGGGCTTCCCTGATGGCGCAGTGGTTGAGAGTCCGCCTGCCGATGCAGGGGACACGGGTTCATGCCCCGGTCCAGGAAGATCCCACATGCCGCGGAGCGGCTGGGCCCGTGAGCCATGGCCGCTGAGCCTGTGCGTCCGGAGCCTGTGCTCCACAATGGGAGAGGCCACGGCAGTGAGAGGCCTGCGTGCCGCAAAAAAAAAAAAAGTGGCCATGCTGGCCTCCTACCCCCACCTTCTGCTTCTCCATCAGCACAGGTCAGTGCTGCCCAGCGTGGCCTGGTGACAGGCTTGTGAACATACAGATCCTGGGGCCCAGACTCATTTAATCAGCTGTCCAGGGGTGGAGCCCAGCAGCATGTTTGTTCAACAAGTATCCCAGTTGAGTCTTATCAGACCAGTTCGGGAAGTAGAGACGTGAGGACTGCGGTTTGCGGAATCAGATAGGCTGGAACTATAGTGCTACTCCTACCACTTTTCTTATGACCTGGGGCCCTCCGCTTAATCCTCCTAAGCCTCACCTTCCTCATGTGTAAAATGGGAATCAGAGCAGTGCTAGTCTCCCAGGGCTGTTATGAAGATTCATGATAAAATGCATACAAACCACTTTGAGGATGCCTGATTCATAGTGTGGGTGATAAAATATGAAGGAGGGACTCTACAGCGTGATTTGTAATACCTGATTATACTTTATCAAGTCCATGAGTCTATATTTAGCTCTAATGTTTATGTTTTATGTCTTGGAACCCAAACTCCTTTTCCCTTGCTCCCCAAGTTAAATCAAGCCTCGGTGATCCCATCTCACGATCACGCATCCCATCCCCATGGCCAACACTCTGACCCAGCCATCACCATCCCTACTGCAACAGCCTCCTGCTGAGGCCTCCCTTACCACCTCCAAACCACCCATCTCCAAGCCCCAGCCCTGCTGTTGTTTTAGTTGGATTGTGTCACTCTCTCACTTAGTTTAAAGGCTTTCTGTTACTCTTCAAATAAAATTCAACCTCATTACCATAACTCACCCGGCTTCCCCTAATCTGGCTCCAGCTTCATGCTCTGGCCTCACTTTGGAAACCCTAACCGTGGAGTCCTCAGTTGCAACTTAAATTTATGACTTATTCAGGAAGACTTTGGTCCCCCTCTGATATGCTTCCATAGCAACCTTTTGAGAAATTTGTCAGACTTGCAATTAGTGGTTTAATATCTGTGTTCCCTTGAGAGCAAGTGGCAGTCTTCTTGGAGTTGTGGATTGTATCGGGATTAAGAGTACCAATTCACAAGTCCCTAGGTTTGAACCTCAGCTCCACCACTTAATAGATATGTGACCTCGGGCAAATCATTTGGACTTTCTGGGCCTCAGCCTCCAAATCTACAAAATCTATCTCAGGGGATTATTTTTCAGTTAAATCAGACAATAAGTGAGAACTGCATAGAACATTGCCTAATGTATAGCAGACATTTTCAGAATTTTAACTGCTATTATATTTATTCATTCTAGACCAGTATCTAGACATTATGTACTTAATAAACTCTTGTTGAATGAAGAACACTCTTTATCCTGCCTAGTATTGTGGCTTGCATATGTCCAACAGCTTGCACTTAGTGATGCTACCCTTCCAAAGCCAGGCAGAGTCCCAGCTAGATAACGCTGATGTATTTTGTGCAGAATTAAGAACGAAATCCCTTGAGGATGGTTTGGAGAAGAGATTTTTATTTCAGGAGTAGAATGTTTGTCATCAGCTAGAATTTTCTTGGTAGGTGATGATTTTGGAGGAACATTTTCAGAAGGCTTTAGGAGCATTTTGGTTTTCAAGTTCTCAAATACAATTAAAATAATGGAAATACCGTAGTGCAATCTAATTCCTTCCTGACTGCTGGCTGAGGTCTTGGTTTTTAGTGGATAGATGCAAGCTACACAATATAGTGAGTTGGGCCCAACCCACATCTTTAAATGGTTGAAAACATCCATGCTCTACGCCATGTGTTGCCTTCTAGACCCCACACCAGCAGGCAGTTCCTTCTAATCATTAAGGTTTGTGGTGATGCGGAGAGCGTTGCCCACATGGTTCATTACCAGGCTTCCATACGAATGGCCCTTCCTCAAAGATGTCTGGGGAGAAGCGATAACAGACATGCCCCAGCCACATGTTCAAAAAAGTAGTTGACCTTGAGTGTCAAGCTGCACTGATAGACTCAGGGATGGAGTGAGCCTATCTCCTTCACCTTTAGGTGTCACGTTTCCTAGGGAGAGCAGGGAGGGAGATGGGTGGTGGTGGCTGGAATTCCCTTGTGCAACTGAGTCTTGACATTTAAAAAGTGGGATATAGTCATGTAAAAATCACTTTTCTTCTAAAGAGACCAGCATGTTGTATGTCAACACCCTGGTACTTTCCTTCTCATGTTTGTCTCCACACTGCGGCCTCGTCAATGTCTTTGCTCAAAATGAGCTACTCCTATCTGGAACAAACCCTATGCCAGGGTAATTTAAACCAGGGCTTCTCAATCTTGACTAATTGTAGCGATCCCCTGGGGATCATGTTAAACTATAGATCATGTACTTTGTTGTACACCTGAAACTAGCACAGTGTTATAAATCAGCTATAGTTCAATTTACAAAAAATGCAGATTGTGACTCAGAAGGTCTGCAGTGGGGCCTAAGGCTCAGCATTTCAATCAAATTCCCCAGTGGTATGAATGCTGCTGGTCTATGAGCAACACATGGGTTTGGGGTTACCAGGGTTAGCCAGCTGGCTGCCTGTGGGGTGGGGTGTGGGGGACCCCAGGAGGCAACAAAATCCTTGAAATGGTGCTCATTTTATTTATAAGACGTATCCCCATTTCCTATCTCCGGGTCTCCACACCAGTTTATTCACACTCTGGGGTCAGTCACCTTCACCTCAGCCAGGACTGGTAAAAATATGTTTCTGTCGAGCTCGGAATTAATCCAGTCTTCATGCCTCTATTGTTTACCTCCGGAGGTGGAAACGACTTTTCCTACCTTATTAGCTTTGCACAGTCCTCCCAGACCGTTCGTTGTGGATTTTAACAGAGAAAATAAGCAAACAACTAGGAGAAAGGAAGCTGGTTTACATGGATAATTCTGCTGTTCTGTTAACTTTAAAATTGTGGTGGAATTTCTGTTTTAGCTCAAAATATCTGCCGACCTTATTCTCCAACGTCAGCATTTTAAGTGGACTCTCGGCCACAAAATCCCCACATTCGGTTCTAACAGAGTCTGATAGTCTTTTAATGTACAGAACTGTAGGCCAAGATGTTTGTGTTTATGTCCCAAGCCCCGAATAAATAAATAGCTGCATGGTATTGAAATCACCTGTCAAAATATTCACTGTGGGGCACAAAGAGAAGTCTCTCAGTGTGATTGGCTTCCTTGCTGGAAGAATTCAAAGGCTGTTTATCTCATTTGGCAAAAAAAAGACCTGTAATTACTGCATTTTGACCCCAAGGCAGGCAATTACTTCACAAAAGCTCTCCCCAGGAAACCAGACATTAGCCTGGCTAATTAGGCTGACCTCACTCACAAACGCTGTCCTCCTGCACAGGGCAGCTCGGACACCAAGGACAACCCTGCCCGTCACAGGCGATGCCGTGGCACTGCGCTGGGTTGTGCTGTGTTTTTTACTACTTTCTTTTATGTGTTCTTGAAGCCCAATCCCTTTCCCAGAGATAGGCTCTCATCAAAAAGAAGGGGCGCCTGGACAAACTGATCGCCTTTATTGCACAAGGAGGAGGAAGCTGGAAAAAAGAAAAAAAGAAAGGAAAGCAACCAAGGTTGTAAATTCTTTCCCACGTAGGAAATCATTCTCTGCCCTTTACGAAAATGGTTTGTTGTTTCAGCCGTTTAGGCACGTTTCCTACCCCCTTTTGTCCTTGCACATTTTGGGGGTTGACTTCTGTTTGGGTTCTAGGAGGCTGAGAATGTTTTAAGCGTCCCAAGCATGTAGAATTCTCTCCTTCTAAAGAATCAAACATCTCCCCAGGGAGCCCTGCGAGGTGGGTTACAAAATCATCAGGTCCCTTCCCCACATGGAGAAGCACATAGAAGGATGGCCTGTGTGTTTCTGGCTGCCCAGCCCTCAGCCATGCCCGGCTGTCAAAACGCTCTCACTTGGCCTTTAACCCCAGCAATTGAAACAAGGGTCTACACATTAGGAGGTTTTCGAGGGCAAAAGAGGAACAGGTGATTCTCTTCCAGGGCTGCAGACTAGAGGTGTCCCCTTGCCAATGCATGACAGGATGCCTTGGAAGGTGAAGAGACGGTGATTTGGTGTGGGTGGGTCTCCAAAAGCAAAAGGCAGCCCAAGTCAGCTTGAGTCAGCCTTACTTCGGGGTCAGAATAGCAGGGACAAGTCACCCCTTTGAGCTCAGACCCTAGTGACGATAAAGAAAAAAAAATATTCTGACGCTTGTTAATATAGTAGACTTGATTCAGGACTGAGGGAACAAGCTTCATGATTACGGCAATAAAGAAGAGACATAGGGCTCAACTCTGAATACAGCCAAGACAGCTAGGGATTTCTAGCCAAGGAGCAGAGGGAGGGGGGGATCAGTGGATAGAAAAGCACTCAGAGGAGACAGCAAGGGTAGGGGGATTCTTGCTCAACCAACTTAAGATTCTTGCTGAAGGCAGGCCAGAGTGATCAGATACTGGGGATGATCAGATACCAAGGGTGGTGGGATTCTCCCTAAACTGATTTAGCAGGATTCTTGCTACAACAGCCTGAGGCAGGCCCAAGACAGGCCCAAGGATGAGGCCTAGTCAAGAAGAGATTTCAGAGGAATATAAAGTGTGGTCAAGAAGAGTCTTTGGGGCTTCCCTGGTGGCGCAGTGGTTGAGAGTCCGCCTGCCAATGCAGGGGACACGGGTTCGTGCCCCGGTCTGCGAAGATCCCACGTGCTGCAGAGCGGCTGGGCCCGTGAGCCATGGCCGCTGAGCCTGCGCGTCCGGAGCCTGTGCTCCGCAACGGGAGAGGCCACAACAGTGAGAGGCCCGCGTATGGCAAAAAAAAAAAAAAAAAAAAAATGTGCAGGCAGCACCTGGACATTTTGCCTAATGCTCTTAAAATAAGGACCAGAAAAGGAATGAAGCAGCCATGGGCCAGGAGAGGTGGGGCTCTATGGTGTGCATGTGGCTAGGCTGGTGCACTACTGGCTTCTGGATGGCGAAGTGGTTCCAGCTGCCTGGCCAGGTGAGATCCAGGAGGAGGAGAGCATTCCAGGAGGCATCCTGAGGCAGAATTTCCCTGGCTTCCTACAGATGAAAGAGTCAAGATATTTTGTGACTACACTCAGAGCAACCGGCCGGCAGAAGGTCTGATGCTTGCCCTTGTGTGGCACTTTGAGACTTCCAGAGGCAAGTTCCCAGAGACATATGGAAAAGCTAAGAGTAATGCTACCCACTCATTCTTACTCAAAGGCATCTGGGAGGGATGAATAATTACAAAATGATGATGCCAGCATTTTGAATGACCATTTCAAAGGCAAATTACCCAATAAAGTCCCAGTTGCACGGTTTGGCCTTTCAGCAGTTCCTGACCTACCTTTCTCACGAAACTAAACCATTTAACCAGGGTGAGGTGACTGAGCCAAGTAGGGCCTATGTATGTATGCGTATGTGCATGTGTATGTGAGAGAGAGAAGTTTCTACAAGGTAAAACCTAAGACTTATGGAACCACAGGTATCCCCCACTTTTTGAAAGTTTGCTTGAGGTCACTTTGCTCTTACGAGAGATCTGCATTAGTACCTGTTTTTTGCTAACTGAAAGAAATCTGAAGAGGATTTTGGCTTTTACCAAAAAAGGTGAAAAGCAAAATTAGTGCTCGGCGTTTGTTTCACAGCAAACGGTTATAGAGGCAGTGTGAACCCCAAGCAGTGAGAGTGGTGCCGCTAAGCTCCTTCCCCAGGAACGACACTCAGCATCTCAGCATCAAGCCCTCATAGCTTGGGACTGTGTCTGTGAGCCTCTGTGCTTTATCTGGATTTATTTCATGCATCCATTAGCAGGATGCTTCATTTTATGCCATTTCGGCTTACGACATGTTTCATAAGGAACGCTCTACTTTCAGATAGCAGGGGAAACCTGTGTAAAATGGACATGTTTCAAGGGCTTTATTTAACTCATTGATTAATGAGAGAGCCAGTGAGATGTTAGAACTGGTTTAAAGGAGAACCCAAAGAACAGACACATATCTAGGCCATCAAGAATACTGAAATGAATTTGCTCAATAGATGAAAAAGTGACTCCTTCCACAGCTGGGAGGGAAATCAACGGGACCTCCACCCACGTGCAAAATTCATTTGCACTGCTATCAGTTATCTACAATTTACCGAGTTCTGAAAAGCTCAGAGACAGTGAGAGGAGCAGAGACCCCATAGAATCCAATCATCTGAAAGAGTGTGCCACACAGTGCCTGGTTTTCCATTTGAAGACAGTTATCATTTTGGTTCATTTCTAAGTCTCTTACAAGTTTTCCCTAATATGTAATATGTACACATACACACACCTGAGTGTGTTTTCCTACCCATATGCCCTTGCACGTGTTTCTTTTTAATCAAAGCACTCTTTCCTCTTGTTCCTTGCCAGTCTGAATATGACTCTCCCATCCTACCTAGAGCCAACAAATCAGAATCTCTGAGAGGGGACTCAAAACTGCATTTTAACCAGCTTCCCCAGGTGAGACTCTGATGCAAAGCCACTGGCAACCCCCCTGTGAGGAATGCAAGTCCATCCTCTCAAGATTCAGAAAATACGCAAATATCACCAGAGTCGTGAGGAGATGGTTCATATAGGTGGTGGGTTCGGGATTGAAACTTGAACTATGGGCAGTATTTGGAGAAGAGAGCAGAAAGCATTTCAGGAAGTGGGAGGCCATGGGTGAAAGGGCAAGGAAGTAAGAATAAGCATGGGGATGGTGGGGAGAGGCAAGGATTCCCACCTGAGTAAAGCACTGAGGAGGAGGGAAACAAAGATTGGGTGAGTAGGGCAGATGCAGCAGGATGAACTCATTCCAGAGTTAGTGCACATTTTTTAAAGTAGGGAACTAACGTAAGAAAAGTAGTGTTTTAAGGAAGACTGTGGGGACACAGTATACAGCACAGGATCTGCTGTTCCATAAGATGGAGGCATGGCTCCTGAATGTGCCTCTTCATTTCAGTCTGGGAAAGGAGGGTGATGTTTATTCAGAGAGCAAGATGTGGTCAATTTCCCTAAGTATAACCACTGAGAGACTGAATACACAAGCAGGCAATGACCATATACAAAAATAGAACTCTGACCCACAATCTGCACCACCCACTTAGGAAACTGACCCACAGCCAGCCTGCTGTCTATAATGCTTGCAGGAAGTCATACCCCCTATCTCTAGCCACTGGTCCAGGAAGCCAAAAAGTAAACTGTACAAGTCAGCTCAAAACAGCCAGGACTTTATTCACAACTGACAGCTTCCCTGATTTTTGTCTCTGCTTCCAGCTTAAGACCAAAGAGGTCTTAGAGGCAAAAGCCAAATCTGCACCCTTAACCAACCACATAGGAGGCCCCACTTCTAGTTATTCTTCTTCTGGCCTCCCCAGACCCACGGCCTCCAGACAGGGCACACCTGCAGCCTTCCCTTTTTGCCACTACTATAAAGCTTTCCAGCTCCTCTGCCTGCCTTTGAGTCTCTGCCAAATTCCAGTGATAAAGGCTGCCTCCCTCCCTGGAGCCAGTTCTGAATAAATAGCCTTTGTGTGTTCTCTGTGGGTGGTCTTTGTTTATTTCCACACCACAAATAGTCATCTACATCTCTGCTTATCCAGCAGGAAGATGTTTACAACCCACAGACCTGCCAATTTGAACCATGCAACATTACTTCTACCATTAATTTAATACGCTTCATCCACAGGTGGAATATTGTAATTGACATTTATTGTTTATCATTTCTGCATACCGTATATCTCACACATAAATAAAATGATTCTGTTAGGCAGCTGTGGTAAGTAAAAGAAAAAGTAGGAACTTAGGAGACATAGGTTCTAGTCCCAACTAAATACCCACTCTGAAACTCACGGCACTGAATGACTTGGTGGTGAAAAAAGATTAATGGTTTGGTGTGTGCCTTGAGGATCTTACACACTGGAGGAATTTGAAATTTGTGCTCGTAAATCCAACTAAAAAATACAGATGCCCAGAAATGGTTCTGGGCAAGAAGTGTAACAGGTGAGTAGAAGAGAGGGAGAAGTCACTGAGTGAACTTGTCACAGTAAAGGTGGAATGTGAGCAGGATCTGGAGGCTGGATAGGATTTGGACAGATAGAGAAGAAAAAGAGAATAGAGGTCATTCTAGGAAGGACAAATGGTATGAATGAGGACGGAATAAGTTGCATTCAGAGCACCTCGAGTATCCTTGCCAGACTGAGTTCTTTGAGGGGGGAGACGTGAATAAGACGGGAATAAAGACACAGACCTACTAGAGAATGGACTTGAGGATATGGGGAGGGGGAAGGGAAAGCTGTGACAAAGTGAGAGAGAGGCATGTACACTACCAAACGTAAGGTAGATAGCTAGTGGGAAGCAGCTGCATAGCACAGGGAGATCAACTCGGTGCTTTGTGACCCCGTGGAGGGGTGGGATAGGGAGGGTGGGAGGGAGGGAGACGCAAGAGGGAGGAGATATGCGAACATATGTATATGTATAACTGATTCACTTTGTTATGAAGCAGAAACGAACACACCATTGTAAAGCAATTATACTCCAATAAAGATGTAAAAAAAAAAAATATATATATATATATATATATATATATAACAGGAGTAGTGACTTTAACTTGAAATGCATAGGACCGCAAATACCAAGCTGAAAGTTTTAACTTTTCTAATTGTTGCTTGGCATCATTGCAGTTTGTCATAAATCCTGTTATCATTTTACTTGAGCCTGTGGTAAAACAGACTCTTCTTGAGGACTGAAAGAAAGAATACCGTGAATGAGGAGAAAAATTTGACAAAGTTTGACTTGTGTGTGTGTGACCTATTTATCTCTAGTAATACTTTTGAAAAATATTGTACTAACAACACATGTGTTACATAAAATTTACCATTTTAACCATTTTAAGGGTACAGTTCAGTGGTATTAAGTACATTGACATTGTTGGGCAACCAGCCCCACCATCTGTCTCCAGAAGTTTTCATCCTGCCAAACTGAAACCCGATACCCATTAAACAATAATTCCCACTACCACGCCCCAGCCTCTGGTAACCACTGTTCTACTTCATGAGTCTGACTACTCTAGGTACCTCACATAAGTGGAATCATACAATATTTGTCCTCTATGTCTAGTTTTTTAGCATAATGTCTTCAAAGTTCACTCATGTTATAGCATATGTCAGAATTTCATTTCTTTTTAAGGCTGAATTCATTGTATGTATATACCACCCGTCAACGGACATTTGAATTGTTTTCATCTTTTGGCTATTGTGAATAATGTCGCTACGAACATGGGTATACAAATACCTGTTCGGGCCCTTGCTTTCGGTTCTTTGGGGTATATACCCAGAAGTGAAATTGCTGGATCATATGGTAATTCTATGTTTAATTTTGGAGTTTTTTTGAACTACCATACCATTTTCCACAGTGCCTGCACCATTTTACATTCCACCAGCAAAGCACAAGTGTTCCAGTTTTGTTATCTTTTGTTTTTCTCTTAATAACCACCTTAATGAGTGTGAAGTGGTGTCACATTATGGTTTTGATTTGCATTTTATTACTGATTAGTGATGTTGAGCGTCTTTTCATGTGCTTTTTGGCCATTTGTATATCTTCTTTGGAGAAATGTCTATTCAAGTTCTTTGTGCATTTTTTTAAACTTGGATATGTGGGGTCTTTTGTTGTTGAGTTGTAAGAGTTCTTTACAGATTATGGATACTAATAATATCCATAATTAATAATTATGGATATTAATCCCTTATCAGATATATGATAAATATATTCTCCCAATTTGTGGGTTGCCTTTTCACTCTGTTGATAGTGTCCTTTGACACACAACACTTTTTAATTTTGATGGAGTTCAATTTATCTATTTTTCTTTTTTATTGCCTCTAGTTTTGGCATCATATTCAAGAAATCATTGCCAAATGAAGGTTTTCTATATGTTTTCTTCTAAGAGTTTTATAGTTTTAGCTCTTACACTTAGATCTTGGATCCATTTTGAGCTAATTTTTGCAGATGATGTAAGGAAAGGATTCAACTTCATTCTTTTGCATGTGGATTTCCCCAGCACCATTTGTTGAAAAGACTATCCTTTCCCCATTGAGTGGTCTTGGCAGCCTTGTAGAAAATCATTTGACTACATCTGAGAAGGTTTATTTCTGGGTTCTCTATTCTATATAATATTTGCCTTTTAAGGTGACTAATAATAAAAACTAATAATAACAGTTGTGTTGAAGGAACTAAGATGGTGTACGCTACTCCAAAAGAGAAAGAAATTAAATTGCTTTTCTCAATAATTAAACGAATTTCCAGTGTGAGAAAATGCATTCCTTTAGATATTTATTTTTCTCTTCAGAAAATTTTTTTAACTAGTATAGGTTTACAGGAGGTTACAAAAATAGTACAGAAGTCCTGTGTACCCTTCACCCAATTTCCCCCAATGGTACATCTTACCTATGTGTGGTACAATATCGAAACAAAGAAACTGACATTAGTACAATCCCAGATCTTATTCAGATTTCATCAGTTTTACATGCATCTGTCTGTGTGTGTGTAGTTTTATGCACTTTTATCACATGTGTAGATTTCTGTAATCACCACTATAATCACTAATCGCTTCTCCATCTTGATGATTTTGCCATTTCAAAAATATTATATAAATGGAATCATACAGTATAAAACACTTTGAAATTGTCTTTTTTCACTCAGCATTATTCCCTTGAGAGCCATCCCAGTTGTTGCATGGATCAATAGCCCTTTTTTTATCACTGAGTTGTATTCCATGGCATGGATGTTCCAGTATGTTTAAACATTCATCCATTGAAGACATTTAGGTTGTTTACAATTTTTGGTTACAACAAACAAAGCTAATATGAACATTTCTGTACATGTTTTTGTGTGAACATAAATTTTATTTTCTCTGAGTTAAATGCCCAGGAGTGCACTGGCTGGATCATGTGGTATGTTTAGTTTTGTAAGAAACTCCTAAACTATTTTTCAGAATGGCTATACCATTTTACATTCCCATCAGTAATGTCTGAGAGATATCCAGTTTCTCTGCACCATCACCAGCTTTTGATATTGTCACTGTTTTTTATTTTCAGTGTTCTAACAGGTGTGTAGTCATACCTCATTGTAATTTTTCAGGAATGATTTTTAATTTGCTATATAGCAGTTCAACTACTTTGCATTGCTATCTTCTTCCTCTTACTTTCATTTTTAACAGTGAAAACTCCACATTCCCTTCCCTTTCCTTACTTCATTATTCCTCATGGGACTAAAGAAATGCCGAAAAGACTCCTCATTTTCTCTTGGATTATATTGTCCTAACGAAGCCTCAGGTTTTTTTTTTGGTTTTCTCTATTTTTAGTTTTTTTTTTTAACATCTTTATTGGAGTATAATTGCTTTCCAATGGTGTCTTAGTTTCTGCTTTATAACAAAGTGAATCAGTTATACATATACATATGCTCCCATATCTCTTCCCTCTTGCGTCTTCCTCCCTCCCCCCCTCCCTATCCCACCCCTCCAGGCGGATCAGTTTTATCATCTTTCATTTGCTTTCAACATTGGCCTTGTAGTCAGCGGGGAATAAAAGAAGGAAGCAGCTGGCCAGAGGGCGAGGAGGCGGGGCCTGTTCTTTGTGCCTGTGTGTATTCATTTTCTAGTCACAGCTCAAGTTGTTTTGCTTTCCCCTGCTTGGGGAGAGAGGGAAATGGAAATGTACTCACTGTTGTTTAAGCCTCCTGGACAGTAAAACAAAGGCAGCCCTACTGCCTTTTTCCTAAATAATGTCACATAGCCCCTTTGAGAGAGCTTCAAAAATGATCTACACATTTCAAAGACTTCTAACCTTAGAAATGGTCCTGGGCAAGTCTCTCAATAAACATTGATTATGTGCCTACTGTGTGCCCTGCTCTAGGAGAGGTCCTGGGTTAGAGATCTGCATCCTAATAAGCCAGGCTCCCCATCCCGTGTCAGCAGCTGTGAGTGAGGTGGGCGAAGTGCTTATGCAGAGAGGTGAGCAAGCGGCTGTGAGGGCCTGAAGCTCACTGCCTAGGAATCAGGGAACTTAGTGACCAGCTCACCCGGAGCTTCTCAGGCCTGAGTGAGTCCGAGAGTCACGCGGTGTGGCTGCTAAAAATACAAGTTTCTGGATACTGCCCCAAACAGACCAAATCAGAACCTCTGGAGGAAAGACCCAGGAAGCTGTATTTTAAAACAAACTGTCCATCTGTGCAATGGACTGAATTGTGTCCCCCCAACCCCCCGCCAATTCATATGCTATTTGGAGGTGGGGCCTTTTGAAGGTGATGGGGTTTAGATGAGGTCATGGTGGGATTTGTGCCCTTATAAAAAGAGACACCAGACATGCACACACACAAATAAACAGCCATGTGAGGACAGAGAGAAGGTGGCTATCTGCAAGCCAAGCAGAGGGGCCTCAGAAGAAACCAAACCTGCTGACATCTTGATCTCAGACTTCTGGCCCCCAGAACTGACATAGCAAGAAGGCAGCTGTCTGCAAGCCAGGAAGAAGGTTCCCACCAGGAACTGAATCAGCCAACACCTTGATCTTGGACTTCCGGCCTCCAGAAGTGTGAGAAATAAATTTCTGTTGTTTAAGTCACTAAGTCTATGGTATTTTTTTAAGGCAACCCAAGCAGACTAATACAGTATAATTCTTGGAATCATCCCGATTGACAACCATTGACCCAATCCACTCTTCTCATTTGACAGGTGAGGAAACTTTTTTTTTTTGAGTTTTAAAATGAACTTATGAAAGAATGATCTTAGGAAGGCAACAACATTTGATTTATTTTTAAAATTTTCTGTTTCTTCCTACTATACAATGAAGATAATGTAAGAGAGCACAGAGTTATAAGCTTCCTTCTACGAAATTCTCTGACAGTACAGCATAGTGTAGTCGTTCTGCAATGCTAGAAAAACTTTTTAGAAAGTCTCTTCTAGGCTTCTCTTTAAAAAGCCATGAACAATTACCGAAGATGGCATAAAAAAGCCTTTTTTTCCCTATTTATTTTGTAGTATTGGAGTCAGTATTTTTACCATCACAGGCTACAATTTTCACTTTATCCACTTTAGTAAGTTCTGTCACCTCTCTGAATTCAACATCATTCAATACGAAAGTCCACCCATTATTTCAGAATCTGTACATATTTCGTCAGGTTAAAATCCTCATATGGTGTCCCCACACCCAGTTAATGGCCCAGTCACGATTAAGTCCGGGTTCTCTAACTTTTAGAACAGTGCCCATTCCACCAACTCAAAGGTGACAAGTAACTTTAGACATATATCAACTCTGGTTGATTGCCGGTGGCTACCAAGAAGACTGTGTCAGGAAGGACTCTGAACACAAGTCCAGGCTCAGCTGATGTGGCCACCATGTGGCAGGGAAAGCACATGAGGAGTAAGAAGAATCATAGTATTGGCGGGAAACCTGGACTTTGAGTCCAGCTACCCTGGTTGAATAAAGGCGCTTGTCACTTAAGCTCATTGAGAACAGTACAACTCGAAGGTGTTGTCCATGACCAGTAGCATCAGGATCACCTGGGAGCTTGTTAGAGATGTAAATTCTTGGGTCCTATCCAGACGGATTAGATCAGGAGCTCCGGGGTGGAGCCCCTGAGTCCATCCTGCTGCTTTTGCACACTACAGCTTCAGAAGCACTGCACTAGAATATAAGGACAATAATGTCCATGTCTCTGGGTGGTGACCGTGAGAAGATGTTATAAACTAAAACGCAGTTCACAAGCGCAAACTAATCTCCCTCTTCCTAGCAAGAGTCTTGTTTCCATGGGCTCACTCTGCATGTCGGTGGAGGAGCGTCTGCCCTCCCCGATAGAAGTATTTACACGGCATCTCTCACATCCACTCCTCTGGTTGCGTGCGGAACAAATGGAATCCCTCAGAGACCTCCTGAGAATGTCAGGATGCTTCTTCCAGCCCTCATCCCTCATAACCAATGAAAAACTGCCAGGGCTGTGTATTTTTAGTTCAGGACGTCTGCATTTGCCATATCCGAGCCCGCCTTTAACCGCGTGGCCGGCATTGTGCAACTACTGCACTCCTTTATGACATTTTCTGTTAAGTAATGTGTTTGGAAGCTTGAGTGAATCAGGGACAGTAAGCATTTGATTGCTTACATTATTTTGGTTCAAACATGGCTCACGTCCCAGGACTAATTTACTTATTTTTGTATGGTACATTTCTATTTCACTTGGGAATTTGCCACCCCCCATTCTCTCTTCCAGCTGCTCTCCCTTCGCCCACCTACCCCTCCCCTTGCCACCCTGCTTCCTGGGCCTGCCTCTCCTGTCTCCCATCGGGTAGAAAGTTTGTGAAAGGTGTCCCATCAGCAGCCTCCAAGCCAGAGACTCTGTTGTTTGCCACTGTGGTTCACTTGCACGTTCCCACCCACAGCCTCAGACCTGACAGGCAGAGACCACCTACTGCTGGCCCAACAAAGGCCCGCCTTTTCCACAAGCCAGCCAGCCTTCGCCCTTTGGGGGCACAGCTATAACCGTGTGGGTGTGGGTCTGGGCTCTTTTTTTCCAGGAGGCACCAGACCTAGACACAAAGATTGTAGGTTTTTACTCAGAGCCACCCTGGGGAGGAAAGCCAGCAACCTGGACATGACAGAATCAGTATCCTATTACAGGTCCCCTGAACCAAGCTGTCCCCTGCCTACGCCACCCCCATCTGCAAAAACAGCCTGTTCTGCATATGGGATGGAAACTGTGTCCTGGCAAAACACAAAAAGTAAATATTTAAAGGGGAAAAAGCACACACAAGGAAACAAAATGCCTTGCGTTTATGTTTCCATGGGCTGTCGCCAAGTACCTCCCAGCCTCCCCCGGCTTGTGTTCAGCGTGCCATATGGTTTGAGACCAGTGGATTAAACCCTCCACGGTTGTGAAAAACATCAGTCCATTTGGTCTGGCCTTTCTCTCCCTGCATTTGTTGTTCATTTGCGAGTTTCTCACATCCCTTGGCCGACTGCTGTCAGTGTGTTTACAGGTTTTAGATTTCTGATGGAATCTAAAGCACCACACCACCCGGAGCCTGCCGCAGACCATCTCCGGGAGGAAGGGAGGCAGCCCTGGGGCACCCAAATGGACGTTTGCAAACAGAGTCCTGGGCCATGTGTAACCCAAACAAAACTCACATTTTGATGCATCCGTGATGAATAATCTCCCCCCGAAACTCAGGCCAAAAGAAGAGTGATTCTGTGTTTTAGTTCCCACTTAGCATCCTCCTGGAACATTGCTAAACCAGAGGTGGAAGGGTGGGTCCTAAGCAGGAGTGGGGTGGAAAACTGGCCAGCAGTGGAGTGAAAGGTGGGCGCACCAGGATCTGTTGGAACAAAGCCTTGTCCGTTTCTCACTTTGGGATGGGACTGGACCTCTAACTCTTCATGTGGAGGGTATGGCATTAAATAGCCATGAGAAATAAAATTAAGATAACCTATACAAGGTCTGACACTTCCCTACTGCAATTCTGGGAGTGGAAGCACAGCACTAATGCGATGATTGGGAAAGACAAGCAGATATAAGGGAATGCCTTTCCTATTAAAGAAGTTCAGATAAGAGCTGGAGTATGATATGCAAGTCTGAATCAAACTTCCAAGCCTTGTGCCCATAACCTTTTCCTGCCATCCCTCATTTTTTTGCCTAGTGACATTTCTAGAGACAGAGCCATATGGAGAAAATTCCATTCTGATTTCTCACTCGGTTCTATCCAACTCACATTGGGGTTCTGTTTGATTCAGGCCCTGCAACACATTTAGCTGGTTGTGGGAGATTACTTAGCAGGATTCGCAGGCGACTTTCGGCTGTGGATATATGGGTGGGCTAAGAGGCCACCAGATGTGTGCTCATCTTTGAAGACAGAGGAAGACATAACATAAATTCATTGCATTTATTTTTTTGAAGCTTCTAGCCTAGGTTCATAGAGAGTCTGTCACTATCCTGATTTGGAAGTTTCCTGATTTGGAAGAATACAAACTACACTTCTTTACCGTAATAAATCATGCCTTGAAGTTGCATAATTATTGGAGCAAAGGGCTCTAGAGACCTTAAGAAGTCATTTTGCCCACCACCCCCGACTCTATTCTCACCTCTGTTCCTCTGAGTACTAACTTTCAGCCTGGACTTTTATAGGACCCCTTTTTGATAAAATGCCCTAGAGTTGCTCACATAATGAGTGCCGTTCATGAGACCAGAAGTGATTGGACATTAACCCTTGGGTACGTCCTGGTAGCTCTCTACTCTCACAGACTCTTAGCAGGTAACGTTGTGAGCCAACACCGCCAACAGAGCTACATAAGGATAGACCAACGAGGCACAAAATAAAGTAAGCCCCATAATGGGCATGAGAGACAAAGGAAAATACTTTAAAAGAAGTGTCCCTGGGAAAGCCCCATTTTGATCAAAGTCAGGAAGTAGCCATCCTCCTGATGTCACAAAGAGACTAGCAATCTTAACTATGATACATATAAAATAGAAATGGAGCACAATATTCTTTTGAAAAATCATTTGGAGACTACAGATTTTCCTCAGCATACAGGCCTGACCATAACTCATAGTTTTTGATATGAAGTATTTTTCTTTTCCTTAATTTGTAGATAATTTGTCATTTTAAATTTGTCTTTTTTCATTTTAATAGGTACCACCAGATTATTTTCCCAAATTGTGTTCCAGTCCAGGCCCCACCAGCATCATAAGACGTGAGAGAGGAGTTTCCCACACCTTTACTGGCACTGAATATTATCACTCATTTTTGCCAACCTGATTGGCAAACTATTGGCTCTCTTTATTGTTATATAACATTCCCCCAACTACTAGTAATGTTGGGCATATTTTCAATTGTTTGATATTCATTTTCATTTCAACCTCATTGAATTGCTCACTTTCCTACTTTTTTTTCTGCTTAATAATTTATGAGAGGTTATCGATATTAGGGAGATTAATACTCTATCATATGTGTTCCAAATATTTTCTCTAGTATCGTCGTCTTTCTGTCAATATTTTCGTATTGTCTCTGGCAGTGCAAAAATATTTAATTTTTATGGAGTCAGAATCGTCAGATTTTTCCCTTAAGACTTTTTGGTTTCCTGCCCTGGTTAAAAAGGTCTCCTCTCTGAAAGGTTGAAAAACACTATCTTAAATTCCTGATTAGAATTGCATTAAATGAGGTATTGATTTAGGAAGTTTTATGTTTATGATATTGTCTTCCTCCATAGCAGGGGTCAGCAAACCACGGCCGGTGGGTCAGCTCCAGCCCGTTGTCAGCTTTCCTAAATAACATTGTATTGGAACCCAGCCACATTCATTAATTTACATATTGCCTGTACCTGCTTTTGCACTGCAATGGCCAAGTTCTGTAGCTGCAACAGAGAACCTAGAGCCCGCATAGCCTGAAATATTTGTTATCTGGTTCTTTATGGAAAACAATCTGCCAACCCTTGCATTCTAGGATCTTTGAATGTCTCTCCATTTCTTCAGACCCTATTTTACTTCTCTTAATAATGTTTTATAATTTTTCCTCATCTTTAAAAGGGTGCTAATGATAGGACCCATCTTATTGTTGTGGAGATTAAATTAACTAACATTAAATGCTTAGCACAGTGCCTGGTTCATCAAAAGCTCTTGAAAAATAACAGCCATTGTTTTAATGCTGAAACAAAGAGGTGCAATCGTAAGACATAATTCTTGCCATTCTGTATTACCTGTAGATTTTCTTTGTTTTAAAGGCATCTGCTGGCTTATTAGAATTATTTTTCCTGATTGTAAAATTAATATGAATTCATTCTAGAAATTAAAATTAAAATCTCCCCTGACCGTCTTACTCAGAGAAACTAGTGTCATTCTGTTGATATATACACAGTGTGGTTTTGCTTGTGTAGGTACGTACTACCTGTCAAGTGTTAACAATTCCATGACATTTGAGTACTAGAGACATCACATTATTTTTTCTAAACCAAATCTCATTCTGGCTGAGCCTGGTGGGAAGGCCAATGACAGTCCTTTTGGGGCTCTATCCTATGCCTTATATTGGATCAATTAAGAACCCTAGGCTATTGTGCTTTTGGAGAAAGGGGCAGGCACAGTCCTTGCTGCAGGGTGGTCACTGCTGTTACTATGCACCATCAGCTAAAGGCACTGCTGCCACTGGACAGCATTTCCTCACCATGGGTAGGCACATCTGCCCCAGATGGTACCAGGATGGTCCTCCCCACTGACCACTGCCTGAGCCCTGAAGGCCCTCGTTGCCGTTCCCAAGCCACGGCTTAGTGACCCACCCTCACAGGCACCCAGGCAGCCATGAAGAGTGTACCGAAAACTGTTTTCAGTAGACGAAGACAGAAGACTTTGTGACTTACTCAAGTGATTAGGTACAAATTTCCTTCCAGTAAACATAATATTAAAAAGCTCTTTTTCCTGAATTATATTCTGCTGCGTGGACAAAGTGTAATGGTGCTATCAAACATGCTACTTTTGTACGTTTACAACAGTTTGACAGCATGGTGGATTAATGGTGACGTCAAGTGCGCTTCATCTTTATTTCGGTGCCAAGAGGCTCTGGTTTTTCCCAGCATAGTGAATCTGATTGAAGAAATATTTATGAAACGAAAAGTCCATCAAGAAAAGTGTTGGGCAATTGTCTCTGACAACGTAACAAACACAGTGACGACTATGAGTGATTTAAGGATCACAAACATTCCACGTTGTTCACACTCTTCAGCTGCATATTGAGAAAGCTATTATGGCACAGAACTGCTGCCTGTAGTCACCAGGGATGCACCCCTTTTCATCATTCTTTTTCATCCAAAGATAAACTACGTGACATAGAAGAGATTTTGGAACTGCCTTATGTAATTTTACAAAACGTTTCAACAAACTAGAACAGCAGCCATTACATGTTCAAAGGCTGCTTGTACCAAAAAAGCCTTTAAATTGTACCATGCAGAAAATAATGCCAATTCAGCAGGGGTACTAACAACCAAATGTTGCTTGCAGAGAAAGTAGTTCATTTGTGAAACATGCTGACAAAGTGAATCACCTAATGGATTTTGAGAAGGCAACTATTTCATTCTTAAATTTGCTTTAAGGTCCTCCTACGTTCCCACTGCTGAAAAGGTGCTGGACTTGGCATGCATGCAAGGGAAGCTGAGGAACAGGTGGAAATTCCCAGTTAATAGTGTTATCTTAAAAGCCAATTACAGGTTCTTACAGGTCCCCCCACCCCATCCAAAAGTAGAGCATTCCTATGAAAGCTTTCTAGAGTGAAGATAAGAAGCAGTTATCTCAGGACACATCTTGCTAACGGAGGCACAGAATAAATAGAGATAAAGAACAGATACAACACAGCTCAAAGCTCTAGCAACTTGAGGCTGAGATGCTGAGTGCAGTTCCCTGGGGAGGAGCTTGGAGCGCCTCTCTCACCGTGGCTTGGGGTGTGTGCTGACTCTATAACAGCTCACTGCAAAACAAACTCTGATGCTAGTTTGAATTTTTACCTTTTTCTGTAAAACTGAAAATCCTCTTCAGATTCCTTTCTGTGAGCCAAAGCAGGTGCTAATGTAGGTCTTTTATAAAAGCAAAGTGGTGAAAAGTGAACTTTGGAAGAGCCGAGGATGCCTATACATTGTTCAAGTTTTTGATCAAACATTTAAGGACAAAATTTTCCTAGAGTCCATGCAAAAATATTAGAAATAAAGATGACCAAGGGAAGGCAACGATCTGAGTTCTGCTTCTGAAATATCAAGAAAGCCTTTCCAAGCAGTACATACAGCTTTGGTTTGAGTGTTGCTTCGGCTCCATAGACCCAATCTTCAAGCGCAGGAGATGAAGAGGAGAAAAAACTTGACTTTAGTTGGTTATTAATGTTTAGAGCAGGGTTTCTCAACATCTACACTCTCGACATTTTGAGTCAGTAACACTTTCTTGTGAGCAGCTGGCTGTCCTGTGCACTGTAGGTTGTTTAGCAGCGTCCCTGGCCTCTACTCAGTAGATGTCAGTAACGTGTCTCCCCCAGTTAGGACAACCAAAAATGTCTCCAGACATTCTCTAATGTCCCCTAGGGGGCAAAATCAAAAATCACCCTGAGAACCACTCGTTTACAGGAAGGAAATCTTAACAGTACAGGCGTTTCTAATGGCACGCGATAACCCTTGGTAAAGATGCTGCCATTAATCCTGTTCAGCCCCTAGCATCTTCTTCGGAATCCAACACTGACAGATGCCACACACACCACACTTCCCACGAATTCCAGTTGGAAATAGGCTTCAGTTTCGCTCACAGGTATAAGCACACCATCCAGGGGCCCTCTGCCGGTTGATGGTGCTGAGACATCCTTGTTACAGTATACAATCAAACTTTAAAAATTTAACTACTAAAGCTCATAAGTGAACATTGAAATGTTACCTACATTTTTAAATAAAATTTCAGATGTATCCATGTAATCCAGAAGTTCTAAGATGGCAATATGTGACTTTGACAGAATATCAGTTTACAAATGTGCGCATTCAACATTGGGTCAAACTTCACATTCAGAGCACATGTCTGAGAAGAAGCTTCCTGAAGCAGGACCAAGGCCAGAGGCAGTGGGCACCGCAGTGGGGTGTTCAACAAATGATTCTCTTGGCCAGTCCTACGTGGGTGAGCATTGAAGTCGTTTGCAATATGTTGGTCTTATACATGAATTTGTGATGAACTTTCTTAATTAGAAAGCAGTGAGGTCTTATTTAATTATCCCCTTCAAAAACATTTCTAGAAGTGAAAGTATGGCATCAAAAGGCCTGAACAGTTTTATGCTTTTTTATACCTATTATTGTGTCCTCCTTCATACTATCAGCAATGAGTGTCTTGGTGGACCCTAGGTGTTATAAAATTTTCAAAGATCTTTATTAATATGATAGGGGGACATCATATCTTCTTTTTATTATTTCACAATTCTTTGGTTTAAGAAGAAACAACAAAAATTGCATAGTGTCAAAATGACCATCGATCACTCTTCTTTAGTAGAGCCCCTGATGACACAGTTGGATTGCAGTAAGGGCGCATGAGGTATGAAATGTACACAGCTTTAAACTCTAGATTGACACTTGGCATGGTGAGATGCTCACACTGACGGGGATGAGGAAACAGAGCTTTGTCAGGGAGCAGCAGATACTTACCCCCAAATATAAGTTCATTGAGTGGAAGAGTGAAGAAACTCAGGAGATTTTCAAGCTGCCTTGTTTGAACAAGGTATTTAAACAAGCTGGAACTACCCACATATTTAACTTTGAGTCTTCCCAACTCTTTCCTTGCCAAGTGTGAGTAGTTGAATTTGCAAAGCTTTAACTCGTGTGTGATATCACTGATCTGTAATACTTACTGAGTTGCTGCCATGTCTCATGGATGTCAAATGATCCCATTCATTCTCTGAAATGGTCTTGCCAGGAAGGTAACATCTCTATGTTGTGAATAAGGGACTTGAGATTTTAAAATTGGACCTGAGGTCCAAGGCCATTGAGTGGCAGAGCTGGAATTCACATCCAGTTCTGCCTGATTCCAAAATCCCTACTCTTTTATTTCCCATACCATATGGTGTACCAATATCAGTCTCAAATATTCATGTTCCCTCATGACTCCTCCCTCCCCTTGAGAATGAAAAGCCCCTGGTTCTCTCCAACTTGAGTTCAAAGAAAGCTACTGAAATTATTTAATTATTTTGATGACTATTGAACATCTGGTTCTCTTTTTTCCCCTGTTTTATGGTAGGGAAAAACAGGTGGGAATAAAAGGGGAATTGGATTTCCTAGTGCAAGGAATCACAGCACATTATGACAGGAAACACTTGGTCACTCGTTCTTCTCTTAAAACCCCTCTTGTTTTCAGCTTTGTGTTACAGCGACATGACGTGGGCAGAGCCTGGCCCAGGCTGTCTTTTCATGTCCCCACTTGAAAACATTTGAAGGAGTGTAATCATTTGTTTCCTCGCCAGCAGGACTCTTCCTGGCTGAGGATGCACTTGGCCTCCTGGGTGGTGCCTCTCTGATGCCATCATTCAGTTGTTATTTCCGTCTAGCCCTCATGGGTCCTTGCAACTAAAGTCACCATTATTAAAGACTCTGATATTCAAACTGAAAAACAGGCTGCCTCGCCGCCAGCTCTCTCTCGGAATCCCCAGTCTTCCTGGGGCAGGAAAGTGAGCAGCTCTCATCCAGTCTCCACTGAGTACCAAGAAGAGACAGGTGTTTGAGTTTCTGTACTTATTTCTTAAGTTGGATAGAAGGGAAGGACACCGAGCATCCAATGACATGCATTCTAATTCCAGAAAAGTCACTTTTACTCATGTGACCCTGAGGGATTTCCTTAACATTCCAGGCTGTCTATTCTTATGAAGATCACATAGAATATACATGTCTGGCACATGGAAATGATGAAGCCTCATGCAATTGTAAGGCAGATTAGAATTACTCATAATAGTACTTTTCACCATCTAACATACTCTATGTTTGACTTATTTTTGTTTCTTTTCTATCCTCACATTTTCCCAATTTCCCCCAGCCCCCAATTAGAATGTAAGACCCAGGAAGGCTGGGATTTGGGCACTTTATTAATGACTGTATCCCCAGAGCTCAGAAAAAGGCCAGGCACAGAGTGACCCCTTGATAAATATTTGTTGAATGAATTTATGATAATCCCTCTGGGGAATTACCAGTGTAACTTGTAATATTTTACTCCCTGGAAAACTTTAAGACAAGGGCAGGCAGCACCCTATCCAAACGAGTTAAGTGATACTACCACTTGGAGGACAAGAGGATTGTCCTAACAGTTACTTTGAACTCGAACAGTTACTTTGAGTCCTGATTCTATGGCTTTATGGCTCTTTATCCAGTGTTGGTTCCACTGGGCCTGGCCACTCACCATGTTCAAGTCATGGTTCAAAGCCTTCCTTTAAAATGTGTAAAACTCTGGCTCAGAAAATCTTAAAAACTTGTTATAGACTGATCCCCCCCGTCACTTATCCCAGGGAAAAAGTTGCACTTATTGATCATACATTTAGCTACTGGCCACTCCAATACTCAGGAGGCACTGAGTCTGCCCAGGACTTGCCTAAATAGCCTTCAACTTGACAGGCTGGCCAAGGTCTTTCCAGGATCCTAGTGACTAGCTGCCAGTGGAATCCAAGGCTGCAATATTTAGTCAGCATTCAGCTTGTACATTCTGTCCCCTCCTTCTTCCCTCCAGGAAAACATATGGTGAGAACTGCTTTTTTTGGAGCAAACCCTTAAGGAAAACAAACTTTTCATCTTTTAAAAAAAGTTCCAGTAAACCCTTCTTACTGATTTCTAAGGAAATCACTCCAGAGCTTAATTTTGCATTTCCCATCAGAGTAATCAGTTCTGTTACTGGAGAAAGTGCAACTGACGAGGGTTTTGAGACAGCAGCAGGTGGGCTTAAGTGCCCAGGTGCGGGTGTGTGCACGCATACGTGTGTACGCAAACCAATGTATATCGTACATTTATTGATCACTGAAATCAATGCTCGAGAATAGTCCATTTCCTTTTCCAAAAAAATGGCCAAATCATAACATCGCTGACAGCTCAGCTGGGCAACATCTGATGAAGTTTTTGACACTGGAAATGCCAGGTGTTGAAGCTTCCAGCCTCCATTAGCGCCTCTGAATATGAAAGGGGCTCAGTGTGTGTCTGGAGGGGCAGGAGCAGAAGGGAAGGCAAGGGTGGGTTCTATGGGTCTTTGCTTCCTCTGCTTCTAACAAAGGCAGGAGTCAAATGCCAAAGCCGGAGCTAGGGGCAGCCAAGCCTAACACCAGTCCTGAAGACGGGAATGCATTTGTAATTAGCGCAAATGTTAATTATGCTGAAAGAGAATCGGGCCTCAATTTTTCCCTGGGTATGTGGATCATGTCCCATAGGGAAACCCTGTTTCTCTTTTTGTTTGCAGTATTTAGTGCTGGATTTTATTTTTCTCAAGAAATGGATGGAGGCTTAAATAACACTGTTTTCTTGTTCTTTCCCCAGATGTCTGCAACGTCAGCTCCACTAATACGGGAGCTACCTCCTTTAACTTTTCTAAGAGCTAAGACCGCTCTGCATGGGTCCAGGTGTACCAGCTCTGAGAGGCTGCCCAGGTGCCATCCCTCAATAATTATCTGATGGGGAGCTCAGCCCTGGTTTTCTCTGGAACCCCTATCTGTTCAGAAATACAGCTCTTTTGGAAGGGAGAAGCATGTGTTGTTGAGCAGGTAGACTCTGTAAGGCCATGTGTAGGAAGTGGTGTCGGGCACCTCAAACCTCAGGAACTCGAGAGAAAGATCCATGTGGAGAATCTAGCAATGTGTCTCAGGAGCAAAAAAGAAGCACTCGGTATTTGACAGCTCCAATTTTTATCATAAGATATTATACATTTTGGCCTTTATCATCGTTCTCCCTGAGATAAAAACCTAGATGCTTTTCCAAATAAAAAACAGAGCCAGAAGTCAGAGAAAGGAAAGTGTGTGTGTGTGTGTGTGCGCGCGCGCGCGCACGTGCACGTGCGTGTGCAGGCAGCGTATGTCCTCAGCACAGCTTTTGAGAAAACCCAGGAATGTCTTCAGGTCTCCACCTTTGCCTCAGGCGACACACAGATATCATTTGCTCCTTTATCTCCCTGTCCACTAGGTAGCTGGTCTAGTAGGGAACTTCAGTGGGTCAAATTCAAAGCCACACACCTGTGGGGTACCTCCATGAGAATGAGAAAAAAGTTCACGCTATGAGCAGACACAGCCCCTCCCCAGAGCACACAGCTTGGCAAACAGAGCAGGCCGAATTGTAGCCCCTGCCCCTTTTGGGGGCCCTTTGTGTCGTGCTGAAATTGCACACGTGGGTACAGCAGCACTCACCAATTTGAAGTTGAAGCTAAGAGAGGGAGAAGATATGACTTTTCTGTCAGCTTGGGATGCTACCAGCTCGGGCGGGATGTCCCCCTTCGAAGAATTCCAAAACCTGGAAAACTGGTCTTGTGTTACCACCACAGCTGTGGTCTTCTTCAGAGTTTCCTAGCTCAGTAATCAGACTCCACCTGGGTTTCTTTTTGCCTTCTACCCATTGCCTGTGACCAGTCTACCACTTAGTGGAGCTCAGGTGTACAAAAATGCTCCATAAATGTTTGGAGTTGGCTGAATGGCCTCGCGACCCCAGCACTCTCCGAGGATGTATGCATTTCCTTTGGCAAAGCTTTCCCACTCCTGGATTCATCGACCCCATTGTTTCAGAAGACTGCATGCAGGACAGGAATAAAGACGCAGACCTAGAGAATGGATTTGAGGACACGGGGAGGGGGAAGGGTAAGCTGGGATGAAGTGAGAGTGGCATGGACTTATAAATACTACCAAATGTAAAATAGATAGCTAGTGGGAAGCAGCCACATAGCACAGGGAGATCAGCTTGGTGCTTTGTGACCACCAAGAGGGGTGGGATAGGGAGGGGGGGAGGGAGACGCAAGAGGGAGGAGATATGGGGACATATGTATATGTATAGCTGATTCACTTTGTTATAAAGTAGAAACTAACACACCATTGTAAAGCAATTACACTCCAATAAAGATGTTAAAAAAAAAAAGAAGACTGCATGCAGGGGGTGGCTCTCTGAGATGCATCCTGGTTTTCATGAAAATCCACAAATAACAGCAGATGAGGTCTTCACATAATTAGCACAACTCAGACCATCCACACTCACAAAGAACAGGAAAAAAAATTAAATTAAAGCAACAGGCCAGGAGCAATTCGAGTTTGTTTCACCCTGGCAGGACGTCTTAAGATCACATTAGAAGAGAAATAAATGTCTCTAAGGCAAGAAGCGCTGGTGACCTCCCACTGGTCCTGGAGGTGATTCAATCACACCTCCACAAGAGCCCTTCCACCACCACTCCTAGCATCTGCCTCAAGAACCTTCAACACAATTGTACTAGGTATTTTTTGTGGTTTCCTCTGAAAAAAAATTAAGCTCAGATACGACAGGAGGAAACTGCAAAGACATTTATTGGTTACAGTGAATCTTTTCCTCTTCTGCTTAGAGCAACTTCTCTAATTATTGGGTAGTTGATTATTAAATGTTAATTCACTTCAATAAATGTAGTTTTTTAAACATGACCAACTCTGGGAATATAAGCACAGACCTTGGTACCTGTGCCATATTAACCCCTGAGCCCCAGGTTTAAGCCACATTGAAATCCGGCTCATCACCTCAAGGTTATACAAAGTTATGAACATCGTTACGAATAGAGAAGAAACAAATCTATTCTTCCCTTGGGAACTAAACCTTATTTTCACCACATGTTTACGGCTTTAAGTGCTAAATAGGTTGATTTACTTTTTTTAGATAAAAGTAGTTATTCCAATAACCATCTCTTGATACACTGTCTAATTTCCCCCAACCTTGCCCTCCCTCTGGTGTTAGCATTGGCGGGTGAAGTTGCTCTCACCAATAAGTCACCTGAGGGACTCCGAATAAATGGCTCCTATATGTCTTTTGAGGTAGAACTCTCCCAGAGAAACACAATTAGACTGATGACTCTGTAATAAAGACCATGGCCAAGAGGATGGGCAAACACCTCTGGATGTGAGAATCTTCATCATGGGGCATTGGAGAAAGAGGAGGGCCACAAATGATTTATATCCACAGAGCCCAGGCATGCTTCCAAGCAGAGACAGGAACTTGCTGAGATGTCCAGGATGGAGGGAAAATAAGATGAAGCAGGAAGAAGATGAAAGGAGGCCCACTTCTCAGGTGAGAACATCTACCCTCAAGGACTTGTGACCACCAGTGGAAAAGAAGGGAGGGAAGGAAGAAAGGAAGGAGAGAAGGAGGGAGGGAAGGAAGGGAGACAAACAGTAAAGAAGAGATGAGTGATCCCACTTTCTCTGTCTCATGTTATCTTTACACAACTTGCATTCCAAATGGTGATGTCTCTCTTTTTGCATCTTCTTATTTCTAATGGAGTTTTTAGACACACCTTTTTTGTGGTTCTTGAGCTAAAGCCTACATTGTTTGATCTAAGACCCCACCTACACAGAGTTGGGCAGATCCATTTTCAGGATAAGAATTAGAAGAAATCCAGGGGCACATCTAAGAAGGAAGTCAGAGAAGAAGATAAAATGAAAAAAAAAAAATTAGTCCTTATTGCACATAAATGGAGGCCAGAAATCCTGCACAGAATCTTTATAGATTTCTTAAGAACTTGTAATGTTCTCACTGTTTATTATTATTTTTTAATACCTGTCTATTCCCTATAGTTATAAGCAGTAACAAATCTTGAAACAAAGCAAAAATGGCAAAAGGGCTATGAGATTTATTTTGGAGAGCAAGAGAGATATATCTTATTTCATTGCTCTTCTGTACTATCAGGCAAAGAACCTTGAGAGAAAAGCAGATGAAAACAGATTAGAAAGAAAGGCAACTCCTTAAGTCCTCTGGGAGAAAAATAAACAGAGAAAGTGTAAATTCACCTTGGGGAGAACTGTCTCTAGGGAATTTACCTCCGTGATAGTCACTTTCCTCCTGACATCAAGTCATAGAAACTTCCCGATAGACTTCGTTGAGCGCTAAGCATATGTTGGATTATGCAGAGCTGAGCTACAGTAGTTTTCTGTCATACTTCAGGTTCTCAGGACAGCTTGTTAGTTATCACTGAAGTAACATCAACAATACCTGAATTCACCCAAATTAGAATTAATTCCCAGTGAGAATTTTCAGTGAAAGCTACAAATTTCTAACTGCCACTCTCAACCTTTTGTTCTACACCTGTCAATATTAGCTTGATAATCTATTGCAAGTTTCATCCTTATAAGATAATTATAAGTATGGTAATAATAGTAATAACAATAATATTAACCAATGTTTATTGAGCATTTAATATGGGCAAGGCAGTATTTTATGTGCTCTATATATACTAATTCATGCCTCACCACATCTCCTTAAAGAAGAAACTAGTCTTATTTTACCGACGAGGAAACTGAGGCTTAAAACCACTCAGCGAGTTAGCCAGGGAGCCAGATGTGCTTACAGGCAGTGACTCCAGAGCTCCTAACCTCATAAACACAGAACATCTAAACACTAAGCATGCTCCATCAGATACAGACTTTGGGCTGGGTTTGCTGCTCTCCCAGACCACCCACAGTCCTGTGGCTTTCAAAATGTTTAACCACATGGGCTCCTTTCTTCAAGTAAAACCTTGCACGGAAGCCCCAAATCTATATTCAATAGATAAAATTAAGGTTTAATCAGATGGAGAAGCAAAGACTCATCCCTGTCCCACCTCCACTCAGCTCTTCCCGGTGCCTGAGAAGGTTCTGCAGAGCCTTGGAGCTTCTGTGAAACAGAGTTAGAAAACGCTTAACGGTCTTTAGTTGATCTCTTTCCACCGATAAAGTTGCCAGCTCCAGAGATGTTTTCCAACTTGCTTCCAAAACTCCAACGTTTCTTGTTGCTTCTGGGATAGGTTTTGAAATTCTGCACTGGGAATTCCAGGTTTCCCAAATCCTGTCCATACCCCATGCACACAGGCCTTCCTTCCATAACCCCATTCCTTCCAGCTGGCCTGCCCTCCTTGGCATCCCCAAATAGGCATCATTCTTTGAACCATTTGAAGTGAGATCTGTTTTCTCCTCCTGCAAATTCTAGCATCAGAAACCAAGTCGAGTGTGAATTCTCCATAAAATCTCCTCTGACTGCTAACTCTGTCACCATGTGTAATGCTCACTCAGGCCCTGTCCCTTCCCATGGTAATTAGCAGATGGGTTCCACTGCCAGAACAGAGATTAAAGCAATGACTTAAGATACAAGTTTATTTCTCTTTCAAGAATTGTCTGAGCACATGCACCCTGGGCTGACACAACACCCCACAGTGTGGGACCCAGGCTCTTTCCATGTTGTTGCTCTGCCTCGCTCTCTATGATGGCTCACCACCACTGCATCCCCATCAGAATGGGGAAGGGGGAAGGGAGGACACATTCTTTCCTTTTAAAGGCTTCACCCTCTACTTTGAACATATCCCACTGGCAAGATGAGAATGGGTATTTGGAGAACTAGCAATCTCTTTCCACATTTAACTATTCCAAGGAGAAATTGGGGAGAATTTTCTCTCATTTCTTTTACACTCCTGGAATAAAGGGACTTCGCCCCACACATTGTATTCCCCACAATGCCTATCTAACCTGGGTATCTCGAATGTACTCGATATTAAAATTAAAATATTAAAGAATTAATATATAGATATAGGTGTTAGTGAGTAAGAGAACATATTTTTAGAAGCCAAAAATAACCAAAGATAATGTTGAGTTTCTTTACGTCAACACTGAATTTAAAGTTTCCAATTACTGGGTCCTAAATCTAAAAGGGTTTTGTTACTAACTTTTAGAAAAGTTACCCTAAGAGATTATTTAAATGGATGAGACTTTTGCCAGCTATCTTTCTACACACACACACACACACACACACACACACACACACACATCCATCTTATTCAAATACAGAATCTCAAGATAAGTAATGCAAAATTAGTGAAAGGTTTGGAAAACTAAACTTTAAAATATAAAAGTATAATGGTAAACTTACCTTTTTAGGTACCAATCTATGGTGATAACGTCTTAAATAATTCACTGAGCCATTTACCAAGTGACAAAAATTTTGGCAACACTTTGATCCAGGTGATGTTACTATATTTAGGAGTAGGAGTTTTAGTGTACCTTCTTTTTCAAAGAGAATTTATTTTCAAGTACTTATTAAAGAAACTATCTTATTTTATTTTAGTCAATAGTTGGATTTATGTGTTGATTAATCCACCTCTACTTATATTAGATATAACAAATACTACCAAAATTTTAAGAAGCTTTAAGGCAACTGTGGTTAAGGAACAGTAACTAACTACATGGACCCTATTGACCAGCTGCAAAAATATTGTATCAGTTCAGGCTTCCCCAGCCTTGAATGAATCCTGGGAAATAACAACAGCAATAATAAAAGCACCTTCCCTATTGTACTTACTCTGGACCAGATAATGTACTAACTGTGTCACATGGATTCTTTCAATCCTCTAACAGTTCTGTAGATAAGAAATCCAAGGCTCAGAAAAATGAAATGATCATTAGAAGCCCTTCAGAACTGAGGTCAAATTGAGCACATTTATTTCCAAAGACCTTTGCTCTTTCAAATGCAGATAAATCAAATTAATAGTTGTCACCTTGCTGCTCCATGTGTGCTTGGTACTGAGTCCTACGCAACTATTCATAAGAAGGCGCCAACTCGTGTTGCCGGTGTTTGTGCTCATGTCTCATGGCAGGATTAAAGGGATTAGGTAGAGCGTGTCCACAGATGCCCCGCCAATGAGCTCGCACAGAAAAACCTCCTTGTTGGCTGGGAATCTCAGGAGACTCTGGATAGGGTGGGCAAGGCAGTCTAAAGACGCTGAGCCAGACTAGACATAGAAGAAGGCACCTCCCTCAGAGGAGGCCCCCCTGGTCTTTCTCTTGCTCATCTAGACCAGCCCTCCCTTTGGGAGGCATTCTCCCATCTGCCTTCCCCTTGAACTCTCCCCGCTGAATTCAGGTCTAGTGGCTGGAAGTCTGGGCCTCTGGAACAGCCTGAGTAAAGGCCAATCCACTTTCTCCCTGGCTATCACTGCAACACACCACTAGGGGCACTGACAGAGCTATTTTGTGCTTTGAATATGATGTTTCTGGCAAAGGAAGGACTGATCCTCAAGGCCTCTAGGTCCAGCCACACTCAGCAGGAGTCTGGCAGTGTTCCAGCTAAGGTATTCTTCCAGGTCCCTCAAGGAAGTAGTGGGGATTTTCACTTCCCTTCAGTACAGAAAATCATCCAATCTTCCTTCAAAAGACTTGGCTGGGAGAGACTGGCTCAGAATCACACATGCATGAAAATATTCTAGGATTTAGCTCTCCCCTGATGCTAAATTTGCAGAGTAGGACACAGGCCAGCACATATCAAGCAGACTCGGGTGGCTTGTGTCTGCAATGCTTTCCTCAGCGGAATGGAATCTCGCGCAGACCTCCTGCACCATTCTGGCTCTCCCACATGAACCTTATCTTCAAGTCTTTCTCAAGAAGCTTCTCTCTCTCCTTGTTCTGGTCCAGGGTTGCTCAACAGCAGTACCATTGACATTTTAGGCTGGATAATTCTTTGTCATGCAGCTTTCCTGTGGACTGCAGGAAATCTAGCAACATCCCTGGCTTCTACCCGCTAGATGCCAGTAGCACCCGCCTCCCCATCTGTGACCAACAAGTGCATCTCCAGACGTTGCCCAATGTCCCCTGGGAAGCAAAATCATCCTGTTAGAGAACCACTGGCCGAGTCAGGTGAAGCCCAGCCAGTTCTGATGGCCTCGAGCTGCTTTTCCCCCAAGGCAGCAGGCATACCTCATCCCCCCGGGTCTGTCTCTCAACACAATCTTCAGATATTAAAACTCTTGCATGTCTGAAAACACCTGTAATACAGATGTCACTGAGCTTCCTAGCAATTCAAGTTTGCCCTTCCCCACTAATGCTCAAATTGTTGCAATCTGAGTGCCTTTCCTGAGGAATGACAAGAATATCTTTTCCTGGGCATTTCTGCAGATAGCAGCTCTCCCTCTCTCCCCTAGCCCTCTTGTTACTGCCTTGCTGCTCCAGAATGTCACTCAGCCCAACCAGGCTCTTCTCTAAGCCATAATAGAAGGAGACAGTCACGCTTAATGATGTTAACTAGCAACCTTGAGAAGTTACAAGGTAAAAGGAGGGATAGATATTAGCCCTCACAGCTCCCAAACACCAGTGACTGCGTTTTTGTATTGGACTATCTCCCCCTGGTCTCTCCTCAACCACCAGCCTAGCACATTCCTCCCTGCCGCTGCCACTCCCCACCCCAGGAGGGTCAGTAATTCCTGCAGAGATGCACCCGCCCCAGTGAAGGCCAGCATTTGCCCTTCATTAAACAAAATACTGAACCTTCTAGCCTGATGTGTGAATCAACTGCATTTGGACGCTTCCTTGGGCAGGACTCCCACAAAGAGAGTGAGCAGGTGTTTCGGGTGCAACTTCCTGATCAAAGACCAAGTCTCATGAGCTGCATGAAGCAATGGTTACAAAGCCAGCGCGCGCTGCTCGGTCTTTCAGGTTTGTTCCTTCTCAGCATCACACCGGCGACCAGAATCAAAGTTGATGCAGGCTTAAAACATGACTTCCCAATTTAATTACTTCAATGCTGGGGGGCTAAAAAGCCACGAAATTTCCAGTTTTGATCTTTGCCCCGTAGAATCATCCTCGTGGGGTACACCAGTCGTATGAGTAGCAGTTACTCATCACCATTCCAGGAACATCCTTACTCTGCCACTTTCAAAGAGCCAAGTTAGAGCCAGTGGTGGTTTTCAAACTTCTCATCGTCAAGACCCTTTCGTTGCACAAGTCTGGCTGAGGCCTCAGATGGAGCCACACAGGCTGATGCAGGCTGGACCTGGAGCCCTTGGACACACCTTAAGTACCGATGACCTGAGTTATAATCAGAATAATGAGGACCTCGGAATCTGGTATCTAGAAATCTGGTCTCAAAGGCTAAAGAAAATGAGGCGTGAGTCCATGTCTCCATCTGCATAAGTCAGGTCAGATTTTATTGTCACAAACAAGGACAGGTAATGACAAGCAGAGGTGTCTGGCAGGCAGAGGAGGAGCCGGGCTGACTGGTGGACAAGAAGGCAGGAGGAGAGTCCCGCAGTCATGCTGAGTTGTTGTAGTTCCTCTGGTTTACCAGGCACTGGCTTGTTAGGAAGAGGATGCTGTGGGGAGAACACAAAGGGTCTCCCCAGGCCAGGGCTTCTTGGCCTCTCACTGTTGACATCTGGGGCTGGGTGATTCTGTGTTGGGGGCGGGGGCTGTCCCGTGCACCGTATGTTAGCACACAAGGTCCAGAAGATATATATATCTCTCTCCAGGTCCAGCCTGCATCAACCAGTGTGGCTCCATCTGAGGCCTCAGCCAGACTGGTGTGATGAAAGGTTCTTGACGATGAGAAGCTTGAGTACCCCGTGCACCAGGATGTTAGCGGCATCCTGAACCTCCACCCACTAGATGTCAGTAGGACCTTGCCCCCGATCTGTGCAAGTTGTAACAACCAAAAATGTCTCCAGACGTTGCCCCAGCAATATCGCCCAAGCTAGAACCACTGGTGTACACCAAGCTTACCGGGCTAAGAACTGCAGAAGAGAAAAAGCACGTAAGACGTTGTTCTTATCCTCCAGGAACTTAACATCCAGCTAGAAAGAAGTAAACATGCTAAATCAGTGAAATCGTTAAATAATAACAGATCAAGATAACAAGAGATGTCACAAGATGGTATGTAATTAAAAGGATCGTAAATAACACTTTCCTAACACTTGTAACATTGTATTTTATTGAAATTATTTAATTATCTATGTTCCTTAATATGGAATGGAAATGCCATGAGCATAGGCTCTGACTCTGTTTTGTTGACCACAGACATCTACCCCCAGTGTCTGACACACAGTAGGTGCTTAGTACTTATCAGGGGCAGCCTTGCACGGGATCAGACCCGGCAGGAGAAGGAGGACATTGAAGGGGATCCTGTCCAGGTGTCTTCAGGCACTAAGTGGTAATCAGGTGAACTGGGCCAACCTGAAGCTTGACTGTACATGGTCAGGGACTTTTGCAGAACTTTCAATTTAAAATATCTATATCCATCTGCTTTGAGACAGAGTGGAGGGGAGGCATGTCTGTGTGTGTGTAAGCTCAGCAATATGAAGGAAATTTGTGGGGAGGGAAGATTTCGGAGGCAGTCCTGGAAGAGACGTTTTCTCTGTCCCACAGCCCTCCCATCCCTCCATCCCTGAACTCGTCTGTGCTTAATCCCCTCAAAAAGGCAAGTGGATGGCAAAACCCAATAACAAACCCTGGGCCCTCAACTGAGATAGATGGGCTGTGTGGGGCAGGGGCAGAGGTGAACTTGTGGGAAGGAAAAGAGGAAAACACCCATCCAAATCCATTAGCTGGGGCTTCCCTGGTGGCGCAGTGGTTGAGAGTTCGCCTGCCGATGCAGGGGACACGGGTTCGTGCCCTGGTCCGGGACGATCCCACATGCTGCGGAGCGGCTGGGCCCGTGAGCCATGGCCGCTGAGCCTGCGCGTCCGGAGCCTGTGCTCTGCAACGGAAGAGGCCACAACAGTGAGAGGCCCGCGTACCGCCAAAAAACACAAAAACAAATCCATTAGCTGGCCCAACCCCGTGCATCACCTGTTCATCTGTAAAATGCGCACTGAGCACCTGTTCAAGGCTGGACAGCCTTCCAGGGCCTGGGGACCCAGCTGCACAGAACAGATAGAAGCCCTGCTCGGAGTCAGCCAGCAGCCAGGCTCCTTGCTTCACACGCTTGGGTGTGCATGGAATCACCTGGAGAAGTTGTAGAAAAGTCGGCTGCGCCCCCTTTCCGGAGTTTCTGATTCAGCAGGTACGGAGCAGGGCCTGAGAACTGCATTCCTGACAAGCTTCCAGCTGAGGCCGCGCTGCCGTCCCAGGACCACCCTTTGAGCCGCCCTGGATTCCCGCTTCCGCACAGAAGATGCTAACTGGCCGCTGGGAAGTGTCTGGGGCAGTAGATGGGCCAGGAAGAGGACCCAAGGGAACATCTGAAAACACAAGATGAACGGGCCCAAGTGCCTCCCTGTGGCACGGGACAAAGATAGACCTTCTCTGTTTACTGGAAAGTCCAGGGAAGGCTCGCGGTCCCGCCTGCGCGGTGGGTGGCGGCGGTGGCTCCCGCCGGTGGCCCTTCCCGGTCAGGGCCGGCAAGGGAGGGTGGGGGCCCGGCCAGCCCGGCCTCCGACCAGTCTATTTACTTAAACAACACGCAGCCCGCCTTCCGCGGGGCCAGGCCCGGGGCAGTTCCTGAATGGGACGAGACGCTGCGTCTTCGCAGCAGCCCACCCACGTCGCCGGGAGGCTTTCACGGCCGGCCTCCGTCGGAGGAAACGACAAGCTGTGTTGGGGCGTCGCGGCGGCCCAGGAATGTGGGTGACGCCGAGCCGCTGCAGTGGCCCGAGGCAGGCTCCCTCCTCCGCGGCGCGCCTTTCTCTTCCCGGTTTTAAGTCTCCCTTTATTTTGCCTTCAGAGTTTTCATTCTTCTCGACGCTGATAAAGAAAAGCAAATAACATTTTTTTTAAAGAAGAAGAAAAAAATGTTAGGCTGTCTCCCGCAGAAGGGAAAAAGGGGGTTGAACAAACAGAATGTCACTGAAAAGACAACAAACAAGACTATTGCTCAAAGAACCAGATGGACTTGGAAATAGCCTTCGATTGCGGCCACAGGGCTGCATTGGGAGCAGCAGAGGGGACGGGAGTGGGGGGAGGGCTGGGCCCGGGGCTGTGTGCAGGGGAGGGGGTGTGGACCGTCGGTAATTTAGATCAGCGGTCTAAACCCTACAGGTCTGCCTGTGAAAAAGTAGGCGGTTTTGGAAACCGTAAACCTCATTGAAACGGGATGAAATAAAACAAGCCTTTTATTATCTTCCCTTTTTTCTAGCATGTCCTATACGATTCCTTTCTTTCTGACAGATCACCAATGCCTTGAATAAGAAATTGCTGACCAGATTTTTTTCTTATTGCAAAGTTGAGGGAGGGTTGGGTGTTTGTTTTTCATTTTTCTAAAGCTTCCTCAACTTAGGTAAATGGACATGTGCAGAGTTAGATGGGTCAGTCTGACTGGCCTTTTCTTCTTATCTATTTCACTTATCCTTTACCCACTAAATCAGCTATGTTTTTAAAAATGATATCTGATTGATATCCAGATTGCTCTAATAATTTCTCAACTGCAGGGTGATGTGTGCTACACAGACTGAAGGGGAAAAGGTTTGTCTTAAAAATCATGTTTCCATACGCTAAAGATAAATTCAACTTATAAAATAGAATCTTTTTCGAGCAGTTTCAGGTTCACAGCAAAACTGAGCAAAAGGTACAGAGATTTCTCATATACCCCCTGTCCCCAGACATGCAGAGCCTGCCCCCACTAAAAACATCTCACACCAGAGTTGTACATTTGTTACAATGATGAACCTACAGTGACACCTGATTATCACCCAAAGTCTATACTTTACACTAGGGTTCACTCTGAATTTGTTACATTCTATGGGTTTTGACAGATGTTATTTGATAGACATAACTGACATGTATCCATCATTATAGTATCATACAGATAATTTCACTGCCCTAAAAATTCTCTCTGTGCTCTACCTAGATAAATTCTATTTTTCAAAGAGAATCAAGTTCAGTATATGAAGTATCTCCTATTGGGCACTTATATGCCACTCATCTATTAGGAGAGAAATTTCTTTTTTGTCTAATCTTTAACTTTAAAAGGTTTGAAGAAGGGCAATAGCTACTTCAATTGCTAGAATAAGTGCAGTTGACATTTCCCAGAAGGGACGCATGAGACACGTGCTGCCCTCATCACTTGGACTGGAAGTTCAGGTCCCAGTCATTGGTGGAAGCTCAGGCACAAAGGCCCTGCTGGTCTACCAGGTCCACCCAATTCTAAGAAGGATGGCCTGGAGCCCCCAGTGCCCTATCTGACTACTGACACTTGAAATTCTACTACCAGAGCTTTCTTCCATGCCATGAATGTGTCAGGGCACACCTTCAGAGCCTCCTCTAGCAGCATATTTGATGCTGACTCTGAAGAGATGGAGTAGGAGGCAGCACCAAGAGGGTAAAGGGGTGGGGTCAGCAATAAACCTGGCTTACCTCAGAGTAGTCTTCAGACCCAGTTCTACTTGTATACAAATGAAAAGAAGCAAAATGTGAAACTATGGCATATCACATATGTTACCTAGTGGGCACACATGAGGTTAGAAGGCAGAAATTCTGGGCAATATATTGACTACAATTCCACTGCCATTTATCAACTGGATCCTGGACAGGTCACTCTACCTCTCCAAACCTTGGTGTCCTACATGCAAAGGGGAATAGTCAGAAGGCACATCTTGTGAAGATGTAGAAAACAAGTATCTATAAAGGTTCCTTCACTATGATGAATGTTTATACAACAAACTTATTCTTTATTGTTTCTTTTCTATAAAAGAAACAGGTATTTAGATGAGTGCTGGAGGATAGAGACATCTCAACAGATTTAAAGTTGTTGATATAAAATAAAGGAAGGAAGGAAGGAAGGAAGGAAGAGAGGAGGAGAGGAAGAGAGGAAGAGAGGAAGAGAGGGAGGCGGGAAACCCAAAATGTAACTGGCCATGCTTTTTTAATAGCACTGATAGAAGAGTTTTTCAGCTATACCCTCAGTTTTTAGGTGGAGGCAGTGACAAGGAGTATTATTTTCTAGTATCAAAACTCCATTACAGGCTATGGTTAAGAACCATGGGAAAGAGGGAAAATCTTCATCAAGGCTCTTAAAGTTGTTCGCAGCAAAATTGCAACATTACATCACAGCTAAACAATTCCAGAATTTCCTAATATGTGGCCTAGCTTCAGAGGAAATGGTGACATTTCACCAAAACATAAATTGTTTCTTCAGTGTGGCCTCCTTTTCATTGGTTGGCAACCTTAAAAAATGTTTTCTAAGCAGCAGTTTGTCAGGCACATTTTATGATCTTTACTACACAGGAACAAAGCCACCGAAGCCACGCCCAACAGTGTTGCTAGCTTGGGGATGTCCCACACCCAGAAAAGTCCTTCTCCATCTTTGGGGTTGCTCCAGAATCACCTGAAAGGCTTGTTAGGACACAGACACTGGGCACCACTCCCAGGGCTTCCGGTCCAGCAGGTCATGGGTGAGCCTGAGAGTTTGGGTTTCTCACAAGTTTCTGGGTAATGCTAATTCTGCTTGTCTGGAGACCACATCTGATATCCACTGGCATAGAATAAGACTTGGTGCATACCAGGTCCTCAATAAATATGTGCTGGTTTCATGAAAAGGCAGTGTCTCGGACTGTGTTTCTGACAGTGAAGGGTGGAGAAGGCTGAGTGCTTTGGGTTGCTTTGCAGAGTTTCTAGAACTTAGGAGGAATCTTAAAGGTCATTGGTCCAACCGCAGCCAAGGTAGACATTTCCATAGGGCCAGGTTTTATTTATCAAATCTATTCAGTGCCTAAAAGAAAAACAAGAGCATCAAGGATATCAGAAATCTGTTGTATTTCTTTACACTAACAATGAATTATCAGAAAGAAGATGTTAAAAAAAAGAGAAAAATCCCATTTAAAATTGCATCCAAAAACAAACAAAAAAACTTAGGAGTAAACCTAACCAAGGAGGTGAAAGACCTATACACTGAGAATTATAAAACATTGATAAAGGAAATTGAAGATGATTCAAAGAAATGCAAAGATATTCCATGCTCTTGGATCGGGACAATTAATGTTGTTAAAATGGCCATACTACCCAAAGCAATCTATAGATTTAATGCAATTCCTATCAAATTCCCCATGACATTTTTCACAAAACTGGAACAAATAATCCTAAACTTTACATGGAACCACAAAAGACCCAGAATTGCCAAAGCAATCTGGAAAAAGAATAAAGCTGGAGGCATAACCCCCCCAGACTTCAGACAATACTACAAAGCTCCAGTAATCTAAACAACATGGTACTAGTACAAAAACAGACATATGGATCAATGGAACAGAATAGACAGCCCAGAAATAAACTCACGCCCTTATGGTTAATTAATCTTCGACCAAAGAGGCAAGAATATACAATGGAGAAAGGACAGTCTCTTCAGCAAGTGGTGCTGGGAAAGCTGGACAGCTACATGTAAATCAATGAAATTAGAACATTCCCTCACACCATATTAAAAATAAACTCAAAATAGTTTAAAGACTTACGTATAAGATATGACCCCATAAAACTCCTAGAAGAGAACATAGGCAAAACATTCTCTGACATAAATCATAGCAATATTTTCTTAGATCAGTCTCCTAAGGCAAAAGAAATAAAAGCAAAAATAAGCAAATGGGACCTAATGCACAGCAAAGGAAACCATCGGCAAAATGAAAAGACAACCTATGGAATAGGAGAAAATACTTGCAAACAATGCAACCGACAAGGGCTTAATTTCCAAAATATACAACAGCTCATACAACTCAATATCAAAAAAACAAACAACCTAATCAAAAAATGGGCAGAAGACCTCAATAGACATTTCTCCAAAGAAGACATACAGATGGCCAACAGACACGTGAAAAGATGCTCAGCATCTCTAATTATTAGAGAAATGCAAATCAAAACTACAATGAGGTATCACCTCACACTGGTCAGAATGGTTATCATGAAAAAGTCTACAAATAATAAATGCTGGAGAGGGTATGGAGAAAAGGGTACCCTGCTACACTGTTGGTGGGAATGTAAATTGGTGTAGTCACTATGGAAAACAGTATGGAGTTTCCTTAAAAAACTAAAAATAGGAGCTACCATATGACCCAGCAATCCTGGGTATATATCCAGAATAAAAAGAAAACTCTAATTCGAAAAAATACATGCACCCCAATGTTCATAGCAGCACTATTTACAGTAGCCAAGAGATGGAAGCAAACTAAGTGTCCATCAACAGATAAATGGATAAAGATTTGGTGTATATATATATATATATATAACTCAGCCATAAGAAGAATGAAATATTGCCAATTGCAGCAACATGGATGGACCTAGAGAATATCATACTAAGGGAAGTAAGTCAGGCAGCAAAAGACAAATATTATATAATATCACTTATATGTGGAATCTAAAAAATAATACAAATGAATTTATCTACAAGACAGAAACAAACTCACAGCCATAGAAAACAAACTTACGGTTACCAAAGGGGAAAGGGTGGGAGTGGGGAGGGATAAATTAGGAATATGAGATTAACAGATACACACCACTATATATAAAACAGATAATCAACAAGTATTTACTGTGTAGCACAGGGAACTATATTCAATATGCTGTAATAACCGGTAATGGAAAAGAATCTGAAAAAATATATATGCTTATATCTGAATCACTCTGCTGTAGACCTGAAATTAACACAATATTGCAAATCAACTATACTTCAATAAAAAAAAAAAAAGGAAGAGCATCCAGTAACTTTTCAATCCATCCTGCCTTTCCCTTTCCCAATGCTAGTTGACCCTGAGTACTTATCCAGAAATGTCATCCTACTGTTCTATTTCTACAACCAAGAACTAGTTCCATTACAAGGCCTTATGGGTCTTCACATACAACTTTGCATTCATTTCTGATTTTAGGCAAGTTTCCTTGGCTCCTCTATTCTAAGGTTGAAGGGACTGAGGCAGTCAACTGAGATTTTGAGATTTATCCTAAGAACTGAACACTCACATGACTGTGGTAGGATTATCTGCTTCTCCATGACCAATAATCCTCCCAACAGTTGGCCTGATGCTCATTAATTACACAGAAGTTTGTTTACCTGATGAGTACAACTAGGCATCCTGTTTTTCTGATGAAACACAGGGTGCCCCATTCAGACCTATGGGTGGCAGAGATCCAACCATAATATTCTTCTGGGTAATAAGACAGAGATGCCATGTCTCCACCTGCCCAGGCAAGAAGAGAGATGCATCTTCCCTGAAGATATGTTTATATTAACCATATTGACCCCAATTATTGGGCTGAACCATTTCCAGTGATGAAATAGCACTGAGCTATTGATTTTCTAACCAGTTCAACCTAGGTTGAATCCAGTTGTGCCTTTCAAGGAGCAGATCTTTGACACTGAGCCTGAAAGTCTTTAATGACAAGAGGAGAGAATAAGTGCAAGTTTGATAGTAAATCAAAGAATTGATCCTACACCAGGCCGAGGAAAAATACATGCAAGGGCTTGGAAGGATAAAAGGGGAAAGGAGAAAAAAATTGTATTAGATTAAGTCATAAAAAATTACCATTTTGGGGCTTCCCTGGTGGCGCAGTGGTTGAGAGTCCGCCTGCCGATGCAGGGGACACCGGTTTGTGCCCCGGTCCGGGGAGATCCCACATGCCGCGGAGCAGCTGGGCCCGTGAGCCATGGCCGCTGAACCTGAGCGTCCAGAGCCTGTGCTCCGCAACGGGAGAGGCCACAACAGTGAGAGGCCCGTGTACTGCCAAAAAAACAGTCATGAGCTGAGCAGAAAAGTGTCCTTCATGGAATAAAACCTGAAACTTTCATATTGGGTAAACATATTGCATAGTGAAGTTAATATTCTACAACTATAACTGTAATAGAGTAACATGATAAGGAACCATAAAATATGGGATCAGAATATTGAGAGCATCATTCTTCTTATGTAGACCAAGAGGTAGGATCCTGCTTCATGACCAGCTGTGTGCCCTTGGGAATCCATTTCACCTGTCTGAGCCTCAGATCCCTTAGCAGTCAAAGGAGGGGATGGGATTCAGTTCATCTAAGGCTGTCCCTCCCCAACTGCAGTCTGTGACTTTCTGGAGCTATGTACACACCATGACTGTCCTGAAAGACAATATTAAATAGTGAGAAGGTACATGAGGGGGTGGGCAATAATGACATAAATGACAACAAAATTCATCATTTAACTTACACTTTTTCAAAATAGTTCATTCCAGCCTTGATGAAGGAAACCTCCCAAACGTCTAGTTCAAGGTGCTTACCTAAGAGGAGCAAAGGCGAAAGGTAATCATCCCCATTGGGGTGACAGGTTTGCCTCCACCACACACATGCAGTGTTTGTCTGTTTGTTTTATGGATGGTCCAATATTGTACAGCAGAAAATAACGGGTAAAGAGCAGAGACCGGGGACCTCAGCTGACAGGGTGAACTGACACTGATGATGAAGGTATATGTTATGAAAAGTTTCCTGTCAAACTTTAATAACTTAGGTCTTGGCTGTGATGGCAACCACCTCTCATTGGCAATTGAAAGCAAATACATTATACCTCAAAGCTGTTTAACCATTGAAGTTAGAATGTGGTAGTGAGTGTCCAAGTTGTAGGCTCAGTCCCTGCGTGGCCACATGCTGTTGAGAGCACAGAGTAGGACTGTCTGTTTTGTTCATCAGTGTGTAGTTAGTGCCTGCACGGAGCAGATCCTCAACATATATTTGTTGAATGAATGCATTACCTATTTTTACAAAGTTGTGCACAATGCACATGACTCTCCAAAGCTTTAGAAATAGGATAAGTTGAGTGGCTAGCAGAGTGAAAAACTTCTGAACTATGAGAAGAAAAGTCAACCTATATTTAAACAATACTTACAGATAATTTCTATGCCATTTTCGGACTACATTTTTACAATTTAAAAAATTGTGTAATAGCTCCAAGTAGACCCAATGTTTAAAATACACTTGTGAGTAGGTTTGAAAAGAATGACCAGCCTATACTTTCATTTTTACCACCTTGTCCCAAAGGATGCAAATAATAAAGTTAAGCATTAATGGGAAGAGAAAAATTTTGGCTCTGCTTTTAATATCATTTTACTATTTTGTTTAAATCTATTTTTAACATAGAGTACTGATAAGGTTGAGGTTTTCCTAATTTTAAGCTCTTTAACAGAAAACAGAAACCAGTTGAGAGCAGGAGGCTCTATTTGTCCTGCTTAGGAAACAATACTATAGAAGGAAACAGAGGGTATGTAACTAGGAAAGAAAAGGAACCCTTGTAATTCTTGGAATTTAGAGATAACTAATTAATTCTTTTCTAAAATTAGCAGCAAGCAGTCAAGGAAAGATTATCTAAGGACATTTGAAGATCCCAAGGGAACTTTAAGAGATGAAGAGCTGCAAGCTTTACAAATCTATTGCATTGAAAGTGAAAGAAAGAACTAAAAAGTCTTTATTTTAACCAACATAGGAAAGTGAAGGGGGAAAGTAGTAACTCTCAAATTTTAATTTGAGTTTTGCACCAAAGTACTTGTATTCCTTTAAATTTTGCTCTATAATACATTATACTTTAAAAGCCTTGAAAATTCTTTTAAGTACAAATATTAGTAAACATTATGTTTTTGGTCTTAATAAGTTTCATTTTGATTAAAGAAAAAAGTTTCATTAAATAGGAAAATGCTCTGTATTCTAACATCTCAGTCAACCATGACTATGGGAAGTTGTCTCTGAATCACAGAGCTTAGTGCAGAAACACCCATTCACATGCATCAACACAGACAGGAAAATAAAACTTTCCCGTGAGCACGTCTCATAAAACTAGGAATGATAACCATCCTCTGTGCTATCAACATGGCTTTGAAATTTCCTATCTAAATTCCTAATCTTCCTGGTTAAACACACAAGTCACAATTCTGAAGGCAAGTATAAAATGTGATTCAAATAAACATGTACTGAGTTTCCAGTTTTAAATTTTACCAAATACTTACTGAATGTCTACTATATACAGGAGACTTGCTGAACATTTCCAGGGAAACAAAGATGACCAAGACATAGATCTTGATCTTCAGGGAAGTTACAAACTACCAGAGAAGAAAAATGTGTGCACAAATAATATCAAACACATAACTATTTTCTTTAAGGAAAAATTCTTATAACACATACATTTCCCTTAAAGAAAATACTTATGTGTTCAGAACTATCTATTTAGTGTTCAGAAGATGACTTTTAGATGGGCGACTCAGGGATGAAACATGGAGAAGCTGTCATTTAAGCTGGATTTTGACAAGTAGGAGGGCGTTTAGAGAAAGGAACAATAACACAAAGCAATGGAGTTTATTGGTTAAAACTAGGTATTACAAACTGGCAGCCCATGGCCAAATTCAGCCAGCAGATGTGGGTTTTATTTTATTTTTTGACCTGAGCAATGTTTTGAATCTGTTGCCAGCATTTAAAAATTGAGATTTCAGGGACTTCCCTGGTGCCTGGTCAGGAAACTAAGATCCCACATTCTGCGGGGCAACTAAACCCACGCTGAAACTACTGAGGCCACACACTCTGGAGCCCACGTGCCACAACTAGAGAGAAGCCCGCGCACGGAAACGAAGAGCCTGCGTGTCGCAATGAAATATCCCACATGCCGCAACTAAGACCCGACACAGTCAATAAATAAATAAATTAATTAATTAAAAAAATATATTTTTAAAAAATCATGCTAATAAATAAATAAATAAAATTGAGATTTCACGTAAAATTCTGGATTTTGCAGCTGCTTTTAAAGAAATCAGAAGATGTTAACACTGGGTCCACAGCCCACATAATACCAAAAGCTTTGCAGCAGTTGCTCACTTTAGAAAGGTCACACAGCCCACACGGTGAGCCCACTCAGCCAACCTCATCCTTTATGTGTCCCGTGAGTCCCCTGTGGGAGATTACCTTGTGATTCCCAATTTAAAGTGTGAGCACGGGTCAGACCAGTGGTATGCTGGTAAATGTTTAACCACAGACTCTCTAAGGAAAAAAAAAGCCCCAATTGTAGTACTTGGCAATTTCTGTGGTATAAATACTCTCACCATGGTCAATTTCAAGCTACTAAGGTTATGTCACTGAAAGTGGAGTTGGGAAGAGCTACATACAAAGGGCTCTCACAGGTGGTACAAACCAGCCCCAGCATACTGCTGGATAAGACAGATCTGAGTTCAAAGACAGGCTCTCCTGATGAAGTTTCTTAACTCTTCCTGTGTTAACAAGGAAAAACAATCGCCTACCTTGAAGTGCTATTGTGAGGTTTAAATGATTTTCCCAGATCTGCCTTCTAATTTATTACCTCACAACTGAGATTGGCCTCCTGTTTAATCCTTATCCTTATATGAATACCACATTTTTTTCTTTCTGGAATTTTTATTTGGTTCTTTTTCTAAACGTTTCTGTTATTCTTAAATAAAAACCTCAGTTTTGCCTTATTCAGGATCGTTACTGCTCTCATCTCCCTAAGCCAGGTGCTCAAAATGTCCTACTATTTGCATTGTTAGGGTGTGAAATCTTTAGGTGTTACCTCTGTACACTATTTCACTGAGTGCTTGTTTCCTGCTGCAACTTGAAGTTTCTTGTGAGGGATCATCTTCAGAAGGAATTTTTCAGTAGGAGAACAACTGCCTCTGTTAAAAACATGACGCAGTTGTGCATGTCTAGCCTACATTTTATATTAACTTAGGGACTCAGGATTCCCACAGTGCATGAATAATGTGGACGCCCAACAGGACAGGCAGGGGCAGACTGGAGTTTAAATTTTTGCCAAAGGTTCTTTTTACTCCCCCATCTTGAATGAGCAACCTTTCCTTGTCACAGCCCACAGCCAGGGAACAGAGTTTTTCTCTAGTGGTGGAGGACAGTCCTTAGAGATGTCTGGCTTGGTGCAGGGGGCTCACTTCCAGCTCCCAACCCTGCCTGGACCTAAGACCCTCCCCACTATGGAGCATTCTTGGGTCCAGTCCTCTCATTGACCCAGAAGTTAGGTCCTGCTCACCACTTTGGCTTTGCTTCTAGCACCTGGGATTTCCCTTTCTAAACTTCTGAGCTCCCTATAAATTTTTGTGTTAAATTTGTTATATTTAGGCAGCAGGAGGGGACTGTGAACTGGATGTCTGTGAGGAATAAGTGAAATGGTGTAGGTGAGGTACCTAGGAGAGCTCCCGACACACACTAGGTGCTCCATAACTGGGGATTATCCTCATGGAGACAGGACAGGCTGCAGGACAGTTTGGTTTGCAGGAACACAGGGCCATAAAGGGGGGCCCAAGGATAAGACTGAAAAGAGGAATCTCATCCAGATCATAGGATATCAGAGGCCATGCTCAGGACTTCAGATGATCGTCTCAGACAAGAGGGCCCATGGAAGAGTTTTGAACAGGAAAAGGATTAGAGTTCTGCCTTTAGAATTTGACTCCGGAAGCAGAATCAAAAAAGTTAATTAGGAGGCTCTTGCCACAGGAAAAGGAAGAGGTCATGGGAATCTGAGTTAGGGGCCTAGGTGTGGGGACCAAAACAAGGGATGAGATGCAGAATCAATACATTCTGAAGCCTGATTGGCTGTGGATTATTAACAGGAGTCCATGCATATAGGAGGATACAAAAGTGAGGACCTTAAAATTGATTTATTTGGCTGAAGTCAGATCTTCTTTATTCTGGATAGGAAAAAAAAGGGTGGTGGGAGGGAGCAGAGGCTGGTGAGGAAGCTAAAACAACCTTGAGTTCCCAGTGGACTTATAGATAGTAAGTGACAGGCCCGCTGGGCACAAGCCCTTCCATTGCGCCTCTTCCATTGGAGGCTGACCTGTGGCAACACAAGATTTAGAGTTCCTGTTGGGTTTGGGTAACGGGGAGCCCCAGAGGGGCCGGCAGGAGGGAAGAGAGTGAGCTTTGGCATATATTCTCACCTTCTCCCCCTCCCCCAATGGGGTTGCTTCAGGCTGTCTACTCCCCACAGCTGCAGCCTCCTGTCAGGAAGGGCCCCTCTTTAGCACTCTAGTTTCTTGTAACAGGTCCTATCCTCATACATCAGGTCTCCGTTACCAGGCTCAGGTCCTGCACTATGCCTTGTGGTTTCCCTACAGGGTGCCCACATCTTTGTAAATAGCCCCTTTTAAATTTTTCAAGAGGAGAGAGCCACATATATATATATATATATATATATTTTTTTTTGGCAGTACACGGGCCTCTCACTGCTGTGGCCCCTCCCGCCGCGGAGAACAGGCTCCGGACGCGCAGGCCCAGAGGCCACGGCCCACGGGCCCAGCCGCTCCGCGGCACATGGGATCCTAAGGGACCAGGGCACGAATCCGTGTCCCCTGCATCAGCAGGCGCACTCCCAACCACTGTGCCACCAGGGAAGCCCCACAGATATAATTTTGACCAGCTTCTGAACTTTATCAAAGAGGAAACTGGAGCTGACACAGTGACTTGCACAAAACAAGTTGATGGCAAAGGAGGAACTAAGTAGAACACAGGTGTCTTGAATCTCCATCCAGAGTTCTCCATCCCACCCATGAGCCCTGGACTCCATAGTGATGGCATCTTTCTTCCAGAGCCATGGGTGAGGCCATTGTGTGTGTACACCTACACACACATACGTACACACACAGACACACTCACAATTATAGGCAGTCAATCACGTGAATGAGGTCATAAAAAGCCTTCCAGGGAAAATAAAACTTAGGCGCATCCCAAGGGGTGTGTAGAAAAGGAGAGTAGACGCCGCACCGTTTGCCACACTGATATTGGAGAGGCTTATGGACTGACTGCAGCTCAGCCTCAGGCCTCTCCTTGTACCAGCTGGTGGTATCACCTCCTCCCCTCACCGTTTCCCAGAGTCACTGGGAGTGAGTTCAGGGTCCAGTGGTTATGATAACCATCTTTTCAAATCCCTAACTGGGATACATGGTTCAACACAGACCCATGGGGTAACTTCCAGCTACAAGAGACAGGATGGGAGATGTGCTTTGAACACTGATATTTTCAGACTTCTGGACATCTCAATGGTATACGAAGGAAAGAGGATAAAACATGGGATACTGGGATCAAACCCAAAAATTCAGAACCTGCTAGAGGCAGGGAAAAATTGGAGGAGGGAAAGGAGGGGATTAAAACAAGGCTAGGTGAGTGCTATATTTTTTTCTAACCTTAAAAATATATCTGGAGAACAGAGCTCACTTTTCCACAGAGCTGGAACTCCCGGCTCGGGGTCTCTTCCCTCCGCCCTCACGGAACTGCCCCGGAGCCCGAGGGGAGGGCGGCCTCACTGAGGATGCCGGCTCTGGAGGGGGCCCAGCGGCCGAAGCCGCGACAGTCCTGGGGACCGCGGGCCGGAATCTTCGTACCTGGGAGTTGAGGAAGATGGTGGAAGAGTAAGACAGGAGATCACCTTCCTCCCCACAAATACATTGGAAATACATCTACATGTGGAACAACTCCTACAGAGCACCTAACTGAACGCTGGCAGAAGACCTCAGAGCTCCAAAAAGGCAAGAAACTCCCCACGTACCTGGGTAGGGCAAAAGAAAAAAGAATAAACAGAGACAAAAGAATAGGGACGGGACCTGCACCGGTGGGAGGGAGCTGTGAAGGAGGAAAGGTTTCCACACACTAGAAGCCCCTTCGCGGGCGGAGACTGCGGATGGCGGAGGGGGAAGATTCAGAGCCACGGAGGAGAGCGCAGCCACAGGGGTGCGGAGGGCAAAGCAGAGAGATTCCCTCACAGAGGATTGGTGCTGACTAACACTCACCAGCCCGAGAGGCTTATCTACTCACCCGCTGGGGCGGTCGGGGCTGGGAGCTGAGGCTCGGGCTTCAGAGGTCAGATCACAGGGAGAGGACTGGGGTTGGCTGCATGAACACAGCCTGGCCGGGAGGGAGTACGGGAAAAAGTCTGGAGCTGCGTAAGAGGCAAGAGACTTTTTCTTGCCTCTTTGTTTCCTGGTGCGCGAGGAGAGGGGATTAGGAGCACTGCTTAAAGGAGTTCCAGAGACGGGCGCGAGCCGCGGCTATCAGCACGGATCCCACAGATGGTCATGAGACGCTAAGGGTGCTGCTGCCGCCACCAAGAAGCCTGTGTGCGAGCACAGGTCACTATCCCCACCTCCCCTCCCAGGAGCCTGTGCAGCCCGCCAGTGCCAGGGTCCCGGAATCCAGGGACAACTTCCCCGGGAGAACACACAGCGCACCTCAGGCTGGTGCAACGTTACGCCAGCCTCTGCCGCTGCAGGCTCACCCCACACTCCGTACCTCTCCCCCTACCCCCCCCCCCAGCCTGAGTGATCCAGAGCTCCTGAATCAGCTGTTCCTTTAACCCCGTCCTGTCTGAGCGAAGAACAGACGCCCTCAGGCGACCTACATGCAGAGGCGGGGCCAAATCCAAAGCTGAACCCCGGGAGCTGTGTGAACAAAGTAGACAAAGGGATATCCCTCCCAGCAGCCTCAGGAGCACTGGATTAAATGTTCACAATCAGGGCTTCCCTGGTGGTGCAGTGGTTGAGAGTTCGCCTGCCGATGCAGTGGACACGGGTTCGTGCCCCGGTCCGGGAAGATCCCACATGCCACGGAGTGGCTAGGCCTGTGAGCCATGGCCGCTGAGCCTGCGCATCCGGAGCCTGTGCTCCGCAACGGGAGAGGCCACAGCAGTGAGAGGCCCGCGTACCGCAAATAAATAAATAAATAAATCTCCACAATCAACTTGATGTACCCTGCATCTCTGGAATACCTGAATAGACAACAAACCATCCCAAAATTGAGGCAGTGTACTTTGGGAGCAACTGTAGACTTGGGATTTGCTTTCTGATCTAATTTGTGTCTGGTTTTATGTTTATCTTAGTTTAGTATATAGAGCTTATTATCATTGGTAGATTTGTTTATTGAATGGTTGCTCTCTTACTTTTTGTTTTCTTATATATAGATATTTTTTTCCTTTTTCTCTTTTTGTGAGTGTGTATGTGTATGCTTCTTTGTGTGACTTTGTCTGTATAGCATTGCATTTACCATTTGTCCAAGGGATCTGTCTGTCCATTATTTTTTTTGACTGTTGTTTTTGTTTTTTTGGTTTCTTTTTGTTTTCTTACTAAACTTTTTAGTGCTTGCTATCATTGGTGGATTTCTTTTTTGGTTTGGTTGCTCTCCTTTTTCTTTCTTTTATTTTATTAAATTTTAATTTTTTACTATAATACTTTTATTTTATTTTATTTTATTTTTTCTTCCTTTCTTTCTTTTTCTCTCCCTATTCTTCTAAGCCGTGTGACTGACAGGGTCTTGGTGCTCCAGCTGGGTGTCAGGCCTGTGCCTCTGAAGGGGGAGAGCCAAGTTCAGGACATTGCTCCACCAGAGACCTCCCAGCTCCATGTAATATCAAACTATGAAAGCTCCCTGGATTCTCCGTCTCAACTCTAAGAACCAGCTCCACTCAACGACCAGAAAGCTACAGTGCTGGACACCCTATTCCAAACAACTAGCAAGACAGGAACAAAACCCAACCCATTAGCATAAAGGCTGCCTAAAATCATAATAAGGTCACAGACACCCCAAAACCCACCACCGGACATGGTCCCGCCCAACAGAGAGACAAGATCCAGCCTCATCCACCAGAACACAGGACCTAGTGCCCTCCACCAGGAAGCCTACACAACCCACTGAACCAACCTTAGCTACTGGGGGCAGACACCAAAAACAAAGGGAACTACAAACCTGCAGCCTGTGAAAAGGGGAACCCAAACACAATAAGTTAAGCAAAATGAGAAGACAGAGAAACACAACAGATGAAGGAGGAAGGTAAAAACCCACCAGAACAAACAAATGAAGAGGAAATAGGCAGTCTACCTGAAAAAGAATTCAGAGTAATGATAGTAAAGATGATCAAAAATCTTGGAAATAGAATGGAGAAAACACAAGAAACGTTTAACAAGTACCTAGAAGAACTAAGGAGCAAGCAAACAGTGATGAACAACACAATAAATGAAATTAAAAATTCTTTAGAAGGAATCAATAGCAGAATAACTGAGGGAGAAGAACGGATAAATGACCTAGAAGATAAAATAGTGGAAATAACTACTACAGAGCAGAATAAAGAAAAAGGAATGAAAAGAATTGAGGACAGTGTCAGAGACCTCTGGGACAACATAAAATGCATCAACATTCGAACTACAGGGATCCCAGAAGAAGAAGAGAAAAACAAAATGGGACTGAGAAAATAATTGAAAAGATTATAGTTGAAAACTTCCCTAATATGGGAAAGGAGTAGTCAATCAAGTCCAGGAAGCACAGAGAGTACCATACAGGATAAATCCAAGGAGAAACACGCCAAAACACACACTAATCAAACTATCAAAAATTAAATACACAGAAAAAATATTAAAAGCAGCAAGGGAAAAACAACAAAATAACATACAAGAGAATCCCCATAAGGTTAACAGCAGAAACTCTGCAAGCCAGAAGGGAGTGGCAGGACATATTTAGAGTGATGAAAGGGAAAAACCTATAACCAAGATTACTCTACCCAGCAAGGATCTCATTCAGATTCGATGGAGAAATTAAAACATTTATAGACAAGAAAAAGCTAAGAGAATTCAGCACCACCAACCAGCTTTACAACAAATGATAAAGGAACTTCTCTAGGCAGGAAAGACAAGAGAAGGAAAAGGCCTACAATAACAAACCCAAAACAATTAAGAAAATGGTAATAAGAACATACATATCTATATGTACCTTAAATGTAAATGGAGTAAATGCTCCAACCAAAAGATATAGACTGGCTGAATGGATACAAAAACAAGACCTGTATATATGCTGTCCACAAGAGACCCACTTCAGACCTGGGGACACATACAGACTGAAAGTAAGGGGATCAAAAAAGATATTCCATGCAAATGGAAATCAAAAGAAAGTTGGAGTAGCACTTCTTATATCAGAAAAAATAGACTTTCAAATAAAGAATATTATAATAGACAAAGAAGGACACTACATAATGATCAAGGGATAAATCCAAGAAGAAGATATAAAAAATGTAAATATTTATGCACCCAACATAGGAACACCTCAATACTTAAGGCAAATACATGCTAACAGCCATAAAAGGGGAAATCAACAGTAACACAATCATAGTAGGGGACTTTAACACCCCACTTTCACCAATGAACAGATCATCCGAAATGAAAATAAATAAGGAAGCCCAAGATTTAAATGATACATTAAGCAAGATGGACTTAATTGATATTTATAGGACATTCCATCCAAAAACAACAGAATACACTTTCTTCTCAAGTGCTCATGGAACATTCTCCAGGATAGATCATATCTTGGGTCACAAATCAAGCCTTGGTAAATTTAAGAAAATTGAAATTGTATCAAGTATCATTTCTGACCACAACACTATGAGACTAGATATCAATTACAGGAAAAGATCTGTAAAAAATAAAACACATGGAGGTTAAACAATACACTACTGAATAACCAAGGGATCACTGAAGAAATCAAAGAGGAAATCAAAAAATACCTAGAAACAAATGACAATGAAAACACGATGACCCAAGACCTATGGGATGCAGCAAAAGCAGTTCTAAGAGGGAAGTTTATAGCAATACAAGCCTACCTCAAGAAACAAGAGACATCTCAAAGAAATAACCTAACCTTTCACATAAAGCAATAAGAGAAAGAAAAACAAAAAAAAACCCCATGGTCAGCAGAAGGAAAGAAATCATAAAAATCAGATCAGAAATAAATGAAAAAGAAATGAAGGAAACGATAGCAAAGATCAATAAAACTAAAAGCTGGCTCTTTGAGAAGATAAACAAAATTGATAAACCATCAGCCAGACTCATCAAGAAAAAAAAGGAGAAGACTCAAATCAATAGATTTAGAAATGAGAATGAAGTAACAACTGACACTGCAGAAATACAAAGGATCATGAGAGATTATTACAAGCAACTATATGCCAATAAAATGGACAACCTGGAAGAAATGGACAAATTCCTAGAAATGCATAACCTTCTGAGACCAAACCAGGAAGAAATAGAAAATATAAACAGGGGCTTCCCTGGTGGCACAGTGGTTGAGAGTCCACCTGCCGATGCAGGGCTCACGGGTTCGTGCCCCGGTCCGGGAAGATCCCACATGCCACAGAGCAGCTGGGCCCGTGAGCCATGGCCGCTGAACCTGCGCGTCTGGAGCCTGTGCTCCGTAACGGGAGAGGCCACAACAGTGATAGGCTTACGTGCCGCAAAATAAATAAATAAAATAAATAAATATATATATAAACAGACCAATCACAAGCACTGCAATGGAGACTATGATTAAAAATCTTCCAACAAACAAAAGCCCAGGACCAGATGGCTTCACAGGTGAGTTCCATCAAACATTTGGGGAAGAGCTAACACCTATCTTTCTCAAACTCTTCTAAAACATAGCAGAGGGAGGAACACTCCCAAACTCATTCTACAAGGCCACAATCACCCTGATACCAAAACCAGATAAAGATGTCATAAAGAAAGAAAACTACAGTCCAATATCACTGATGAACATAGATGCAAAAATCCTCAACAAAATACTAGAAAACAGGGCTTCCCTGGTGGTGCAGTGGTTGAGAGTCCCCTGCCGATGCAGGGGACATGGGTTCATGCCCCAGTTTGTGAAGATCCCACGTGCCGTGGAACAGCTGTGCCTGTGAGCCATGGCCGCTGAGCCTGCGCGTCCGGAGCCTGTGCTCTGCAACGGGAGAGGCCATAACAGTGAGAGGCCCGTGTACTGCAAAAAAAAAAAAAAAAAAAAAAAAAAAAAAAAATACTAGCAAACAGAATCCAACAGCACATTAAAAGTATCATACACCATGATCACGTGGGGTTTATCACAGGAATGCAAGGATTCTTCAATATATTCAAATCAATCAATGTGATAAACCATACTAACAAATTGAAGGAGCAAAAACCTATGATCATCTCAATAGATGCAGAAAAAGCTTTGGACAAAATTCAACACCCATTTATGAAAAAAACCCTCCAGAAAGTAGGCACAGAGAGAACTTTCCTCAATGTAATAAAGGCTATATATGACAATCCCACAGGCAACATCATTCTCAATTGTGAAAAACTGAAACCATTTCTTCTAAGACAGGAACAAGACAAGGTTGTCGACTCTCACCACTATTATTCAACATAGTTTTGGAAGTTTTAGTCACAGCAATCAGAGAAGAAAAAGAAATCAAAGGAATCCAAATCGGAAAAGAAGAAGTAAAGCTGTCACTGTTTGCAGATGTTATGATACTATACATAGAGAATCCTATAGATGCTACCAGAAAACTACCTGAGCTAATCAATGAATTTGGTAAAGTAGAAGGATACAAAATTAATGCACAGAAATCTCTTGCATTCCTACACACTAACAGCAAAAAATCTGAAAGAGAAATTAAGGAAACACTCCCATTTACCATTGCAACAAAAAGAATAAAATACCTAGGGATAAACCTACCTAAGTAGACAAAAGACCTGTATGCAGAAAACTATAAGACTCTGGTGAAAGAAATTTAAGACAATACAAACAGATGGAGAGACATACCATGTTCTTGGATTGGAAGAATCAACATTGTGAAAATGACTGTACTACCCAAAACAATCTACAGATTCAGTGCAATCCCTAACAAACTACCAATGGCATTTTTCACAGAACTAGAACAAAAAACTGCACAATTTGTATGGAAAAGCAAAAGACCCCAAATAGCCAAAGCAATCTTGAGAAGGAAAAACGGAGCTGGAGGAATCAGGCTCCCAGACTTCAGACTATACTCCCAAGTTACAGTAATCAAGATAGTATGGTACCGGCACAAAAACAGAAATATGGATCAATGGAAGAGGATAGAAACTCCAGAGATAAACCCATGCACATATGATCACCATATCTTTCATAAAGGAGGCAAGAATATACAATGGAGAAGAGACAACCTCTTCAATATGTGGTGCTGGGAAAACTGGACAACTACACATAAAAGGATGAAATTAGAACACTCCCTAACACCATACACAAAAATAAACTCAAAATGGATTAAAGACCTAAATGTAAAGCCAGACACTATCAAACTCAGAGGAAAACATAGGCAGGACACTCTAGGACATAAATCACAGCAAGATCCTTTTTGACCCACCTCCTAGAGAAGTGGAAATAAAAACAAAAATAAACAAATGGGACCTAATGAAACTTAAAAGCTTTTGCACAGCCAAGGCTACCATAAACAAGATGAAAAGACAACCCTCAGAATGGGAGAAAATATTTGCAAATGAAGCAACTGACAAAGGATTTATCGCCAAAATTTTCAAGCAGCTCATGCAGCTCAATATCAAAAAGAAAAAAGAAAAAAAAACCCAATCAAAAATGGGTGGAAGACCTAAATAGACATTTCTCCAAAGATATACCAGGTAGCCAACAAACACATGAAAGGATGCTCAACATCACTAATCATTAGATAAATGCAAATCAAAACTACAATGAGGTATCACCTCACACCAGTCAGAATGGCCATCATCAAAAAATCTACAAACAATAAATGCTGGAGAGGGTGTGGAGAAAAGGGAACACTCTTGCACTGTTGGATGGGAATGTAAATTGTTACAGTCACTATGGAGAACAGTATGGAGGTTCCTTAAAAAACTAAAAATATAACTACCATATGCCCCAGCAATCCCACTACTGGGCATATACCCTGAGAAAACCATAATTCAAAAGGAGTCATGTTTCACAACGTTCGTTGCAGCTCTCTTTACAATAGCCAGGAAATGGAAGCAACCAAAGTGTCCATTGACAAATGAATGGATAAAGAAGATGTGGCACATATACGCAATGGAATATTACTCAGCCATAAAAAGAAATGAAATTGACTTATTTGTAGTGAGGTAGATGGACCTAGAGTCTGTCATACAGAGTGAAGTGAGCCATAAAGAGGAAAACAAATGCCATATGCTAACACATATATATGGAATCTTAAAAAAAAATTGTTCTGAATAACCTAGGGACAGGACAGAAATAAAGTCACAGATGTAGAGAATGAACTTGAGGACACAGGGAGAGGGAAGGGTGTGCTGGGTTGAAGTGAGAGAGTGTTATGGACTGATATACACTACAAAATGCAAAATAGGTAGCTAGTGGGATGCAGCCACATAGCACAGGGAGATCAGCTCAGTGCTTTGTGCCCACCTAGAGGGGTGGGACAGGGAGACTCAAGAGGGAGGAGATATGGGGTTATATGTATATGTATAGCTGATTCACTTTGTTATACACCAGAAACTAACACACCATTGTAAAGCAATTATACTCCAATAAAGATGTTAAAAAAAAAAGAATGCATGTATCCACATCTACTTCTGCAGGTGTTTAATCATATTTATGTGAGTAAAATGTTGGAAGAATTCTTGAAGATAATCCTTTGTGGTGAAGTATCCTGGGAAATTCTCTCATGTAAAGAAAGCTTGCAGCAGATGGGTAATATATGTCTTGAGAGCTATTTATAAGAAATTTAAGGATTGTTTTGTGTTCCTTTATTAAAGATTTAAGGTTTTTTACTTTTTAAAGAAAAAAACTACCAAAGTTTTGTAATCATAACTTTGTTACTTGTTTAACTTTTCTGAAATAATTAGATGTAGCCAAATTATGTGTTTATGCTTTGCTATGTTAGAATATGAAAATGTAATATGTGTGGTAAATCTACTGTTTGAAATTTATAATGGTCTCAGATATGGTTGGAGTTTTGGTAACTTTTAAAATAGTTGTTTTTTTCTTTTAAGTCACAAAGGCAACTATGGATTTTTATTTGTTTTTTTTGAATGATGACTTTTCTAGGAAGCAGCCAAAGTCGACCAGTCTTTTCCTAGGTAGAAAACTCAAAACTTGTTAACTCTACTTTAATAAAATAGAAAATTGAAGAAAAAAAAAGACACCCCCAACTCTGACCAACTGCATAAGTAGCTGATAAAACTGTTTGTTTCCCTTTCTTCATCTGCATTCACCCATGGCTCTTCATAACACCTACCATTCAATGAGTACACACAGTGCATGGGATGGCTCTATTAAGCCTCATAACTTCCCTATAAGCCAGGTTCAGGTGAGGAAAGGAGGCACAGGAAGTGAAAAACTAGTTGACGGTTCCCTAGCTGAGAAGTGGGGGAGCGGATGAAGCATAAGAAATGATCATAAAGGAGGGAGCAGAAAAGAGGACAGAGGCAATAGGCTGAGCCGGCTAGACCCATTTGAGGACATGAATATCACACAAACGTGTGGGTCCCAGGTTGGCAGAGGGAACTTAGAAGTGTAGCATCACAAAACCTGTCTCCCCCAACCACCTGTCTGTTCTCATCTTCCAAACAAAGCCAGGCAAAATGGGACCTCCAGTCACACAGCCTGTGTGGCTCTCTGTCTGCCGCCCTCTGGCCTGTTAGACAATAAGCACAGAATATAGAGAACTATAGGACACAAGCCTGCCTTCCAGGGGCTTATAATCTATCTGGGTAGATAATGAAAATACACCACATAACTCAGCTCTCACAGTCAATAAACAGACTCAAATTTAGAGTATTCAAGGAAGGCTTCATCGAGGAGAGGGTATGGGGCTGAGCTTTGAAGGAGGTCAGGAAACAGCCCTGGGAGGGAACTGCTTAAGCGAAGGCTTGGAGATGGAGAAGGAAGCAGGCTGCCACTGACAAAGATGAGCCCCTGGTTACCACGGGTACCAGCCAGCTGCAGGACTGTCACCCGTGTCAGAACTTCCCTCATGGTAGAAAAATGGCCAGAGCTGTTCCTGACCTCCGACTCTCACTCCCACTCACCCTTAGGAGGAGAGCTCTGTCCCAGGGTTCCCAGAAAACAGCCAGACGTTCTCTCTGCTTTGGTCACATGCCCACCTCTCAGCAACAAGCTCCACCCCAGGATCTGGGGTGACATTGGCTCTTCAGAATCCCCTGGAGATCCAGACGCGGCTGTCCCAAAGAGGGAGGAAAGAATGGATTCAACAATAGCAGGACGGCAACCATCAATTGTCCATTACACTGAGTCTCATAAGTGGGCACATTTTGCCTGAGTTTTAAGGAGAAAATATTGTGGCTTTGGTGTGATTTCTGCAGCATTTTGTGCATAACGGCATGAGCTGATATTGCCATGGGTGACGATTTATGGGAACAGTTTCATTTTCACCCTACGGTTTCCTCTCTTTCCAATTATTCACAACATAGTAAACCACATTAAACTTAAATGTCACAAAATAGAAGGACGCATCTATGGCAGGGTTTTCCACCTGGACACTTGACATTTTCAGCCAGATAATTCTTTGTTGTGGAGGCTATCCTTTGAAGTATGGGATGTCGAGTTGCATCCCTGGCCAGTTGCAAGTTTCAGCAATCAAAAATGTCTCCAGACATTGCCAAATGTCCCCTAGGGGGTAAACTCGCTCCCCATTAAGAACCACTGCCCTGGGGGAGCTCCTCTCTGGAGGCAGCTATGGTTACCCAGCCAGGAGCGTTAAGTTCAAGGGAAAAATACTGCTTGAGAGTCATGGGCGTGAGCTCCAGGGTCAGCCAGACCCAGGCTGGAGTCAGCAGCTGTGTACTTTGGGTGAGTAGGTCCAGCTCCTCTTCTGTGTAGCGTGGGGATATTGCAGTTCCTACCTCATGGAGTGGTTGTAAAAATCACAGGAGATCAAATACAGGTAGGCCTCATCCAAAGGTAGTTATCCATACCATTAGCTAGTTTTCCTCGCAATAAAACAGATATTTCTTTTAGATTGTGTGTCTCGGGAGAATATTTGCAGGGGCACGGGGAGTGTTTGCTTGTTTGTTTTTCCTTTTCTTTTTAAAATCGATTCCATGCTTTAGAAGAAAGAAAGCAAAGAAAACTTCTCTGAGGATAATTTTTGTGTTTAGACCTCCTTGAGTTTCCCCTCTTCAAAGAGAGCCACTCCTTCTCGCTTAGAAAGGAGTGGCCAGTGGAGACAAAAGTCAAACGACCGTCAGGTTAGCTGAAAGCTTGGAGAGGCTGTGCTGGGACAGAGATGGTGGGCCGCCCTTCCGGAACCTGAGCTTCCCGCGCACACGCTCTCGGGGTGGCCGGCAGACTGGCGCTCCCCTGGGTTCTGTGGGTGGTCACCCCGCTGGTCGCGGGCTCTTTCTGTGTGGACTCTGCTGGGGATTCCTGGGGCTGCCTGCGACCTACATGGTCCTCATGCAAGAGAAGGGCCTTCAAGGTGGCGAATTTGCTTTGAATAAACTAATCTTTCTTTCATACGAGTTTGCTCCAAAATGTCAACTTTAGCTTTGCTTCCCTGTCCCCGTTTTTTAAAAATTATGCTCTGTCAATCTCCACAACCCTCAATAAGACAGATGAAAATACCCAGTGGCACCAATCAGGAACTTTGGGGCTTCCCAAGATGACATGGAAATCTGGGAAACCGGACGTGGCGACCGCACTCTAATTTTATAACCCAACTTTATTGCCAGCACAGAGGCAATAAAGAGAAATAATAAACGAAACAACATGCGGCGCTCAGGAGGCAGCAGCCTGGCTGAATCTGTCCAAGACGTTTAACCTTTACGTGCAGCAGCTTCACCTGTCCAGGGAAGGGAATGCTGACCCTTCCCCAAAAGCGGGTTCCAGGTGGCTTCATAAAAAGGTACATCAAATACTGCGTCTCTGGTGAGACTGTGTACAAGGTAGCGGTGTTGTGATGGAGCATCAGGAATGGGAAGGCAAATGAAAACAGGATGGGTTCTCACAATAGTGACCCAGTGAGCCAAAATATTGAAACATGAAATGAAGGCAAATTACTCAGGATGTGTGTTAACTCACAGCACAACTGTTCTAAGTAAATTGAGTTTCAAATACTTAGTATTTTTAATTTAAGTTTTTGTGTCATTAAGTTTTTGCAGGAAAGAGGAAAGATCCGTTATCTCCTCATATAAAATCCTTAAAGAAGAACATTTTGTAAATTAGATTTCCATCTCTGAGTTTGGGTTTCTGATTCATGGAATTATATGAATCACAAGAAGACTAACAATTTAAGGTCTCAGTACATAAGAACAATTAGCATTCTGTTGATTTTTCTGTTTTTCAGTGTCCAGAATTATTCTTTTAACTATTCAGTGTCCAGAATTATTCTTTTAACTAATTATTCTTTTAATTATTCTTTTAATTATTCTTTTAACTAAGAGGTTCTGCCTACATTAAAACTATTTGCATCCACATGTTGATAATAACTGTAATCCCCTAAGGGAGTATGATGAGTATGGACTCAAGAGATAGGAAACCCGTGTTATTAGTTTCATCTTTTTTAATTACAAAGAATCCTCATAGTGTAGACACTCGCTAACTATTAAATAAATGATTCCAAATTGGAATCAGTGAACAACAGAAAATTTAGACAAAAATTAGATAGGAATACATGCACATATGTGTGTGTATATATATATGTGTGTGTGTGTGTGTGTGTGTGTGTGTATATATATATATATGCATATATATGAATGTTCTTGAAAAGCTAATTTAATAGACATAACTGAAATATGTTCTCAAAAGTATTCAACAGTAAGTAATAGTCTGCAAGAGAGATTAAATGTAAAAAGACCAAAGTATAGTCAATGACTTCTGCAGAGTGGAAATCTGCATTCCCATTGTTAGTTTCTACCTGTTGGTACTACCTCATTCTTGTTAGAGATATGGTGGAGTGACCTACAGTGACTATGGAACTCAGGGTCTGAGACAGGCTGAATTATCTCCCGTGGTTCTTAACCAATTACCAGGGGAAGAACTGTGTGGACACTGTTTACCTCTGACTTTAAGTCAGTCATCCTGCCTTTGTCCTCAGGCTCCTCACCTTTGAAAATGAGAATAAGGCCCCATGGCCAATAAGAACCATTTATAAAACATAAATGAAATAAAGAAAACCCAATTCACATTGCGACTAGGGATAGCCACATGGAATCCTCATAAGAAGTTTGCTCCAGAGCAAGAACGCTCCGTTCTCACTATCATTTTTCCAAAGAAGTTTTTCTCTTTTGTTTTGGGGTTTTCTTAAGCACTCATTTATAAATTCATTTTGTGACACACAGAAAAGAAGCCAAACCGGAGGTGACCCTACCAACCCAGAGACCTGAGACCAACACAGTTTTTCTTTCCAGAAACTTTAATTATGAAGAAAGACTATGAATCTTGATTTCTTTTATTTGGAAACAACGCCCATATTTGTCTCAGAATGGAATCAGTTCTCAAAACCAAGATGACACAGAAGCCAGGACTGAGGTCTTTCAGCAGCTCTGGAGTTAGTAGTCTGCTGTTTTTGATTTGTGGCCTAAGGCATTAGCCTCCAAAGGTAACTGAGGACTTTTTAAACACAGTGAGCTGTGTTTTCATGGCAAGTCCCTGAGGAAATGATCCTAAGAAAGATATGTCTGAGGTCCCTCCTGAATGGACACTGGGCACGTCTCTGGCCTCCCCTGGGGACTGGTAAAACCCTCATGTCAGCCGTGGTTGAAGAACCCGGCCTTCTGCAGACAGAATGCCTGGCCCCCCAACGTCTGGCTATTCTTTCTTGTCCTCATACGATCCTTAAACAACTACTGCTCCTTAACCAACTATCCCAAGTCTTAGTGGCTTACAACAACAACCGTTTTATTGCATCACATGATTTTATGGGTAAGGTTTTATTGCCAGGAATTTGTGCAGGGCTCAGAAGATCGATTCTTCAGTCTCATGAAGCAGCCACGAAGGTCACTCAATGGTATTCAGCTGGCAGACGGCTTTACTGTCATGCCCTGCACCTTGGCAGGGATGGTTGGAAGGCTGGCCTCACCTGGGACTATGGCCCCTGTGGGCTGGAACTAAAGAAAGCTGGACTCCTTGCATGGCAGCTCAGGCCTCCAAGAACGCTTTTTATGTATTGCTTTTTATGACCCAGCCTCAGAAGTCTCATAGCATCGCTCTACTACATTCTATTGGCCAAAAGAGTCACAAACATGCCGAGATTCAAGGGACGGGGACACAGATCCCACCTCTCTGTGTGAGGTATGCCCAAAACCTACAGGAGGCCTCTTCTGCTATTCCTGAGAGCTGCTTCCTCAGAATTCTGGTTTCTCTGGTCTTCTCAGTACCTAGAGAGTCCAGGACTACTCACCCTCTGTCCCACCTTAGAGGACGTCTTATGGGAGTGTGCTCACCTCCCACCCAAGCATTAACTGTAACAGCAGGTATGTGTCACCAGTGACCCGGGCCAGGCTCTTCTTCAGAAGGGCAATTTGACAAAACTTGTTCAAACCACTCCAGACACATGTTAATGAAATGAGTCTTCTTTATTAACTTCAATGACTTCCCATCACACACAGAATAAAATTTAAATTCCTTACTGCAGACTCTAAAGGCCCTAGCTGGCCTGAACCTGCCACTTCTCCAAGCCTTCATTTCTCTTCAAGCTCTTCCTCAATTGTCCTCTCCAGTCACACTGGCCTTTCTTTTCTCCACCTCACCAGGCTCATTCTCCCCTCAGGGTCTTTGTACTTTCTGTTGCCTCTGCTGAGAATATCTGCCTCCCACTCTTCACATGGCTGTCCCCTTTGAATCTTTTAGGTCCATCCTACATGTCATGAATTCAGGCCTTTCCCCACCAGCTATTTTACTCCTCATTCATCACTCTATTCTATTGACTTCACACAGCCATCTAAGATTATCTCATTAATTAATGTTAATCTACATAAGACTGGATTGCCTATATTTGTTACACCCAGCTCAGTTCCTGACACTTGGACAGCACTTAACTAGTAGTGGTTGAGTGAATAAAGGAAAGAATAAATGAATTGTATTCCCCTGACTGACTTCTCAACTCCAATGGCAGGACACAGACTCTTTTGGGCTCAGTGTGAGATTCTGCACAAATGGATCAGAGCCCTCCACCTCCAAAATCACTTGTAGGGAATTGGTCATCCCATCTCATGCTTCCTGCGATGCCTGGACTCAGATATCCAAGTGATTTGGTAACGCCTTTCGGTGGTCCCACAGGAACAAGATGCAAATGCTGTCCCAGGAAAAGTCTGGGCATCCAATAGCACTCCCAGGTGAATATGCACCGTAATCTAATAGTGAATCTGGTCTTTGCTGAGAACCTGTGCACCAAATTGGTCAATGGGTCCCTATCGCCAAGAGGGCTGGTTAAACTGCTCAGTGGTAACAAGAGGCAGTAGAGCAGAGCTGGCTTCTGTTCACACCTGCTCCTCAAACTTACTCCAACTAGGAAAGTCATTTAACTTCCCTGTTTTTCAGTTTTCTCAGCTATACATTGGTGTTGACAATAACAATAATAATAATAGGAGAATTAAAACACATGTAAAAGTCTGAGAACATTTTGTGACACCTGGGATGTGATCAGTAAGTATCAGCTGATTATTAACCTGATTTTCAAAGCCCTTCACAACCAAGCCCCTATCCTACACTGATAAAAATCTCCTCTCCTTCGCTCAGTTTAGCTGACACTTTGCCCAAGCTAGACCGGTCTTCTCGCTGCCTGAGAAGGCCCCATGTGGGTCCCAACATCTATGCTTTTGCCCCTGCTGGGAATATGCCTCCTGCATACCTAGGGCTGACTCCTCTGGCCATTCCACATTTCCAAATCCCACCTTTGTTTTCTCCCTGAACTAGCTCAAACTCCAACCCCTCAGGACGGGAAAGGGTTCTGTCCTTCCTGCAAAGCATGATATGTACAAGTCATTGTTTGATTAATCACGTGGCACGCGTTGGTTTCAAATTATTTAAATCTTTTATTGCCATTCAGATTTTTAGATGATGGGGTCCCACCTCCTTGGCTAGACTAAGTCTCCTTGAGAACATTGCTACTGGACCTGCTAGAGGGTGGGCACTTGGACCATCATCCTGGAATTGCCACGATTGCTACCTGGGATTAGTCCAGTAGGTTTTAGGCACAACTGGACTAATAGCCTTAGTAAAACTTAAGGTCGATTAAAAATTTCAAGTCCAATCAGAAGAGATTGTCTTTAAATAACAGGTTCATGTTGACAGCTCCAAAGACCCCAAAATCTATCTTTAAATAGCCAGCCTCCCAGAATTCATCCTCAGAGTGGGGAAAATATATTATATTTACTGTCAATTTCTTGACTCGAGGATTTCCACTTATCTGATTTTAAAAATTAAAGCTAAAAGGGTTCATGTGATTTGGTGAAGCAAAGAATTCATACCACCCAACAGTCTGAGCCTATAAAAAGAAATACTTATAATCCCCAAGTGAAGATTCAACAGCTGGACAGCCAGCTGCCAACTCAAGAAAGAAGTGCTAACTTGGGGAATGACTGGGAGACCACAGCCGTGCAGAGGCTTCTCTGTGGAGGGAGTATTCTCTGTGTCTTGAGGACACAGAGGCTTAATAGGTAACAGGAGTGTGGTTGGAATATTCTGAGGCAAAACGCGGTTGGTGGAATTGGGCAAGTGCCTTAGCATATAACTGGTGGTGTTTTTTGTTTTTTGATTTTCATAAATGTTTTTAAGATTTTAGAACTGCTGCTAAACTCAGTGCCCTCTTCCTTTGAGCATCACTTGCCCAGCAGCACAACTTACTCTAAGGCATCCCTGGAAGATGCTGGGAGCCCTGTTGTGTAGATACCCTGCACATCAAATTCATCAAAACTTTCTGAATACCCATGGATAATTAGGACAGTCTTCTGTTCTTATACTTAAGTGTCTTTCAGGGCCTCTAATATACTTCTTTTTCAATACCTTTAGGTAAGGATTAAAACTATTTTGAAAATGTCAGTGTCTGAGCTTCTGCCTCCATCAGCAGCAAGTTTTTAATTCTGTAGTGGATATCTGCAATTTTTTCCAATCCAAAAATGCTAATGGGCACATACAAAAACAATCTGCAAGTCTTGTCTTTAGTCAAAGGACCAGAAAAGGGGCAGCCCACAAAGACAGAACTTTTAGACAACAATGGCTCTCCTCCAGCCAACACCACAGAAAAAACTGAGACCCCCTAACACCTCTGCCAGCAAAGGCTGAATAGCCTAGACTTCCATCCCCACCAAACTGTAACAAGGTGCCCAACCTTGTCACCAGGGGGGTGTCAGAGAAGGCCAAGAGGGGAGCCCAGACTTTCAACCTACTGGGCTGTAACAAGCCCCTCTCCTACACCCCCATACTATCTACCCCATCAGTGGAAGCCATGTGGGGAGCCTGGACTTCAGCCCCCACCAGCAGTAACCCTCCTCACTGGGGTGGCATCTGGAGGCCCAATGGAGAGTCAGGGCTTTCACCACCGCTCATCAGTTACAAGGTCATGGCCCCAACGGTCAGTGGAGGCTATGTGGGGAGCAGTAACAAGGCAACACTCCCCAGCTAGGGTGGTATCAGTGGAAGCCTAGTGGGGAGCCTAAATTTTGAAATTTAGATATAGTTCATCCTGCCAGAGACTCCGTGGCCTCTGCTGGTGAGCACATAGGCCTGATGATGGGAGAGCGTAGGTGATAGCCTTACTACTAGGCCATAGGACTATTCTCTCAGTGTGAGCCTGTCCCATTGTCTTACAAGACCTCATTCATGTGGCTGGAACAGCCCTAAACTATAGCCACAACTTCAAAAACAACTCCAATTGTAACCTGGATTTTAAGACCTATCCATTCTGGGGAGGTGATTATCAGGGTCTCAGCCTCCTACTTCTCCTGCTGAGTCATCTATTTACCAAATCCAAAACCAATGCCTATTCATGCCCATAGAGTTGGGATTTTATTTTGTGTGATGGAAACCACTGGAGGGTTTTAAGTGGAGGCTGTTAAATATGATTTATGGTTTTTAAATTTCTCCCTTTTAAGAGCACTGTGGATAATGGATTTGGGAGAAGGAAGAGAGATAAGCAAGAGCAGTAATCAGGTGATAGACAAGGGAGGCTTGAACAAGGGTGACAGAAACAGTGGGGAGGGATCAGATGTGAGGCATGTTTGTATGGTAGAGCCAGAAGGACTTGCTGCTGGATTGAATAGGGGTGTGAGTGAGAGTGAGGAAACAAGTGTTTCTAGTCAAAGCAGCTGGGTGGATGGTGGTACCGTTAACTAAGCTGAGAAAGGCTGAGGTAGGAGAGGGACTGGAGGTGAGGAAGGAATTGTGTTTTAAGCATATTAGGGCTGAAATTTCTATTAAACATGGATCCTTTCACAGAAATTAAACAGATGAGTTGGGAGCACTCTCACCTTCCCACCATCTAATCTAGAATCCAGAAACATCTGTACACACCTCCCTGTCACTTCCCATGGCCATGCAGGAAGCTCCAGATGTCAAAGGCCAATCCCTCCATTTCCATTCTTTCCCTTATCTCTTTTCACGTACTCGGGACTTGCCTTGTGAAAAAGCTCTCGTCTCTCCATCTCTAGAACACTACCCTCTCTTAGTTTTACTCTAACCCCCGTGGCCATCTTTCTCAGTCTATTTTGTTGACCTCCTCTACTGGATCTCTAAATGTCGGAGAGCTGGACTCCCTTCTCTTACCCATGCACACCCTCATCTGGTGATATCATCCAGTTTTGTAATTTCAAATGTCACTTATACCCTGATGACTCTCAAATCTTTATCTCTATCCCCAACCCTTCCTCTAAACTCCAGACTCATACATCCAGCTGCCTCTTTGACATCTCTCCTCTGATGATTTGGGGAAGAAGAAGGAAGTGGAAGAGATTTGAAGCAAGATGGAATATATGAAACTGATGACTCTGGGAGAGACAAGCTCACTAGAGCTTGGGAGCATGGTGAAACATGGTGTCCATTTGATGTTTAAAGTGAAGCCAATCATCCCTACTTTGTACTTTTCTCCAGTGGCTCAGGTATAGGAACACAGGAGGCATATGATTGGGTTCAACCAAGCCTGCGGTTTTCAAGCTTGTTATGATTACTGCATGAAAAATCTTGCAAAGCCTAGTGGCTTAAAGGGACAATGATTTTTTTGTGTTTCACAGTCAGGAATTCAAGCAGGGCTCAGATGGATGATTCTTCTGCTCGTCAGGGCATGACAGAGGTCACTCCATGGTACTCAGCTGGCAAATAGGCTGGTCTGGAGCGTCCATGACCACTTCACTCACATGTCTGGCACCTTGGTGGGGGTATCTGGAAGGCTGGGTCTACAGGGACTGCTGATTCAAGAGCCATAGGTGGTCTTTCCAGCATGGAAGTTTTAGGGTAATTGGACTCCTTATTTGGTTAGCTGGCTTCCTCAAAGTGAGGATCCCAAAAGAACCATGGGGCAGCTGCATGGCCATTTCTAAGCTACTTTTGGAATTTACTCAGTATTTCTACTGCATCCTTTTAGTTACAATCAAGTCATGAGCCAGTCTAGATTCAAGGGCAAGGAATTAGATTCCAGCTCTCAACTGGCAATCACAAGGTCACATTACAGGAGAGCATGTGGAAGGGCTATTTGGATTGAAAAATACAATCTGCCTCTCAGAGCATTCCAAAGGGATGCTCTCACAGAGCAAAGGAATGACTACACATCTAACCATGAAATCTAAGTGGGTAGTGAGTTAAGTAAAGCCTGCGGGCAGACTTTAGGTAGAAGGTATATGGTGTGATGAATTAGAAGTCTTGTGAGAAGGAGGTATGTTAGCAGCAAGAAGACTAGAACAATAGGGAATGCTTGTCAGAGAATGGGATGTTTGAAAATGAGATTTGGACAAAACAGCTTCTGCAAAGGACAAGACCCAGGGTGTGACCTTGGGAGTGGATGGTTAAAGTGGAGGTAAAGAAAGGCTCATTAGCAGTGAAGTGTCAAGGACAAATGGCCAAGGGGTCAGATGAGTCATCTATGTGGATATTGAAGTCCCTGAGAAAGAGCATGAGCTGAGGTGAAAGAGAAGATTATGGGCCCCCATCTGTACGCAGGAGGAACCAACCAGAAGGCCAGTACCAGGAATCCCAACATCACTGTAAGGAGGAACCAGAGGAGACATAACTGCAAGGCTTGATCTTCAAAGCAGCAGGGATTTTGGCAGGAAGAGGGACAGAGACATCCGAGAGGCAGAAACAGGGAATAAGGAGGCCACAAGCTCTATCTCTTGCCCCGAGGGCCCAGAATATAGGAGAAAAGCTGCCCCAGCACAGCAAGTATGACACCCAGCACTCTGTGGCAAGCAGGCACCCCCAAAGGCCAGATGCCAGGACAGCATTCGGAGGTGACTGGGGATGTGGGGGGGATCAGATCATCCCAGACCAAGAGTCCCCCAGAGTGTGGGGGAGAGAAGGCTTGGAGCCTTGGAGGTTGAGCATGACTGAGGAGGCTGCGGTGCCCGAGGTAAACAGAATATGAGGCCTGTCGTGGGTCTGGGAGGAAGATGAGAAGATCAAACTTGTGACCCAGAACGCTTTCCTCTGAGGAACTGCTCTCAAGAAGGCTTTTGCCCAAGGCCACACAGGAGTGGTGAGTACAGTGGGTGTGATCAGGTGGGGGTCGCCCCCTTAGGCTTCACTCCTGGGAGGAAGGCAGAGCTTCTGAGCTGTTCCCCACTCCCTGCCCCATTCTCTCTTCTTCCCTGAGAAGAGTCATCCCTCCCTTACGGTGAGGAAGTCCCAGGACTTGAGGCACCTCGGATACAGCTCTGGGTAGGGGAACAAGCCCAGGGGAACAGCCAGCAGCTTCCATTCAGTTGCAGCTGGTTTGCTCTCAAAACATCCAAAAGCAAACATGTCATGCTTCAGGGAGGATTGATTTCATTCTTAAGATGCTCCTTTCTAATCTGTACTAGAGATTCATGCTCCTTCATTAATGTGATGTTGGCCATATTTCTTACGTCATAATAAGCGTGGCATAATTTTGCTAGGGGAATATGCCATCCCTGCCCTGGTTATATCGCAAAGCGTCCTCATATTAACTGTCTGTTCATTCATTCAACAAATGCTTAATGAGTACCTGCTCTGTGCGGGCCGTGTCCTGAGCACTAGGGGTGCTGCAGTGAACAAAATGGGAATTAGAAAAAAAAAAAAAAAAGACTAAAAGCTTTGCCCTGGTGGAGTTTATATTCTAATGGGGGCAGATGAAAAGTTCTACAAAATACAACAAAATAGCAAGGAAAATAGCATGTTAGCAGGTAACAAGCGCTAAGGAGAAAAACAATGCTGAGTGGGTGACGGGGTCAGGAATATTGGTGTTGGGAGCAGGGTGGTTAGGGGAGACCTTAGAGAGGAGGAGACCTTCGAGCAAAGCCTGAAGGATAGGCGCAAACCACTTCTGTGGAACCCCTTGGTTTCTCTCCTGGCTACACCCAAGGGGAGAAGAAGCATCCACATCCACCCAGCACCTCTTGCCTCCTGGAAGGTCCTGAGTAGAGCAGTAAGTACAGTGCCCTGCCTTCAGTATTACGGAATCACCCCCTCCGTCTTTCCTCCCGCCCCAGGGTCCTGCTTCTCCCACTTGCGCCACTTTCCACCAGCCAGCCTCCTCCACTTGTCCACGTCATTCTCCACCCCTGGGCCCACGACACGGCACTTATAACTGATGTCTGAACGCAGGGTCTATGCAAGGACAGAGAGGGGAAATCCTTCCTCCTCAAGGACTAAACGTGGAGTGTGCTGAGTCCTCTCCATTTGCAGCGACCTCCTCCTGCTTGCTGGACCTTCCTGCAGAAGATTCCTTCTATTACTAGCATCCATTTTCTCATGTTTTTTCAGTGTCTCTCATCTTCCCTGCTTTTTCCTCCTCTATTTGCTTTTCCCTTCTCTCTATCTCTCTGTCTCTCACAGACAATTGCTTGTTGTTGGCATAAGGGGGACAGGATGGTGACAAATACTGATCTCGATCGCTAACTCCCTTTCTGACATGCTGGCTAAGTCATTTCAACCTCCTTCCGCTCCACACAGCTGGAAAGCTGCAAGGATGAGCAACCCTTCGCTACACAGCAGAAATAACATCAGTTCCAAGCAGAACCCTCTTGGATTAATATATCTTACCAAAAGGAAAGACCTTCAGTTGCCAAAAAGAGCATCTTGTGTCAATCACTGCCATGAAGGGGCTGCCTCATGCAAAGCTGGACTAAATCTTTAGGGAGAAGGAAGATCACCAGAGAGAAATGAGAACATGTCAGAGGGAGCAGGAACAGCTTTTAGGGCGCCGAGCTGAAATAAAGATAGAATGTATGCAAGAGGGAAAGAGGGAGAAGCAAAATAGCCATGGGAGCAAAAAGAAGGAAAGATGAGAGACATTGAAAAACACAAGAAAATGGAAGGCAATAACAGACAGAAGCTGAAGAAAAAAGCTAAAAGAAAGTTGGGAAATATGCACATAACAGTTCTTTGTCTTCAGCAACTGAAATATGTAACATGCAGAGCAAACCACGCCCTTACTAGCTGCTACCAGTAACGTAGTTCACAGAAGAGAGTTTCCTAGTTGGGCTCATTTATTTAATAGTTCAATTTCAATCCCAAAGAAATATGTTTAGGTAAACAATGAGAAGTGCAGAACAGTGGCTATAGCATGCTACCAGCTACATTCTTTAGCACATATAAAGACACATATATTCACACACACACGCACATATGTCTGTGTGGGGGTCATCTCTTGGAGGAGATAAAAGCAACTGATAACGGAGGTTGGTTAGGGGACAGGGTTAGGAGAGCTCTTCACTGTATATCCTTTTAAACAGTGCATTTTTTATAGTATACTAATTACCTATTAAATCAATTATACTTCCATTTAAAAAACAGAGATAGAGGAAAAGTATAGATAAAATATTTTAAGCCCTTGAAAAAACTCATGGATATTTTCTGAGCTTCATACAAAGATTAAAATGTGTGTGTGTGTGTGTGTGTGTGTGTCTGTGTGTGTGTCTATGTGTGTGTGTGTTGGGGGGGGTGGAATCTACAAAGTAAATCTCATTCAAAACCCTACATCCCTCACATTATCTCCACATCTCAACAGAACGAGCCACAAGATGAGAGAGTATGATACCACAGATGGATCAACCCCAGCCTCCTTCCTTTGATCTTCTTGGGGGCAAATCTTGGCTTGCATTCTATAAAATAAAATGATCTACTCAAATGTGAATTTACTCAGGGTTTGGGCATGTCCTCTGGAATAATAACTCATTCACTGTCTACAAAAATTATCTGTAGAAAGTACCACTGTGCCTAGTTTTTTCATAGTATCTAATTGTGGTTTCTGTTCATGTCTAAGCATCATAAGAGTTAAAATGCCCTAAACTCTGCATTTCTATAACCATTTAAGTGGATTATGATCCAGACAGCGGCCAGGGACTCCTTGTCCATCCCTATCTCTCTATTTCTTGCTAGAGGCCTTAGGTCTATTCCTCAAAACTAGCATTTTCTTTTCATTCCCCACTAAACATGGCTTTGCATGCTCAGGAGTGAATGAAGAATTATAAAGTAGTGAGACTCTCTCCTTAGTAGATTGATTCAAGCTAAGGGAGAAAATAAGTAAGACTTTTGCCTCTGCACTAACCTGGAGTAGCTTGTTACTCATCCAGACGGTGGACAAACCACGGACACAAAGGGCAGGCGATGCACTGAGTCGAGACAAGCCTTTACAATGAGGAAAATCACTAAATGCAAAATTCAGTGTCAATCAACAACATGGAAACAGACTTTAAATACATGGTGTGCAAAAGCACACAAAGGAGGGCTGGTCCTTGCTTTAGATTTTCTTCCCACCATTACTATTTTTGGTAAGCAATGATTCACATGATTTCTGGAAGGTTTTTACTTGGCTGAAGTGTCAGACAGATGGTCCCAGGATGTTTCACCAAGGGTGCCCCTGGGAACACAGGCTCCCTGAATCGTCCAGTGGGTGTCCCAGACAATATTCATGGGAATCTTGCAGCCCTTCCTTGGAGGGGACTTGGCCACTTTCCACGCTTGAAGATTCCTTTTCTTCAAGCACATGTGCAAGACACCAGAGTTGCTTAACTTAAGCAATGGTAATTTACCCCAAATCCCAGGCAAGGCAGTCCGTGCAGCCAAGAACCATAGATGCAAAATGATCCCTTAGCATCATATAAATGGGAAATGCCAGCCACCCCACGGCCCCCAGGGTGAGTGTTCAGTGAGGGATTCAGAAAAGAAAACCAATTAGTACAAGAGTTTCCCTTTACCTCAGACACAGGTTCTCAGATAATTTTGTGTCAGCAATCACAGATGGACCAGTACCCACCACCTACCCACTATTAGTCCCCTGTTACTCTGCTGAAGTTAGGCCACCTCCCCAGTCAGGCTCTTTTTAAACTCTCACCTGGATTATTGCATCACCATTCAAACTGGTCCACTGGCCTGGACTAGGTCTGCAATCTAACATGCTCTCCGAATACTTAATAGGGCCACTTTAGCCAGGCCACCCCCAGTATGCAGCCTTTCTATAAATCCTTCCCTGGCACCTAGCCTCCAATCACGCTTTCCAGAGTCATCTCCACATCTCCCTCAAGATATAAACTTTTTTTTTTTAAATGACCTCTCTCCTCTTTGACCCCTGACCATTTATTGTATGTGCCATTTATCTGGTAACTAATCCAATATTACCTTGTGCCAGCTTTTATATTTTTTATTAGCCATTTTAAAAATTGAAGTAGAGTTAATTTACAGTGTTGGGTTGGTTTTAAGTGTTCAACAAAGTGATTCATTTATACATATATAAATATCTATTCTTTTTCAGATTATTTTCCATTATAGGTTATTACAAGATATCAAATATAGTTCCCTGTGCTATACAATATATGTCCTTGTTGGTTATCTATTTCATATATAGTAGTGTGTATATGTTAATCCCAAATTCCTAATTTATCTCCCTTCCCCCCACTATCCCCTTTGGTAACCATAAGTTTGTTTTCTATGTCTGTGAGTCTATTTCTGTTTTGTAAATAAGTTCAATTGTTTCATTTTATTTAGATTCCACATATAAGTGATATCATATGGTATTTGTTTTTGTCTGACTTCACTTAGTATGATATTCTCTAGGTCCATCCATGTTGCTGCAGATGGCAATATTTCATTCTTTTTATGGCTAATATTCCATTGTAGATATATATACCACATATTTATCTATTCATCTGCCGATGGACATTTAGGCTGCTTCCATGTCTTGGCTATTATAACTTGTGCTGCTATGAACATAGGGGTACGTGTATCTTTTCAAATTAGAGTTTTCTACAGATATATGCCCCCAGGAGTTGGATTACAGGATCATATGGTAATTCTATTTTTAGCTTTTTTAAAAAAACCCATACTGTTCTCCATAGTGGTTGTACAAATTTACATTCCCACCAACAGTGTAGGAGGATTCCCTTTTCTCCACACCCTCTCCAGCATTTATTATTTGTAGACATTTTATTGATGGCCATTCTGACTGGTGTGAGGTGATACCTCATTGTAGTTTTGGTTTGCATTTTTCTAGTAATTAGCAATATTGATCATCTTTCCATGAGCCTGTTGGCAATCTGTATGTCTTCTTTGGAGAAATATCTATTTAGGTGTTCTGCCCATTTTCTGATTAGGTTGTTTGTTTTTTTGATATTAAGCTGTATGAGCTGTTTGTATATTTTGGAAATTAATCTTTTGTTTGTAGCATCATTTGCAAATGTTTTCTCCCAGCCCATAGATTATCTTTTTGTTTTGTTTATGGTTCCCTTTGCAGTGGCAAAAGCTTTTAAGTTTAATTAGGTCCCATTTCTTTATTTTTATTTCTATTACTCTAGGAGACAGATCCAAAAAAGTATTTCTGCAATTTATGTCAAAAAATGTACTGCCTATGTTTTCCTCTAGGAGTTTTACAGTATCCGGTCTTACACTAAGGTCTTTAATCCATTTTGAGTTTATTTTTGTATACGCTGTTAGAGAAATTCAAATTTTATTCTTTTACATGTAGATATTCAGTTTTCCCAGCACCACTTACTGAAGAAACTGGTTTTTTTCCATTTTATATTCTTGCCTCCTTTGTCATAGATTAATTGACCGTAAGTGCATGAGTTTACTTCTGGGCTTTCCATCTTGTTCCATTGATCTACATGTCTGTTTTTGTGCCAGAACCATACTGTTTTGATTATTGTAGCTTTGTAGTAAAGTCTGAAGTCAGGGAGCATGATTCCTCCAGCTCTGTTCCTCTTTCTCAAGGTTGTCTTGGCGACTTGGAGTCTTTTGTATTTCCATACAAATTTTAAGATGTTTTATTCTAGTTCTGTGGAAAATGCCATTTGATAGGGATTGCATTGAATCTGTAGATTGTCTTGCATAATATGGTCATTTTAACAATATTGATTCTTCCAGTCCAAGAACACATATATCTTTCCAACTGTTTGTGTTTTCTTCAATTTCTTTCATCAGTGTCATAGTTTTCAGAGTACAGGTCTTTTGCCTCCTTAGGTAGGTTTATTCTGGTTTATCCTCCTTAGGTATTTTATTCTTTTTGATGTGATGGTAAATGGGATTGTTTCCTTAATTTCTCTTTCTGATATTTTGTTGTTAGTGTACAGAAATACAACAGATTTCTGTATATTAATTTTGTATCCAGCAACTTTACTGAATTCATTGATGAGATCTAATAGTTTTCTGGTAATGTCTTTAGGATTTTCTGTGTATAGAATCATGTCATCTGCAAATAGTGACAGTTTTACCTCTTCTTTTCCAATTTGGATTCCTTTTATTTCTTTTTCTTCTCTGATTCCTGTGACTAGGATTTCCAAAACTATGTTGAATAAAAGTGGTGAGAGTGGGCATCCTTGTCTTATTCCTGATCTTAGAGGAAATGTTTTCAGCTTTTCACCATTGAGTGTTATGTTAGCTGTGGGTTTGTCATATATGGCCTTTATTATGTTCAGGTATTTTCTCTCTATCATGTCCACTTTCTGAAGAGTTTTTAACATAAATGGATGTTGAACTTTATCAAAAGCTTTTTCTCCATCTATTGAGATGATCATATGGTTTTTGTTCTTCAATTTGTTAATGCAGTGTATCACACTGATTGATTTGCAGATATTTTTGTGACATCTTTGACTGGTTTTGGTATGAGGGTGATGGTGGCCTCATAGAATGAGTTCCTCTGCAATTTTTTGGAATAGTTTCAGAAGGATAGGTATTAACTCTTCTCTAAATGTTTGGTAGAATTCACCCGTGTAGCCATCTGGTCCTGGACTTTTGTTTGTTTTTAAATTACTGATTCAGGCTTCCCTGGTGGCACAGTGGTTGAGAGTCCACCTGCCGATGCAGGGGACACAGGTTTGTGCCCCGGTCCGGGAAGATCCCACATGTCGCGGAGCGGCTGGGCCCGTGAGCCATGGCCACTGAGCCTGTGCGTCCGGAGCCTGTGCTCCGCAACGGGAGAGGCCACAACAGTGAGAGGCCCGCGTACCGCAAAAAAAAAAAAAAAAAAAAATTACTGATTCAATTTCAGTACTGGTAATTGATCTGTTTACATTTTCTATTTCTTCCTGGTTCAGTCTTGGGAGATTGTACCTCTCTAAGAATTTGTCCATTTCTTCTATGTTGTCCATTTTATTGGTGTGTAGTTGATCATAGTAGCCTCTTATGATCCTTTTTATTTCTGTGGTGTCAGTTGTAACTTCTCCTGTTTCATTTCAAAGTTTATTGATTTGGGCACTCTCTCTTTTTCCTTGATGAGTCTGGCTAAAGGTTTATCAGTTTTGTTTACCTTTTCAAAGAACCAGCTTTTTAGTTTCATTGACCTTTTCTATTTTTTTTCATTTCTATTTCATTTATTTCTGCTCTGATCTTTATGATTTCTTTCCTTCTACTAACTTTGGGTTTTGTTAGATCTTCTTTCTCTAGTTGCTTTAGGTGTAAGGTAGGGTTGTTTATTTGAGATTTTTTTTGTTTCCTGAAGTAAGCTTTTATTGCTATAAACTTCTCTCTTAGAACTGCTTTTGCTGCATCCCATAAGTTTTGGATCATCCTGTTTTCATTTGTCTCTAGGTATTTTTTGATTTCCTCTTTGATTTCTTCAGCGATCCATTGGTTGTTTAGTAGAATATTGTTTAACCTCCACATGTTTGTGGATTTGCAGTTTTTTCCTGGTAATTGATTTCTAGTCTCATAGCATTGAGGTCAGTAAAGATGCTTCATATGATTTCAGTTTTCTTAAATTTACCAAGGCTTGATTTGTGGCCCAGCTTGTGATCTATCCTGGAGAATGTTCCATGTGCACTTGACAAGAATGTGTATTCTGATGCTTTTGGATGGAATGCTCTGTAAATATCAATTAAGTCCGTCTGGTCCAATGTGTCATTTAAGGCCTGTGTTTCCTTATTGATTTCCTGTCTGGATGATCTGCCCATTAATGTAAGTGGGGTGTTAAAGTCCCCCACTATTATTGTGTTACTGTCCATTTCTCCTTTTATGTCTGTTAACATTTGCCTTGTATATTGAGTTGCTCCTATATTGGGCACATACACATTTACAATTTTTATATTGTCTTCTTGGATTGATCTTTTGATCATTATGTAGTGTCCTTCTCTGTCTCCTGTAACAGTCTTTATTTTAAAGTCTATTTTATCTGATAGGAGTATTGCTACTCCAGCTTTCTTTTGATTTCCATTTGTGTGGAATAACTTTTTCCATCCCCTCACTCATACAAGTCTTATTTTTGTATCCATTCAGCCAGTCTATGTCTTTTGGTTGGAGCATTTATTCTATTTACATTTAAGGTAATTATCGATATGTATGTTCTTATTGTCATTTTATTAATTGTTTTACACTTTTTTTTGTAGGTCTTTTTCCCCCTCTTTCTTCTTTTATTCTCTTCCCTTGTGACTTGATGACTATCTTTAGTGTTATATTTGGATTCCTTTTTATTTTTTTTGTGTATATCTAGCACAGATTTTTGGTTTGCAGTTACCATGAGGTTTTTGTATAGCAGTCCCTCTCTCTCTCTCTCTCTCTCTCTCTCTCTCTCTCTCTCTATATATATATATATATATATATATATATATATATATATATGCTTGTTTTAAGTTGCTAATCTCGTAATTTCAAATGCATTTTAGATACCCTGCATTTGTACTCTCCTAACCTCATGACTACTGTTTTTCATATCATATTTTACATCTAAGTGTTTTGTGTATCCCTTAACTGCTTATTGTGGATACAAATTATTTTACTACTTTTGTCTTTTAGCCTCCCTACTAGCTTAGTGTGTGGATGATTTCCTACCTTTATTGTATGTTTGCCTTTACCAGTGAGCTTTTTCATTTTGTAATCTTCTTGTTTCTAGTTGTGGCCTTTTCTCTTCCACCTATAGAAGCTCTTTTAGCATTTGTTGTAAACCTGGTTTGGAGGTGCTGAATTCTTTTAGCTTTTTTTTGTTGTTGTTTATTTGTCTGTAAATCTTTTGATTTCTCCATCAAATCTGAACAAGAGCCTCACTGGGTAGAGTATTCTTGGTTACAGGTTTTTCTCTTTCTGTTGAAGCAGACATAAGTGTTTGTGCACAGCATCCACAAAGGCTCCCACATGTTCTGGGTCCCTGTCAGGGTAAAGTCCATGGCCCAGGTTGGCAATGTAGCACTATGGCCCAAAGTCATTCAGCATCTGCTGCACCAACCGCCCAATCTCCTCCTCACTTTAAATATATCTTGCCACTCCCTCCTGGCCTGCAGAGTTTCTGCTAAAATATCATGTGATAGCCATTTGGGAGTTCCCTTGTATGTTAATTTTTGCTTTTCCCTTGTTGAGTTAATATTCTCTGTTTATCTTTAACTCTCTTTTTTATCTTTAATTTTTGTCATTTTGATTGCAATGTGTCTCAGTGTGTTCCCCTTTGGGTTAATCTTGTACGGGACTCTGCACTTCCTGGACTTGGGTGACTGCTTCCTTTCCCAGGTTAGCAAACTTTTCAGCTATTATCTCCTCAATTATTTTCTCAGGCCCTTTCTCTCTCTCTTTTCCTGCTGGGACCCCTACAATGCAAATATTAGTGTGCTTGGTGGTGTCCCAGAGGTCTCTTAAACTGTCCTCATTTCTTCTCATTCTTTTTTCTTTTTTCTGTTCGGCAGCAGTGATTTCCACTACTCTGTCTTCCAGCTCACTGATTCATTCTTCTGCCTCACTTAGTCTATTATTGATTCCTTGTAGTGTATTTCATAGTTGTTGTATTCTTCAATTCGGTTTGATTGTTCTTTATATTTGCTAATTCATTGTTAAAAATTTCTAATTTCTCCCTCTGTGCATTCATTCTCCTCCCAAGTTCTTTGATCATCTTTATGATCATTACTCTGAACTCCTTCTCATGTAGATTGCCTATCTCCACATCACTTATTTCTTCTTCTAGGGTTTTATCTTGTTCCTTCATCTGAAACATATTCCTCTGTTGCCTCATTTGGTCTAAATTGCTATTTGTATTTTTACATATCAGGTGGGTTAGTTACATTTCTCAACCTTGGAGGATTGACCTTCTGTAGGAGATGTCCTATGTGTCCCAGCAGTGCACTCCCCTCTCATCACCCAAGAGCCAGGAGCCAGCTGATCCCAGGGTAGTGTCTGGCCTGCCTTTGCAGACTCAGTCTGCAGACTGTGGGACTGTAGTTTTCTTGCTTCTGGTGTCTGCCACCTGGTGGGTAAGACTGGTCTAGAGGCTTTTGCAGGCATCCTGGTAGGAGGAGCCAATGCCTTCCCCTAGTGGGTGGAGCTGGGTCTTGGCCCTCTGATGGGCAAGGCCATGTCTAGGGGCATGTCTAGAGGTGGCTGTGAGCTCAGGAAATCTTTAGGCAGCCTGTCTGCTGATGGGTAGTGCTGTGTCCCTGCCCAATTTGTTGTTTGGCATCCCAGTACTGGAGCCTACAGGTCTTGGTGTCAAGATGTCAGCCTCCAGGAGAGCTCACACAGATGAAAGCTCCCTGATATATAAGTCATCAGTGTCTATGTCCCCAGAGTGAGCCAGAACCACTCCCCACCTCCCCAGGAAACGCTCCAAGACTAGTAGCTATGTCTGGCCCAAGCTCCTATCAAATTACTGCTTTTTGTCCTTGGTCCTGGTGCATGTGAGATTTTGTATGCAGCCTTTAAGAGTGGAGTCTCTATTTTCCCCAGTCCTTTGGAGCTCCTGCAATCAATTCTACTGGCCCTCAAAGCCAAATGCTCTGGGGTATCCTCTTCCTGATGCTGTACTCCCAGGCTGGCGGGGGGGGTGGGGGGGGCTGACGCTGGTCTCAGAACTCTCACTCCTTTGGGAGAAACTCTGTAATATATTTATTCCCCAGTTTGTGGGTCACCCACTTGGGGGAGTATGGGATTTCATTATATCATGAGTCCACACCTCCTACCAGTCTTGTTGTGGTTCCTTCTTCATGTCTTTAGTTGTAGAAGATCTTTTCTGGTAGGTTTCAGTCTTTTTAACGATGGTTGTTCTGCAGATTGTTGTGAGTTTGGTGTGCTCTTGAGATGAGGTGAGCTTAGGGTCCTTCTACTCTGTCATCTTGGCTGCCTCTCCCAAGCTACAAACTTTTGAGCTAAGACCTAAATGGCCAAAAAGAGTTGAGCAAGTGGAGAGCTAGCAAGAGCATTCCAGGCACTAGAGAAAGTGTGTGCAAAATCGCTGGGGCCAGACAGAGTTTGGGCAAAAGCAACAAACTGCAAGAAGCCGGTATTGTTGGAAAGTTATATAAAAAAGGAGGGGGGGGTGGGCTTCCCCGGTGGCGCAGTGGTTGAGAGTCCGCCTGCCGATGCAGGGGACACGGGTTTGTGCCCCGGTCCGGGAAGATCCCACATGCCGCGGAGCGGCTGGGCCCCTGAGCCATGGCCGCTGAACCTGCGCGGCCGGAGCCTGTGCTCCACAATGGGAGAGGCCACAACAGTGAGTGGCCCGCATACCGCCAAAAAAAAAAGGGGGAGAGGGGGTGCAGCAGCTCAACATGGGGTGGAGTTGAGAGCCAAGGACCAGCTTGTGCATGCCACAGAGAAGGGTTGCCTCTTCAGTCATTCTAAGGGCTCCTGGACCAATGCTGAAATGGCCTAGTTCATGTTGGAAGATCCCAATGGCTACTGCATGGAAAATAAACCTGGACAGGGTGGGGATGGGACAAGAGCAGAAGTGAGGGCTATTGTAATGGTCTGAGGTGAAGGGATGGAGGCTCACATGACTGGCAACCATGAAGGTAAAGAGAAGTGAACAGACTCAAGATATATCTTGGAGGCAGATTGGAAAGCATTCACTGGTGGAACAGATGTGTGAAGGGTAAGGTAGGTTGAGGAGAGAAAAGGAGGAAACCAAGACTGACTCTCAGGTTTCAGCCTTGAGCAGTGGAAGAAGGTGGCAAGCTTTACTGAGATCATGAATACCGGTGGAGAAATGAGTTTCAAGATAAAAATCATGACTTTGGTTTTCAATATGGGAAGTGTGAGGTGCTCGTGGGACCTCCAAATGGAGACATCCTGAAGGCAGTTCGCCACGCAAGAGTGGAGCTGGAGTTCTGTGGAAACGTCTGACCTGGAGATAGTTACCTGGAAGGTGTTAGTGCAGATGGTCCTTCTGGCCCTGGGTTTTTTAAACCACTGAGAGTTGGGGTCTGTTTGTACAGCAAAACCTAGTGTATCCTGACTGATACGCTCTCCGGCCCACACCACCACCATGCCCTTCACACACCTGTGAGGTATCAGAAGTTTCAATTGGAAGTAGGAAAAATTCCTTTGCAGCAACAAAATTTAGAGGGAAAACTGGAGGAGGAGATTTAATTAAAGCCAATTGCACATTAGGTTTTCACAACTTAGAAGAGCACCAGGCCTGGAACCTGGCCCTGGGAACCTTCTGGCCCTTCTGGCCTTGGGGGCTCAGACGCTAGGACCTTATCCAGGCGCCCTGCCCTCAACTGCTCTACTGCCCTACTGAACAGGCTCACAGAAATCCCCCTCTCTCTCACCCAATCATTGAGAAATTGTACAAGCTGTCTTTTCCAACATGCTCGAAGCTTCTTAAAAGGATGTGAAAAAAGATTGATTTTGAAATCCAAAGTACAAGAAAAGCCTAGTGATAATGGGAAGGGTCTGATCTTACAAACCCAAAATGGTTCCCAGTTGCTGGCATGATTTCCAGGCCCTTCTGCCCACACAGGAGCTGTTACAGTGGCCAATCAGCAGAGAACCAGCCAGATCTGGCCAGAGGAAAATCTGATTATCTACCTAACAGTATCCGATAGCAGCACCCAAACTTCCTACCCCTCCTCCAAAAAACCTCTCCACCCTCCTGCCCCACCCCACCCCCCAGCCCTCAGAAGAGGCTCTGCATTACAATCGTGAGCTAGCTAGAAAGAGGCTTTGGCTGAAAAGATGTGCTGAAAGCCAGCAGAGAGAGATTGATGTGGAGAGCTGGGCTGCCCGAGGCATGTGTTCCCCATCTGTCAGGCAGAGGGAACCCTGCCAGCCCTACATGGTAATTCAGTATTAAAAGAATATTCTTGAGTTTGACAGACACCCTGGGCAGTCTCGGCCAAGACAGTTGTGCTCTGGGGTCCAGATGGGATGGAGGGGCCCTGCTCTCCTGAGGGAGGTACCTCCAGAGGGCTGGGCCACCCAGGGTATACAGGCAGGCTCTCCAGGGCTGGGAGGAGAGTGTGGTTTGGCCCAGGCTGAGGAGGCCCAGGCCTGAGCTGGGGCTTTTATGAGTGGCTCAGCTTCAACGACAACGGTGGAACTGAGAGAAAATGTTGTTCACAATTACCCCTGCTCCAAATGATCCTTCAGGGAACAGTAACGTCAGGCTTGCAGGGCGCCTCCTGCAATGGAATAATCAATTCAGGCTTTTCCTGAAAATGTGTATACCTAGATACACAGTAATTTCAGGCCTCAGACCAAGAACGGACAGAAAGCCCCTTTTCAGTACCAGCCCCTGCTGACTCCATGGAGTATTCTGGTTTCCCCCTACAGTGACCCTCCTCCAGGAAGAGTTAGGTATTCCCTTCCCGTAGAATGCAGGAATGGCCAAGTGACCCGCTTTGGTCAATGAAATGCAGGCAGAAATGAAATGTGCTGGCTCCAGGCAGAAGCATTCTAAGCCATATGTGGTTGATTGTATCTCTTCTCCTTCTGCCACACTGGCAAGCTCCAGACACAGATGATCCTTAAGCCTGAATCCCAGAGCGCAGCTAACAGGGAGCCGAGTGGCAGCCAACCCATAATAACGCTATGATGTGGGGGGGGGGGGGGTTAAATTAATTTATTTGTTTATTTACGGCTATGTTGGGTCTTCATTTCTGTGCGAGGGCTTTCTCTTAGTTGCGCCAAGCGGGGGCCACTCTTCATCGAGGTGCGCGGGCCTCTCACTGTCGCTGCCTCTCTTGTTGCGGAGCACAGGCTCCAGATGCGCAGGCTCAGTAGTTGTGGCTCACGGGCCCAGTTGCTCCGCGGCATGTGGGATCTTCCCAGACCAGGGCTCGAACCCATGTCCCCTGCATTGGCAGGTGGATTCTCAACCACTGTGCCACCAGGGAAGCCCTATGATGTGGGTTTTTTAAACCACTGAGAGTTGGGGTCTGTTTGTACAGCAAAACCTAGTGTATCCTGACTGATACGCTCTCCGGCCCACACCACCACCATGCCCTTCACACACCTGTGAGGTATCAGAAGTTTCAATTGGAAGTAGGAAAAATTCCTTTGCAGCAACAAAATTTAGAGGGAAAACTGGAGGAGGAGATTTAATTAAAGCCAATTGCACATTAGGTTTTCACAACTTAGAAGAGCACCAGGCCTGGAACCACAAGAAGGTTGCTTAAGAAGCATTGTGTTTGTGACAGAAATAAATAAAAGTTGTAGACCCAGACAAAAAAGTCTCAAATCTCCCCACAAATGATATCGTGGTGTAAGGGTATGAGATGGCGATTTAGGGCAAGGAGAGGGGGTTGGACCATATGTCCTAGTGGGTTATTTAAGCATCTCTCTGCCTTACACACCTGCGAGCTTTTTTTGTCATCTGGCTCTATCTCCAAAACTTTCATCTTGGTGTGTAATCTAATCTTTCTGGCAATGGATTGGTAAAAATCAAACTTTAACAGTAGTGCCTATTTTGGTTAATGAAGAAAACAGAATTCTGCTCCTCTCAATCAGTTCCAAGCTTATCGGCGTGTCTTTCTGGTATGAGGATTACCTGCACACCCCAGAGCCCTGGCTGAGAACCTAGAGACTTACCTGCGGCCAGGATGCTTCCCATTTGATTAACAGGACATTTCCAGTTTAGCTGCTAAAAAACCAAACATCTTTCTCATGAGCTGTTCCCTTGAGATGCCCGAGTTGGCTCTCAGAACTGAACTTCACATTTTCCGTTGTGTTGTCAGTTAACAAAAGAGTGGGCTCACCCCCATCTCAAAGAGGCTCTGAAAAACCTCTATCTGATTTAGTGTTCAGCTAACAACTGTGCACTTCTCACAGGTGAAAGTAACATGAATTGGGGGCACTCGTGCTGTTTACACAAACACATATGGTTACGTGTGTCAAATGGCAACACTCCCTCTGCCACAAGGACAGGGTTCTTACAATGTGTTTCAGATGCCAGCCCAGGATACCTAGGATGTCTCCACCCCCAGTGACAGCATTCTGTGGCAGAGGCAAGGATGGCCCATACGAGTGGCAAGTGGCTCTGGAGTACGGAAATGTTTGCCTTGCCACAAAACTATCATCTGGCAGCACAATCTTTTTCTTCTTTCTTGTTTTTTGCTTTTTTTCTCTCTTTTTCCTTTCCTCCCCTCCCAGTATCGGCATCTGAGGCCATCGTGTGCCCTCCCACTCCCATCCTCACCCCAGACACAACCCCACACCCCCTCCTGCCTCCTCAACTTGGAACTGCTCCCGTGGTCTTGTCATTTTGTCCATGAATAAGCCTCAATTTTATAGCAGAAAAAAAATGTCCTGATATCAAAATCTAATGCTGTCTTTGAAATGAGTTAATAAGCATATAAAAAGGAATATATTGTAAAGAAAAAGTGTGCACTGTCACCACACTCTGAAACACCTTGGACTGAAGCACAAATAAATGAAGGGAAAGAGAAGGAAGGAACTTCTGAAACACTCAGGGCAAGTACCAGAACAGGTACAGACAGGTTTTAAAAAATCGAAGCCTCCCACAAGCCTTGCTGTATTGCTGTATCCCACATTAAGGTGCCACAGCTGGGGCCTCCTTTGTAGATTTTACCGGAAGGGGTCTCAGGCCTTAATTCTTCCCTCTGCACCCTTGGTAGTGAAAGCAGTGAGGTTTTGTGAGTTTAAAGCAGGAGTCATCATTTCTACCTCTCCCTCGGGGTCCCCACTCTCCCTCAGGGCCCTCAGTTGATTTGCTGAGGGACAGAACCCCGAGTGGGGGCCAGCAGAAGGCACCCCTATGATGGGACCTGGTTTGGGGAGTCACTTGGATTAGGTGAAACTTGTAGGTTGTCTCTTGAGGCCTTACTAGGGAAATCTTTCCATAAATGGTCTAGAACTGCAAGTCTGACATTTTATCATGGGGAAGGGTCATTCCCTTGAGGTTTCTGCTTTTATTATGCTCTTATCCCCCTCACTAGGAAAACTTGTAATAAGTCAAAGGTCAAATCAAAGACACCCCTCCGGGGCTTCCCTGGTGGTGCAGTGGTTGGGAGTCCGCCTGCCGATGCAGGGGACACGGGTTCGTGCCCCGGTCCGGGAGGATCCCGCATGCCGTGGAGCAGCTGGGCCCGTGAGCCATGGCCGCTGAACCTGCGCGTCCGGAGCCTGTGCTCCGCGGCGGGAGGGGCCACAGCGGTGAGAGGCCCCCGTACCGCAGAAAACAAAACAAGACAAAACAAAAAAGACACCCCTCCACCTCCACCCCAAGACACAGCCTACAGGCAGCAGTTGAGTCCAATGGTTAGGGTAGAATATCCTAGAAGCAGAAGGCCTAACTGTGTGACCTTGGGCAAGTTACTTAATTTTCCTTCTCTTTTAACGAAAATGAGCACAGAGAAACCAACATCTTGGGCTTAGAATGACAGAAAAACAACACAAGGTATGTCACATGCTTATCAGCAGTGCCTGGCCCCTAGAGACGGTCGAGCCCTGAGCTCCTTTTATCCTTAAATGTGAAGCCTTTTATGAGAGGACGTAACTAAGCCAGGGAAAAGAGCTTTCACGCTTCCCTCTCCTGTGGCTGGTGTGGTCAGATGGGGCTAGGTAAATCAGCAGCCAGGAGGGGCCCTCGCCCTCAGAGGGCCTCATATATTATCTCTATCCCTGGGGTTAGAGGACATTATGCAATAAAACGTAGAGTGAGTGAGTGTTTTCTCACTCATTGAGCTGGGTGCCTAGTCTAGAGCAACACCATCTGATACAACTCGCCACAGTGATGGAAACCTGTACTGTCCAATAGGGCAGCTATTAGCCACACAGGGCCATTGACCACTCAGAATGTCGCCAGTGTGAAAGAGGAACAGAAATCCTAATTTCATTTCATTTCAATGACTTTTAATTTACTTAGCCTTGGTGGTTAACAGTAACCATATTGGACAGTGTAGCTCTAGAGATGCATCCATAAATTCTGATAAAATGTCTTTTTATTTTTTATTTCTTCTTTTTCATGTTCCATCTTTGTATTTTTCATTTTTTTAACACCATTGATGGATCCTCCTAAGTTTCTTATATTTTATCTTCTTTTTTTCCACCTCTGTTTCTTTGTTCTTCCTTTTGGGACATTTATTTTCTAGTTTAACTTTTCTATTAATATTTTTGCTTTTTTGGTTAAGTTTCAGAAGTTCTTCTTATTGTCTGGTTTTTGTATTGTTTCTTTTAAAAAGAGTCCTATACTTGGTTTATGACATATTGTATTACTTTTTTCTTAGGATTTTTGGGGGGTTTTCTTCTTAAGTTTTCTTGTGTTCTGTGCATTTTCTCTCTTTCCTCTAGGTTCCTTGATTCTGCCTGTTATGTCAGCGATATTCCTTAAATGTCTGATGATCCAGGGCTATTTGCTTATATTTAAAACTTAGGTGTTAAAGTCTGACTGAAAGCTTTATGTGAGGCCAGCGCATCTCAACTGGTGGAGCTCCCTTTAGGTCATCAGGTGAGAAGCCCACTTTTTTTTGTTGTTTGTTTGTTTTGTTTTGTTTTGTTTTGCGGCACGCGGACCTCTCACTGTCGTGGCCTCTCCCGTTGCGGAGCACAGGCTCCGGACGCGCAGGCTCAGCGGCCACGGCCCACGGGCCCAGCCGCTCTGCGGCACGTGGGATCCTCCCGGACCGGGGCACGAACCCGTGTCCCCTGCATCGGCAGGCGGACTCTCAACCACTGCGCCACCAGGGAAGCCCAAGCCCACATTTTTGATGGCGATCCTTCGTATCAGTATTGGGAGCTCTTTTGTCTGAGGCCATTTGGTTTCCTAAGAGAAGTCTCCTTTAGTCTCTTGCCTGTGATCGGCCAGGGCCAGTGGCGTGTGTCTGTTTTCTCATGTTCTGAGAACAAAGAAGGTTAAGAAATCTGGAGCTCCCACCTCTCCATATGACGACTTTCGCCATATCCTCCCATTTTCAACCCACATGTGCCCCTTCTTCTCTTCTCTGCTGTGCCTAGTGTCTTCTACCCCAGATGATCTGGCTCAATGTCTCTACAAATGAGCCTCCATAACTGCTGGGTGTATGGGCAGCTTCATCCAGACCTCTATCAACCCTTAGCTTCTGGCTTCTCACCTCCCACAGTTCCTGATGCCTTTGAGACCTGACAGGTTCTGGGTGATAAGTAAGCTCTCTTCTCACCTGTCTCCCCTCTGCTGACCCTTACAATGGATAATTTGGGTCCTGCTCTGTCTGTTACTACTTCTCTCGCAGGTCTCTGTCTTTCAAAGATTCCCCCAAATCTCTCTTCTCCTCTTATGTTGGCCCTTGTAGGTTATATTTCCTTTTTTGTCACCTTGGTGAGTTTTTTGGAGGGATAGGAGATAAACACATAGGGCCAAATTCACCATGTCTAATAAGACACCTTCGTTTTTAAAATCAAATTCAAGTTCTCTACACAGCTTTTATCCATCGACTGGCCCCACTTATATACCCACTCTTGTTTCCCACTATCTAGTCATACAGACTTTTAACTCTAAGCAAATGCCACACCCATTCCCAACTTCATTCTTTTGGTCACATTGCTTTCTTCACTTGGTATCACTTCCATATTTATTGACTTAATTTGACCTCAAATATCACTGTCCTCATGAAGTATTCAGTGACTGGTTCAGCTCATAATAACATTTGTTCTCAAATTCTTCTAACATCTATGTCTTGTACCATATATTCTAACCCTATTTATTTCTTTATTTAGGCAGTCATTCTTTAACTTGTTTCTAAAAGTTTTTTTAGGTGGTTTATTAGGGGGAATAAAATATAATTAACCATTATAATACAACCAACATTATAACTGACACACATTACAAGAGTATAGGAAAGAAAAGGGAAAAGCCAGAGGAGACATGTAAAGTGGAACCAGTATAAGAGCGCATACTATCATGTATTGAGTCCTACATTCTCGGTGGGTGGACCTTAAAACTGGCTTGAGTTTTCTAGTAGTCAATACAAACGGGGAAACTAGTTCACTTATTCAAATATGAGCACCCAGACAGAACCTACCTTGAGAAAGTTAAATTATCAGCCTCTGCCCATTGTCAAGAGAATAATGACTGCTCATGCATTGAGTTTTCACGGAGACCCCATGTAATGAACAGCATCCTCAACTACACCAACTCAGAAGAACCAAACACGGATTCCGTGAGACTACGGTGAAAGGGTCATTAAGCTTTCATGGCTAACATGGCAGGAGAAAACGATCACATTCTTTCATCAAAGAATATTTGATATTCTTGTTAGAAATGACACTGGACTGCCGGGCTAACCCAGGATAGCATGTTCACTGGCACACCAGCAGTCTCTCTTGGGCAGTACTTAAAACTTGAGTTACAGGCCTGGGTGATCACTTGTCACATAAATCCCTGGTTTCCTTTGAATTTCAGTTTCCTTGCTTGTAAAATGGAGATACAGGTCCCTGCCCATCACTCAGGACTAATATGAGAATCGACTGAGTTAAAACCCAATACTATTAAAATTTTAAAATATTAAACAAATGCAATGTATTATTATCTTCTTATTGTCTATGAGTTTTCCTGAAGTCTAATGATCATTGTGAGAAGCTGTACTGCCAAACCTCACATGGTTTGAAGACGCTGTACCCATGCCACGCTACAAGGCCTTATAACACACTGGGCTGACCTGTGTCCTGACGTATAAAACAATCTCCCACTCAGCTCTGAATGCCCTGAACCTAGAACAGAGAACCTAACACAGAAGATGCTTGGCACAGGCAGAAGTACAGTCAGTCAAAATGGCAACAGCATAGGGGAGAGAGCATCAGAGTCCTTCCACATACTCTATCTCATTATACCTACAACAACCCAGAGAAGTGTCTGTTATTCCTCTCAATTTACAGAAAAGCTAAGTGAACCATTCAAAATTCACTCAGTAATTAGTAGGGCACTTCTGAGTCCTAAATTTTGTTCATCATCTACCAAAGACTGAAGAATTTGTCTAACCAGGGACTATATGGTGAGAAATCAAATGGACAGGGAAATTCTGAGTCTTCCATTATCTATAACAGACACACTCATGCCCACACACAAACAAAACATAAAGGACCCATCATCACCCAATGGCTCCAGGAATAATTGTGACAGGCACAAAACAGTAATAATAAAACGAAATCCTCCTTTCTGGGGATGAGCTGAGCAAGTTCTTTAAATCTGGTTTAAAGTAAGATTGAGGAAAAGATGCTTTATGGAATCTTTGTTTAAAACCTTAGAGTATAAAGTCCTTTGTTTAGAGTCTGTCTCATGCCCCAGGAAAAGAACATTGTCTTTCTTGAGCTTTGTATAAAATCCCTAGAGTGGAAGCCCCTTGGGTGTCAAACAAGCCACTTACAACATCTCAGGGTTGGGGGTGGAGGGAAAAGAAAGCCGTTTCCCACAACTACCAGGCCCAACACATTGGTTGCCCCCAACTACCGAGCACTCAGGAATCGCTCAGCTCATGGGTTACCGTGAAAGGCATCAAGATGTGGAAGGTAGAAGGCGAAATCCATTTGGGGCAGCATAATTTTGCTTCATAGCCACTGCCCACACTACTGATAGAGGGCAAGAAGACCCAGGGGTAAAAGGTGAACGGCATGAGGTCTCAAGGTGGAGTTGCTAAGACTTCTGGTACTGTGGCTAGCTAGTATTTAAACCACCCCCCCCACACACACACAGACGCCCTGAAAACATCCCAAAATGCTGATGACTGTTTTACCCTTTAAAAGCATCAAAGAATTGATCATTATCAGGCCAAATCTAAATGAAACCAGAAACCCAAGAGAGAGCTGTGATTTGAAGCTCTTGGTTTTGGGGGCATTTGCTGAACCTGGCACATTTGAGCTCCAATTTTTACAGACCCAGGAAGCACTGGGGAAGAAGATGACACCTAGGAACCACCCAAGGTGGGAAGTCTAGTATAAAAGTGTGACCCATGAGGCTGCCCCATTCCTCTCCCAGGGAACATCAAAGAAAAGTTGCCTCTGTGCTGAGCAGAGCAGGGGGAGGGAGAACCATCATGGAGAAGTTGTACCAACAAGCCTGCCCTCAGCAGTGTTTGCAGCCAAACGCGCAAAACGTCAAGCTGTGAATTTAGTTAAAAGTGCTCCAGGGACTTCCCTGGTGGCGCAGTAGTTAAGAATCCGCCTGCCAATACAGGGGACACGGGTTCAAGCCCTGGTCCGGAAAGATGCCACATGCCGCGGAGCAACTAAGCCAGTGTGCCACAACTACTGAGCCCATGCGCCACAACTACTGAAGCCCACGCACCTAGAGCCCATGCTCCACAACAAGAGAAGCCACCACAATGAGAAGCCTGGGCACCGCAACAAAGAGTAGCCCCTGCTCGCTGCAGCTAAAGAAAGCCCGCACACAGCAACAAAGACCCAACACAGCCAAAAATTAATTAATTATTTTTTAAAAAGTGCTCCAGATGGACAGTGGCCTCAGATGGCAGAGAAAAGTACAGATGGTCTCTGAATAAAATCCCTCATTCTAGGCCTCAAAGAATTCCCACAGATACTTTTCTAAGGGCAAAAAGTAACACAGTAAAAAATAACCAAGCACACCAGGACAAAGGCATCATGAGTGAGAGGCAGCAGAAACAAAGTCAAGGTGCCAGGCTTTCATTTAGAGCCTACAAGGTCTATTACAGAAGAGCCACGTGGACCACATCCAACCACACCAAGACCTGAGAACATCTGAGCCAATAAAAGAACAGAGCATTAGACCAGGGAATTGTCCCCAACACACAGATTCACGCTGGTCGACTGGTAGCTTGATTCCCTGAAATTTAAAATTGCTGGAAAATTAAAGATGTGCTTTGCGAGTTTCTTCTGTCCCTTTCTTTGTTCCCCTGCTGTTTTCACTCCCACCTAAATCATGAGAGAAGCTGCCACATTCCTTATATTTCCCAGAGCCAGCATCCTCTGCTCCTCCGTGAATGATGGGCCCACCTCCTTTCTTTAAGTAACCTGCCAGAGCCTGCTCTTGGTGCCCCAAGACCTGGAAGGCTTCCCTCATTCATGACACCCTCAAGATTAATCTGGCCAAAGTTCATTCCACGGAAACTAATGAGTTTTCTGCTAATCTGACCAGCTTGGCTAATGGTGATCAAAAACCATCTTATCTACCTCAAGATACTGACAGTCTTTTCTGAATAACCATTTTCTCTTCGTGAGGTCTGGTCCATAGTCCCTCTATTTTCTCGACCCCGACAATTTTCACCAGCACTCAAGTCAACCACCTGTGGCACCACTAGCCCTCAACCTCTCAGAACCAAGCAGGGCTCCCTGGTCTCTTCCAGCCGTCCCCTTGCAGCTCAGGGCCATTCTACCTCCCCACTGCTGAAGCGACTGCGTACTCCATACCCTGCCCCTTCACCTCTCTTTAGCTGATTTCTCTACCCAGCCTGAGTTCCTGGCCCATCACTGTAACACTGCCCCCCACTGGGGGAATCTATGCTAGGTTTGCTAACCTCTCAGCTGAGACCTGAATGCAAAAATCTAAGGCAGGAGGACTCCAGGCGGAACAGTAAGCAGGTACAAAGGCCCTGAGGTAGGGACAAGCTTAGGAGGTCCAAGAAACATAAAAAAGGCCAGAGCCCTGGATGGGGGTGAATGAGGGAGGTGTGGCAGGAGAACAAGAAGCAATATTAAATAGATGTATACATGTGAAAACACAGCTTAGGGATTGGCACTAGCACATGTTCAGTAAACTTGTATTTCCTTTCCTTCTCTGTACAATGGTATCCAAACACTCCCAAGTTTCTTGCATTGAAAGTACAGTCAAATGTGGCGGATCCTACAGGGACAAAAGACTAGGACAAAGCCTTGGACTTCACCCTGATCCCATGGAAAGCTGGCAGAGGGTTTCAAGCAAGGAAATAGCTAGTCTGAACCATATTCTTAGAAAATCATTTTGGGGGAATTCCCTGGTGGTCCAGTGGTTAGGATTCTGGCCTTTCACTGCCAGGGGCCTGTGTTTTTTGGTTTGTTTGTTTATGTTTATTTTATATTTCTTATTTTTTTCTTATTAGTCATCCATTTTATACATATTAGTGTATACATGTCGATGCCAATCTCCCAATTCATCCCACCAGCACCACCACCCCCGTTGCTTTCTCCCCTTGGTGTCCATACATTTGTTCTCTACTTCCATGTCTCAATTTCTGCTCTGCAAACCGGTTCATCTGTACCATTTTCTAGGTTCCACATATATGCGTTAATATACGATATTTGTTTTTCTCTTTCTGACTTACTTCACTCTGTAGGACAGTCTCTAGATGCATCCACGTCTCTACAAGTGACCCAAGTTCATTCCTTTTTATGGCTGAGTAATATTCCATTGTATATATGTACCACATCTTCATTATCCATTCGTCTGTGGATGGGCATTTAGCTTGCTTCCATGACCTGGCTATTGTAAATAGTGCTGCAATGAACATTGGGGTGCATGTGTCTTTTTGAATTATGCTTTTCTCTGGGTATATGCCCAGCAGTGGGGTTGCTGGGTCATATGGTAAGGGCCTGTGTTTGATCCCTGGCTGGGGAGCTAAGATCCCACAAGCTGTGCGGCACAGCCAAAGAAAGAAACAAACAAACAAACAAAAACATTATTTTGGCTACTGTGTGGAGAATGATCCATGGGAGTGAGGCTCATTAAGAGATTACTGCAGGGACAGAGCCTTAGGCTAGGATAGTGGCCCTCATAGCAGTTGAACTAGAGAGAAATGAGTGGACAAGGATATACGTTGGACATAGAGCTCAGTGGACTTGCTGATAAACAATATACATCTCACTGCCCCAGCCACATCCCTAGGGTCTCTGGCTTCCCACTGACAGTATCTGCGTCTCCGGTCTTAGTCTTTTCCTCCAGAACCTTAGAAGTCACCCTGCCATGTGCCTACAGCAGGCAGGAAGGCCTGGGGAATTAATACAACCCTGCCACCTCCACTAATGATCCTAAGTTAGTTACTCTTACGTTTGACATGTCAGTCCCCTGGCTCCCTTGCACCCTGGGTTGGCTAATTCTGAAATGTGAGTGTCCCGAATTTCCCCATGGGACTGTGCTCCAACCTTCCACTGTGTTTAGTGCTCACCCGCTGTTGGCCACCTTCCCCTGGACACAAGGCCAACTCTAAGCCCTCTGTAGTCCTCAGTTGATGAGGGCCCAAGTCGCCTGAGTGGCTGCCTTCATTCTCCACCTGGAGGGATGCCCCAGTTCTGCAGGAATAAAAAGCTTCACCTACTTAAAACATCTCTTCCTCCCACTGCCAGACCTAAAACTTCAATAGAATCGCACCTCTGTTTTAGGTAGTCTCCAAATGCCCACAGAGGAATGGGACCAGGGTGCCGGGCCAGGGCACATGAGCTCGTCAGCCACAGGAATCCACCACTTCTGGCTGGATTAGAGGATTGGCAGCAGAGACACCAGTGAAAGCAAGAAGAGTAAACACTCAACATGAAAATAGTGGTGATCTCTGGGTGGGGGCCTGTGAGGGATTTTTCCCCCCTTCTCCTTTTCAAATTATCTAAAATGTACAATGTATATGAAAAACAGGATATCCCTAAGATACTTATTAATTATGAAGGGGAAACCATAACTTTACAGTGGAGAAACCTGGCAGACACCCCTTAATCGCGTGATAAAGTAACTGCTCTAGTAATGGCACAAACAGACCTTATCTGCCTCCTGACGGGATGCCCTGGGTAGAGTCCTGTGGGATCCCACCCCGTCTCATCATGAAGGGATGTCAAGCAGCCCAAATTCAGGGACTTCCTACAAAATAATCGGGCTATATTCTTCAAAAATGTCTAGGTCATAAAAGATAAAGCCAGATCGAGGACCTATTCCAGATTAGAGGAAACTAGAGACCGAACAGCTAACCCAAGGTGTGATCCAGAAAAGGACATCAGTGGGGCAATGGGGAAATAAGAATAAGGTCTGTAGATGAAATAATAGTACTGCATCAATGTTAACTTCTCGATTTGACCTTTAGATTGGTCATAATTTTAGGTAATACAGATTGAAGCATTGAGAGGTAAAGAGGCATCGTGTCTGCAACTCACTCTCAAATGCTATTATTGAGGGGGGTCTGGGTGAAGGGAACACATTGTATAATTTTTCCACTTTTTTATAAGCCCAAACTTATTTCAAAATAGTTAAAAAACAAAATGCGCATTAACTTAAAAAAATTTTAAAGAACTTTTCAGAAAGAAAATGTGTCGATGTTCATAGCCTGTGCTATGAACCCATGGGATAGATTTCTGCTGTCAGCAAAGTTCCCAACAGCTGGGGAAGAACAAGAAACAAAAGCCCCACCCTGCTCTCCCGAGCTGTCAGAGTGCCAGACACACACAAAGCTGGCTCTGAGGGGCTTTACTGAGAGATAAGTGCTGATAAGGCCTGCAGGTCATCTTCGTCAGCCGCCGGCCGCCCAGCTAGCTGAGAGGAGGCCAGCCCTTCCAGAGCTCTGTCCGACATAAGCCAGAGCAGAGCAAGTTTCTTTCAAGTCAAAAGCTGCAGCTGGAGCTCCCCCCTGGGTACGAGCAGCCCTTCAGCGGGGTGCCCGCCAGAGTGGGGGCACTGCTGGCGCCCCTTCCCAGAGAGGCCAGGAGGTCACAGCCAGAGTCTCCTTCTGAGTTACAGGGATGGCATTCTGTTTGGATCTGTTCAGGAAACTGAACAAAATCCCCACATTGCTTTTAGTAAAAAGATAAGCTACAAAAACTCACCAGTGGCCTAAACCTGCATCTCTCTCATCAAGTCCAGTGCAGAGTGGACCTGGGAAAACATTTCCTTTGCCAGCCTTTGGGCAATGCCCACCAGGCCTGGGAGGACGCTGCAGCCAGCTCAGTGGCCACTGACCTCTGACGCTGCTTGCTATAGAACAGAGGACTGATTGCCTGGGGACCAAATTCTCCACATCAACCACGAATGGTTTTCCAGGCCAGGCTGACGACATCGTAGTTGTCCCAGGGAAGTGTTATACTGAAACACTGTCAAGTCTGTGCCTGGTCCCGCTTTAAGCAGAGGCTGGAGCTTGGCATCTAGGTGGGACTCTGGACAGACAGACCCCAGCTGGATCAGTAAGAGCAAACAGATGCCGTGATCACAACAGACACAAGATGTTTCTCTCCCCCACTTTAATTGGGGCCCCTCATTATGCAGCCCAGAGGTGTTTTGTTTTGTTTTGTTTTTAACTTCTGGAAGATGTACCAATGAATCAAACCCATTCCAATACCTTGCCATCATCCCGAGAAAGAACTGAATGAACGCTGAGGCTGAAGAAGTCTCTATTGCCAGTGAGCCGCCTCTCAGAGGCGGCCGCTAGCATGGAGACACAGTGCCCTCGTGCGGTGGCTCTGGGCACGACCCTCGGGGCCAGCACGCCCACCGTGGCCTCTCACTCCTTGCCTCAGCCTCGTAAAGGTATGGAAGTTAAACTGTAACCATAGCTTGCTTATATCACAACTAAGATTGGTGTATGGGCAACTGGTCAACCTGGAGCTGGGAAGAACATTCCAAATGGGGATTTAAAGCCATAGGCTTAAGGTCTGGCTCTAGAACTCTGGACAAGGTGCTGGAATTCTCTGTTCCCTGAAAAGGGAGGAAAATAAGTTAAAGCTGTGTTGTTTGCATCACAGTGTTGTTGTAAAGATTGCATAAGGTAATGTGTCTGGTACCGGCTTTACCACTCCCCACCAGGGATTTTCAACAAAACACTTCTCCAACTCCAGCTCTCAGGCTCACCAGGAATCTTTTGGCTGTAAGGAACAGAGGTCTCTCCACTCACCTCCATGAGGCTCCAGGACAGGGTGGGGTTTTGTGCTGTAGCGCTGTAGTGGGCGCTGGTGAAATCCAAGGCCAGACCCGGTCCTTCAGCTGCAGTGGAGGCCTAGCCTCTGTTGAGTGTCCACTTCACTGGGGCCTGTACCACATCACGGCCTCTGCCAAGTGGCCCTCCTCCACCTGACTCACTGCTTTGCTGTGCTCCTGGCTTCTGGCTTATAGAAGCTGTGTCTCAGTTCAAAGTATCCTATCCCGTTCACATTCACACATAACAAAACACTGCCACTATCCTCAGCCTCTCCGTGTACAACCCCCACGCTACTGAAAGAGAAACGTGTTTAGCCCCTCTCATCTTTTAGAGCCGGGCCACTGGCCTCACTGACCAGCCTACAGATGCACCACATCTAGGACCAGAGAAATAGTGTGACCTTGCATAAAGTATGCTTGTGCCTTTCTGCAGGACCATGAGTCAAACAGTGGGGTGATTTGGGCCAAGACTCAGGTAGAAGGTGCGGAGGGTGAAGGCCTCACCCCTCTCTCGGATGCTAACGTTGTAAGCTTTTTACTTTGATTTTCATTGAGTTCCAGGAGCTACAAAGGCACCCTGAGAGCAAAGCTTCATGACTGTGAAAGATGGGGCTCCGCTGCACCTCACGAAAGTTCTGTGAGCCTCGGAGAGACAGACACCTTCCTGGGAACAGAAGGCGCGGTGGGCAGCGGGGAAGCTTTGATAGCCGGGAGCGGGGCAGGCCTGCCTTCCGGCGCCCCCTAGAGGAGCAGCGCCTCGGAGAGCTCAGCCAGGTGTGTTCTCAGCCCCGCCAGGGAGGTGAGAGGACAGACCGAGCTTCTCAGCCCCCCAGAACCAGACCTGAACCCTCCGCCCCTTGCAGTTTGCATGCATTCACCGCGGATAAAAGATTCCGATTCATCAAGATCTTTTTCTAAATCCCATTCTTTCCATATCGTTTCCGCTCACACACACACATAAAGAAAATCAGCAAGCTCTTCTGTGCCCAAACAGTGGCTGGCCTTTACTTCCAACGAGATATGAAAGAAGCACCTGGAGCAGAGGCCAGTGAGGCCACGACTGAGAGCGGGGACTCCTTACACTCTGTACCCTGGGCGCCTCACTTGCCTCGCTCTAGTTCCAGACCTGCTTCTCAACCTCCTTGACTAGCAGAAATCTCCAGGAGGCTTTCACAGCACCGGGCCCTCTTCTCTGCGGTGCTTGTCATAGCTGTAATTCTACCTTAGTTTCTGTACTGATTTGGTTTTCTGTTTCCCCTATTGGACCATCAACTCCAGAACAACTTACACTGGATCTCCAGTGCCTTGCTTACTGCCAGGTATATATTAGACACAATAAATACTTGTTGATTGAATGAAAAAAAGAAAAGAAAATCTCAGCAAGATGACAAAGCCTCCGGAGTAGGGTCAGAGTCACGACACTGCGACTCCCAGGAGGGCAGACCCCATTCGGTGACTCTGATGGCCCCCAAACGAATGTTACCCAAAATGTCCTTTCCAAGAGAGAAAGACCAGGCAGTTTCCTCAGATATATTCCTCCACCCAGCACATGTTTATGGAGCACATGCTGTGGACACACAAAGTCTTGTGTATATAAAAAAGTTGAGTGGACTCAGTTTCTGCCCTTGAGGGGAAAAAAGCCAAGTGTATAAATGTCCAGAGTAGAAAAGAGGAAAGAGATGACATTTGTTGGCTGCCTGTGATGAGCCAGGTACTGGAGGCTTCACCTGGCTGCATTATTTCACAACAATCCAACTGCCACATCCTCTTATCTTCATTTTGCAGATAACTGAGTATTAGAAACTAAATACTATTTAAAATTCACACGTACCTACCTCTAAACCTTATATTTTTGTGTGTGGCATCATATAGAAGAGGTGCCAAGTGATAAGAAGGTTCTGAGTGAGAAGAGAGAATTTGAGATAGGCTTTGATGCTAGGATTCTACTGGCATAGATGTTAGGGATGTCTGACGAGAAAACAGCAGGGTCTTAGAGTAGCTTAAAGCTCGTGTGTAATGTGATGTTTCATCATGTCTCAGTCTGAGACACTTCATTCTATGTCGAAACCCGCCCCGCCTCCTCCCAGCTGATGGGGTCCCTAGAAACATTGCTTGGATCTGTAGTGGCCAAAGAACGGTCTCGGGTGGTAGAGGGCCTGCTGCTTCACAATTGCTGGGGGAAGAAGGGGTTAGTAAAAAACTCAGATCCTGCAAGAATGTGAAGCGGCTGGCCTTTCACACATTGATGGTGGGAATATAAAATGGTGTAGCCACTTTGGAAAACAGTCTGGCAGTTTCTTAAAAAATTAAACACATACTTAACATATGATCCAGCCCCTCTACTCCTAGGCTACCCAAGCCTACCCAAGAGAAATGAAAATATATGTCCATACAGAGACTTGAACATAAATGGTCATAACACCTACATTTGTAATAGCCCTGAATTGGAAACAACCCAAATGCCCATGAACAGGTGAATGAATAAATAAAATGTTGTACAGTTAATCCCTGGAATACTACTCAGCAGCAAAAACGAATGATCTATACACATAGCAACGTGGATGAATTTCAAAATAGTTGAGTGGAAGAAGCCAGACCGAAAAAAGAATATATACTGTATGATTCCATCTATATAAATTTCTAGGAAATGCAAATTAATCTATAGTGACAAGGCAGATCAATGGTTTCCTGGGGTTGGGTGGGGCAGGAGGGGTGGATTACAAAGGGCACAAGGAAGTTTGAGGGGCCTAGTTTGTTAGAGCGGCCATAACAAAATACCACAGACTGGGGGGCCTAAAACAACAGTTTAACAGGTGGCAATCAATATTGTGGCGGTTGTAGTTGATTGTGGTGACAGTATCAAATTACACACTTTTAATATGAACAAGTTTATCGTACGTCAATTTTAACTCAATAAAGCTATTTTAAAGAACAGCAACAAACGTCATATCCCTGGACTGTTCCCCTTAGAGACAGGCTAATTCGGGAAGTCAGGAGTAGAGCCTGCAAATCTCACTTTTCCAACTTGTCCTAATGACTCTAGTGCAGAGTCAGGTTTGGAAACAAATGATTTAGGTGGACCAAAGAGGACAGGGCAGACCCCAATGTTGACACCCAGCACCGTGGTCCACACCCAGGAATTCTCTGAAATGTTTGGGGACAATCAACAGTCACATTCCCTGACAGGCAACACCAAACAGGGAAACAGTAGAAGGCAGTTTGAGAAAGTGAGCCTTTCAAAAACGCCATCTCTCCACATCCTGAACCACCCCAGGGACATACAATCTAAGTATAATGGCGCATCCAGTGCCTTTCTCTTAAATAGAAATTCTCAGCCACAAAGTCCTTTTTCCTCTTTAGGAATCAACTCATGCCTTGGCCGCTGGTTGACACTCCTACCCGTACTCACTGCACAGTGGTTCATGACCAGGAGTCATCTGGGAAATAAAACATCCTTCCCCAGCTAGTTCATGTTGGGACCCTGCCCATATTATCTCTTAGTCTTGTTGAACATGCACCCATTGCCCAGCAGGGCGGGTAATGACGAGATCTCTACAGGTCCTTCTCAGCTATAGTAAACTTCCCAGCATGCACATATGATCCTACTGGGGGTGTTCAGTAAAGCACCTTCATATTCAAGACCATGCTGTAATAGTTCCGGTCTCGGTTCTAACACTTAGGGTAGAACGTTGGCCGTCTGCTTAACTTCTGTTGCTTCAGTTTTCTTATCTATAAATTTAATATGAGATCTTTTGGGCTGGTTGCCCTAAAGTGCTGATGCTATTTGTGTAGCAGCTCCCTTTCCCTCAGCTACTCCTCCTACCTTCATAATATTGACATCTTCTATTGACATCTGTTGATATGCATCAGCGGGTTTGCTTCATTACTGTGGGAGTAGGCAGAAGTTTAGGTTCAGGTCATGCAAATCTGGCCCATTTCAGACACTACCAACCTGTCAAGCAGTAGAATTAGAATAAATTCCACACACCCTATACAATGGGCTAAGGAACAGGCTTTACTGGGTGTCTTAGTCTTCTCAGCTGCCATAACAAAATACCACCTACTGGGCAACTAAACAACAGAAATTTATTTCTCATAGTTCTGGAAGCTAGAAGTCCAAGATCAAGGTGTTAGCAGGTTTGTTTTCTACCGAGGCCTCTCTCCTTGGCTTGAAGATGGCCACCTTCTCCCTGTGTCCTCACATGGTCATTCCCTCTTTGTGAGTACCCCTGGGGTCTCTGTGTGTCCAAATTTCCTCTTCCTATAAGGCCAGCAGACAGATTGGATTAAGACCTACCATAATGGCCTCATTTTAGTTTAATCACCTCTTTAAAGATTTTATCTCTAGTCACATTCTGAGTTCCTAGGGATTAAGACTTCCACATATGAAATGTGGGAGACACAACTGAGCCCATACCGCTGGGGAAACTCAATAGGAAAGAGCAGCATTGTTCCCATGAGGTGAGTTCCAGGGCCACGCTCTCTGCTGGAGACGTGGTGTGGGTTTGCATTCCAGGGGAAGGTCTCCCACCTCGTTGCCCTCTGTTATAGGGAAAGCATAAGAGGAACCAGCTCAACAAAGGGATGTGCAAACCACTTGGGCACCAGTATGGATTTGGGTGCCAGAGTTATATGGGAAAGCCAACTGCCCAACACCTAGGGACCTTGGGAAGTTGTAGCCATTCCAACCAGTAGAGGGGAAGGGGCTAAGGATCCTGTGGGAGACTAAGTTTGATGCAGCACCTCCTGCCAGGAGAGGAAAGATCCCAGAGAGCTCATTCTCCAGGCAAAGCAGAGCAGAGTCTTAGGGTCACTTTGAACAATTCTGCAACTTGTGCCAGGTGGAAGAGGAGAGAAGAAGACCACGGAGACGCTTCAACTGTCTTATTTCCCTTAATTCTACAGTCTGTGTGGGGCAAATTCACTGCTTAACCTTACAAATGTCCTCATTCTCCTTATACAACAACATCCCCTAGACCTATCTGAAATAAAATGAATTAGAATGAAAAGAATAAGGACTATTAAATGTAAAAAGAATAAATAAAGTCTTCTAATCTAGCAGTCCACGCTTTAAGTCATTATCGAACAAGCAGGGGACAATCGGGCAAAAGAAAACGAGGAAAATGTTGATGAGTCAACAGCAATAGAACAAGCTGAGTGTTATTAGCTAAGAACCGTCTCCAAAAAACATATGCTGGCCCAGACAGTTTCAGAGGCAAGTTCTTTCAAACCTTCAAGGAATTGAAAATGCCTTTGGTTTTTAAACTGTTCTGTAGGATAAAAACAATTGAAAAATTTCCTGGTTCATTTTACTAAATGAACACAATCCTGATGCCATGGCTGGTGGGAGGATTAATTAGCAGCCATGTGCTGGAGCAACCAGGGAGGTAAAAGAAAACTAGGGTGTGGTGTCATAAAGTCACATAAAGAAAGTGTTCCGAGGAGAGTATATGGGTGACCATCACAATAAGAAACTGAACACTGGATTAGCAACATAAGGGTCAATGCTGTCCTTGACACGCATAGTCTCATTGGAGAGGTGAGAACAAAGGCTGATTGGAATGGGTTGAAGGGAAAATGTGAGGTGAGGAAGCGGAGACAGTGACAAAGGAAAACTCTTTTGAGAAGTTCTGTGAAAGGGGACAGAGAGAGGAGGCAGCAGCCAAAGGATGACATAGAGACAAGGAAGAAACATTTTTTAATGGCACATGCTAGAGCTTGTTTGTATACTGATGAGAGTGATCCAGGAGTGGGAGATTAACTGATGGTAAAGAAAGGAGTGGAGATAATTATAGGAAAGGTGGGAGGGAAACCAGAGGACCAGTGGTCTTGGATAAGAGCAGGGACCTTTCATCCATAGTAAAAGGAGGAAAATAGAGAGTGTGAACATTTAGGAGGGTGCAACTATGAAATGCATAAAGCTTTTGCAGTAAGAATATTTATTGAAATATTGTTTATAATAGCAAAAAATAAAAAACAAGCTAAATGCCAAAAGAAGCATTGGCTAAATGTACCAGAATGTTATGCAGACATCAGAAAAGATGTTATATACCCACAGCTAACATTTTACTTAATGATAAAGACTGAATTTTCCACCTAAGATCAGAAACAAGGCAAGGATGTCTGTTTTCATCACTCCTATTCAGTATAGTATCAGAAGTCCTAGACAGTACAATAATGCAAGAAAAAGAAAGTCATACAGACTAGAAAAGAAGAAATAAAACTGTTATTTCCAAATGACATGACTGTCTTTGTAGAAAATACCAAAGAATCTACAAAAACATTATTAGTACCAATAAGTGGCTTTGGCAAATCTACAGGATACAAGATCGGCACACAAAAATTAATTGCATTTCTCTATACTAGCAATGGATGATTGGAAACAAATTCAAACATAAGACCATTTATAATTGGTGGAGGGAAAAGAGAAAGAAGGAGAGAGTTAGGTATAAATCTAAAAACAAATGTACAGGATCTGTATGCTGAAAACTGCCCAACTGTAATGAAAGAAATCAAAGAAGATCTAAATAATTGGAAAGACATAACATGTTCATAGATTATTAAGACTCAACTCAGTAAAGATGTCAACTCTTAAACTGATCTACGAGTTTAACACAATTCCTATTAAAAAATCCTAACAGGATTCTTTGTAGATACAGACAAGCTAAATCTAAAATTTATATGAAGAGGCAAAGTAACTAAATCACTAAAATGATTTTTTTAAGTATTACCTGATTTTAAGACTTAATTGGGGACTTCCCTGGTAGTCCAGTGGTAAAGAATCTGCTTTCCAATGCAGGGGATGTGGGTTCGATCCCTGGTCAGGGAACTAAGATCCCACATGCCTTGGGGCAACTAAGCCCGCACGCCACAACTACTGAGCTCGTGCACCTCAAGGAGAGAGCCCATGTGCCGCAAACTACAGAGCCCATGCACCCTGGAGCCTGCATGCCACATCTAGGGGGAGAAAAATCTGCAAGCCACAACTAGAGAGAAGCCTGCACACCACAGACAAAAAAAGAAAAGAAAAAAAAGACTTACTATGGCTATAGCAACAAAGATAATGTGGTATTGGCAGAGGCATAGACACATAAATCAATGAAACAGAATAAAATTTTCAGAAACAGATCCACAGAAGGATGGCAAACTGATTTTTGACAAAGATGCAATAGCAACTCAATGGAAAAGGGTCTTTTCAACAAATGGTATTTGAACAATTGGACATTCATAGGCAAAAACATGAATTTCAACCTAAACTTCACACATCATACAAAAATTAACTGAAAATAGACCATAAATTGAGATGTAAAACTGCAAAACTTCTAAAGGAAAGTTTGTGACCTAGGATTAGGCATAAAATTTTTAGATATGACACCAAAGGCACAATTCACAAAAGAAAGTTTTGATCCATTGGACTTCACCAAAATTAAAAATACTTGCTCTGCAAAAGACCCTGTTAAGAGGATTAAAAGACAAGACACAGACTTGGGGAACGGGGTTGCAAGTCACAGCTGCAAATGTCAGACTTGCACGCAGACTACATAGAAAACTCTCTAGACTCTATAATAAGAAAAAAATCCAGTTAGAAAATGGGTAAAAGACTGGAACAGACACTGCACCAAAGAAGATATATAGATGGTCAAAGAAGTCCATAAAGAGGCGTTCAATATCATCTATTTGTAATGAACAAAAGTAACTCTACACTAGATCAAAAAACACGAAAACAAAAAGCAATGCCTATTCTACAAATTCACTGGGACACTGTTGAAACCCTAAGTTGCCAAGCAAGATCTCTGTGCTGTGAGGAAGCTCAAGCCACATGGGGAGGCTTCAACTTACAGCCCCAGCCGACGTCCCAGCCAATTGCTAGACGCTGTCACTTCCATCCGTCAAACCGTCCAGGTGAGGCTTCATGCATCTTGAAGCAGATAAAAGTCTTTTCCGCTATATCCTGTCTGAACTCAAAACCTGCAAAATCCACGAGCATAATAGTTTTATGCTAAGTTGTGGGGTATTCATTACACAGCAATAGTAACCAGAGCAAACGGGTACTCTTAGTTCTCTCTGAAAAACATACTGACTGCAAATCAGTGAGTATGCTTACTAAACATTTACTACCAAGTATAAAGCTCCTCTCTGTTATGTACCCTTTCATTTCTTCCTACCAGTTGAGTTTAGTGCTTATGAAGACGCATTGTGTTGTTCCCAAACCTGTTTATGTCAGTTGTATTTATTATTATAATTATGCTATTGAATTAAAAATTATATAAACCAACAAAATCTTGGTATAAAAGAAAGAGAATTATTATTATTATGAAACTAAGGTTAATGCTTTGAAAAGACTCAATAAGAGGAAATCAGTAAAAATTACTACAGTAGAATTCGTTGTGGGTAACTGTAAAATATCGTTGGGGGGATTTTGAAACTCCAAAAGGATTCTGCATTCAGATTGCTTTTAAATGTCAAGTTCTCATTTCCCTTTAAAGAAATAAAATATATATGCTGTAATTGACGCATTATATTGTGTGATTTATGTAAGAAAGTAAAGTTGCAATTCCAATCAGTGGACCCATATTTAAAAGAAAGGACTTGGCCCTACATCAAAAGATTGGCAAAGGAATACACTTTTATATGTTTTAAGTTAAAATAAAATGTTTAATACAGCAACCCTTTGACCCAATAAATTCACTCCTGGACATAAACCGAGGAGAAATGAAAACATATGTTCACAAAAGTACTTAGGCAAAGATGTTCATAGCAGCATTTGTCATGATAACCCAAACTGGAAAACCAAATGTCTGTCAAGAGAAGAGTGGATAAACAAATTGTGATATGTTCCTACATGAAATAATACTCAAAAGTAAAAAGGAGTGAGTGAGATAACACGGGTGAACCTCACAGACATGATACTGAGTTAAAGAAGCCAGACACAAAGGAACCCAGACTGTATGATTTCACTTATATAAAATTCTAGCACAGACAAAACTAATCTATAGTGATGGAATTCCGGAAACTTTCTGGGGTAATGAAAATGTTTGATATCTTGATAAGATTGTGGATCACACACCTGCCATTTTCAAAATTGTACAGTTAAGATCTGTATATTTTAATTATGTAAATTTAACCTAAAGAAAATGGAATTTTAAAACTCAAGTAGGGGCTGGGAAGAAAATAAAGTTATAGATGAAGCAAGAAGAGCAAAATGTTGATAACTGTTGAAAAGTATAATGAGGGTACCTTAAACTATTGTGATTGCTTTTGTGTGTGTTTGGAATTTTCCATAATAATTTTTTAAGTTAAAATGTTTAAGGTATGTGTTATCCTCCAGGTCTAACCAACTTTTTTGATGAGCTGCCCAACTCCCTGCCCCAGACAGGGGCCTCTGCTGCACAGATTCCTATGTGCTCTCTCCAAAGGCTGAGTCACAGCACCGGCATGAGGCTGGCACAGGGGAGCTTTTAAAACCACAGCCAGAACTGGGGGCCTACTGCTCTCTGACACATATTCTAACACTTTAAAAATATATGCCTTGTTTTATAATTGATTCATGCCTTGATACATCATTAAAACTTTAAGTGAAAGTGATATGATATAACAGAAAAAAAAAACATGAATTTTGTTATCAGACAGAGCTAGGGTCAAATCTCAGGTCTGACATTTATGTATGTCCCTGAGCTTCCATATCCTTACCTGTAAAAAGAGGGCAAAAACTGTGCACAGACTGCTGTTGTCTCTCCATTTCGGTTACCCTTTTCTCACGGTAATACAAGTCTTGAGATTTTCATGTGATGTCACAGAACGCCAGCCTCTCTTGTAGATAAGTGTGGCCCTGAAACTAAGGTCTGCCCATGAGAAAGAAAAGAATATATCATGTGACAGCTTCTAGGAATCTTCCTTAAAACAAAACTGGCATACACTTGTTCCTTTTTTGTCATCCCTTTCTTCCATTTTGCTACCTAAGTGTGGATGTGATGGCTGGAGATTCAGCCACCGTCTTGGACACCTTAGAAATCTAGTAGTAATAAGCTGGCAGGAACCTGGGTACATTGAGATAGACACCCTCCTAAACCAAAGATCAGAGTTCCTCAGCATCAGCACTATTGACATTTGGGGCCAGGTAATTCTGTCTTGGGTGGAGGGAGGGGGCTATACCGTGCACTGTTAGGATGCTTAGAAGCACCCCTGCCTTCTACTCATGAGATATAGCAGGGGTATCCTCCTTCCCTGACTTCAGGCAACCAAAAATGTCTCCAAATATTGCAAAAGGTCCCTGGGGTAGAAAATCACACCCACGGTTGAGAACCACTGCTAAAGATGAAGGTATAAATTTATACAACTTTTCTACAAATGACTTAGAAATAAGCATTAGGAGTTTTTTTTTAATGTTTAGACCTTTTCCTCCAGAAACGCTACTTCAAAAAAATAATCAGTAAAGTTATACACATATGAATAAAAAAGACAACCTCATTTAAAAATGGGCAAACAAAAAAGAAGCTTCAATATGACATAAGAGTAAGACGTGGAGATCACGTTCCTCCCCACAGATACACCAGAAATACATCTACACGTGGAACAACTCCTACAGAACATCTACTGAACGCTGGCAGAAGACCTCAGACCTCCCAAAAGGCAAGAAACTCCCCACGTACCTGGGTAGGGCAAAAGAAAAACAGAAGAAACAGAGACAAAACAATAGGGATGGGACCTGCACCAGTGGGAGGGAGCTGTGAAGGAGGAAAGGTGTCCACACACTAGGAAGCCCCTTCGCGGGCGGAGACTGGGGGTGGCGGAGGGGGAAGCTTCGGAGCCACGGAGGAGAGCGCAGCAACACGGCTGCAGAGGGAAAAGCGAAGAGATTCCCGCACAGAGGATCGGTGCCGCCCAGCACTCACCAGCCCGAGGGGCTTGTCTGCTCATCCGCCGCGGGGGGACGGGGGCTGGGAGCTGAGGCTCGTGCTTTGGTCGGATCCCAGGGAGAGGACTGGGGTTGGCTGCGTGGACACAGCCTAAAGGGGGCTAGTGTGCCACAGCTAGCCAGGAGGGAGTCCGGGAAAAGGTCTGGAACTGCCAAAGAGGCAAGAGACTTTTTCTTGCCTCTTTGTTTCCTGGTGTGCGAGGAGAGGGGATTAAGAGCGCCGCGTAAAGGAGCTCCAGAGACGGGCGCAAGCCGCAGCTATCAGCGCAGACCCCAGTGACGGGCATGAGATGCTAAGGCTGCTGCTGCAGCCACCAAGAAGCCTGTGTGCAAGCACAGGTCACTCTCCACACCTCCCCTCCCGGGAGCCTGTGCAGCCCGCCACTGCCAGGGTCCCGTGATCCAGGGACAACTTCTCCGGAAGAACGCACAGCGTTCCTCAGGCTGGTGCAATGTCATGCTGGCCTCTGCGGCCACAGGCTCACCCCGCATCCGTACCCCTCCCTCCCCCCGGCCCGAGTGAGCCAAAGCCCCCGAATCAGCGGCTCCTTTAAAACCGTCCTGTCTGAGCGAAGAACATGGCGACCTCAGGCGACCTACATGGAGAGGCAGGGCCAAATCCAAAGCTGAACCCCAGGAGCTGTGCGAACAAAGAGAAAGGGAAATGTCTCCCAGCAGCCTCAGGAGCAGCGGATTAAATCCCCACAGTCAACTTGAGGTACCCTGAATCTTTGGAATACATGAATAGACAATGAATCATCCCAAATTGAGGAGGTGGACTCTGGGAACTACGATATATATATTTTCTTCCCTTTTTCTCTTTTTGTGAGTGTGTGTGTGTATGCTTCTGTGTGTGATTTTGCCTGTATAGCTTTACTTTTACCATTTGTCCTAGGGTTCTGTCTGTCCGTTTTTCTTTTTCTTTCTTTCTTTTTTTCTTACTATAGTTTTTAGCACTTTTTATCATTGGTGGATTTCTTTTTTGGTTTCGTTGCTCTCTTCTTTCTTTCTTTTTCATTACTTTTAATTTTTTTAAATAATTTTTTTATTTTAATAACTTTATGTCAATTCATTTCATTTTATCTTTTTCATTCTTTCTTTCATTTTTTCTCCATTTTATCTGAGCCATGTGGATGATAGGCTCTTGGTGCTCCACCCAGGTCTCAGGGCTGTGCCTCTGAGGTGGAAGAGCCAAGTTCAGGACATTGGTCCACCGAGACCTCCCAGCTACACGTAATATCAAACGGCGAAAATCTACAGGAGATCTCCATCTCAACACAAAGACCCAGCTCCATTCAACGACCAGCAAGCTGCAGTGCTGGACACCCTATGGCAAACAACTAGCAACACAGGAACACAACCCCACCCATTAGCAGAGAGGTTGCCTAAAATCATTATAAGGCCACAGACACCCCAAAACACACCACAAGATGTGGACCTGCCCACCAGAAAGACAAGATCCAGCCTCATCCACCAGAACACAGGCACTAGTCCCCACCACCAGGAAGCCAACACAACCCACTGAACCAACCTTACCCACTGAGGGTAGACACAAAAAATAACAGGAACTATGAACCTGGAGCCTGCAAAAGGAGACACAAAACTCAGTAAGTTAAGCAAAATGAGAAGACAGAGAAACACACAGCAGATGAAGGAGCAAAGTAAAAACACACCAGACCTAACAAATGAAGAGGAAATAGGCAGTCTACCTGAAAAAGAATTCAGAATAATGATAGTAAAGATGATCCAAATCTTGGAAACAGAATGGAAAAAATACAAGAAACGTTTAACAAGCACCTAGAAGAACTAAAGAGCAAACAAACAATGATGAACAATGCAATAAATGAAATTAAAAATTCTCTCGAAGGGATCAATAGCAGAATAGCTGAGGCAGAAGAACGGATAAGTGACCTGGAAGATAAAATAGTGGAAATAACTACTGCAGGGCAGAATAAAGAAAAAAGAATGAAAAGAACTGAGGACAGTCTCAGAGACCTCTGGGACAACATTAAATGCACCAACATTCGAATGATAGGGGTCCCAGAAGAAGAAGAGAAAAAGAAAGGGAATGAGAAAATATTTGAAGAGATTATAGCTGAAAACTTCCCTAATATGGGAAAGGAAATAGTTAATCAATTCCAGGAAGCACAGAGAATCCCATACAGGATAAATCCAACAAGAAACACGACAAGACACATAGTAATCAAACTATCAAAAATTAAATACAAAGAAAACATATTAAAAGCAGCAAGGGAAAAACAACAAATAACATAAAAGGGAATCCCCATAGGGTTAACAGCTGATATTTCAGCAGAAACTCTGCAAGCCAGAAGGGAGTGGCAGGACATATTTAAAGTTATGAAAGGGAAAAATCTACAACCAAGAATACTCTACCCAGCAAGGATCTCATTCAGATTTGATGGAGAAATTAAAACCTTTACAGACAAGCAAAAGCTAAGAGAATTCAGCACCACAAAAACACCTTTACAACAAATGCTAAAGGCACTTCTCTAGACAGGAAACACAAGAGAAGGAAAAGACCTACACAAAAAAATCCAAAACAGTTAAGAAAATGGTAATAGGAACCTACATATTGATAATGACTGTAAATGTAAATGGATTAAATGCTCCAACCAAAAGACATAAACTGGCTGAATGGATACAAAAACAAGACCCATATATATGCTGTCTACAAGAGACCCATTTCAGACCTAGGAACACATACAGACTGAAAGTGAGGGGATGGAAAAAGATATTCCATGAAAATGGAAATCAAAAGAAACCTGGAGTAGCAATTCTCATATCAGACAAGATAGACTTTAAAACAAAGACTATTACAAGAGACAAAGAAGGACACTACATAATGATCAAGGGATCAATCCAAGAAGAATATATAACAATTGTAAATATTTATGCAACCAACATAGGAGCACCTCAATACATAAGGCAAATACTAACAGCCATAAAAGGGGAAACACAATCATAGGGGAATTTAACACCCCACTTTCACCAATGGACAGATCATCCAAAATGAAAATAAATAAGGAAACACAAGCTTTAAATGATACATTAAACAATATGGACTTAATTGATATTTATAGGACATTCCATCCAAAAACAACAGAATACACTTTCTTCTCAAGTGCTCATGGAACATCCTCCAGGATAGATCATATCTTGGTTCACAAATCAAGCCTTGGTAAATTTAAGAAAATTGAAATCGGATCAAGTATCTTTTCTGACCACAATGCTATGAGACTAGATATCAGTTGCAGGAAAGAAATCTGTAAAAAATACAAACACATGGAGGCTAAACAATACACTACTTAATAGCCAAGAGATCACTGAAGAAATCAAAGAGGAAATCAAAAAAAACCTAGAAACAAATGACAATGAAGACACGATGACCCAAAACCTATGGGATGCAGCAAAAGCAGTTCTAAGAGGGAAGTTTATAGCAATACAATCCTTCCTTAAGAAACAGGAAACATCTCAAATAAACAACCTAACCTTACACCTAAAGCAATTAGAGAGAGAATAACAAAAAACCCCAAAGTTAGCAGAAGGAAAGAAATCATAAAGATCAGATCAGAAATAAATAAAAAAGAAATGAAGGAAACAATAGCAAAGATCAATAAAACTAAAAGCTGGTTCTTTGAGAAGAAAAACAAAATTGATAAACCATTAGCCAGACTCATCAAGAAAACAAAGGGAGAAGACTCAAATCAATAGAATTAGAAATGAAAAAGGAGAAGTAACAACTGATACTGCAGAAATTCAAAGGATCATGAGAGATTACAACAAGCAACTATATGCCAATAAATTGGACAACCTGGAAGAAATGGACAAATTCTTAGAAATGCACAACCTTCCGAAACTGACCCAGGATGAAATAGAAAATATGAAGAGACCAATCACAAGCACTGAAATTGAAACTGTGATTAAAAATCTTCCAACAAACAAAACCCCAAGACTAGATGCCTTCACAGGCGAATTCTATCAAACATTTAGAGAAGAGCTAACACCTATTCTTCTCAAAATCTTCCAAAATATAGCAGAGGGAGAAACACTCCCAAACTCATTCTATGGGGCCACCATCACCCTGATACCAAAACCAGACAAAGATGTCACAAGGAAAGAAAACTACAGGCCAATATCACTGATGAATATAGATGCAACAATCCTCAACAAAATACTAGCAAACAGAATCCAACAGTACATTAAAAGGATCATACACCATGATCAAGTGGGGTTTATCCCAGGAATGCAAGGATTCTTCAAATATGCAAATCAATCAATGTGATACACTATATTAACAAATTGAAGGAGAAAAACCATATGATCATCTCAATAGATGCAGAGAAAGCTTTTGACAAAATTCATCACCCATTTGTGATTTAAAAAGTACCCTCCAGAAAGTGGGCAGAGAGGGAACTTACCTCAACATAATAAAGGCCATATATGACAAACCCACAGCCAACATCGTCCTCAGTGGTGAAAAACTGAAACCATTTCCACTAAGATCAGGAACAAGACAAGCTTGCTCACCACTATTATTCCACATAGTTTTGGAAGTTTTAGCCACAGCAATCAGAGAAGAAAAAGAAATAAAAGGAATCCAAATCAGAAAAGAAGTAAAGCTTTCACTCTTTGCAGATGACATGATACTCTACATGGATAATCCTAAAGATGCTACCAGAAAGATACTATAGCTAATCAATGAATTTAGTAAAGTAGAAGGATACAAAATTAATGCACAGAAATCTCTGGCATTCCTATACACTAATGATGAAAAATCTGAAAGTGAAATCAAGAAAACACTCCCATTTACTACTGCAACAAAAAGAATAAAATATCTAGGAATAAACCTACCTAGGTAGACAAAAGACCTGTATGCAGAAAACTATAAGACACTGATGAAAGAAATTAAACATACCAACAGATGGAGAGATATACCATGTTTTTGGATTGGAATAATCAACATTGTGAAAATGACTATACTACCCAAAGCAATCTACAGATTCAATGCAATCCCTATCAAACTACCACTGGCACTTGGCACAGAACTAGAAAAAAAATTTCACAATTTGTATGGAAATACAAAAGACCCCGAATAGCCAAAGCAATATTGAGAAAGAAAAATGGAGCTGGAGGAATCAGGCTCCCTGACTTCAGACTATACTACAAAGCTACAGTAATCAAGACAGTATGGTACTGGCACAAAAACAGAAATATAGATCAATGGAACAGGATAGAAATCCCAGAGATAAACCCATGCACATATGGTCAACTTATCTTTGATAATGGAGGCAAAATATACAATGGATAAAAGACAGCCTCTTTAATAAGTGGTGCTCTGAAAACTGGACAGCTACATGTAAAAGAATGAAATTAGAACACTGCCTAACACCATACACAAAAATAAACTCAAAATGGATTAAATACCTAAATGTAAGGCCAGACGCTATCAAACACTTAGAGGAAAACATAGACAGAACACTCTATGACATAAATCACAGCAAGATCCTTTTTGACCCACGTCCTAGAGAAGTGGAAATAAAAACACAAATAAACAAATGGGACCTGATGAAACTTAAAAGCTTTTGCACAGCAAAGGAAACCATAAACAAGACCAAAGGAAACCCTCAGAATGGGAGAAAATATTTGCAAACAAAGCAACTGACCAAGGATTAATCTCCAAAATTTACAAGCAGCTCATGCAGCTCAATATCAAAAAAACAAACAACCCAATCCAAAAATAGGCAGAGACCTAAATAGACATTTCTCCAAAGAAGATATACAGATTGCCTACAAACACATGAAAGAATGCTCAACATCATTAATCATTAGAGAAATGCAAATCAAAACTACAATGAGATATCATTTCACACCAGTCAGAATGGCCATCATCAAAAAATCTAGAAATAATAAATGCTGGAGAGGGTGTGGAGAAAAGGGAACACTCTTGCACTGTTGGTGGGAATGTAAATTGATACAGCCACTATGGAGAACAGTATGGAGGTTCCTTAAAAAACTACAAATAGAACTACCATAAGACCCAGCAATCCTACTACTGGGCCTGTACCCTGAGAAACCCATAATTCAAAAAGAGTCATGTACCACAATGTTCATTGCAGGTCTATTTACCATAGCCAGGACATGGAAGCAACCTAGGTGTCCATCAACAGATGAATAGATAAAGAAGATGTGGCACATATATACAATGGAATATTACTCAGCCATAAAAAGAAATGAAATTTTATTTATTTGTAATGAGTTGGATGGACCTAGAGTCTGTCATACAGAGTGAAGTAAGTCAGGAAGAGTAAAACAAATACTGTATGCTAACACATATATATGGAATCTAAAAAAAAATGGTCATGAAGAACCTAGGAGCAAGATGGGAGTAAAGATGCAGACCTACTCGAGAATGAACTTGAGGACACAGGGAGGGGGAAGGGTAAGCTGGGACAAAGTGAGAGAGTGTCATGGACATATATACACTATCAAATGTAAAATAGATAGCTAGTGGGAAGCAGCCGCATAGCACAGGGAGATAAGCTCAGTGCTTTGTGAACACCTAGAGGGGTCGGATAGGGAGGATGGGAGGAAGGGAGATGCAAGAGGGAAGAGATATGGGGATATATGTATATGTATAGCTGATTCACTTTGTTATAAAGCAGAAACTAACACACCATTGTAAAGCAATTATACTCCAATAAAGTTGTTAAATTAAAAAAAAATGGGCAAACAATCTGAGTATATATTTCTCCAAAGAAAATGAAGGGTCAATAAGGACTTAAAAAGATTCTCAACATCATTAGCCACCAAGGAAATGAAAATCAAAACCACAGTGAGGTATCACTTCATATCCACTAGGAGGCTATAATTTAAAAGATAGACAATAACAAGTGCTGGTGAGGATGTAGAGGAATTGGAACCCTCATACACTGCTGGTGGTAATGTAAAAATGGTATCACCACTTTGGAAAACAGTGTGGCAGTTCCTCAAAAGGTCAAACATAGAGTCACCACACCACCCAGCAATTCCACTCCTAGGTATATACCCAAGAGAAATGAAAATATATGTCCACACAAAAATTTGTATGCAAATGTTCATAGTAGCATTATTTCTAATAGCTAAAAAGTAGAAATAACCTAAATGTCCATCAACTGATCAACTGACACAATGTGATATTATTCATACACTAGAATATTATTCAATATTAAAAAGTAATGAAGTACTGATATCTGCTACAACATGGATAAACCTTGAAAACATTATGCTAAGTGAAAGAAACCAATAAAAAAAACTCACATATTATATGACTCCAGTTATACTAAAAGTCCAAAATAGGCAAATCCGTAGAGACAGAAAGTGGATTAGTGGTTGCGTGTGGCTGGGGAGGGGGCATGTGGAATGGGGAGTGTCTGCTGATGGGCATGGTGTTCCTATGTGGGGTGATGAAATGTAAAAAAATTGTTCTAAAATTAACTGTGCCAATGGCTGCACAACTTTTTGAATATAATAAAAACAATCAAAGTGTATGCTTTAAATGGGTGAATTGTATAGTATGTGAATTAGTAAAGCCATTATAAAAATACTCAAAACATCAACATCAACAACTGTAAAAAAGATGCATATAAAGGATGTATACTGGTGGGGCTTCCCTGGTGGTGCAGTGGTTGAGAGTCTGCCTGCCGATGCAGGGGACACGGGTTCATGCCCCGGTCCAGGAAGATCCCACATGCCGCAACGGGAGGGGCCACAGCAGTGAGAAGCCTGCATACTGAAAAAAAAAAAAAAAAAGGATGCATATAGGTGTAAGTTATTTTTAAGATTTTAAAAGTAAGAAAATACCTAAATGCAAAGCAAAAAAAAAAGATGGTAAAATAAACGATGTTGAGTCATTTAAGTAACCATTGTAAATCATTTTCTGAATACTGATTAACACAAAGAAATCTCATGCTATAATCTTAAGGGGAGAGGCAGAATATAAAATCTGCACTTAGACACACACACAGAGAAAATTTATAAAAGAAAATCCATAATCAATGAAGAATGGCTAATATTGGGTGGTAGGATGAATGGTGCTTTTTATTTTCTTCTCTTTCTTCTATAGTTTCTATATTTCCTACACTACATGTATTTTATAATCAGGAAAATTATTTTTTAAGGATTGAGAAAGTTTATTTGCAAAACTTACTTGAGATGCATAGACTATAAGAGCTGAATTGAAAATTATAGATCATGTGATAAAAACTTCTAACTTTACTGCTGAGGTAATTTTACTGAAGAGGCTAAGTGCCTTGGCCCATTGTCAGCCATCTTGTCAGAGTGTGTGAAACTGAAACAGTTTCTCTCCTCTTCTCTCCTCTTTCTCTCTTGATGATGCCGTACACAGATACACAAACACACACACTCACAAAAGTAGCTCAAAAAAAGAAAGAATTGAAGGCTGGACCTTGAGGGCATTATGCTAAGATAAACAAGTCAGACAGAAAAGACAAATACAGTATGATCTCCTGTATATGTGGAATCTTTTTTAAAAACCCAAATTCATAGATACAGAGAGCAGATTGATGGTTAGCAGAGGCATGGTGTGGGGTGGGGGGGGGTGAGAGTGGTCAAAAGGTTATGAAATAAGCAAGTCCTGGTGATGTAATGTGCAGCATGGTGACTAAAGGTAACAATACTGTGTTGTATATTTGAAAGGGGTTAAGAGAGTAGATCTTAAAAGTTCTCATCACAAGAAAAAACTTTTGTAAACGTGTGATGATGGATGTTAACTAAACTTATTGTGCTGATCATTTTATATACATGTATCGAATTATGTTGTACACTTGAAACTAATATTATGTTATATGTCAAGTATACCTTAATTAAAAAAAAAAGAAGTAAAAATAATTTGAGAGATTTCTTTCCCCAAATTGAATTCTGTTCTAAACTCCTATAGGTTTATATATATTAAAAAAAAAAAACAAACCCAACAATCTCTGTCCTAGACCATTAGAGGGCAGTCACAAGTTAAAACAGACTGCACCCTAAGCACAGTGGATAAACTACAATGAGAATAATCATCTTTTTTGGCATCGGAAGCAGACAAACATGATTAAAATCATGCTGACCTTGGGATGACCGTCTTCAGCTTTCTCTGGCAAGCTCTGGCTAAAAAAGTCTTTTTGAAGTGGGGCGTTCTGGTTCCCATCCCACAAGAACAAGAAATGGATGATGCCTCAGGGAACTGCCCCAGCAACAGCTCCCAACTTTTTCGGAGCAGCAGCCCATAATCACCTCATTTTCCTGCTCCAAGTGTTGTCAGAGGGATTCTTCCGCCTTTGGTATCCAGGGAGGTAATACAGATGGAAGGCTGGAAGAATGACCAGCTGCTGATGCCGTTCCTCAGGCTCCCAAGACCTCCAAACAAAAAGAAGAGAATCAGGCAAGGAACAAGAGCTCAGTACTCCTCAGCAGAAACAAAAGTTCTGTGAAGTTTGGCAAGCCTCGCTGTTCCCAAATGATTCCCAGATGATGGTGAATTTGGAAAATGGTCAGTGTTGAAATCGAGACACGTGGGCCTGGTTGCAAAGCCCAATTCCTCCCCTCTCTCCAGGACATGTGAAAGTGAAAAATACAAAGTTGGGGACAATAGTGTTCACCCCTTGCCATTACTCCCAATTAAAGAACCTTATCCAGACAGTTAGGGCTATACTATAGTGCTTTAGCCTACAGATGCTAGAAGAGGACACACGTTCATATCCCAGCTCTGTCACTCACTGGTCAGGTGAATCGGTATGAGTTACTCAACTTTTCTGTGCCTCAGTTTCCTCATCTGTAAAATGAAGGCAATAATAATATGATTTCCTACCTACTTCCTAAGTTATTATATAGGAAGGATTTACATAGTCCCTGACACAGTATTAGTACTCAACAAATGTTAGTTATTATCTAGTGCTAGTGGTGATGGGAATAAAGATCTTAAAATACAGAATTTTTCTACCCTCATTTCATCCAGTCCAACATCTTAGGGCTTTTCCTATGAGGAAATGCTCTCTTAAAGACCCTCAAAAAGCTTGTTAGATAATCAATCATTCAAATCTACCCAGAATTAATACATTGGAAAAACCCCTATATCACACAACTAAAAATGTATCTCTAACATCTGCCCCAGGCTTTATTAGCTGAACTGCATTCCTTTTCTCACCTAAGCTGTTGGTTGTAGAAGTTCTTCCCCAAAGGCAAATTTACCAGAGATTGAAGTAAAGGTTTTGAAACACAGTATCTACACTTTTATGAGTTGCTCCATCAGTAGTTGAAATGCCAAGTAACTCTCCATAATTGATATAGGCCAGGACAAACAAGCATTAATTAGTGTGGCTCGTTGTATTTTCCAGAGATGGTCACAACAATATTTCCTATTACGTGTGATACTTCTCCCATCAAGAGGTGGCATTTGTGTTCCCTCCCATTGAATCTGGGAGGGCTTTCAAATGATGCCATGTGACTTCCAAGGTTAAGTCATATAAACAGTATGGCTTCCTCCTAGTTTTCTCTGGGATGCTCATTCTTGGAACCCAGCCACCATGCTGTGAGGAAAACCAAGCTGCATTTAGAGAAGCCATGCGTAGGTTTCCATCCTGCAGCCCCATCTGGGGTCCCAGGCAGCAACTCCCATCCATTGCCAGACACGTAACTAAGCAACCCTTCAGATGATTCTAGCTCCGGAAGCTGAATCATTTCCAGTCATTGAGTCTTCCCAGCTGAGCCCCCAGATATCATGGAGCAAAACAAACCTTCCCACTGTGCCCTTTCTGACGCACAAAATCTGTAAGCACAAGAAAATTGTTGTCATTTTATGCTACTAAGTTGGGCATCACTTATTATACAGCAATAATAACTGGTACAGCAAGCAACCGTGATTGTCTCACGTTTAAGTAGATTAGCCTTTAATGTCTGTAAAATACCCCCCACTTTGCTGATATCATAAATTCCACAATGAGATACTTACTCTTTGGGCTTAAAGTTTTACCCCTTTTGAAACACAGAGTGAAGTGTAGTAAGAAAGAAGCCCAATGTCCCAATCCAGGTGCTACCAACTATTAATGGTACGACTTGGACAAATCACCTAATATGTGGGGCTTATGTTGCATCCCTTTTCTCCAGATCCAGCCTCTACCCTTCCCCCTCCCCACCCCAAACTTGGTATCTCAGGAGATTAAACTTATGATTTACATCAGTGAGCTTCCAGTTGGATGTGACCAATGGGAGGCACCAGCAGGAGGCCCAGAAGACAGCAGGAGAATGAAGTTTGGGTATCATTCCAGTAAAGGTAAAACACCCCTGTTTTTCCACTCAACCCTCTGTCTACTCTCAAGTAATTCTGATCACCGACTATGCAGGGAGATTTTCCCACAGCAAGCAATTCTTGGACACCCGCTGGATGTCCTACAATTCAACTCAATTCTGACACTATCTACCTGAAGAGAGCATCAGATCCCACAGGTTAAGGGCTCAGTCCCTCAAGACTGCTCCCATTTCATATGTCAATTGCAAGTCCAGGCTGTTATCTGGGCTTCTGACCGACTGGCTGTAAATCAGAAGTTCCCACAACCCCTCCTCAGGTTTGATCATTTGCTAGAATGGCTCACAGAACTGAGGAAACCAGTTTACTTACTAGATTTCCAGTTTATGTATAAAGGAATACAACTCAGGAACAGCCAGAAGAAAGAGCTGCATAGGTTAAAGTATGTGTGAAGGGGTGTAGAGCTTCCATGCCCTCTGGGCACAACACCTTCCCAGCACCTCCACACGTTCACTAACCCGGAAGTTCTCTAAACCCCATAGTTATAGTTCATATTTTATGGAGGCTTCACGAGAGGCATGATTGATTAACTCATTGGCCATTGGTGATTGAACTCAATCTCCACCCTTCTTCCCTCCCCAAAGGTTGAAGAGTGGGGCTAAAAGTTCCAACTCTAATCACATGATTGGTTCCCCTGGCAACCAACTGTCATCTTTAGGGGCTTTCTAAAAGCCACCTCATTAACTTAAACTCAAGTGCAGTTGAAAGGGGCTCATTATGAATAACAATTGACACATTTGTTGCTCTTATCACTTAGGAAATTCCGAAGAATGGGAACGAAAAAGAAATACATATTTCTCATTCTAAACCACAGTATCGCAATTTCCCTCTGCCTCTCTATAGAGTGGCCGCCACCTGGCAGCATCTCTCAGCCAAAGATTGCAGTTCCTCTGAGGCAGTGCTTCTTACACAGTTCCCTTTCTCTCTCTCTCTCTCTCTCTCCTAGTATTTGGTCCTTTCCCAGCCCCTTCAGGCCTTGGGGTAGAAAAAGCGCCCCTCCAGCACTAGCTCTGATGACTTACCTACACCCTTCCCACACATTTGCAATTAATTCCTCGACTTGCTCAAACATGTCTTTTGTTTCCTCTTGGGATACTGACTGATAAGGAGTTTTTGATTCTTCATTGTAAAATGGAGATTCCACCCATCCAGGCTGCTTCAGAGATCGAGCAAAATAATCAATGTGACAGACTATGTCAGGTCCAGGCTCAGTTACGTCCAGTCACAAAAAACAAAACCAAAACAAAAGCACGCTGAGTATTTCAAACAGAGGGAATTTCAGAGAGGGAATTGGTAACACCAAAGTTGAAAGGCTGAAAGAGCACAAAGAGGATACTAAGTAACCCAGATATCAGTAACTGCAGGGCTGGTGGAACAAAAAGGAGGAGGTGGTGCTTCTGGGAACTGGATGCTTAGAGGGGGACCCCTGCATGGTAATGCTCAGATACCTAAAGAGGGCTTTGTGGGGCTGGTGCTCAGATCCTTACAGGCTGCCTCTTGATTGGTGCTGAGTCTGGCTAAAGCTGTTCTCTCTGCAGAGTGATGGCAACAGAAGTACAAACACGAAGAAATTCCCCTAGCCCCTTCTACCTCCTTTTACTCTCCCAAATTTGCCTCCCCTAGGCAGAATCTAACCCAAAGCCAGCTGGTGTGAGTGGCTTAGGACTCGAGTTTGAAGCTTCCCCAGACCATCGCCATAGATCAGAGCATAAAAGGTGGAGCTTAGGACTGAAAGACACCAGGTTAATAATCAGTACATAAAAGCGTCCTGTATTATAGTTGTTATTGTTACCCATAACTGAGAAAATATAAGTAGATATCTATACTTTAAAATGGTCAAATTTTCCCAGTCTTTTCCTCAGAGAAGGTCTAATAAGAGCTATGATATTATAGCCCACTTTCTAAGCTTACCAAGGTTTTAAATGTTCTATCCTCTGCTTTCCTCCAGAACATAAAAATGTCCCATAAATTCCAACCAAATATCCCAGAATCCTTTTAAAACTAGAGCAGCAGCACATAATCTTTGCTGCTAAATGCAATCTAAATGCAAATGACCTTCTCAGAAAAGATAAGTGCCACGAAGCATTGGCAGTGCCTAGAACATGATGATGTCTTGGGGAAGCACTCTTGACCAATGCCAGACAATGCAGGGTCACCAGCTGGCATGATCCTCCCCCAACTCCCTCAAGAGTTGAAGGACAGTAGTTCCCTAACACACCACCTCATATGCATTAACAATTAAAGCCCTCGGTCCAGCAACCCAAGGGCTGGAGGCCTGTAAAAACTCATTTCTACAGATACCAACTCCTGTATTAGAGCAATGGTTTTTGAAACTACTTTTAGCAACATATTTTCTGTTTTTATTTTTATAAACACAGTCTTCCATAGAACCCCAAATAAAATTGAAATAGAAAAATCTGGTGCTGCATTAGCTGAAATGAGGGGTCCCCAGAAACTGTCCTGATGTAGCTGTTCCCCCACCCCTTCTCCTAGACAGTTTCCTGGGTCTCTGAGGAAGCCAGTTTGAGAACCAGTGAGCGCCCTAGGACTACAGCAGTCTTGATAAAGTTTAGTAATTTCAAACATTCTTTAATATAGCTATAAAAGTAGATTACTAGGTATAATTGTCCCCAATATTCAAAGAATCAGAGGCTTTCTTCTCACCACATTATATTATAATCCCATACAGAAAATTTTCCAGTTTTACCTATAGACACCCTCACCTTCTCTAACTATTAAAACCCCATTGCACAACACATGTTTTTACATCACAGCTCTCCCAAAGATCTCCAGACTTGAGTAAAATTGCAAAACAAAGTTGAATTTTAAGTACTGGGTCTGTGACATGGGCCCTCCAGCTTCAGGGAGGTGACAGGTACTGGTCTGTTCCTGGGTCCTCTGTGGCCAGTGCAGAACTTGGTGAAGAAAGCAATGCTGGGTGGCACATCAGCCCACCAGGACTATGTGATGTTGGCATTCTGCTTGAGGTAGTCCATGTAGCGAGTCAGGAGCATCTTCTGAAACACACTGCTGTAGAAGGCCCATGACGGGATCAGGCTCAGAATGCTTGCCTTTAAGAGACAAAAACATAAGTGTCTGGGAGAAAAGAAGAGCAAGGAAGTTGCAAGAAAACAACTCAATTTATATTCATCATCTTTAAAAATGTATATCTGATGACGGAAGTTAAGTCCCAAATCTTTTAAGTAGTTGTTAAGATAAATAGAGTTAACACTGTTGTATGTTATATATGAAAGTTGTTAAGAGAGTAAATCCTACGAGGTCTTATCAAACGAAAAAATTTTTTTATTTCCTTAATTTTGTATCCATGTGAGATGATGAATGTTCACTGAACTTACTGTGGTAACCATGTCATGTAAGTCAGATCATTTTGATGTACACCTTAAACTTATAGAAGGCTGTATGTCAATTATATCTCAATAAAACTGGAAGAAAAAAATTCTTTTAAAGAGTTAATGAACGGAAATGAGTCATAGCAAGGTGTAAATTATTATCATGGAGTATTTGCTTTGAAAAGGGGGGGAAGCCTCAAGTTGAGGCACAAATGCCTAATGCTTTAAAGGCAAGAGGCACAGACCTTGGAAGGTTCTTGCCCTCAAATTACACTTGTGTCCTATAAGGCAGGTCCAGGCCCCCAGATGTAATCATTTTGTCCACAGTGTGATTCGGTTAATCCAACATTCCTCAGTCTACCTACAAAACAACAGAAGTTCAACTAGAGGAAAACTTGAGCCTTGTAGGCAGCTTGAACCTTCAGATTTTTGCAATCCTCTGAGGTATCCCAAAGCAGGAAACTAAAGGTGGTTCCTGGGAACCAGAGTAGAGCTCTTCTTCCACTGGCCAAGTCTATGAATCAATGCAACATCTTCTTCAGGAACTTCATTTTTCTCCCAGACAGAGCTTTTTTATTTTGCAGCAAAATCAAGCCCTTCCATTAGCTTTGTCTTGAACTAAATGTTTTGGCTTACTGAAGTCAGCCATAAATAAAATAAACTGAAATCCCAGGTCCCGAGAAAATGTTCTAAAAGGCCCCCTCTCCCATCCCCATCTTTATCTACCTTCTTCCAACCTGGAGACGCCATGTAGAAGGAAACAGAAAAGGTTTGGCATCAGGCAAAAATGGACTTAAACCCTTGCATCATTTTTACCAGCCAGGTGGTCTTGGGCCATCTGATCCATCTAAGCTTCATCTGATCTGATCCAGCTCTGAGCTTTGGTTTCCTCAATGTAAAAGGGGAGCCAAGTGTCCTGTCTCACAAGATGTTTAGGAGAATTAAATGAGGTAACTATGAAGCCCCAAGTTCCACATGGATTCTTAGGTAGAGGCTCCAGTCCCACCTCAACTGCTACCCCAAAACTCCTTGAGGGTAGAGAGCATCCTGTCTTTGCCTCACCTCTTTGAAATAGAAGACTTGCTTGTTTACTGGTTGATTCCACTTGATTACCCATAACTTTAGATTCAACGATCTTTCTAAACCCTGGCACATTCAAAATTGGTTTTAATGGTTTTAATGATTGATGTGTTTTCCTTTGTTTTCTCTTTTGCTTCACCAGGCACAAAGACTTTTTCTTACTGTTTTTGGCATCTGTTTACCAGTAGAGGTTAGAATTTGTTACATAAGAAATCAAAGAGAAAAGTAAAAAAAAAAAAATTCAACTTTTGACATCTAGAATTGGATTACAGTATGTATGTAGCAAGACAATTGTCTTGCAAGCCATGCTATTGTCTCCAGAAAACATTTTCTAAATGCTAATGGATTCCATTTAAAACATCAATATCCTGGAGGACTAAAAGTATAGAGTTCTGCTAAGGGGAGAAGAGGATGTCTTATCCACTGGAACTACCTAAATCCCTCTGAGATAAACAGGATGTGACCCTGGGAAAGCATACAAAAAGCCTGTACTTTTTCTGCCCTGGAGATGGTGGGAGGTACAAGAGAGAAAGAGGAAGACGTGGCCAGATGTGTGTCCTCTGATATGTGTGTCCTCTGAGCTTACGCTGGAGGGCTGGGGGCCTGGGGTGAAGGATAGGGAAGTGTGATAAATAAGTAATGGTAGCAAAGGAGGGTTTACTGCCTCCACTCTTCTGGAGTGCAGCCACAGAATATTATCTCAGCGAGGTAAGTGCTGAGACTTGCTTTTCCAGCATCCCTCAGGTTCAAATTGGTGCTGATGCAGAGTAGAGAGCCAGAGGGCCTCTGTGAACCAAAGCTGCAGATGGACAGCTGGCCTCTGGCTGGATGAGGGAGGTAGCAGAGATTCAGGCATGTTCAGCCATCAGTAGCTGGGGAATGCATTGGCCTAGCCAAAAGGACAGAAGGAGTTATCCCCACACCCCCCACAGACATAAACCAGCAAGGTGAGCAACCATCAGATAGATTAAGGACACCAGCCACACACACTTAAGGACCAGCAGGAATTCATAGGGACTCTTTCCCAGTGTCATTTTAGTGAGAGAGGCCAGAAGAAGGGACACTCAGGCAAGACCGAACATTTTCCTCTAAATAATAGACAGCCTATTTCCTAAATGGACAGTTTAGATGATCAGATCAAACTAAGTTTAAACTCATTAGACATTCCACTAATTTGTTTTCGTGCCATGCAGCAAGTAGTGGTCTGAAGAGAAACCAGATCAGCAATAGGCAAAGTAAAGATCTTATATTCTTTCTGCTTGTCCACTTTGCACTGTGCGTTCAAATGGCGATTCTGCACGTTGTTGAGATTCTCCAGTAAAAGTAGCAAGTAATCAGCTAAGACAATTCAGTGTCTCTTGCCGGAGTCTCAGTACTGAGTCCCAGGAGACAGCTGAATGCTTTGGGAGGATTTAGTGCATTGACCCATGAATCTCTCTAGCATCAGAAAGAGAAAGAGAGAAATAAAGAAGCCTCATTCCCAAGGTAGAAAAACATATGAGGCAGAGGAGCAAGTTGCCATATGAAGGGAAAGTAAAGATCTGTCTAAAATTCTTTGGTGATGATGGAAACAGAACTACCCTGACACTGTTTGTTTGTTTTCGGTATTAGTGCGAAACTCAAGTCTACCTTTGTTTCACGTTTGTGTTTTTTCCTAAAAGCAGCCCGGGGATGGTAAGAACTCCTCATGCCATATACTTCAGACTTTATTTCCATGTTTGATGGAGTCCGTGGTGGACAGGAACCAGCTTGTACTTTCTCACGAGAGCCAATTGTGAACCCTCCTCCTGAATTCATGTGCAGTGACAACACACTGGTAACGTAACATCAGTCATGGGAATCAGCAAACGCTACAAATCAAGGTGTTTTGTTTTATTTGGGGGTTTTTCCTGGAGAGTGAAACATCTACTGGCACAGAGGGCCAAGGACATCGACAGCCCCGACAGGGAAGCACCCTGTGTTTTGGCCTGACCTTCACAAGGCTCTGGGAGCCGCCTTACTTTCTGAGGGCAGAGGTGAGGCGGCCAAGGGTGAGATTTGCCAACTTCAGAGTTATCTATAGGCTGGGCACCCAGCGCTTCAGCTTCTCCTTCCCCTTGCTAGATACACCTTTTCACAGGCTGGACTACCCTCAGCAGTATCCCTCTGGCATCTATCCTTGCGTGACAGAGAACGGCTGAACGCTCCAACAGCAAGGGAGAGCTGGCTAAGCCCTGCTAGGGCCCCCTGCTTGTCTGTCCTCCCTTGCTTCAAGAAAGGAGAAGTTATCGATTACCAAGATTTCATGGGCGAGGCAGCCACAGGTTTCGTCTCCAATCGTGACATAATTCAGTGATTCTTTAACAAACTCATCAGCAGTCTTGGTTATCATGTTGGTATTTAGATACTTTGTCATCGGGGTTGAAACAGCATACGGGGTGAGCACCTGCAATGGGAAATAAAGACCGTAACACAGGAGCAATCTGCCCAGCCCTGAGAAACTAATACCCATTTTACCATCCCTTCATGTTCCAACTCTGTTCTCCCCCTAAAAAGTCTCAGGATACTATACGATAATAGAACAGTTAAAGGTATAGAACGAGCACAGAGCTGGGAATCAGAAAGGTCAGTTTCTGGCTTAACGTGGCAACTAACTCAAGATGAGGCCTTAGCCACACAACACCAAGTGGTTCAAATGCACACAGGGTGAATGAAGAGCTCTGTCTTACAGCACGGTTCCCCAACTTAGAAAGTGAAAATGCAGGACACCCAGTTATATTTGAAGACAAACAATGGAAAAATTTTTCAGTTTAATTATATCCCAAGTATTGCATGGGACACACTTATTCTCAAAAGATTATTTGTTATCTGAAATTCAAATTTAACTGGATGTCCTGTGTTTTACCTGGCAACCCTATCACAGAAATTTATTTCTAACACATATAACCAAATTGGAGCACTTTCAAGTATTTTAGATTCCCACTTTCACACTTCGGTTAGGAGCCAGGAGTGGCACATACCTCATAATCTTTCCTGTCATGGTAAGACAAATAAACAACAGCACACTGTACCCTGAAAACCCAATACCATGTTTCCACTGGTGGTCTCACCACCTTGTGGCCTGGCATGAGGTTTCATAATGGGGTTTCTTACTTTATTCCCAGACACAGAGACCTTGGCATCTTTAGGGAAAAAAAAAAAAAATCCATGCTTGTTTTCTTTTTCTTCACATCACCTTTGAAATTTTTGTCACATCACATTTTTTTTCCTCATCATACTTGAAATTACGTTGTTTCATAATTTAATCCAATGTATGTCAGTCAATTCAATTCAATTGGTTCTCATGGAAATGAATGCACTTATTAATTTGCATAACACTTTTCTTCCAAAGAGCTCAAAGTGTATTCTTAGAAAAATATAAGAAGCCTGTATTTTCAAACCCAGTTTTCAGATAGGGAAATAATAAAAAGTGTTTCCATTCTTGCAGTGAGTTTTGGTTGACAAAACACCTTTATGTATAAAACAAGGGCTCAATAAATATTGGTTAAATTTGCATACTTATTTATTCATTAGATCTTCACAGTAACCCAGAGAAGCAGCTATTATAAACCCCTTTTTACAAATGGGGAAACAAACTCACAGAGTTTAAGCAAGCTGTCCAAAACACTCAGATGATAGATGGCAGCACTGGGATCTGAAAATCAAACCCAAGAGTACAGTCCATACTTCCTCAGGAATTTTACAAATATTTATTGAGCACCAATTACATGCGTGTTTGGAGAGACCAGTTGGTTTTCAGAATGTCACAGTGTCTCTTCCAGGACTTGGAGCAGCTCTGAGGCTTCTGCATGAGGGAAGGGGCTCCCTCCCCCTTCCTCACCTCCTCCCACACCTTCTGCCCCACAGAACCCACTAACTTAGCAGCTACAGCATCTCTGGCCCACAATTATCAAGATCGAGATGATGCTAAGACTTGATACTCAACACTAATAGTTAGTGTTGTTCACCAAATATTTCTAGTTCTTCTTTCTTCCAGACGCATGATAGAATTGCACTTTCTGGGTCCCTATGGTTGGGTGGGACCATGTGACCAGATCTGACCAATGAGTATGAGCAAAAGTGACATGTGACTTTTTTTTGGCTCTGTTAGGTCTTTGTTGTTGTGCACAGGCTTTCTCTAGTTGCAGCGAACAGGGGCTACTCTTCATTGCAGTGCACGGGCTTCTCATTGCAGTGGCTTCTCTTTGTTGTGGAGCACGGGCTCTAGGTGCATGGGCTTCAGTAGTTGCAGCATGCAGGCTTCAGTAGTTGTGGCTCGTGGGCTCTAAAGTACAGGCTCAGTAGTTGTCAGAGCCTCTAATTATCAAAGCAAGTCTCTTGAACTCCTACCACTTTTTCTTTGACACGTCAACTGACAATATCCAAGATGGCGGCTGCTCCATCAGCCTGGGTCCCTGCGTCACTACAGCGAGCTAATTCCCTCTGACAGTTCACAGTGAATGTGCTACACAGTGAATGTGTAGCACAAAAAATGAGATTTTAGGGATTCTCTTTTACTGCAGAAAACTTAGCATATATAAGGTAGAGCTGTTGCAAAAGGAATCCGTCCTCAGCTGGGAGTTGGAGAACGGATAGAAGGGAAGAATCTCTTTTAGGTGAGACTTTAGTTCAGCAGGGCAGAGAATGGGACTGTAGTCTATTGACAAGTCTGTTACAATCACTCACTACAACTGGGAAGATGATGTTATTTACAAAGCTCCTGCTATTAACTCACATCTGCCTGTTGAATAAGCTTCATCCTATAGCTGGTTAATTTATACTGAGATACTCTCACCTGGGTATTTTCATTGAAAATCAGTATGTGCAGCAGTAATTTTAAAAATATAACTGAGTGTGCCTTTTTCATTCCTAATAGTACGTCATAGAACTTCTTCCCAAACAGTTAACCAAAAACCTCTGTAAACTGTTTATTCCAGGTTCCAGAAACCACTTAGAGTGAATTGTGTTGCTGAAGGAAGCACGTCATATTGCTCAGCCTACAGACAGCAGTGACAACCCAGCTTTGTTTACAGTTAGGACAAGGTCAACTCCATGACCACTCTGTCATTGTAGGGGAAATGGAGAGCAGAGCACCTCTTCCCCAAGTGCTCAAGAACCAGGGTGTGGAGATCTCTATGTTCCATCACAGAGGAACAGCCCCCAGGCGAAGCACCCTCTCCCCTCTTCCAACATTGACCAAGTGCTCAGTTTTCTTTTGTTCCTTCTCCACAATTCCTCCCACATGAGCCTGTCTCCTCTATCTAGGTCGGAGAGTAAAGGATGCTTAGACAAGAACCTATTTCTGTCCTGATGCAGCATTGGGTAGCAAGTGTTTCTGAGCACTCACTCATCCCACCCCATTTCCTTCTCCAGCACCCAGGGCATGGTGAGGGCAGCAGCAGGCAGAACCACGGTGGCTCCACTGCCACCTGTATGGTCATAGGAATTCACATGGTGTCATCCAGACCCCCTCTCCTGGTCACACATGCACAGCCTGTCCTGCAGGAAGCAGTGGCCCAGGCACCATGGGGGTCCAGAGTTCCCATTCCCAAGGACTCAGAACTGTTGACCTTACCTGGATAATGATTCCTTTCTCTTTATATTCTGCTTGCAGTGCCTTGGAAAATGTGCACACAAAAGCCTGGAGCAAGAAGGAGAAACACCTAAGGACTTGATTCTCTGTCGGAGCCAATTCACTCAGATTTCAAAGGACACCACAGGGAGCTTATCTTCTTCACCTTAAAATGCAGCAGTTTGTCTTGATGGGAGTTAGAACTTCATTTCTTGGTCTGGGAAGAGCTCCCGCAATGAGAAGGAACATAAGTTTTGTAATAAATACATATGGGCCACTGCGTATAGATACCCTACCCGGGGGAAGCTCTGCCTTGTCTAGAGCACCCACAGCTCCAAAGATTTGTTTTATGGCTACGGCAAGAGGACACCTGATGAGGCCTCTGGGATGGAGGGAAACTACAATGTTACTTGCTGGCCAGAGGAGCGCAGGGCTCCCAGGCAAGGAAGTGAGTGGGAGCCGGAATTCCATGGGGACTGCGCTTGCCCGGCTGTGCTTCTGCGAGGCTTCATCAGCCCAGGGGCAGCATCTTTTTCTAATTTGCACCCAGATACTGGCTGACTCGCTCCTCCCTGTACCTAGAAGAGTGTCTCTAGGCAAATCCATCCATCACCTTGCCAGATGATCCAAAGGAAAATGCTAAATGGGAAAAACAAAAGGAAGAAGGAGAAGGAGGCTTGGACTACATCTGTCACTCACCTTGGAAGCCGAATATGTAGAGTACAGAGGCCAGGGAAAGAGGGCCGCCCCGGAAGATATGTTCAAGATGAGACCTTTCCGCCTAAAGGGCAAGAAACAAAGTTTCAATTGCTCTGCTGCCTGATTACACCTTGAGAAGGAAGAAAATAAAGGGGCTCATGGGAACGCTGGGAAACTTCCATCCTCTCTAGGTTTCCATGTGTGCTAAGTGTTCTGCCTCCAAGAACTGTGAGTGGAACTTCACCTCAGTCATGAACTACACCACACCGTGATGCCACTCGGCAGTCAGTGGACTTCAAGAGCTTGTGAATGGAAACAGGGGCTCTGCTACAGCAAAGATCCACCCCCAAAATGCAGAGAACCAACTCGGCTCAGACAAGACTCAAGGGGGAAGTGATCCTTCTCTCTCAATTGTGACCACATGAGCTCAAGGTCCCTTCTGACTCATAAAGATGACCCACAACAGGACAGATGTCATATGCAGAATCCTGTCTTGGGTGGAATTTGACAGTCCATCATCTGCTCACACAGGCACTCCTACACAAGTCTCTGGGGTTCTTACTTACCCTTTTGAAATTCAATATCCTTAATCCTTCCCAACTAGATGGATTCAATCCAGAAAAATTAAGAAACTGCAAATTGGAATCCAAGGCCAAGCCCCTTCTTTCTCTAGGTAAGATAAAACTATTGACCATTTGCTTTTAGTGAATACCACCTGAGAAAAACCAGCTCCCAAATGGGCATTGTAATAGGGTGATTTAAAACATGGAATAAATAGAGACACTGATGGGGTGGTGATTTTTACCCCCAAACTGGAGTATTCATTCTGACAAGAGCTGAAATGCATAATAACAAAGAGATGGTCTTGGTCTCCGGCCAACTTCTGAAGTTTCTTTTATACTCACTGTGAGTTAATTTTTCGAACACAATGTCTGCTGAAACTGCTGTTCTCTTCCTCCCTCCAGTATATGCTACATTTGACCTGCAAATATGCTTATCTGCTTGCAAGGCTGGCCTGGTACAACCATAATCTCCATGTCTTTTCATCATCGTTTTATCATTTGTTAAAGCAGTAGCAGATGAACCCTATGCCCCTGGTCCCCAAGTCAGCTGATTGCCAGGCCAGGCAGACTATGGCTTTCCCAAGGAAAGACCTTACCTTGATTCCATGTGTTTCAGAATCAGCTGCGTCATCTATAAGAGAAGGGCAAAGTTAAGCCCTGACAAAGGAACTATGTAGCAATGTGCCGTGGGGACTTAGCAAGTAGGTGCTGGAGGAAACTGGAGAAACAGGTTCATCTTCTCAGATGGCCTTGAAACTCTGCTGACACTCATTGGAAGTAATTCTGACAACACTAGAGTCTGGCTGGAACCCATAAAAGGCAACTTAGACAAATGGCAAACAGTTCAGAGGCCTCTGGTTTCTTCTTCATAAAACTGAAGTCTTCCTGGAAAATGAAGGGAGTGAAAAACTATGGAAATTGGCTTATGTCTGTGGGACCAACACTGAGGCTCCCCAGATACCCTTCATTCTGGGAGAGAGGCAAAAGTAGTTTGGCCATTACAAAACTCACACAGGAGTTAGAATTAGGGGACTGCCAGGAGACCTAACAAGTGTCCATGAGTGTCTCACATACAAGGTATGAGATGGAGAAGGACATCTCTTCAGTTCAACAGCAGCCTCATTGGCGGCCTGCAGGGGGTCTGTGAAGTAGCTCCCTAGACACAACATGTCTGCTGGTCTGTTGGAATTACAACAGCGTTGAAAACTCCCTTCCCCACCCCAACCTACTGTCCCTGGAAACAGTCTTCCCTGCCAGTTCTGGAGCTTAAATATTTCATTAAGCAAGCTTTTCATGTCATAATTTTAAGGCACCCATTTTAAGAATTAAGAAAGAGGCAAACCCATGGACTGGAATGTTCTTGAAAGTACAATTGAGTGGAATCAGGCCCTGTCTTGGGAGCAGGTTTGAGACAGAGAGCATCCAAACAGATGGGGAGAGGCAGAGAAATAGAGGACACTGGGGACCAGAAGACAAGTTTGTCTAATTTTTCATGCTGTCTGGGGCCCTGCATTTCCTAGGAAGGCCCCTAAGCTCATCCCTGGGAGCCTCCAGATAATGTTTTCACTGCTCTGGAGAAGCGGCAGGGGTGGGAGTGGTGAGGGCTTCCTAGACTGGACTGCCTTCTGAAACCCTGGATTTTGAGGGAGGTGAGAGAAGCATGAGGAGTAGATCATGTCAACACCCTTTCCTTGCTTCTCCCAGCTTCATTAAGGATATAGTTGGAGCATTGTTGAACAGCATTTCTCAGTCTCCCAAAAGCCTGACTGGGTGAATGATTCCAATGAGAGATACAACACTGGACTTTGTGGGTCCCTGTCTCAAAGGTTCCAGTATTTAGTCTCTTATCCCACGTTCCCTTTGCCCTCAAGCTCATTCTCCCATCTCTGCGCTTGATAGAGAACTCTAGTGTTTCCAGATGGTTCCTTTGGAATAATTAAATGATACTAGTCATGCTTCCAACCAGCGTGGCCAATTTGGGCATTGCATACTTAGAAGCTAAACTTCAATTTGTTTTCTTTGTTACTTAAGGAAGTTAGTGTCTACCAAGATATAAAATAATTTTTTTGAAAATCAAAGCATTTCTCTGCTAAAAGAGTCAGAGGGTTGTCAAATACATTTGGGAAACCCTGTGATCAAATGAACCAAGACTGAAAGATCAATGTATCCATTAATGTGAAAGATTTTAGTGGTAAGGCTGCAGACGACAGTGGAACGTATAAAACCTTCAATTACATCAGCTGGGGATTTTAAAAAGCCATTGATTGCTCAGCATGAAAAGAATGTATGTACCAATAAAAACTGAGCAGGAAACTATAAGATACCAGTATACTTACAAAAACAAAAAAAACAACCAATGGTGAAAATAATTTTTGTCAGCTCAACTCTAGCCACATGAAAAACATTTTTTTTTGGTCTGTTCAGCATCCATCCCCTCTTTTGATGTTGATAGGAACCTATTTTCCTCTGGGAAACCAGTTCTCCCCGCCAGTCCATGCTGTGAAGACGAGATAGCCCCCCGCTGCTCCCCAATAAGGGTCCCGGTTCCATGAAATCAGTCCTACCTGAGTCATTGCCGACGTTCCATTGGACCATCCAGAGTGATTATGAGGGCTGCCAGGCACAGCTGTGAACTTTGGGTACCGAGCAAGGTGCCCAGCTGTGGGGGTGAGTGTGCGTTGAAAGCCCAGGGTTCACTCACAAGCCATTTAGGGGGCTCTCATCATTCAGAGGGAAGGGAAATATTGTGTTCACACGAAAGCATCATCTACTCACCAAGCATGGGGCTATGTCCACTCTTAAGCAGCACCTTTCTCCAAATTGTCTGCACAGACAATTTGTCTCCCTTTTTCTTATTCACACAAAGACACAGCATAGGATAGCTCTGGGGTACTCACGCCTATAAATGCGTATGCAGTTAATTCTAATAAAAGGACCTGAGTGCTGAATGGCACCTGACACATCAATTAGTTCAATACTCTTTTAATAGCAGATGAAGAATCTGAAGTCCAAAGGGGCTAAACAGCAGGCCCAATGCTGTCCAGTAACTGATCTGGGATCAGAATACATATGAACTTGAACTTCACTTCAACAAATAGTTTTTGAACAACAAGAGTCTATAAAATCCAAACCACACCCTCTGTCCTTTTTCCACACTGAGTGATCTTTCCTCCATTTACAAAGACTCAAATCACAAGAAGATACTATTTTTTTTTAAGTCGCTTTGGAATCCTGAATAAGTTTCATCATCATCAGGCCTAATATGTTCTGACATGTGACAAAACTGAATGCAGAAAAAGGATTCAGATGCCAGGGAGAGTGAAGCCACTGTATTTTCTTGATGAAAACAGACAAGACAATTAAAAGGCTACTACATGGTCTCTCATTTCAATTCTAAAGTACAGTTCAATTTTAAAGAATTCTGCATCTGCAGGGAAGGGGCCAATTCTCCTGAGTTGCCAAATCCAACAGCCACTACATTTTAATGCACTGAGCACATACATTGATCACGTACCTTCACTACCGAGGTGATGTTACAGTGGACGAGGCTCTGTAATAAATAATCACAATCATGAATCAGCCAGATCATTTGAGAACTTCTCTTGAAAAGTGTTCAGGGCTAAACAACCAGGAAGCGGGCAAAAGTGTGTGTCTGAGTGGTTGCCGCAGCCTGCAAATTAGGCTCCTAGTTGATATTCAGAATGCACTAGAACAGGGAAACATCTGACATCCACACTATGATTCTATAAGAATGTGATCTTGAATAGAAGTCAATTAAGAGTTTCCGGGCTTCCCTGGTGGCGCAGTGGTTGAGAGTCCGCCTGCCGATGCAGGGGACACGGGTTCGTGCCCCGGTCCGGGAAGATCCCACGTGCCGCGGAGCGGCTGGGCCCGCGAGCCATGGCCGCTGAGCCTGCGCGTCCGGAGCCTGTGCTCCGCAACGGGAGAGGCCACAACAGTGAGAGGCCCGCGTACCGCAAAAACAAAAACAAAAACAAAAACAAAAACAATTAAGAGTTTCCTTGAAAAATTCAGCAGGAATACGGAAACAGTTTTTCAAAGGGAGATGGTTAATTTCCAGCTGAAGGAAGGGAGGTTAGTATATGTGATCTAGAAGACAATAGCATAGACATTAGAAAGGTGAATGGTTGTATAACACAAGGTATACGGGTTCCGGGCTACAGAGGGCAGTTAAAGAAACTGCTAGAATCACCCAAGACAGACAGAGGAAAAGAGGGTCAGACACATAGACAAGTACAAATGCAGACGTAAATAAAGAGAAGCAAGAACGGAACCCGCTTAATGGAGAGACACCAACTTGTGCCAGAAACAGGGACCGTGGAGTTAGACGTGTGGCCGGTGAGGATGTTCAGCAGGGTCCAAGGAACCTGGCATTATTTGTCCACGCAGTAGACGTGGGGCCTACACAGAACCTTAGGGATACTTGCGGGATCAGGGAATAGAAGCATGCTAGCCTGTTCAGAATTGTTATAACCCCACTACTTCAAAGGTCAGGGCCTGAGGAAGTGTCAAAATATAGTGCCTTCAAAGACTGTTAAATGCGTAGTAAATTTGCTCATGGCCAGCAAGGGCAGTCATGGGTCCGAGTCAAGCTGGCTGAACTGACAACAACCCCAACCGCAGAGTCTGTGCGAGGGGCTTCTATCACACTGAAAGTGGAATGAATCTTATTACCTGGGAAGACAAAGAAAGCCATGAATACAAAGCTATGAATTTGTTAGGCAGAATTACCCCCTTAGAAAGCAAAGTGCAGATCCCCGAAAGACTGGCACAGGTAAATTTTGGTGTGTGGAGAAAAGGGAAGATGTCCTTATCCTAGAGATAGTCATGAACAGCAGTACCCTTGACTGTGTATCAAGTACTCAGGCGAAAAGAAAGGAAGACCTCCAGTCATCCACCTGGAATACAGAATACAATCCCATTACCCCCTCCTGACCCTGGTGATTACCCAGCCAGGGTGCTCAGGACCACGTGAGAGGAAAACATCCACGGAAGAGTATAGGCCTACCTGGATGTCATCCGGCGTGTTAAGGAAATGACGCGGGAGAAGGTTTGGAAGCATGCCGACATTGTTGACTGACCAAAAGAGGCAAAACAAAAAGATGTCAGAAGAGCCCATGGCACATGTCTATTGAAAGCCTTAAAAATTGTCATATTCAACCCAGGAATTCTTGGGAAGTTTTCCAAGGAAACGTGTACAAAAGATTTATAGACAAGGTTGTGCGTTGCAACATCATTTGGTAACAGTGAGGAAATTGGAGAGAAAGAAATTGTGGTCCTATAATACGATGCACATAAAATGAATCATGGGGGTGGGATGCAATGGAGTCATTCAAAACTGTGACTGCTCAGAGTTTTAAAAACCTGGGAGAACATTAGTGATGTATGATTTTTTTTAATGTTGCAAAACAGTACATACGTTTAATCCTGATTTTGAAAATATGTGTGTATGTATCTGGAAGGATATATACCAAGATGCTATCTCAGGCTGTCAGGATTTCAAGAAATTCATAGCTCTTTTACATGCTCATCTGTTCTTTCCAGTTTTCCTGCAACATGTTTTACACTTTTATCAGTAAAAATGTAATTATTCTAGAAATCAAAATCTTCTTTCTATGTACAATACAAACACGGTACTGTGATGTGGTACAAAACAGATTGTCTATACATTATCTCAGAAAAAAATTGTATCTCATTTCCCAAATGAGAAAATCAGTCCTCAGATAACCACACTGACTCACTATTTCAATTGCAGCGATGTTTGTTTGCTAAACTAATTCCTTTAGACCAAAGTTTTCCTCTTCCTGCCAAATGTCAATATCAGTTCAGTGAAAGAAAAATATTTTAATACTAGGAAATATGGTTGGGAAGATTGAAATATGTAGATTTGCTACATTCCAAAGTCATATACAAATTTGTTAATCCAGTAATTCCTCTTGAAGAACTGAACTTTAATATTTGGTTTAATGCTACAGCTTATAGTCATGGGGTAAGTTTAAGCTACTATTGAATAATCAAGTATCACTAAGATAATTGTTTCACTGGTTTATTACAACAAGCTTTGCATTTTATAATTTACTTACCTAAAATTCCAATTTCTAAGTCTTTAAGTTTTTCTTTAATATACTCATAGATGTCATCTTTGGTAAAATCTGCTTGTATAATCTTCACACTACTTCCTATCGTCCACTCTGCATTAGAGACAACAGTTATTTTTTAATGAACAGAAATCCCCCTCTTGCCCATGTCCTCCCAATGCTCCTATACTACCTGAATAGACACTTAAGAGCACAAGCCCATCACCTTAATTAGAAACAAGAAATAGCCTCGGATAAATGCTGGGATGCGTTAAAAGATTTGTGAATGATGGTTTCTGTGTGATACTAAGAGTTACTACAGTGACAAGTAAAGACATTATAACAGACTTAATGCAGTGATTCTCAAAGCAAGGTCCACAGACCACAGCATCAGCATCACTGAGAACTTGTTAGAAACACAAAATCTCAGGCTCCACCCCAGACCTACTGAACCGGGAAACCCTGGGAGATGGCCTGGTGATCTGTTTTCACATGTGCTAGGGGTGACCGTGGTGCATGCTCAAGTTTCAGACCCCTGGAATAAGGGCTGTAAGAGCAAAGTGCAATGCCTCTGCTCGGTGAGTGTCAGGTCCTCGTCACATACACTCAGAAACCCTTTGTATTTGTCCAACGATTTAGCATTTATAAAACATTTACATGCACTATATATATATATATTTTTTTTTTTTTTTTTCAGTACACGGGCCTCTCACTGCTGTGGCCTCTCCTGTTGCGGAGCACAGGCTCCGGACGTGCAGGCTCAGCGGCCATGGCTCACGGGCCCAGCCGCTCCGCGGCATGTGGGATCTTCCCGGACCGGGGCATGAACCCGTGTCCCCTGCATCGGCAGGCGGACTCTCAACCACTGCACCACCAGGGAAGCCCTCACAATATATTTTTTAATCCTCTCAACAACATTGTAAAGTAGGTATTTTCTCCATTTTTCAGGGGAGAAAATTAAGGCTCAGAGAAGCTTACTAGCTTGACCAAGGGCACCCAAACTCTGCTCCCTCCAAGTTTGATCCTCTTTCCACTGTTTTATGTGAACTTGCCTTGTGCAGGAGCTCTTTCTTAGATATAAAAGCAACGGGCAGATCTCACCAGCTGCTGCCTGCTTAGCTCTGGAATTAGACCCAATATTTCTGGGGCAAGTGATCTTAAGGCAAAGTTTGGGGCAGTTCAAAGACACTACTTGTTTTTCAAAAGGACGATAAAAAGTACACTTTAGCACTGTAAGGGAAACACTGAAGAATGTCCTAGTCCTGGGTCAAAGTTATTTCTGATATCCAGACAGAAAACAAAAGCAGAATTCACTGGTTCAAGGGCACTGAGCCTCCTCGTTGCGACTGCTCAACCCCACACCTCCCACAGCCTTCTCTTAGCCCAAATTCTCTCCAGAGAAATAAGGCTCTCCCCCAGACAGCTTGCTATGGTCTTCACGAGTCTTCATAGTTGAAAACTCATTCCTTTGAGTTCAGGAATTTATCAATTACTAAATTAGTAATTATTATTAAAATGCAAATGCCCAGAAAGGGATAGGATGATCATTATTAACTAAGAACATGTCAGAGTGGATCACAATAATAAAGCTTTATAATATAAATGCTGTCTCTTGGGGTTGTATAGTGTACAACTTTCAAAACCATACGTGGCAGCCCTGGATCAAATCTTTTTTTTTTAATCTAACAACTAGCAGTAAGCATTGTCCCTCACCCTACTGCAAGGAGCACAGCATAGACATAGGGAAGTGAAGTCCCAAACACAGATGCTGCTTTTCTTTGTGTGTGTGTGTGTGTGTGTGTGTGTGTGTGTGTGTGTGGTACGTGGGCCTCTCACTGTTGTGGCCTCTCCCGTTGCGGAGCACAGGCTCCAGACGGGCAGGCTCAGCGGCCATGGCTCACGGGCCCAGCCGCTCCGTGGCATGCGGGATCTTCCCGGACCGGGGCACGAAGCTGTGTCCCCTGCATCAGCAGGCAGACTCTCAACCACTGCGCCACCAGGGAAGCCCAGATCCTGCTTTTGAAGGGAGTAGCAGAAGCAATCAGACAGCTGAGGCCTCTGGATGAGGGAGTCTGATTCTAGATATGGAGACGCTAGACCAAAGAAGAGAGTAGACCTGTTTGTGGGGTGAGTCTGCCCCTGCTTCATGCAGCCTGAAGAACCCCTGGTGAACTAAACTGAAGTGAACTAAAGCCACTTATATCCTGCACTTAACTTTGTAAACTGGGCTCCCCTAAGGAGGCTGGTACCCCAGCCTCCAGAGAGCAGACGTAGGGATGCTGACAGATGTCTCTATGGGCAGGACAGGAGCAGACTTGGCTGGTGGGCTCTACAAACATCTCCCTTATTTCTTGGGGTCACTCACCAATCTCCGCAGCAATGGCCTGTAGTTTTTCCGGTGTCCGGCTGATAAGCACAACATTGAGTCCCTGTCTTGCTAACTGAGGGTAGAGACGGGAAAACCAAAAAGGAGGTGATAAGCAGACAGGGAAGGCTTGTTACATTAAAGGTGAGTTGGGGCATCACTCAGTTGGTCACAGGGTGATGTGCATGCTTCTCCTGAGTTGAAATATGCAGAATGTGACAAAGGTTTCTGGGTTATGAGTAAAACAGCCACACTGGGCCAGGCTAAATGTGACATAACAGTAGTTTATTTGCATGTGTTTATTATGTGCCAGGAATTATTATTCTAAGTGTTTTTTTGCACAGATCCACAATCTGAATGCCCTCCTATCTAAACCACCTATGATCAGATGTGTGGTGGAATTCAGAATTTGGAGGATTTTATACTATAATTTATGTAACAGGGTCTAGAGTAGCATCCCATAATAAAAAACAATATTTCTGCAGCGACCTTGTGAGCTGCCTCCTATTCACAAGAACGTTCTTCCTGTGGTTCTCTTCACTTGGGCACAGTCATGGACCTGAGCCCTTTCTTTCTGTTTTCTGGCTCCCAACAGGACAGAAAATGGAATAGGAAACTGGAGGGTAAACGGATGCTTCCCTGAGATCAGAAGGAACTCTCTTCAGATTGGACACTGTTTCGACTCATGGGAGCCGAGCGACAGTGTGCAGAAGTGGTGTGCTTGAACATAGCATAGGAGACAGGTAAACGCAGTGTGCTGAGCTGTCATGGACAGGCCCAGACTCCTCACACCTAAAAATGCTACAGGTGAGAAAAGATAGAGCTTTGCCTGAAGACAAATGGAAAAACCAATGTTCATTTAAACAGAGACACGTAAAATAGATAGCTAGTGGGAAGCAGCCACATAGCACAGGGAGATCAGCTCGGTGCTTTGTGACCGCCTGGAGGGGTGGGATAGGGAGGGTGGGAGGGAGGGAGACGCAAGAGGGAAGAGATATGGGAACATTTGTATATGTATAACTGATTCACTTTGTTATAAAGCAGAAACTAACACACCATTGTAAAGCAATTATACCCCAATAAAGATGTTAAAAAAAAAAGACAAAAAAAATTTAAAAAAATAAAATAAAATAAACAGAGACAGACAACATTTGAGTTAGTGACAAAGGTCCCAGTTAACTGAAATCCTTCTCTATGGTTTTAATTAAATGAAACTGTTATATTTTTAAATTGTGGTAAAATACACAGGACATAAAATTTACCTATAGGGAATGTCTGACAATTATGGAATGTTTCACAATTTGTGTGTCATCCTCACACAGGGCCCATGCTAATCTTCACTGTATCACTTCATTTTTTTTTTTGTTGTTGTTGTTGTTTTTTTGCGGTACACGGGCCTCTCACTGTTGTGGCCTCTCCCCTTGCGGAGCACAGGCTCCGGACGCACAGGCTCAGCGGCCATGGCTCACGGGCCCAGCTGCTCCGCAGCATGTGGGATCTTCCCGGACCAGGGCACGAACCCGTGTCCCCTGCATCGGCAGGCGGACTCTCAACCACTGCGCCACCGGGGAAGCCCTATCACTTCAGTTTTATTGTATATGTTGCCAAAACAAGCACTATGCCAGATTTTAACAAGGAGTTCTATTATAGAAAACACATAAGAAGCTGAACTGAAGACTTTACCATATGGTCTCCAATAGCCAATATTCAAACCTGTGGTATCAGAATCATTCAGGAAGACGTCAAAAATAAACACCAATTCCCACCACAACCATCCAATTAAGAATCTCTGGAGCTGAAGCCTCAGTATTTACATCTTTTTCTATTTTGATTTATTAAATTATACTATTAAATGCACAAGCACATTCTCACTGTAAAAGCTGTCACTAAGCCACACCCACGGTTCCATTTCCCCACCACCGCTAGGCTCCCGCTGTCTTTAGTTTGGTATTGATCCTCCTTTCTAACTTTCTCTCTGCATCTACATGCATCTATAAGTACATACAGAAATAGAAGTTTGTTTTGTGGGATTTCTTTCTTTTCACACTTTATAAATGGCATTATAAGCTTGTCTTTTTAACTTAATGATGTGTCTTATCTCTAAGTATTGTATCTATTTCTACGTCAGTCCATGCTGAGCCACATTTTTATTGCTTCATAGTGCTCTATAGTTCACTTTTGGGTGAGCATTTAAGTTGTTTTGAAGTTTTCCTATTACCAATATTGCTACAGTGAAAACCCTTCAATACTGCTCTTTGTATATACAAGTGAATTAATTCCTAGAGTAGATAGCCAAGGAGAAGTGGAAATGCTGTGTTAAAAGGTACATGCTTTTTAAATTTTCACAGTATTGGCAAAATATCCTCCCTTAAAACTGTACCATCAAAAATACAGTTTCTACTTCTCCACACTCTGGCCCATATATTATATTAGCAAATTTTTCAACCTAAAAGTCAAGAAATTACATCTCTCTACTGTTTTGCTTTGCACTTTTCCAACTATCAGTGGGACTGATTTTTTTGTATGTTTATATGTGAATTACCAGCATATACCCTTTTTTATTAAATTTTTTGTTGAAGTATAGTTGATTTACAACATTGTGCTAATTTCTGCTGTACAGCAAAGTGATTCAGTTATACATATATAAATTCTTTTTTATATTCTTTTCCATTATGGTTTATCACAGAATATTTTGTTCCTTTGTTTTTTTTTTCTCTTTTTGTGACTGGTTTATTTCACTAAGCATAATGTACTCAAGGTTCATCCACATTGTAACATGTGTCAGAATTTCCTTCCTTTTCAAGGCTGAATAATACTGCATTGTATGCATACACCACATTTTGTTTATTCATTCATCATCAATGAACTTTTAAGTGCATCTTCTTTTTTAAATTTTCCCAGTATGTTTATTTTTTTTTATTTTTATTGGAGTATAGTTGATTTACAATGTTGTGTTAGTTTCTGCTGTACAGCAAGTGAATCAGTTATACATATACATATATCCACTATTTTTTTTAGATTCTTTTTCCATATAGGTCATTACAGAGTATTGAGTAGAGTTCCCTGTGCTATACAGTAGGTCGTTATTAGTTACCTATCTTATATATAGTAATGTGTGTATGTCAATCCCAATCTCCCAATTTATCCCTCCCTACCCTCCTTTCTCCCCTGGTAGCCATAAGTCTGTTTTCTAAATCTGTGACTCTATTTCTATTTTGTAAATAAGTCCATTCATACCATTTTTTTTAGATTCCACATATAAATGATATCACATGATATTTGTCTTTCTCTGTCAGACTTACTTTACTCAGTATGACAATCTCTAGGTCCATCAGTGTTGCTGCAAATGGCACTATTTCGTTCTTTTTTATGGTTGAGTAATATTCCATTGTATATATGCCCATTGACAGAGGAATGGATAAAGAAGACATGGTACGTATCATAGAATATTGAATATAGTTCTCTGTACTATACAGCAGGACCTTGTTTATCCATTCTGTATATAAAAGCATACATCTGCTAACCCCAACCTCCCAATCCATCCCTCTCCTAACCCCCTCCCCCTTGGCAACCACGGCTCTGTTCTCTATGCCCCTGATTGTTTCTGTTTCATAGATAGGTTCATTGTATCATATTTTAGATTCCACATACAAGTGATGTCGTGTGATATTTGTCATTTTCTGACTTACTTCACTTAGTATGTTGCAACTCTAGACATACAAGTGATATGCTATGATATTTGTCGTTTTCTGACTTACTTCACTTAGTATGTTGCAACTCTAGACACATCCATGTTGCTGCAAATGGCATTATTTTGTTCTTTTTTATGGCTGTGTAGTATTCCATTGTATATATGTACCACACCTTCTTTATCCATTCATGTGTTGATGGACATTCAGGTTGTTTCCATGTCTTGGCTATTGTGAATAGTGTTGCTATGAACATAGAGGTACATGTATCTTTCTGAATTATAGTTTTGCCTGGATATAACCAGAATATACCCGTTGCCCATTCTACTGTTGGGTTGTCATTTTTTTATAAGTTTGTAGGAGCTTTATTTTTACATATACTTGGTATTAATTATTTGCCTACTATATATGCAGTAATTATTTTCTCCTTTGTTTATGGTGTTCTTTCCATACATTACATAATATTAATTTTAATGTTACCAAGTTTGTGAATATTTTCCTTATTTTTTTTTAGAATTTCCTTTATGATTTTCCCTAACTTCAAGGACATAAATACATTTTCCTGTAACACTTGTAGTTTTTTAATTTTTTGTTGTTGTTGTTTATTTTTGAGAATAGTGTGAGGTTGAAATCATCTAGCATTATTTTTTTCAAAATGGGTGGCTCATTGTTTTGGCAACAATTTTCTATTTGTTCATCTTTTCCTGATGTGAAATGTTTATGCCAAATTCTCATATGTACGTGGATCTGTCTCTAATCTATCTGTTCTATTCCACTGGCCTATTTGTTAACTTCTGTGCCAGTGCCACTTCTGATAATCTTATAATAGGCTTTGATATCTGGTGTCTCATACAGGAAGTCCCTATGATTTATTATTTTCTTTCAAAATGTTCTTGTGTTATCTTCTTAGTTTAATTTTCCAAGTAAATGATAAGATTATATTTTTTAACATTTTATATTGAAATTAGAGATATTTAAGGGAAAAGTTGCATCTTTGCATTAATCAGTTATCCGTACTATGCCATTTATTCAGATCTTATGCATTCTTCTAAAACTTTTAGAAGTTTCTTCATGTAAATCTTGGACATTTCTTGTTAGTTTGCATTAGTTGGGATAACTTAAGCTGCTGTAACAAATAACTCCAAAATTTCAGTGGCTTCACGTAATGAAGTTTGGTTTTTGTCTTGTATAACAGACTCTATTCCACACAGCCCTTCATGACCCACAGCTGAGAAAGGCATTTCCACCTTCAACACCAGGTTTCTAAGATTGCCCTAGCTGTTGATATCCAGCCAGTGCAAGGATCAGAAGAGGGTAGAGAAGATATATCCCCTCCCCCAACCACCTTGACCAAGAAATGACACACATCGTTTCTGCCTGATTTCATTGGAAAAATGTCACATAGTCCCAGCTATATGTAAGGGAATCTGGGAAGTTCCCTGGCTGGATAGCCACTTACTAGCTACAACTTTATACAATGGGAGAATAGGGATTTGGGGGGAAACTTAGCTGTTCCTGCCACCAATATCCTATGTTTATCTGTTGCCATTGTGAATTAAATTACTATGGATAACAAAATTGGGTCAATTTATATAATGGAATACTATACAATACTGAAAATGAATGAACCAGGTTCTACACACATCAGCATGGATGAATTTCAAAAGCACAATACTGATCAGTAAGAAGCAGATTACAGAAGACATATGAATCAATTTATATTAAGTTCAAAACAAGTGATGCAACCAAATGTTGTTGAGGGATACACGCATGTGTAACAACTTTTTTAAAGTAAGGAAATTATTAACACAACGTTCTTAATAGTGCTTACATCTGTGGGAGTGAGGAGGGGAAACACAAAGGCATGACATGTGCCTATATGACAAACTTCAAGGAAACTGGTGATGCCCTATTTCTTGAGTTTGGTGATAAGAGACACTGTACTCATTTTAATTTTTTTCGTAACCACACTTAGATATTATGTACACTCTTGTTTGATACATCTCTCTCTCTCTGTCTCACACACACACACACACGTGCGCGTGCGCACACACAACCATGACATACTACAATGAATTGAGGATACTCAAAGCCTGGTTCAGAAAGTATAGGGTTGAAGTGAAGACACACAGGAACAAAGCAGTGAATTCAAGGAAACATAAAAATAATTAAAAGCTGATGCTTTCATTTATGGGAAGATGAAAGAGAATAAGCTTAGAGTGCAGCTGGAGTAATTTAGACTAGGGTAATTTAGACATTAGGAAGAAGAATTTCCTTGCTGAAATGGCATAAGACACCATCATATATTGACAGCAAATTTGTGATAATATTCAAGAATAGAGCAAAGCAGTTGGTTTTTCTTGGGTTGGGCTAAGGCAAGGGATTATAATGCAAGGGGCCACACTGTGTCATTACCTGTAACTGACAGGAGCGCTGTCTTGAGAAGCATTCTAACTGCCTTGCCTGTCACACTGGAGCTTGTAGCATCCATACCATCCCAGACGTTGGGGGTGGCACTAGAATTGCCCAGATATGGAGCAATTAAACCAGACAATCTTTAGTCATATATTTTGCTTCTAGCATTCTGTGGGCATTAATAGCCAAGAATGCATGTTTATATATATTAAAGTGACAAAAAGTAAGTTTTATAATGTTTACATATATATGTATATAAGTATTAAAATTTATAGTAATATAAGATGGGTTAAAATTGGTTCAATCATATAGAGGACCATCTGGCGATGGTATCCAGTATTTAAATGCACATACCCATTAAGCCAGCCATCTTACTGATAGGGATGTATACTTGGATATGTGTAAGTTTATCTTCAAGGGTGTGTCTTGAAACATTATTTGTAACAACAAAAACCAAAAGTAACCCTAGTGCCCATCCCTAAGAGGCCGATAAAAGAGACATAGTACATCCCTGGGATAGGATAACCCTGAAACCATTAAAAAGAATGAAGGCCATCTGTATGCCTTTGCTGTGGCAAGATCTCCATATTACATAATTTAATGGACAAAGCAAAGTTTAGAAGAGGGTTTATGGTTGTGTGAAGCAGGATCCCATCTGTGCTCATGTGGGCAAAAACTAAACATACAGGTGTAAATTCTGCTAGGAGACTATAAATTACTTTCCTTCTTCCTGGGCATGTGACTAGATGACACTCCTGGCCTTTCTTGCCCTATGTCTGGCCATAGGACTGAGTGCTGGCAGTGGGCTGCAGGGCACAGACATGCTTATGACCCAGCTCCAACCTTGAAGAGTAGTGCAAAGGCTTATAAGATAGACAAGAAGCAAGACAGAAGGAACTGGACAGAGCCACCCACTAATCAGGAAAGTCTCTGGATTGTTACGCTGAAGTTACTCTGTACTATCAACATCCATGTCAACAGGTAAGTATGAATATAGCCATGGTTTTCCTTTACCTTTTCTGAAAAGAATCTCAAGACATTGTGAGCACTGGTGACCTTTACAGAGAAGGGCCAGGTAAGGGCAGGGGTGAGGGAGGAGAGGTCTTTATTTCCCTTTGTATGCTTTTCTGTGCTGCTTGAGTTTTCTCATTTTATGCCTGTATTATTTTATCTTTAACAGGAATTACCTGGGCAAAGAGATGATGGCCTTTTTGCTGTTTTCTTCCTTATACTTCTTTGAATTAAAAATGTATACATAAACATCATTAGCCATCAGGGAAGTGCAAATTAACACCCCAATGAGATATTACTACACAGCTCTCAGAATGGCTAACATAAAACATAGCAACACCAAATGCTGGTGAAGATGTGGAGAAAATGGACCACACATACAGTGCTGGTGAGAATGGTACAAACAATCTGGGGGACAGTTTAGCAGTTTCTTAAAAAACTAAACATGCAACTATCATACCAGCCAGCAATTGTACTCCTGAGCAATTATTCCAGAAAAAATAGTCTTACGTTCACACAAAACTTATATACAAATGTTTATAGAAGCTTTATAAGTATTGCCCAAAACTGGAAACAATATCCTGTAATAAACCATAATGGAAAAGAATATAAAAATGATGTATATATATGTATAACTGAATCATTTTGCTAAACAGCAGAAAGTAACACAACATTGTAAATCAACTATACGTCAAGAAAGAAATAATGAAAGAAAGAAGGAGGGAAGGAAGGAAGGAAGGAAGGAAGGGAGGAAGGGAGGGAGGTAGGGAGGGAGGGAGGGAGGAAAGAAGGAAGGAGGGAGTGGGGGTGTTTATAAAACGGCCACACAAGGGATCCTTGTGGTGATGGAAATGTTCTGTATCTTGACTGTATCTATGTTGATATCCTGAGTGTGATGTTGTAGAATAGCTTTGCAAGATTGGGTAAAGGGTACATGGGATCTCTCTGTATTCTTTCTTACAACTGCATATGAATCTATAATTATCTCAAAATTAAAAGTTTAATTTTAAAAACGAAGCTAAAGGAAGCTAAATAAATACAGGAAAATTAGGTAACAGTGCTTTTTAAAAGAGAATTGGGGATGTGAAGTGAGTAGATGCTGTATGGGGCTGTATTGTGCTTAGCTGGGACTGAGATGAGCTGGGAGGCCAGAGGGGCTGGCGCTGCTTGGGGCCAGCTGGGCTGCTTTTTGTACAGACCAGAGCAGCTGCACATGCTCCTAAGGACTGGGCAGAGCTGACTAGAACCCTGAATGGCTGGAACCCTGGGAGGCATTAAATATTATGTCTTTCTCTGACCTAAGCCTGTTTGGTTGTTCATAATCACTGGGTTTTCTTGTTGCCTCCAGTAATTAGAGATAGATTTTGGCTACAGATCTCCTCCCCAACAACCAGCCAGCAGATGTTGTGTTATAAGATTTAAACAAGCCTCAGACCAAATCCTACCAACAGAAACATTCATTAGTAAGCTGGTGTCAAGATAGTCATGAACCTATTCTTATAGCTCAGTGGAGTCCCAGCTTTCTGTCCCTTAGGCACTCTGGGAAGGCTCATCCCAGGCAGATATGATGATGTTCTGGGGGCAGGGGGCAGTCAAACTTCTAGCAGGGTAGGGTGAGAGAATCCCCCACTATCAGCAGAACATGGGACCAAATCATTTAAAGGCCAAGAACACCACTCTGCGACGCGCACAGATTTTACATCCTTGCTCACAGGAGGGCAGAAGTACCTGTACAATATTTCTAGCTAATCCACATATCTTGGAAGGCACTTCCTCAGGAAAATTATTTATAACGTCTCTTAGGCTAAGGGGCAAACCCTCTCATGAAAGTCAGGTTAGCTAAAGCACAGATATTGAGGAGCTCTAATTTAGCATCTTTAAAAATTAACTAAAACCTGGATTTAGCCAAGGTCCTGGCAAAAACAGCACACTCAAATTGGGTAACTAGAAGAGAGATTAATAAAAGGATGATTTACAAAGTGTGACTAATGTGTAGAGGACCCACGAGATTCTGGAGCTAATAAGGGCAGAGCTGTTGTCACCTGTGAACCTGAAAGGGTTGGGGGATGAACAGTTACCAGAACCAGAGGGTGGAGAGGGCTGCCTGACAGAGCTGCGGCCTTCAGCAGAGGGATACAGCCAGCCCACGGGGAGAGAGCAGAAAGGAACCCAACCTCACACTCCTCTCTCTCTCTCTTACCTGTTGCCACTATCCCCCAAGCCCCACCAAACCCCACTGAAACCAGAAGCCATCTGAGGCCCTTGGTGCAGGGTAGCCTCCTAGGGCACATAGCAGGGTGAAGAAGGGCAGAGGGTGAATCCCGAGGGGCAAGTAGAAGAAACTCAACACACACCACCTCTAGGTGTGGTGCTGTATTCCATTCCTAGGTAATCTACCCAAGAGAAATGGAGGGACTTCCCTGGTGGTGCAGTGGTTAAGAATCTGCCTGCCAATGCAGGGGACATGGGTTCGAGCCCTGGTCTGGGAAGATCCCACATGCCGTGGAGGAACTAAACCCGTGCACCACAACTACTGAGCCCTTGTGCCACAACTACTGAAGCCCGTGCGCCTAGAGCCCGTGGTCCCCAACAAGAGAAGCCACGGCAATGAGAAGCCTGTGCACCACAACTAAGAGTAGCCCCCGCTCGCCGCAACTACAGAAAGCCCGCGCACAGCAACGAAGACCTGATGCAGCCAAAAAAAAGGAGAAATGGAAACACATGTCCATGAAAACAAGCACATAAGAATGTTCACAGCAGCATAGTATATAGCCAAAACATGGGAACAACCCAAACATTCATCAGCTGGTAAATGAATAAACAAATTGTGGTATATCCATACAATGGAATATTATTCTGCAATAAAAATGAAAGAACCACTGACACATGCTACAACATGGATGAACCTCAAAAATCCTGTGCTAAATGAAGGAAGTCAGGCACTAAAGACTACATATTGTGTGGTGGCATTCCTATGAAGTGTTCAGAAAAGATTAGTGGCAGCCTAGGACTAGGGATGGGAATGGGGGATTGACTGTGACCAGTTGTGAGTGATCTCATTAGGATCTTATTAGGATGATGGAAATGTGCTAAAACTGGATGGTGATGATGGTGAAAACCTTGGTTAATTTACTAAAACTCATTGTACCATACACTTAAAACAGGTGAATTTTATGGTACATGAATTATATCTCAAGAAGCTGTTTAAAATTAAAAAAGTGATTCACGTGCATATCATATCATGCATGCTGAAGTATTTTAAAGTAAATTATATTCAATCTAACAGCTGATCTTCAGCCATAAAGTATTATAACAAGTCCCACCCCGGGCCTGGATCCTATCTAGTGAGGTTTCACTTTGTAAAAAGACAATCAATCAATATCTAGACATATATAGAATATAATTAGGGGTGATACTCTGCATCTGTTGTTCCTTTAAATAGTTGATTTCCTAGTATATTTTTAAATGACATAAAAAGAAGTTTACTCAGACATTTTGGCTGGAACACAGTTATGGAAAAGTAATAAGCCACAGAAAATGTCTCAAAGACTTTTGTGTCAATTTTGACTGACCCTAGGTAAAGAAAGCTTCATTCAGACCAGACTGAGCAAAGGAGAAGGTGGGAAGCAGGTTCTCTAAGAGAAACTCATCTTCAGCTGGGCCCGTAACACACTTTCCCCTGAAAAACAACCACCACGGAAAAACTAAACCAAGAAGAGTGAACCCCAAGGTGAACTATGGACTCTGGGTGATAATGACGTGCCAGTGTATGTTCACTGTAGCAAACTTCCCACTCTGGGGTGTGTGTGCGGACAGAGGTATATGGGAACTCGCTGTACCTTCTGCAAGATTTTGTGGTCAATCTAAAACTGCTCTAAAAAGTAAAGTCTATCTTAAAACTTTAAAAATAAATAGAAAATTAAAAGATAAAACAATAAGAACTGTCCCATTTTAAGGCCAGTGATATCATGAAGTCTTCTCTTTCTCTCCTGGAAAATTCCCCACCCCCACCTCCAGCCCTCATTTTCAGTCTGGGAATCTATCAAAGGATGGCTAAAGAATTAAGCACCTTCGTCTCACAATTCACTTCATCAGCCTCCAGAGGGGGAGATTGTCCATTAAATGGAAAACAATTTGCATTTTCAACACAAAGGATGCTCTCTGCCTTGTGTGCTTCCAGCCTCTCCTGAATTGTGCCATTTATCTCAAGAGCCATAGACTTTTTTTTTTTTTCGCGGTACGCAGGCCTCTCACTGCTGTGGCCTCTCCCGTTGTGGAGCACAGGCTCCGGACGCACGGGCTCAGCAGCCATGGCTCACGGGCCCAGCTACTCCGCGGACTGTGGGATCTTCCCGGACCGGGGCACGATCCCGTGTCCCCTGCATCGGCAGGTGGACTCTCAACCACTGCGCCACCAGGGAAGCCCAAGAGCCATAGACTTTTTAAAGGTTCCATGTGAAGTGGTCTGAGCCAGGACGGGGGCATGGAGAACACTTGGTTGTCTGGGCCAGCATGTTCCCTTTGTCCTTTTGAGCAGGGCTCAATCTTCTTTCTAGAATGTCCAGGCTGACAGGCTCCATACATGGGTTTTGTCACCACCCCCCTTCAGGGAATTAAGCCCCAGAAGCACGCCCTCTCCCGGAATTCCCTGCCAGGCACTGTGCTAAAAGAAGAATGGCTGCTCTCTCTCTAACCAAAGAACCAAAAACTGGCAGCCTAGCAAGGCAGAAAACTTTAGACAATAACTGACGTACTCCAGACAAACAACTCAAAAAAATAAAATCTATGTTCCTATTGCCGCCCCTGCCTCCAAAGCCTGAGTGGGGAGCTGACACTTCCACTCTGGTGAGGCTGAGTCCTAACAAGGACTCCAACCCCCTGCCAGGTTGGCATCAGAGAAGGATGAGCAGGGAGCTGGAACTTTCATCCCAGCCACCCCACCCACCATGTCAGCAGAGACCTGAACTTCCACTTCCACCTGACAGTGCCAGAGCACCCCTTCTGCTCTCTCCCCTCTTCCTTCCCCTGGGATGATGACAGAGGAAGCCTAGTGGAGATTCAGGACTTATACCATCACCGCAGTGATAGTGAGACCACCTCCTCCAAGTACTGCTTGTGGGGAGCAGTAAGGATGCACTCTTGCCCCGAAAATCCAGAGTGGCTTATGAGAAGCCAGAACTCCTACACCCATCCAGCAGTAACAAGGAGGCAGCAGCCCCCAAAGGAGGCCAAGTAGTAAACCTGGGCTTCTACCTCACCTGGTAGGAAAAAGCACCCTCTCCTCCCCCTGTTGAAGCAATGTCAGTACAGACCTAAACCAAAAGATTTAAATATGATCCAGAGTCTCATAACATAAAACCAAAAATGTCCAAGATTCAATTAAAAAAAAAACACTCATCACACCAAGAATAAGGAAGATCTCAATCTGAGTAAGATAAAAACAATGGACAAATGCTAACATCAAGATGACACAGATGTTAGAATTATCTGACTAGAATTTTAAAGCAGCTATCGTAAAAATGCTTCAGAGAGCAATCACAAACACAATTAAAACAAATGAAAAATAGGACATTTCAGCAAAGAAATAGAAGATATAAAGAAAAATGAAATGGAAATTTTAGAACTGAAAAATACAGAAAGTGAAATTAAAAACTCAACAGATGGGCTCAATAGCAGAATGGAGAGACCAAGGAAAGAATCCATGAACTTAAAGATAAAACAACAGGAATTACCCAATCTAAACAGAGAAAAAATACACTGAAAAAACATGAACAGCATCTCAGAGACCCACTAGACTATAAAAAAGGTCTTGCATTTGTGTCATTAGAGTCCCAGAAGAAGAGAAGAGGGCTAGGCAGCTAGGCAGAAAGAATATTTGAAGAAAGAATGAATGAAAAATTTCCAAATTTGTGAAAGGTATAAACCTACTGATTCAAGAGACTGAGTGAATCTCAAACAAGATAAACCCAAAGAAACCCACACCAAGAAACATAACTAAACTCCTGAAAACTGAATACAAAGAAAAAAATCTTGAAAGCAATGAAAGAGAAACAACACCTTACCTATAGGGGAAAATGATTTGAATAACATCAGACTCATCAGAAATCATAGAGGCCAGAAGGAAGTGGCACAACATTTTTCAAGTGCTGAAAGGAAAGGATTGTCAACTATAAATCCTATATTCAGCAAAATTATCCTTCAGGAATGAAGGGGAAATGGAGACAGTCTCTGATGAAGGAAAACAAAGAATTTGTCACCTGCAGAGCGCTACTGTAGAAGAACAACTAAAGGAACTTCTCTAAACAGACAGGAAATAACAAAAGAAAAAATCTTGGAACATCAGGGAAGAAGAAAGAACAATAGAAAGAGTAAAAATATGGGTAAGTACAACACATATTCTTTCTCAAAAAGAGAAAGAGAAAAGCAATATATGGGAAAGAAAACACAGATTAAATATCCAATAATAATAGTGGCTAAACTTGGAGAGCTTACTCTATGCAAAGCATTTTGCCCGTCTCATCCCGTTTAACTTTTACAAAAGCCCAGATGGAATTATCATCACCTCCAGTTTATTGATGTGGAAACTCTGCAGTGAGCATATTGGAGGCAGAGTTTGAACAGACATCTGATCCATTCCCAACCTCGAATTCTTAACCATTACAATCCATAGCATTCCAGACTCTGAACTGCTTTCCTTGAAGCAGCAATTAGCAGGGAGACAAGAGCAGGCTCTCTGGGAGAGAGGGAATCCTGCATGAAAGAAAGGTAGGGATCCCAGAAAATTGTTTAACACAGCCTTAGAAAAGAACAAAAGGAAACAAAGAATAAGATTCTACAAGAAGAGCAAAGCAAGAATTAGTCTAGAAGAGAAACAGAGTTTAGAATTTGAAGGCTCTTAGGAGACATCTTTTGTGCTCATAAAGACCTGGAAGCCCAGAAAGGATGTGTAACTTGTCCAAAATCTGCAGACAGTTAGTGTCTGAATGAGGACTGGAACTCATAGCTCCTGACTCGCAGGCCATTGCTTTTGGAAAGAGTAAGGAAATGAATTGCCAAGGGGAATCCGCACATGGGTCTCCTCTAAGAAGAAAGAAAAGTGTCTGAGTCTTAAGATATCAAGGGGGCCATAGGTATATCAGGTCAGCATGAATTTGAGGAAAGAATCTGGAAAATCATAAAGAAATAACCTGAGTTCTCCAGAGAACTGAGAGGTAAGGCCTTGGATCTTGTGGATGAAAGATAAGACCCTTTCCAGAAAACTGGTCTAAGGTGAAAAAACAGTTATATAAGAGGTGATATAGTTTTAACACAAATAGCTAGAAAAGTTTTCCTTCTGATTTGGGGTATGGAAGATACAAGACTTTGGAAAGGGTTTGGCACATGGTCTCTCCAACCTCAACACTCAAATATAACCACTCATGTACTGAGTGTTGGGCACTACTGATCATCAGAAAGTTGCTATATACAAATTAGGATAAGAGCAAAGATGAACTCTTTAGCTGGAAGAAAAAAACAAAAACAGAGTTGAAGTAGAATGTCAGTACCAAAGAAATTATCTTCAGAGCATGGAGGATGGGGGTAGACCCAAAAGACCAGCACTAGGAGCTTTTAAGTGGTATAGTTCAGCTCTGTTAACTAAAAAGAAAACCAGAAGTATCTATCAGGTATCTCCAATATACCTTGCAATGTTCATTTCACAGAAGGTGATTTGACCTCTCTCATGACACAGGCCTTTAGGAACAAGAAAACACATGAGTACTACACTATTGTTGAATGTAGTTTTCATAATTGAAGTGCTTTTCATTATGTTTTTAAGGTGTTGATTTTTAATAGCCGTCCTCATAATTTCTAGGATTCTATTTCTTCTATTGTATTTTACATGGTGCTAGAGGTTAGTATAATAGGCACAAGGAAGAAAGAAAATATATAGGAATTCCAGGAAACAATACTTCATTAGTGAAAATGTCGAACTTGTAATAATACTAATAATAATGGCGTACAAAACTACATATGCTGTAAACACATTTTTAGAAAATTGTAACTACCTACTATCTATCTATCTATCTATCTATCTATCTATCTACAGAGAAACAAAAACCCTGTAAGGAAACACTCAAGGACTCTAATCACACTCCAGTGACTCTCAGCCCTATCAGATTCTCTCTTTATATTATATTTTTTAATGCCCATTAATCTTCTTGAAGTGAAAGTTTTATATATATATATATATATATATATATATATATATATATATATATCTCCTACCTACACGAATGATTTTTAAATCAACATATGCCCTAGCTATAATGTAAAGGGTAAATAAAAGGAAAGTAGTTTATAATTTTTTTATTGCTTTAAGTATATAAATGCTTATGGTACAATTACCCTAGGAAATAAATTCCCATAAATTCCTAAAACAACTCCTAAGGGGAGATACTGCCACCTTTGAATATCATTGTATTTTTTTTAAAAGGTAGCCAGGCGGTGAGATTATGATTTTTAAATTTCCTTTTTTATGGAAAATAGTTTCCTTCATAAGGGAATGTCCATTGCTTTTATAATCAGAAAACTAGTGTTTGGGGTGGGAGTCATGTGACTATGATGTGTTTAATAAAAGGGGAGGAGAAAGTCTCCAGGGACACAACTTACCTCGAATGAATAAGCTTTCCCAATCCCATCTCCTGCTCCAGTGATCACTGCAAAAAGCAGAAATGGTTTTAAAGGATAGAATTAATCTTTAAACCTCTTTCTTGCTGGCTACATGTTCTTGTGCAGGCCTACTCTCTAGGACACAATATTCCAAAGCACTGCCCTTCTGCTCTCCAGCCCTACTCCGCTCAACTGTGAAGTTTCCAGCCTTGACTCCCTTCACTAAATGTTCAAAATGAACCTGTTTTTTCTTTTTTTGGATGGGGTCTGGGGGGAAGGGTTGGTGAGGCTATGAAAAACATGCTCCAAAATGAAACAAAGAACATTAGCCAGCGAACATTTTATTCAGACCCCAGAAGGGTTTAGACATTTCTAAGCCTTAATTCATCAAGGACAAGCAGTGTATGCTATTATCTCTCTACCCACACACCCAGTTATCACTGTAAGGACATTTCAAGGTTCCTACTAAAAGCTGAGTTCTCCCCACTTCCTATCCTCACTCTCACAGGACAGCAGCAATCAAAGCCCATTGAAGATAGAGAACTTAACAAAGACGAAAATACAGAAATACAAAAAGAGGATGCAGTGACATGAAGGAACCTAAAGAACTTGTGCTCACTGGATCTATTGATTAATAGATAACAATGAGATGGGCCTTCTAGTCCTTTTATAGCCAACAACACATACATATTTAATGACTGAGCTCTAGGGTAAACTTCATTCGTGTGAATGTCACAATTTCAAAACACAGTACAATTCAGTACATACATATCTGCAGTTTACCTTTGCACCAACAATCGGAGGATATGCTTTCCAAAAGTGTGTACAAAAGCTATGTATACATTTAGTTTACTTGAGAGGGAGAGCAGACCAAGCTAAAAAACTTCAGGCAATGCTTCAGGCAGAAGCACCCTCATTGTAATAATTACCAGTGATTTTACTTGTTTATTTGGGTACTTTTAAGTGACTCCGCGTATATGACTTGTTTTACTCTGCAGAGGTACTTTGCTCAGGGTTGTTGGCTTCTGCCTCACCTTCCCCTCCATCACAGGCATCCTCAAATTCACCCAGTACAAGGCCTGAACTATAGTCAAGATAACGTCAATAAGTGGCTGGTACCTACTGAGCGTTTACTTTCTGCCGTGCATTATATTTTTGGGTTTTGTTTTTAGTCACTTAGACCTTATTATTTACAAGTTAAATTACACAGCATGAGATGGACTGGAGGGAGAAGAGGGGAGGAAGCTGGCTCCTGAGGTTCCTGGCCACCTCCACCCCCTCCGCGGTGCGTAGCAAAGTCTTCAGTGCTGCCTCTGCCCCAGTGTCTAGGTCAGGCCTCGGAACACAGCTTCCAAGCCAGAAATGAGGTTCTGGCTCTGACACCCCAGAGCACCAGGGCTCCCACTAGCAGCTTCTCCATGGCGGGTGGTGGGAATGTGAAGGCATCAGTTTGTCTAGGTGAGGGTGACAGATGAGGCTGCTGGAATTCAGGGAGAAAGTGGAATAGGCATTGTAGGTCCAATAAAGCTCTTCCATGTCCGGCTTACAGAAATGCAGAAAGAGCATGTGGATGGGCAACCCCACAGCCACATCTCATCTGATATTCAAAACAAGCCTATAATTCAGGGAACATCATTTTCCTTAGTTTATATTTGAGGAAGCTAAGGGAGAGAAAGTTCTTAACCCAATCAAGGCCACACTGCTAAAAATGATGACTACAGGATTTGAACCCAGGCTCTGACTTTAGGGTCACAAATCTATAAAGAATATCAGTGATGGGACTCCCCTGGTGGCGCAGTGGTTAAGAATCCACCTGCCAATGCAGGGGACACAGGTTCGAGCCCTGGTCCGGGAAGATCCCACATGCCGCGGAGCAACTGAGCCCGTGCACCACAACTACTGAGCCTGCGCTCTAGAGCCCACGAGCCACAACTACTGAGCCCACGTGCCGCAACAACTGAGGCCCGCATGCCTAGAGCCCGTGCTCCGCAATAAGAGAAGTCACCACAATGAGAAGCCCGCGCACCGCAATGAAAGAGTAGTCCCCACTCGCAGCAACTAGAGAAAGCCTGCACACAGCAAGGAAGACCCAGCATAGCCAAAAAAAAAAAGAATACCAGTGACAAAATTAGGAAATCAACCACATACGACCACACATGCACTTCTTTTAGAATGTGTGTCCTCAGAAGGGCTTTGCCGTACACTGATGGGCAGAGTTCTAAGCCCCTCAGAGCACAGGCATTTGGATCTGTGTGATGCAGAGTATTTGGATCCAGAACATTCAAGTTCAAACTGCTTAGCAAGTTCACTGGAGACATCATACTGCCCTGAGAGGGAGTGCTCACACACACATATTCTCTCTCTCTCTCTCTCTCTCTCCCCCCAGATTAACAAGCAACAGTTAAAAACACATTTTATTCATGCCAAACAATTTTCATATAGTCATTTTTTTAGCTTTGGAAAATAAGGATACAGGATGCCTAGTTAAACTTGAATTTCAGGTAAACAACAAATAATTTTTTCGTATAAGAATGTCGCACATAATATTGGGGGTGTCATATACTGAAAAATGATTCTTTATTTATCTGAAATTCAAATATAACTGAGTATCCTGTATTTTACCTGGCAGCCCTATAAGCTTGTTTACAATCTTTCCTATTTAGCCTGGCATTGTATTTCTAAAGCCACACAAATTCTTATTTTTTTTTAAATCATTGGATTTCTTGGTGCCCAGCTGTAGTGTAAAACCTGACAGTGGGTTTTGGGTTTTGTTTTCGCTCTTTTTTTGTAATGCAAGTGCCTGACTTTGATTGCCAGTGAGGCATCAGCTTCAAAGAGGCATCAACTTTAAAGATGGTGATTTCTAATAAAAGCTATGCTGGCCACACGATCATGTAAAGAGCCAGGCCATCTCCCCCAAATGAGGTTCCTTTGTTTTAAAAATCTTGATTGATTTCAATAACTGACCATTTGGACCACTTGTTTTTTCTCTTCCTGTGCTTTAAATTCCTGCTTTTATGTTTTAAATTCACCATTAAAGAGTGAGCATGTGAAACCCTAGGCCCCCACCCCAGAATAAAATAAAAGCAGAACTCCAGGCCCATTCACTCTCTCTCTCTCTCTCTCTTTGCGCCCATGACCTTGCTATGTGGCACCAGGTGTCCTACATAATTTCCAGGTCCTGAAAGTAATAAACCTTTTATTTTTTTAAAGTGTCCTGATGGTTATTGCTGAAAACCACCTTGCAATCACAGTAAGAACCACAAGGGCCAGCCCGACCACAGTATTGGTTATTGATAGACTGACACCAGCACATAACACCAACTTTGAGATGCAAACTTAGCATTTCGTTCAAGGAGATGCCGAAACCATAGCCTCACGTCCTTCACCTTAAACTCAATATGGAGCTGAAATTCTGCATGGCAGTTCCAGGAGCTAAATCCCATTGAGAGGCAGCAATTAATCAGTCTACTTGGGACACAAACCAGACCCAGATTCCATATATAACCATTTTAAAAACATGTCTCCACAGAGATCTTTATTGCCTTGATTTTGTATTACCCTCACTTCTTGAAAGGACTCAGAGAAATTTTTTTTTAATAAAATGAATTTAAATTATTGGACTTCAGAAGGTTGAAACACCCTTTAAGAAAATGGAAGCACCCTGGGCTTTTGAAAATCTGAAGAAGAGGATACATAATTTTCTGCAGCATCTATTACTTGTATCATCAGAAACTCCAAAAATAAGAAAACCCAACTAGTGAGAATGAGAGGAGAAGCACCCAGGCAAGGACTGAGTCACATTGTTCCCTAATTATCCTCCTGATGCCCCACATCTCATTTCTCAGACAATCCTAATTTCATTCGTGCTTTCCAGTCTCCCAAATGAAAATAACCCAAAGGAATTACATCTTTGCTCTGAAAAGGAAAAGATGCAATATATCTTTTGAGACCTAAGTGATAATAAGCAAGAACAACAAAAAAAACAAGAGATGGAAAACTTTCTTTACCTGCCCACTGTCCCATGGACTTCAAGAAAGACCTTGGTGAAACTTTCCAGAAGTGCAGGAAAATACATTTGGAGAATCTCACGCATTTCACCAGGTGGACCAGGCACACCAGCAGCCCTACAAAAATGAAGAACTGTGCCAGAACCTCCCCCATGATGGCACTGCAGCAGATGCTGTTTGGGACCTGGTTGGGGCCCTCACAGCCTCCAGGCGCGAGCGTGACTCCTCCGGAGGAGTGTCAGTCAGTCCCCTTCTGGAGTCACTGGGCACATTCCAACGCGTCACTGTGTCGAGGCATTCAGATTGGAGTAACTTCTTTACACAATCCTCTGATTCACAGGCTTCGGAATAAAATATTGTTTCTAATATCTTTACAGCACTGTTGGGCTTTTGTGACACAGGGGAGTTGGTGAAGAAGTGGACATAAAGAAAGATAAAGGCTGGACAAAGAAAAATGGCAGCCCAGCATTCCCTCCCTGAATTTGGAAGCTAAAAAAGATACTTAAAAGTATGCAAAATCCTATAAGTCATTCATTCACTTATTCAGCAAATATTTATCGACTGCCTACAGGTGGCATCACTCGTTGAGGCGCTGGGAATATATAATAGTAAACACGGCCAGGCGCTGCCATGGGGGAGCTGAGATTCACAGTCAATGTGCGAATAAATAAGATAATGTCAGATATCAGTGCCGTGAAAAAGTGCTACGGAGTGACTTGTTAGAGTGACTAGTGAGCACAGGAAGAAATTCTGTGAAGAGGTGGTATTTTGAACTGAAATTTGAAGGAAAAGGAGACAGCCCTGCAAAGATAGGTTCCCCCCTCCAGGCTGAGGGAACAGCTAGTGCAAGTGACCTGAAATGAGAAAGATACATGTATTTGAGGAATAAACAGCACTACATAGAGGAACTGGTCGGTAGAGAACAAAGGAAGGAAAGAATAAAGTAAGGTGAAGGCATGGGGAGGAGCCAGATACTCCTGGTGAGGAGTTTGGACTTTATGAGCAACAGGAAACCACTGAAGAGACTCAGACAATGGTGTTATCTAATCCGAGTCACTCTGGATGCTGAGAGAAGATGACCTTTTGGAGGTGGGGAAGGAGAGTGGTCGTGACACTGAGGCAGGGGGAGCGAGACTATGACAGTCATCTGAGAAGAGTGCCCCCATGTTCATCCTTTGGCCCCCTTCTCCTTCTGTCCACACTTACTCATTTGGTGACGTTACCCAATCTCTTGACTCTAAGGACGCTGTGCACTGAGGACCCCCAAATATATAAGTTCAGTGGTAACCCAGGCTGTTCATCCAGACTTGCATTTCCAACTGCCTACTTAACACCTCCATTTGAATGCCTGTCATCTCATGCTTAAGTCTAGTACTGGTTTCTGATATTACCAGCAAATGTCAAAACTTGTTCCCCTTGCAGACTTCCCTATCCCAGAACATGGTAACTCTTATGTTCCAGTTGTTCAGGTGAAAAACCTTAGAGATGTCCTTGACTCCTCTCTTTCTCTCACATCCTGCAGCCCATCTGTCTCCTGTTGACCAACAATTGTATTTGTTTTCAGTTTTAGATTATGCTAAACAACATTGCTATGGATATTCTTGTATTTGTACTTTCCCACACGTGTGCATGTCTCTCTCACACACACATACATGTGATTGCAGGGTCATACACGTTATACATGTACAACTTCAATTTTACTAGTGTGTCAGTCCCACTCAGGAGACAAACCACACAGCAATTTGAACAGGGACTAGTCAATATTAAAAACTTAGTTGGGAATTAGCTACTAAAAGGGCATAAAAGAAAACTCAAAAGAATACTCAAAGGCTGAAGAAGAGTATTTAGGAAACAAATGAACTTGGAAGGTAATTCCTGGAGCCAAGGCTGGGATTCAGACCTCACTGGAGAGAGTGTGGTTGCAGCCAACTGGTTGGTGATGAAGTTCTCTGGGTTGCCCGAGACAGAGCTGCTCACAGGCAGGAGGATAAGTCTGGTTAGCAGGGAACTGCTACCTGGGACCAGAAATCCCCACTGAGAAGCTGACAATACTTGCTGGAAAGCTACTGGGGGGTGGGGGTGGGGGTGCTGTTGAACTCCCTGGGGTGAGCCCTACTGGGGCTCAACTGGAAAAAACTGACATTTATTTTTACAATATTGAGTCTTTCAACCTACAAACTGGCATATCTCTCCTTTTAGGTCTTCTTAATGTCTCTCAATAACGTTTATAATTTCCTTAAAAATTCTTGCTCTTATACAAATTTATAATAAGAAAAATATCAAAAATATGCAAAAGTAGAGAGACTAACTTAATGAACCCTCACTTACCCATAGGTATAGGTAACTATGATGACAGTTAATAACAAAATTAACTATCATTTCATGTCCATTTTTACTTTGTATATACCCATTTTCCCTACTCGCAAACCCCTATAATGGGAAGGACTCTTTAAAAGAATAACATAAAAATAATGCCGTTATTACAATTTAACAATTAGTAGTAATTCCATCAAATATACAGTCAGTATTTAAATTTCCCTGATTGTTACATACATATTTTTAAGTTGACTTTTGAATCATTTTCTTCTTAAAGGACTACACATTGCATTAAAGTCATATGTCTCATAAGTGGTATAGGTTTTCTCTCCCACCCTTTAAAAAATGTTTACTATCATTTATTTGTTTAAGAAATTAAGTTGTTAATCTTATAGAATTTTCCACGTTTTGAATTTGCTGATTGCATCTCCATGGTGTTTCTTAACATGTTCCTTTGTTCCCTATATTTCTTCTAAACTACTTAGATCTAGAGCAGAGGTCAGCAAACTTTCATTTTAAAGGGTCAGATAGTAAAGATTTTATTTTAGGTTTAGTGGGACATACGGTCTCTGTTGCAAAACAGACCCTGGCCATTGTAGTACAAAAGCAGTCATAAGTACTTAAATGACAACTCTATGGATAGGATGAACCTCAAGGGCATTATGCTAAGTGAAGTAAGTCAGAGAAGAAAGATAAATACTACATGATTTCTCTTATATGTGGAGTCCTTTAACGATGTGTGTGTGTATATATGTGTATATATATATATATATATATATATGATATGTATATATAAATAAGCTCATAGTTAGAGAGCACAGATTTGTGTTTGCCAGAGGCAAGGGGTGGGGGTGGGAGAAATGGTGCACTTTTTGTGTTTGTCTTTTTGTTTTGGGTTTAAATAGATTGAATTTTTTAAAAGGGAGGGGGCTAGGGAGAAATATGTACAGGAGTATTGGGAACCATGGGTAATTAAGATGTTCCCATCTTCTCCAGTCTTCAGAGCTTATTAATACCCAAATGACAATAGTCTAAGTCTCTATTCTACTGCCATCAAAGAGTTCAGTATTTTATTAGGTTTTCCTCCTCATGTAATTTTAGGGAACCGTTAAGGAACCTGTTGCCCCAATCCTCCCATTCTAGCCAAGCAAATCTGGTCTCTGGCTCTGGGACAGTGCTTCACTCTGCTGGTCACTCCTTGCCGTCTTTCTCCTTTTCCAGGCTGCTATCCTTCTTCTTCTTTCTAAGGGAAAATAAAAACATTTAGTTATAAGACAACTTAATCTAGATTTAGGGGGAAAAATCTAATATTGCAGGTCAATAATTCTGCTAGTTATACTCAATCTATATGCCCAAACAGAATAGGTAATGTCTCAGCCTAAAGCATTTTCATATACATGATGGGGAGGGGTAATGGTAGGTGTATTAGCATCACTAAAAGAGTCATCAAAGTGTTGCCTCCAAAATTAAAGGACAGCCTGCTCCCTAAAATACAGAAGTTCATTGCAATCCTCCAAATGATAGTTTTTCAACTTGGAAAAATTTAAGATCTTGTCTCCACCAGCTATAGAGGAGGCAATGTAAACTCTGTGGATCAAAGAGAATTTCTGTAACAAGTGATGTGATTCCTGGGTTTTGTTTGCATATACAGAAACAGTAATGATCAACTTAACCGAATATATACTGAAAGAACAATCTGAGAGATCTTTGGTAGGGAAACTGTGGAGTTCCCTGATGACTGAAACTTCCTAACTTGAAAGAGCTATGAAAAAGAGAAGAGACTATAGATAATTTCATATATATGTGGAATATATAATATTGGGAGATAGAATCTAAAAGGAAAGACCAAAGCACAGATAGTGTGACTGTCTTAGCCTGGGTTCTTTCTGATATGAGGACCTTGTGAAGACAGTTATTTTGGGAAGTAATTCCAATGAGCAGGAGTTGGGTTGGGACCAGGAGATTGAACAGGAAAAGACAGAAAGACATGAATATGTCATTGAGCTGGTCACTGCTGTGAGTGACTGAGGCTCCATCTGCTGGAAAGCCTCTGAGAAAATGTAGAATGCACCTCAGATTCTTCTGCCTTAAGTAAAAAAGTACAGTAGTTTATCTATTGGCTCCCGGCTCCGTGATCAAGGTTGCCCGGTGGGGTATCACCTCCCTCAATTCCAGGTTTGCCTGTATGTCAGGTGATGAGCGAGTTCCTGTGGGCTAAGAGGAGCCCCAGCTCCCTGAGAGATAGCAGCTACTGTCAAGTTCCGCCTGCATTCCTCTCTAAACCATGCCGTTTTATTAAGCATTTTACAAGGATTACCTGTCTTGTTTAATAATTACTCTTCCCATTGAGGGTTGGTTGGCAAAGCAGATATTGTAGATCAGCCTTCTCAGCACAACCACATCTGTCCCCGAAGGAGTGAGAGGCTGAGGTGTTTGATAAATATGAAAACAACAATTACCGTTTTCAGTAAGGCCTGGAAAAGGCCAGGCCGATGCCCATCCTGCAGTCCTATGCCTCTGCTTTATTTTTCTTCTGAGCGTATTATTTATTGGCTTATCTTATTTGCTTGTGGTCGGGTCTCCTGCCACTACAATGTAAACTCCTTTGGATTGGGACTTTGTTTTGTTAGAGCAAAAGTAAGTAGTCAATAAATATTCACTCTTTAATGAAAAAGGAAAACGAACGTTTATTGGTGTGGAAGCAATGAAGTTAAGTTCCCGTTAAAGAAGTTTTGGTAAAGAGGTGATAGACACTGGTACAGGTAAGGGGCAAGGTGCAGGGTCTCAGGGAGCAGGGATAGATCTCAACTGGAAGCCTATAGCATATGGAGTTAATGAAGAGGAAATTTTAAAAAAACTGAAAAAGGCAAAGATGGGAAGGGGTTCCTTCACAATTGCCCCATTTATCAAATGTTTGTGTGTTTATTATCAAATGTTTGTGTGTTTATCTGTCCTAGCCCTCAATAGAGGACAGAATGGTTGGACACAATATGGTAAGATGCAGAAGTGGGAGCAAAGGGGGTGGCAAACTGGAGAAATTCAGAGGAAGAAAGAGGCCTGAAGAAGGCTCTCTAAGATGTTCATAAGGGCCTGGCCTTCTCCCTAAAGCACCTGTGTAAGTGAGCTGTGGTATGTGTTAGGGGAAAGGATTACAAGAAGTTTCACACTAGAGAGACCTGAAGAGAATTTGACTTTGTCACCAAGTTTTCAGTAAAAGAGGACAAAACTAACTTTTCTACTGATGCAGGTCATCAAATGTCATCCAAAAATGGAGAGTGGCTTTCACAAAGGAAAAGCAGAGCTAATAATTATGTAAAAATTAGCTCCCTGAGAATAGATTTCTTGAAAGTGGCAAGGTTTAGAAAACCTGAGAGAAAAGTAGAAACAAAACAACTTATCCTGGGCTTGGGGGCTGTGGATGGTGGAGCTGGGTGCTGTGTATTCAGCCAGTGTCGAACCAGAACTCTTTGTCCGGTGAATCAGTATTTCCTGTCGAAGCTGAACTTGTCAGACAGACCTTCAAAGAGTTCGAGGATCCCAAGAGTCCCAGGAAACATGTGCCCACTCTTCCTTCTTTGTTTCAAAGCCCCTCTTCCACTGTTGTCTGTGGCTACATTTTCTTGTCTGTGGGGCAGGATGCAGCTCGGGAGGCTCAGGCAGCTGAAGGCTGGAATCAGAAGAGACATTCCTGACTCCACACACCCACTGTTCCTTCCCCTTCTTTAGGTGTCAGAACTCTGGGGGACCAAATCCTGGGCTAGCGTTTCTGGCCTTGCCTAAAACCCTCTGTGTCGTTCAAACAAACAATAACCGTTGCTGTGTAAGTGACATAAGTCAAGCCAGAAACATGCAACCCAGAGAAGTATATTTTACGTTTTGATTTCTTCTTTCCTTTTGGCAAAAACTTGTTGTTCCCATCCCTGCCGGGGCAGATATAAAGTGCTCTTAGTGTGGAGTGGAAAGGGGCCATTCTGCTTTAGCCTGGTGCCTGTCCTGGATGCCCCCTGCTTACAAAGACACCCCCCCCGTGGGAAAGCAGTGTGGGTCGGCCCAGGCTTGCACAAACGAGGTGCTCCGGCTCCCACGCTGGCTCCCAGATCAGCCAGAAGATTTTCAGCCAGGGCCAGATCTCCTTAGCACAGAGTGACTGGACTGCAGATTTGATAAGACCTCACTGCATCACACAGTGCATAGAGCACTGTGTCTGAGGTTGAGGTAAGGCTGAATTGAAGGAATACTTTTTGACTAGTAGAAATCACATGTACTATTGAACAGATTATGAAATTGGTATCATTTGTGACATCATCTTTTCCCAGGCTGGGAAAATTCGTTATTTTAAATTTCTCCCTTTCCTTTATGTTGTAGATAGAAGTGGTCACCAAATCCAACATTACAAACAACCCCTCTGAGTGATTCCTTTCCTTTTCATGCCCTGCCATCTCCAAACACCACCCATCGTCTGGGATGCAGCTGGGAGGAAGGTGAGCATGGGCTCTGGAGAAAGACATTCCAGATGTACATGTTGGCTTTGTCGTGTAACTTGGACAAACTAAACTTTCTGTCCCTCAAGTTATTATTATAAAATGGGATTGAAAATACTTCTTACTTTGCAGGGCTATTGTGAAGATTAAATGAAATAACATTTATAAAAATGTTAAGGGGAGACCTTCAAGATGGCAGAGGAGTAAGACATGGAGCTTACCTTCCTCTTCACAAATACATCAAAAATATATCTACATGTGGAACAACTCCTACAAACTCCTACTGAACACTGGCAGAAAACCTGAGGCTTCCCAAAAGGCAAGAAAATCCCCACGTACCTGGGTAGGGCAAAAGAAAAAAGAAAAAACAGAGACAAAAGAATAGGGACAGGACCTGCACCTCTGGGAGGGAGCTGTGAAGGAGGAAAAGTTTCCACACACTAGGAAGCCACTTCACTGGTGGAGACAGGGGTGGGCTGGGGGGAAGCTTCGGAGCCGCGGAGGACAGCACAGCAACAGGGGTGCAGAGGGCAAAGCAGAGAGATTCCCACACAGAGGATCAGTGCCGACCAGCACTCACCATCCCAAGAGGCTTGTCTGCTCACCCGCAGGGGCGGGTGGGATCTGGGAGCTGAGGCTCGGGCTTCAGAGATTAGATCCCAGGGAGAGGACTGGGGTTGGCTGAGTGAACACAGCCTGAAGGGGGCTAGTGCACCACAGCTAGCTGGGAGGGAGTCTGGGAAAAATTCTGGACCTGCCGGAGAGGCAAGAGACCATTGTCTTGGGGTGTACGAAGAGAGGGGATTCCTACTCCGTGTGCCCACAGATGGCAGAGCACCGCTTAAGCGAGCTCCAGAGACAGGCGCAAGCCGCGGCTACCATCTCGGACCACAGAGAAGGACATGGACCGCTAACACTGCTGTTGCTGCCACCAAGAATGCTGTGTGCAAGCGCAGGTCACTACCCACACCTCCCTGGGAAACTGTGCAGCCCGCCGCTGCCAGGATCCCATGATCCAGGGACAGCTTCCCCGGGAGAAGTTGCACCTCAGGCTGTTGCAATGTCACGCTGGCCTCTGCCACCACAGGTTCCCCCCGCATTCCAATTGTGACTACCGTACCCCTCCCTCTCCCCGGCCTGAGTGAGCAAAAGAGCCATAATCAGCCACTGTTTTAACCCCGTCCTGTCTGGGTGGGGAAGAGATGCCTGGGGGTGGCCTACATGCAGAGGTGAGGCCCAAACCAAAGCGGGACCCTAGGAGCTGTGCGAACAAAGAAGAGAAAGGGAAAATTCTCTGTGCAGCCTCAGGAGCAGTGGATTAAATCCTCGCAATCAGCTTGATAAACCCTGCATCTATGGAACACCTGAAGAGACAACAGATGTTCCCAAAATTGAGGCAGTGGACTTTGGGAGCAACTGCAGACTTGTGATTTGCTTTCTGCGCCTCATATGTTTTTGGTTTTATGTTTATCTTAGTTTAGTTTTTAGTGCTTGTTATCATTGGTGGATTTGTTTATTGGTATGGTTGCTATCTTCCCATTAAAAAAAAGTTTTTAATTATTATTATTCCTTTTTTCTCTTTTTGTGAGTGTGTGTATGTGAGTTTCTTAGTGTGATTTTGTCTGTTTAGGTTTGCTTTTACCATTTGTCCTAGGGTTCTGTCTGTTTGGGTTTCTTTTCTTTGTTTATTTTTTGTTATTGAGGTTTTGTTTGATTTTCTTTTTCTTTTTTTTTTTTTTTGAGGAACGCAGGCCTCTCACTGTTGTGGCCTCTCCCATTGGCTCCGGACGCGCAGGCTCAGCGGCCATGGCTCACAGGCCCAGCCGCTCCGCGGCATGTGGGATCTTCCCAGACCGGGGCACGAACCCATGTCCCCTGCATCAGCAGGGGGATTCTCAACCACTGTGCCACCAGGGAAGCCCTGATTTTCTTTTTATGAGCGTGTGTGTATTTTTCTTTGTGTGATTTTGTGTGTTTAGTTTTGCTTTTACTATTTGTTTTGGGCTTCTATCTGTTCTTCTTTTTTTCTTTCTTTTCTTCCTTTTCTTCTGAGCTGTGTGGCCGGCAAGGCCTTGGTGCTCCAGCCACATGTTGGGCCTGCGTCTCTGAGGTGGGAGAGCCGAGTCAAGGACATTGGACCACCAGAAACCTCAGAGCCCCACGTAATATCACTCAGTGAGAGCTCTCCCAGAGATCTCCGTCTCAACACTAACACCCAGCTCCACACAATGGCCAGCAAGCTCCTGTGCTGGATGCCCTATGCCAAACAACTAGCAAGACAGGAACACAACCCCACCCATTAGCAGAGAGGCTGCCTAAAGCCATACTAAGTTCACAGACACCCCAAAACACACCACCGGATGCAGCCCTGCCCACCAGAAAGACAAGATCCAGTCCCACCCACCAGACCACAGGCACCAGTCCCCTCCACCAGAAAGACTACACAAGCCACTGAACCAACTTCACCCACTGCGAGCAGACACCATAAATAACGGGAACTACAAAGCTGCAGCCTGTGAAAAGGGGACCCCAAGCACAATAAGTTAAGCAAAATGAGAAGACAGAGAAATATGCAGCAGATAAAGGAGCAAGGTACAAACCCACCAGAGCAAACAAATGAAGAGGAAAGAGGCAGTCTACCTGAAAAAGATTTCAGAGTAATGATAGTAAAGATGATCCAAATCTCAGAAATAGAATGGAGAAAATACAAGAAATGTTTAACAAGGACTTAGAACCCCTAAAGAGCAAACAAACAATGATGAGCAACACAATAAATGAAATTAAAAACACAATAGAAGGGATCAATAGCAGAATAACTGAGGCAGAAGAACAGATAAGTGACCTGGAAGATAAAATAGTGTAAATAACTACCACAGAGCAGAATAAAGAAAAAAGAAAGAAAAGAATTGAGGACAGTCTCAGAGACAGTCTCAGGGACAACGTTAAATGCACCAACATTCGAATTATAGGGGTCCTAGAAGATGAAGAGAAAGAGAAAGGGTCTGAGAAAATATTTGAATAGATTATACTCAAAAAATTCTCTAACATGGGAAAGGAAACAACCACCCAAGTCCAGGAAGGACAAAGAGTCCCATACAGGATAAATCCAAGCAGAAACATGCCAGGACACATATTACTCAAACTATCAAAAATTTTAAAAAAAGAAAAAATATTAAAAGCAACAAATAACATACAAGGGAATCTCCATAAAGTTAACAGCTGATCTTTCAGCAGAAACTCTGCAAGTCTCCTCTATTTACAATAGCCAGGATATGGAAGCAACCTAAGTGTCCATTGCAGATGAATGGATAAAGAAGGTGTGACACATATATACAATGGAATATTACTCAGCCATAAAAAGGAACGAAATTAGTTATTTGTAGTGAGGTGGATGGACCTAGTCTGTCATACAGAGTGAAGTAAGTCAGAAAGAGAAAATCATATACCATATGCTAACACATATATATGGAATCTAAAAAAAAAAAAGGTTCTGAAGAACCTAGGGGCAGGACAAATAAATAAAGACATAGAATTAGAGAATGGACATGAGGACATGGGGAGGGGAAATGATAAGCTGGGACGAAGTGAGAAAGTGGCATAGACTTATATATACTACCAAGTGTGAAATAGGTAGCTATTGGGAAGCAGTCGCATAGCACAGGGAGATCAGCTCGGTGCTTTGTGACCACCTAGAGGGATGGGATAGGGAGGGGAGGAGGGAGATGCAAGAGGGAGGAGATATGGGGATATATGTATATGTACAGCTGATTCGATTCGTTATAAAGCAGAAACTAACACACCATTGTAAAGCAATTATACTCCAATAAAGATGTTAACAACAACAACAAAAAAGAAATTCTGCAAGCCAAAAGGGAGTGGCAGGACATATTTAAAGTGATGAAAGGGAATAAACTACAACCAAGATTACTCTACCAAGCAAGGATCTCAGTCAGATTTCATGGAGAAATTAAAACCTTAACAGACAAGCAAAAGTTAAGAGAATTCAGCACCTCCAAACCAGCTTTACAACAAATGCTAAAGGACCTTCTCTATGCAGGAAAGACAAGAGAAAGAAAAGGCCTACAAAAACAAACCCAAAATAATTAAGAAAATGGTAAAAGAAACATACATATTGATAAGTGATAAATGTAAATGGATTAAATGCTCCAACCAAAAGACACAGACTGGCTGAATGGATACAAAAACAAGACCCATATATATGCTGTCTACAAGAGACCCACTTTAGACCTAGGGATACATACAGACTGAAAGTGAGGAGATGGAAAAAGATACTCCATGCAAATGGAAATCAAAAGAAACCTGGAGTAGCAATAGTTATATCAGACAAAATAGACTTGAAAACAAAGACTAAAACAAGAGACTAAGAAGGACAATACATAATGATCAAGGGAACAATCCAAGAAGAAAATATAACAATTGTAAATATTTATGCACCCAACATAGGAGCGCCTCAATACATAAGGCAAAGGCTAACAGCCATAAAAGGGGAAATTGACAGTAACACAATAATAGTAGGGGACTTTAACACCCCACTTGCACCAATGGACAGATCATCCAAAATGAAAATAAATAAGGAAACACAAGCTTTAAATGACACATTAGACCAGATGGACTTAATTGATATTTATAGGACATTCCATCCAAAAACAACAGAATACACTTTCTTCTCAAGTGTACATGAAACATTCTCCAGGATAGATCATATCTTGGGTCACATATCAAGCCTCGGTAAATTTAAAAAAATTGAAATCATATCAATTATCTTATCCAACCACAATGCTAGGAGACTACATATCAATTACAGGAAAAAACCTGTACAAAACACAAACACATGGAGGCTAAACAAAACGCTACTAAATGACCAAGAGATTACTGAGGAAATCAAAGAGGAAATCAAAAAATACCTAGAAACAAATGACGATGAAAACCCGATGACCCAAAACCTATGGGATGCAGCAAAAGTAGTTCTAAGAAGGAAGGTTATAAAAATACAATCCTACCTCAAGAAACAAGAAAAATCTCAAATAATCAACCTAACTTACACCTAAAGCAATTAGAGAAAGAAGAACAAAACAAACCCAAAGATAGCAGAACAAATCATAAAGGTCAGATGAGAAATAAATGAAAAAGAAGTGAAGGAAACAATAGCAAAGATCAATAAAACTAAAAGATGGTTCTTTGAGAAGATAAACAAAATTGATAAACCATTAGCCAGACTCATCAAGAAAAAAAGGGAAAAGACTCAAATCGACAGAATTAGAAATGAAAAAGGAGAAGTAACAACTGACAATGCAGAAATACAAAGGATCATGAGAGATTACTACAAGCAACTATATGGCAACAAAATAGACAACCTGGAAGAAATGGACAAATTCTTAGGAAACTACAACCTTCCAAGACTGAAGCAGGAAAAAATAGAAAATATAAACAGACCAATCACAAGCACTGAAATTGAAACTGTGATTAAAAATCTTCCAACAACAAAAGCCCAGGACTGGATGGCTTCACAGGTGAATTCTATCAAACGTTTAGAGGAGAGTTAACACCTCTTCTTCTCAAACTCTTCCAAAATATAGCAGAGGGAGGAACACTCCCAAACTCATTCTATGAGGCCACCATCACCCAATACCAAAACCACACAAAGATGTCACAAAAAAAGAAAAGTACAGGCCAATATCACTGATGAACATAGATGTAAAAATCCTCAACAAAATACTAGCAAACAGAATCCAACAGGACATTAAAAGGATCATACACGACGATCAATTTGGGTTTATCCCAGGAATGCAAGGATTCTTCAATGTATGCAAAACAATCAATGGGATACATCATCTTAACAAACTGAAGGATAAAAACCATATGATGATCTCAACAGATGCAGAAAAAGCTTTCAACAAACTTCAACACCCATTTATGATAAGAACTCTCCAGGAAATGTGCATAGAGGGAACCTACCTCAGCATAATAAAAGCCATATATGACAAACCCACAGCCAACATCATTCTCAATGGTGAAAAACCGAAAGCATTTCCTCTAAGACCAGGAACAAGAAAAGGTTACCCACTCTCACCACTATTATTCAACATAGTTTTGGCAGTTTTAGCCATGGCAATCAGAGAAGAAAAAGAAATAAAAGGAATCCAAATCAGAAAAGAAGAAGTACAGCTGTCCCTGTTTGCAGATGATATGATACTATACATAGAGAATCCTAAAGATGCTACCAGAAAACTACTAGAGCTAATCAATGAATTTGGTAAAGTAGCAGGATACAAAATTAATGCACAGAAATCTCTTGCATTCCTACACACTAACAGTAAAAAATCTGACAGCGAAATTAAGGAAACACTCCCATTTACCATTGCAACAAAAAGAATAAAATACATAGGAGTAAACCAACCTAAGGAGACAAAAGACCTGTATGCAGAAAACTATAAGACCCTGGTAAAAGAAATTAAAAAATGATACAAACAGATGGAGACATATACCATGTTCTTGGACTGGAAGAATCAACATTGACCATACTACCCAAAGCAATCTACAGATTCAACGCAATCCTTATCAAACTACCAATGGGATTTTTCACAGAACTAGAACAAAAAATTTCACAATTTGTAGGGAAACACAAAAGACCCCAAATAGCCAAAGCAATCTTGAGAAAGAAAAACGGAGCTGGAGGCATCAGGCTCCCTGAGTTCAGACTATACTACAAAGCTACAGTAATCAAGATGGTATGGTACTGGCACAAAAACAGAAATACAGATAAATGCAACAGGATAGAAATCCCAGAGATAAACCCACACACATATGGTCACCTTATTTTTGATAAAGGAGGCAAGAATATACAATGCAGAAAAGACAGCCTCTTCAATAAGTGGTGCTGGGAAAACTGGACAGCTACATGTAAAAGAATGAAATTAGAACACTTCCTAACACCATACACAAAAATAAACTCAAAATGGTAAAAGACCTAAATGTAAGGCTATCAAACTCTTAGAGGAAAACAAAGGAAGAACACTCGATGACGTAATTCACAGTAAGATCCTTTTAGACCCACCTCCTAGAGAAATGGAAATAAAAACAAAAATAAACCAGTGGGATCTAATGAAACTTAAAAGCTTTTGCACAGCAAAGGAAACCATAAACAAGATGAAAAGACAACCCTCAGAATGGGAGAAAATATTTGCAAATGAAGCAACTGACAAAGGATTAATCTCCAAAATTTACAAGCAGCTCATGCAGCTCAATATCAAAAAACAAACAACCCAATCCAAAAATGGACAGAAGACCTAAATAGACATTTCTCCAAAGAAGATATACAGATTGCCAACAAACACATGAAAGGATGCTCAACATCACTAATCATTAGAGAGATGCAAATCAAAACTACAATGAGGTATCACCTCACACTGGTCAGAATGGCCATCATCAAAAAATCTACCAATAAATGTTGGATAGGGTATGGAGAAAAAGGAACCCTCCTGCACTGTTGGTGGGAATGTAAATTGATACAGTCACTATGGAGAACAGTATGGAGGTTCCTTTAAAAAATAAAAATAGAACTACCATATGACCCAGCAATCCCACTACTGGGCATATACCCTGAGAAAACCATAATTCAAAAAGAGACATATATCACAATGTTCATTGCAGCACTATTTACAATAGCCAGGACATGGAAGCAACCTAAGTGTCCATCAACAGATGAGTGGATGAAGAAGATGTGGCACATATATACAATGGAATATTACTCAGCCATAAAAAGAAACAAAACTGAGTTATTTGTAGTGAGGTGGATGGACCTCGAGTCTGTCCTACAGAGTGAAGTAAGTCAGAAAGAGAAAAACAAATACCATATGCTAACACATATATATGGAATCTAAAAAAAAAAAAAAATGGTTCTGATGAACCTAGGGTCAGGACAGGAATGAAGACTCAGACGTACAGAATGGACTTGAGGACGGGGAAGGGGAAGGGTACGCTGGGATGAAGTGAGAGAGTAGCACTGACATATATACACTACCAAATGTAAAATAGCTAGCTAATGGGAAGCAGCCACATAGCACAAGGAGATCATCTCTGTGCTTTGTGACCACCTAGAGGGGTGGGATGGGGGGGTAGGATAGGGAGGGTGGGAGGGAGAAGCAAGAGGGAGGGGATATGGGGATATATGTATATGTATAGCTGATTCACTTTGTTATACAGCAGCAACTAACACAACATTGTAAAGCAATTATACTCCAATGAAGGTGTTAAATAAATAAATATTAATTAATTTAAAAAATGCAGATGACTAAACAGCATGGTCCCAATTGTTCTTTTAGATGTGATGATTAGAAGAAAAATGTTTATAAGAATGTGCTCCAAAATGTTAATAATGTTTTTATACTGAGGTGGTGGGATTTATGAGCTTGTTTTTTTTTAAACTTGCATCTTTGTGCTTTTCTATATTTTTAAAATTTCCACAATGAACATGTATTACTTTTGTCACTAAAAATCATTAATATGAATTAAGGTCCACCAAAACTTGAAGAACCGGTTAGATGATAGCACTTTTATTAAAACTTTCCCGATCTTCCCAGTGGCTGAATCAAGGCTCAGCTAGGAAAGATGCATTCCAAGCTCACTCACATGTTTGTTGCCAGATTAATTCCATCCCTGCCACACACACACACACACACACACACACACACACACACACACACAGAGCTGTTCCTTGACATGTGGACCTCTTAATAAAACAGCTCAGAAAATGGCAGCTTGCTTCATCAGATCAAGCAAATGAGAAGAGTCAGAGAGATAAAGAGAGAAGCCACACTCTCTTGTAACCTAATCTTAGAAGGAACCACCCATTACTTTTGCTGTATTCTATACATGAGAAGCTAGCTCACATTCTAGGTGCAACCCACATTCAAAGGGAGGAGATTATACAAGGAAGTGAATATAAGAGGCAGGCATTGTGATCCATTTCAGAAGTTACCCACCACATGTACATACTATATGATGCCATTTAGAGGCAAACCTAATCTTCAGTAAAATAAATCAGAACATTGGTTTCTTGGTAGAAGTCATAAGGAACTTTTCCATGGTGATGAGGATGTTCTATATTTTGATATGTGTGTTCATGGGAGTACAACTTTATCAAAACTCATGTACAGTACACTTAAGGTCTGTGTAATTTATTGAATGTAAATTGTACCTCAGTTTAAACAAATTTTATCTTACATTTTTTTTTAAAGGGTGGATAACTTAGCCTTCCATATTACCAGAAATGGAAGTATGTAGTAGTTCACTTGTGTGCTTGATTTTAAACCAAAGTTCCCACCTTTACTCTTTTTTTTTTTTTTTTTTTTCTGTGCTGGGCCAGATCTTAGTTCCCCAACTAGGAATGGAACCCGTGCCCCTTGCAGTGGAAGCACAGAGTCCTAACCACTGGACCGCCAGGGAATTCCCCTACCTTTACTTTTCAACATCAAAAAATGTATTCAACTCCACTTAATAGATTGAGAAATTACCTGTCAATATCTGACTATGAATTCAGAAAAGACTTAAAATAAATTCGTATTTCACTATTCACAAGAGTACCTCAATGTATTTGAAAATTAAATTCTTCAATGTGGAGACCTGTTATTTTTTCCAGTCTGTTAGCTGTTTTCTTCCCACTGAAGAAATGCAACTGAATGTGTTATGTTATTATAGCAATAAACATTAACTTCAATATAAAGCTTTTAAATACTTTTTTTTATCTTTTAAAATTTTTTATTACACTTTTTATATTTTAAAAACAACTGTATAAGCTGGAAAGCCACCATAAGTATACTTACATCAGCAAATTTTTTTAATGTTTAATTTTTTTTATTGAGGTATAATTGACATATAACATTATATTAGTTTCAGGTATACAACATAATGATTCAGTATTTGTACACATTGCAAAATAATCTACCACCATACATAAGTTACAAAATTTTCAAAAATTTTTTTCTTATGGTGAGATCTAGTCTCTTAGCAACTTTCAAATGTGCAGTGCAGTATTATGAACTATAATCACCATGCTGTGCATTACATTTCCATAACTTATTTATTTTATAACTGGATGTTTTTATACCTTTTGACCCCATTTCACCCACCCCCACCCCACCACCTTGACAACCACCAACATGTTGGCTGTAAACACATTATTTTTATAGTTCAATACATGGTAACAAAAAATTTTCCTCGCCATACATGTCTAGCAACTCTACATAGTATGGAGATAAAACAGTTCGAGAACTAGGCCTCTAGAACTGGAATCAAAAACTCAAATGCCTACAGTCAAGGCAGAGAAGTAACATAAATTAAGGAAGTAGGCCAGACACCTTAATTCTTAATTCTTTCAACACAGGCACAGAGTAGGTATAATTTCTATTTCCACAAACAAATAACAAACGTTGGCTCTCTTGATTCAGCTATTATTTTCCTCCTATCCTCTCAACTCTGTTTGAAGGAAACAACACTACAAGCACACTGGTGGAAGGCCAACATAGCCACACCATTGGCGACACAGAGAATGGTGGAGAACATGGCAAAATTAAAAGTGCCCCCTCGACCTCAGTGCCAGCTGAGTGTTGTCCTGTGGAAATTCTGGCCCAGCTGACAAGTTGTGATTTCTTTCAACTGATGCTAGAAATCCAGTTTCTAATGTGAAATTTCTCAATTTTTATAAAAAATTTTATTTAAATGACAGAGCAATATAAAGCAACAAACTCAGAAAACATTTTAACACTGCATAGACCTAAATAAAACATATCTCTAATCTCTAATTGCCCTTAGGACAATTTCCAGAGACATTAAACGGTTTTTATAGTTTTTTCTACTTTCTCTCGTCTCACCAGAGGGTGGGCCCACAGAGCATCTCATGCTGCCGTCCCACCTTTCCATAGACTTAACATCACGCTTCAGGTAAGCAGAATTTGAAGAACAAGGTTGGGTACTGTGACACAATTGACGAGACACATCTCTGTTCTGATCTTTGAGTGAAGAGGATGTGGCAGTGAAGCCTAGGTATCCTGTCCCATTGTCTCTCCCTTCCCTTCCTTTTCCCTCCCTTTTCCTCCCCTTGCCCTCCCCTCTCCTCCCCTTCCTTTCCCTCTCCCTCTTTCTCCCTCTAGCTGCAGACAGTTGACCACACTGGCTGGAGGATGATACCTTCCCACCAGGTAGCAGATGTAAAAATTTCCCCGGGCTTATCTATACCCATCTAGGAGCAAGCCTCCACTGGTACTAAGGCCAAAAATGGAACAACTTCGGGCTTCCCTGGTGGCGCAGTGGTTGAGAGTCCGCCTGCCGATTCAGGGGACGCGGGTTTGTGCCCCGGTCCGGGAAGATCCCGCGTGCCGCGGAGTGGCTGGGCCCGTGAGCCATGGCCGCTGAGCCTGCGCGTCCGGAGCATGTGCTCCGCGACGGGAGAGGCCACAACAGTGAGAGGGCCGCGTACCGCAAAAAAAAAAAAAAAAAAAAAAAAAAAAAGGAACAACTTCTTGAGGAAACATATTAATCTGGAATTTTTTCTTTCTCTCTAAGGCAGGGGTCCTTACTTTTTTCAGTGCCATGAACTACAACAGCAGTCTAGGGATGGCTACAGCCTCCTTCTCCAAATAATGTTTTTAAATACATGAAATAAAATACATAAAATTATAAAGAAAACCAGTTACCATAAAAAGTTACTGCAATATTTTCTAAATATGATGTACTAAAAATATTCTTCTTTATGAACATATTAAATAACAAGAACTAGTGGAGGCACTAATAACTACCAGAATACTGAGCAGCACATAAATGATTTTCTACAAAAACTATAAAGTGATATGAAAGTATTTCAATTTCTATTGATAACAAAGTCACAAGCACAGCCAATATTACTGTGGTCTTGCCTACATTCAAATGAAAAGAAATGCTAAATTTTGGTTAGGGAAAATCTAGATGTATTCTTTCCCCATCCAAGTTCACCAGCCCACTAAATTCTGTGAACCCCTTGGTACTAAAAATATGGTCTGGGCCAAAAGTCTGGGGTGGTGCTTCTCCAATCACCTGGGTTAAAATGCAGATTCCTATTCAGTGTGTGCACCCCGATATTCTGCATTTGTAACAAGCCCCAGGTAATGCGATGTTCTGGTCCAGGTCACAATGCAGAGAAAAGGTTCTGAGGCTTATCATGGGAGACCTCAACCTGGAGTGGAGGTGAGAGTCAGAGGCACACAGATGGTATTCCCTGACCGTGGGAGTCCCCAGGAATGGCTTGAGGTTTCTGGTTTCATCCTAAAGAGGCATGCTTTGTTTTACCATGTGCTTCAGTATTTAATGACAGAAAGAGAACTTGGACATTCTGAGCACTGGGTGCCCTCAGTTTCCCAAAGCTACCACGGAATAGCAGCTACTGGTCAGCTAAATCGCTGACCCTTGGCAAGTCCCAGCACTCAAAATGTATGCACAGGTACACATATCCACTCACAGAAAACAGAAATTACTCACAAGTCATAAAATGACTCACCAAGACTGAAAAGTTGACGCGATGATGCAAAAGGAAAAATGTCACTAAAGTCTCTGAAAGTATTGACATATGTACCTTTGCCATTTTCCTGAGAGCACAGAAAATATATGTAAATTAAAATAATATGTAATATATAAATATACAATAATAATAATATATAAAATATATAACTCTTCTCTAAACTAGGTTTCATTCTTTAGGCAAACTTAGCTGTCACAAAACTCCAGTGCCCCTGTACTTCTACTTATATATCTAATATATAGAAAAATATTAAAACAGCAAGAAAAAGTCCAAGTTAACAAATGTCACTGTTTTTAGCAGTAAAATAGCCAGACGTAAGCAAAATATCAAGAATATTAAACTAATTTTCCTTGTTCCATCCAGAATAGTTGTTATTTGTTTTTGCGGTACGCGGGCCTCTCACTGTTGTGGCCTCTCCCGTTGCGGAGTACAGGCTCCGGACGTGCTGGCTCAGCCGCCATGGCTCACGGGCCCAGCCGCTCCACGGCATGTGGGATCTTCCCGGACCGGGGCACGAACCCGTGTCCCCTGCATCGGCAGGCGGACTCTCAACCACTGCGCCACCAGGGAAGCCCCAGAATAGTTTTTATGTTTTTGTTTTTTTTTTAATAAATCCAGAGACCTGGGGCACTGGGCTACATTTCTTCTTTAGCCTCCTTGGAACTCACGGATCCCTTTTGCACCACCTCTCTGCATCCAGCATTCTCAGCTAACCTTAATTCAAAAGCCAGATTGGCACTACCATCAACCTCCCACCACGGGAATCTGGTTCTGTAGAGGAAGACCAGAAACTGCAAGTTTCAACCCAGCTGCAAGGACTGCCGGGCTGTTCTTAGGGTGCCCTCTGCTGGCCACACATAGAAGCAGAAGTCTTTCCACACTGGTAAAAAGAAAGGGTCATTTAAGGCCAAGTATTTGAAGTGACTGCAAAAGAAAAACATTTAAGTAAGAACCCCATTCCAAGGCATTCTGGCTATTAAAACAAAAGACTGACCATGTTAAGACTTTAGAAAAACACAAAAGCATCTTCCTTTAAGAATTCTAAAACTGAAAATTAGAAAAAAAATTTTTGCAAGAAAGCAAATCTTGTTTTTGTTTGTTTAATATTTATTTATTTATTTATTTTGCTGTGCCGGGTCTTAGCTGCCGCACGCGGGATCTTCGCTGAGGCATGAGGTATCTTTAGTTGGGCATGCAGGTTCTAGTTCCCTGACCAGGGAATGAACCCAGGCTCCCTGCATTTGGAGTGTGACGTCTTAACCACTGGACCACCAGGGAAGTCCCTGTTTTTGTTTTGTCACTGAAAAAAATGAGTTGATGTTTAAATTTTTCAAGTCTTAGCACTTTTGGTCCCTGGGTTTCAGAAATGATGTTGATGATGCAAGAGAAGGTGGTTACACAGTTTGGGAGCCCCAAGGTAATACTCTAGAAGCCTTTTAAAAGTAAACTGAGGGCTTCCCTGGTGGCGCAGTGGTTGAGAGTCCGCCTGCTGATGCAGGGGACACAGGTTCGTGCCCCGGTCCGGGAAGATCCCACATGCCGTGGAGCGGATGGGCCTGTGAGCCATGGCCACTGAGCCTGCGTGTCCAGAGCCTGTGCTCCGCAACGGGAGAGGCCACAGCAGTGAGAGGCCCGCGTACCGCCAAAAAAAAAAAAAAAAAAAGTAAACTGAAACAGGGGGCAGAGTCAAGATGGCAGAGTAGGAGGACATGGAGTTTTTATCTCCTCACAGGCAGCCTTCCAAGCGAGCACCTACTGGGCACTTGTGGGAGACTTCGGACACCTAAAGGGACGGGAGGAATCCCCATGCAACCAGGTAGGACGTGGAAGGGAAGGAGCAGGGGGAAGAAGGGTGGAGGCAGGATTGGACCAGTGCCCCTGATAGAGGGACTGCAGGAGAAGAGATATTCCCCCACTCAGAGGGGCCCACTCACAGTGAGGGGATCAGCGGGAATGGAGAGGGACCTTTGAGGGATCATGGGATCAGAGGGGAAAGTGGCCAGGATCTCCCTTGCGTGCTTAGGCCCCAGCAAGCCTGCTGGGGTCCCAGGCCTGGGTGTCCCCAAAGCCCACTCTGGCCACATGGGTCCTGGGCCTGAGGCCCCCTCAAAGCACCCTCTGGCAGCACAAGTCCCAGGCCTGAGCCCCATCCCCACCAAGGCCTCCTCTGGCTCTACAGGTCCAGGAGGGCCAAGCGCTGCCCCCCTTCCAAGGCTCCTCCTGCTGTGCTGGCCCCTGCGGGCATGCCTGTGGAGGCCTGCACCCCAGCTGGCCCGTGCAGGCACGTGTGCTCCAGGCCAGCTTCAGGAGCAGACGCTGGTGAAAGGAATGTGCACAGAGATGGGTTGATGTGCCGGGTCCTGAGGCCTAACTAGAGGTCTTTGAGGGCCTACTGGGGTGGTGGGGGTTGGCTGTGTGTCACCATGGGGGCAAGGACACAGAGCAGAGGCACCAGGGAATGTTTTTTTTCTTATTTTTTTTATTCTTATCTTTTAACTTTTTATTTTATTTTATTTTTTGCTGTTGTGGTTCTGTTTTGCCTTCTTGTTGTTATTTCATTTTCATTTCTATTTTTTCTAATATATTTTTTATTTTTCTAACTTTATTTTTTATTCTTTGTTATCATTCTGCTCTTTTTTGTTTGTTGTTGTTGTTGGGTTTTTTTTGCTGTGCCATGCAGCTTGCAGGGTCTTGGCTCCCAGGCTGGGGGTTGGGCCTGAGCTCCTGTGGTGGGAGTACTGAGTCCAAGCCACTGGACTAACAGCGAACTTAAGGCCCCAGGGAATATTAATCAGTGTGAGGTCTCCCAGAAGTCCTCATCTCAGCACCAAGACCCAGCTCAACCCAACTGCCTGCAAACTCCAGTGCTGGACATCTCAGGCAAAACAACCAGCAAGACAGAAACACAGCCCCACTCATCAAAAAAAAGTGAAATGACAAAAAAAAAAAATGTTCTAGATGAAGGAGCAAGGTAAAAACCTATAAGACCAAATAAATGAAGAGGAAATAGGCAATCTACCTGAAAAAGAATTCAGAGTAATGATACTAGAGATGATCCAGAATCTCGGAAATAGAATGGAGGCACAGATCGAGAAGATACAAGAAATGTTTAACAAGAACCTAGAAAAACTAAAGAACAATCAGTGATGAACAACACAATAACTGAAATGAAAAATACAATAGAAGGAATCAATAGCAGAATAACTGAGGCAGAAGAACGAATAACTGAGCTGGAAGATAGAATGGTGGAAATAACTGCCAAGGAGCAGAATAAAGAAAAAAGAATGAAAAGAAATGAGGACAGTCTCAGAGACCTCTGGGACAATACTGAATGCACCAACATTCGAATTATAGGGGTCCCAGAAAAAGAAGAGAAAGAGAAAGGGTCTGAGAAAATATTTGAAAAGATTATAGTTGAAAACTTCCCTAACATGGGAAAGGAAATAACCACCCGAGTCCAGGAAGCACAAAGAGTCCCATACAGGTCAAACCAAAAGAGAAACACACTGAGACACATATTAACCAAATTAACAAAAATTAAACTCTAAACTCAAAGAAAAAATATTAAAAGCAGCAAGGGAAAAGCAAACATACAAGGGAATCCCCATAAGATAATGAGCTGACTTTTCAGCAGAAACTCTGCAGGCAAGAAGGGAGTGGCAGGATATATTTAGAGTGTTGAAAGGAAAAAACCTATAACCAAGATTACTCTACCCAGCAAGGATCTCATTCAGATTCGATGGAGAAATTAAAACCTTTACAGACAAGCAAAAGTTAAGAGAATTCAGCACCACCAAACCAGCTTTACAACAAATGCTAAAAGAACTTCTCTAGGTGGAAACACAAGAGAAGGAAAAGATCTACAAGAACAAACAGAAAACAATTAAGAAAATGGTAATGGGAAAACACACATTGATAATTACCTTAAATGTGAACGGATTAAACACTCCAACCAAAAGGCATAGACTGGCTGAATGGATACAAAAACAAGACCCACATATATGCTGTCTACAAGAGACCGACTTCAGACCTAGGGACACATACAGACTGAAAGTGAGGGCATGGAAAAAGATATTCCATGCAAATGGAAATCAAAAGAAAGGTGAAGTAGCAATACTCATATCAGATAAAATAGACTTTAAAACAAAGGCTGTTACAAAACACAAGGAAGGACACTACATAATGATCAAGGGATCGATCCAAGAAGATATAACAATTGTAAATATTTATGCACCCAACATAGGAGCACCTCAATACATAAGGCAAATGCTAACAGCCATAAAAGGGGAAATCGACAGTAACACAATAATAGTAGGGGACTTTAACACCCCACTTTCACCAATGGACAGATTATTCAGACAGGAAATTAATAAGGAAACACAAGCTTTAAATGACACAACAGACCAGACAGACTTAATTGATACTTATAGGACATCCAAAAGCAGGAGAATATACTTTCTTCTAAAGCACACATGGAACATTCTCTAGGATAGATCACATCTTGGGTCAAAACTCAAGCCTTGGTAAATTTAAGAAAATTGAAATCATATCAAGCATCTTTTCCAACCACAACACTATAAGATTAGAAATCAATGACAGGTGTGGACTTCCCTGATGGCACAGTGGTTAAGAATCCACCTGCCAATGCAGGAGACACAGGTTCTATCCCTGGTCTGGGAAGATCCCACATGCCGCTGAGCAACTAAGCCCGTGTGCCACAACTACTGAGCCTGCGCTCTAGAGTCTGCGAACCACAACTACTGAGCCTGCAAGCCACAACTACTGAAGTCTGTGTGCCCTAGAGCCCATGCTCCACAACAAGAGAAGCTATCACAATGAGAAGCCCACGCACCACATCAAAGAGTAGCCCCCACTTGCCGCAACTAGAGAAGGTCCGCATGCAGCAGCGAAGATGCAACACACCAAAAATAAAAAATATATAACTAAAAAAAAAAAGAAGTAAAAACCAAACACATGGAGGCTAAACAATACACTACTAAATAACCAAGAGATCACTGAAGAAATCAAAAAGGAAATCAAAAATTACCTAGGGAAAAATGACAATGAAAACACAATGACCCAAAACCTATGGCATGCAGCAAAACCAGTTTTAAGAGGGAAGTTTATAGCAATACAAGCCTACCTCAAGAAACAAGAAAAATCTCAAATAAACAACCTAACCTTACACCCAAAGGAACTAGAGAAAGAAGAACCTACAAAACCCAGAGTTAGTAGAAGGAAAGAAATCATAAAGATCAGAGCAGAAATAAATGTAATAGAAACAAAGAAAACAATAGCAAACATCAATAAAACTAAAAGCTGGTTCTTTGAGAAGATAAAATCGATAAACCATTAGCCAGACTCATCAAGGAAAAGAGTGAGAGGACTCAAATCAACAAAATTAGAAATGAAAAAAGAGAAGTTACAACAGACACCACAGAAATACAAAGCATCCTAAGAGACTACTACAAGCAACTATATGCCACTAAAATGGACAACCTGGAAGAAATGGACAAATTCTTGGAAAGGTATAACCTTCCAAGACTGAACCAGGAAGAAACAGAAAATATGAACAGACCAATCACAAGCACTGAAATTGAAACTGTGATGAAAAATCTTCCAACAAACAAAAGTCCAGGACCAGATGGCTTCACAGGCAAATTCTATCAAACATTTAGAGAAAAGCTAACACCCATTCTTCTCAAACGCTTCCAAAAAAGTGCAGAGGAAGGAACACTCCCAACCTCATTCTACATGGCCACCATCACCCTGATAGCAAAACCAGACAAAGATATCCCAAAAAAGAGAAAATTACAGACCAATATCACTGATGAACATATACACAAAAATGCTAGCAAACAGAATCCAACAACACATTAAAAAGATCATACACCATGATCAACTGGGATTCATCCCTGGGAAGCAAGGATTCTTCAATACACACGAATCAATCAGTGTGATACACCATATTAACAAATTGAAGAGTAAAAACCATGTATCCTCTCAATAGATGCAGAAAAAGCTTTTGACAAAATTCAACACCATTTATGATAAAAACTCTCCAGAAAGTAGGCATAGAGGGAACCTACCTCAACATAATAAAGGCCATATATGACAAACCCACAGCAAACATCATTCTCAATGGTGAAAACCTGAAAGCATTTCCACTAAGATCAGGAACAAGACAAGGATGTCCACTCTCACCACTATTATTCAACATAGTTTTGGAAGTTTTAGCCACAGCAATCAGAGAAGAAAAGGAAATAAAAGGAATCCAAATCGGAAAAGAAGCAAAACTGTCACTGTTTGCAGATGACATGATACTATACATAGAAAATCCTAAAGATGCTACCAGAAAACTACTAGAGCTAATCAATGAATTTGGTAAAGTAGCAGGATACAAAATTAATGCACAGAAATCTCTTGCATTCCTATACACTAATGATGAAAAATCTGAAAGAGAAATTAAGGAAACACTCCCATTTACCACTGCAACAAAAAGAATAAAATACCTAGGAATAAACCTACCTAAGGAGCCAAAAGACCTGTACTCAGAAAACTACAAAATACTGATGAAAGAAATCAAAGATGACACAAACGGAGAGATATATCATGTCCTTGGATTGGAAGTATCAATATTGTGAAAATGAGTACCCTACCCAAAGCAATCTACAGATTCAATGCAATCCCTATCAAATTACCAATGGCATTTTTCACAGAATTAGAACAAAAAATTTCACAATTTGTATGGAAACACAAAAGACCCCAAATAGTCAAAGCTACCTTGAGAAGGAAAAACAGAGCTGGAGGAATATCAGGCTCTCTGACTTCAGACTATACTACAGAGCTACAGTGATCAAAATCCCTACAGTGGTAGCGACTTCCCTGGTGGCACAGTGGTTGAGAATCTTCCTGCCAATGCAGGGGACATGGGATATCCCTGGTCCGGGAAGATCCCACATGCCAGAGAGCAACTAAGTCCGTGCACCACAACTACTGAGCCCGAGTGGTCACAACTACCGAAGCCCGAGTGCCTAGAGCCCATGCTCCACAACAAGAGAAGCCACCGCAATGAGAAGCCCGTGCACCACAACAAAGAGTAATCCCCAATTGCTGCAACTAGAGAAAGCCCACGTGCAGCAACAAAGACCCAATTCAGCCAAAAATAAATAAATTAATTAATTAAAAAAGAAAAGAAAGACAGTATGGTACTGGCACAAGAAGTATAGATCAATGGAACAGGGTAGAAAGCCCAGAGATAAACCCACGTACCTATGGTCACCTAATCTATGACAAAGGAGGCAAGAAAATACAATGGAGAAAAGACAGCCCTTCAATAAGTGGTGCTGGAAAAACTGGAGAGCTACATGTAAAAGAATGAAATTAGGACACTACCTAACACCATACACAAAAATAAACTCAAAATGGATTAAAGACCTAAATGTAAGACTGGACACTATATAAAACTCTTAGAGGAAAACATAGGAAGAACACTCAATGACATAAATCACAGCAAGATCTTTTTTGACCCACCTCCTAGAATAATGAAAATAAAAATAAACAAATGGGACCTAATGAAACTGAAAAGCTTTTGCACAGCAAAGGAAACCATAAACAAGAGGAAAAGACAATACTCAGAATGGGAGAAAATACTTGCAAACGAAGCAACTGACAAGGGATTAATCTCCAGAATATACAAACAGCTCATGCAGCTCAATATCAAAAAAACAAATAACCCAATCAAAAAATGGGCAGAAGACCTAAACAGACATTTCACCAAAGAAGACACACAGTTGGCCAAGAGGCACATGAAAAGATGCTCAACATCACTAATTATTAGAGAGATGCAAATCAAAACTACAATGAGGTATCTCCTCATACCAGTCAGAGTGGCCATCATCAAAAAATCTACAAACAATAAATGCTGGAGAGGGTGTGGAGAAAAGGGAACCCTCTTGCACTGTTGGTGGGAATGTAAATTGATATAGCCAGTATGAAGAACAGTATGGAGGTTCCTTAAAAAACTAAAAATAGAACTACCATATGACCCAGCAATCCCCTTACTGGGCATATACCCTAAGAAAACCATAATTCAAGAAAACACATGCACCCCGATGTTCACTGAAGCACTATTTACAACCGCCAGGACTTGGAAGCAACTGAAATATCCATCAACAAATGAATGGATAAAGAAGATGTGGTACATATATACAATGGAATATTACCCAGCCATAAAAAGGAATGAAATTGGGTCATTTGTAGAGATGTGTATGGACCTAGAGACTGTCATACAGAGTGAAATAAGTCAGAAAGAAAAAACAAATATTGTATATTAAGGCATATATGTGGAATCTAGAAACATGGTACAGATGAATGTATCAGCAAAGCAGAAATAGAGACACAGACGTAGAGAACAAACGTATAGACACCAAGAGGGGAAAGGAGGAGTGGGATGAATTGGGAGATTGGGACTGACATATATACACTACTATGTATAAAGTAGATAACTAATGAGAACCTGCTGTATAGTACAGGGAAATCTACTCGGTGCTCTGTGGTGACCTAACGAGAAGGAAATCCAAAAAAGAGGGGATACATGTATACATATAGCTGATTTACTTTGCTGTACAACAGAAACTAACACAACATTGTAAAGCAATTATACCCCAATTTAAAAATAAACTGAAAAAATAAAGAACTCCTACAACTCAACGAAAGAACAAACAACCCTATTCAAAAATGGGCAAAGAGTTTGAATAGACATTTCTCCAAAGAATATGTACAAATGGCCAACAAGCACATGAGAAGATGCTCAACATCACTAACCATCAGTGAAATGTAAATCAAAACTACAATGAGCGGGCTTCCCTGGTGGTGCAGTGGTTGAGAGTCCGCCTGCCGATGCAGGGGACACGGGTTCGTGCCCTGGTCCGGGAGGATCCCACATGCCGCAGAGCGGCTGGGCCTGTGAGCCGTGGCCGCTGAGCCTGCGTGTCCGGAGCCTGTGCTCCGCAACGGGAGAGGCCACAACAGTGAGAGGCCCACGTACTGCAAAAAAAAAGAAAAAAAAAAAAACTACAGTGAGATATCACTTCACACCCATTAGCACACCTACTACTACTACTACCAAAAAAAAAAAAAAAAAAGGAAACAAGTGGTGAGGATGTGGAGAAACTGGAATCCCCATGCACTGTTGGTGGGAATATAAAATGGTGCAGCTGTGGTCCATGTGTTACCGTGAAAAACAAACGATGGGGTCTGGAGAGCTTCCAGTTCATGAACACACTGATGTGCTGGGAGCGGGGCACACCTGGAGGAGTCGTGGAAGCTCCAAACCATTTCCCACATACCTTGTCCTATGCATTTCTTTCCTTTGGCTGTTCCTGAGTTGTATGCTTCATAATAAACTGGCAATAGAGAGTAGAGCACTTCCCTGAGTTCTGTGAGCCATTCTAGCAAATTATTAAACCCGAGGAAGGGGGTGTGGAGACCCCAGATTGATGGTTAGTTGGTCAGAAGCACCAGTCACAACCTGGGACTTGGGTTTGGCATCTGAAGTAGGGGGCAGTCTTGGGGAACTAAGCCCTTAACCTGTGGGGTCTGTGCTAACTCTGGGTACTTAGAGTCTGCATTTAATTGTAGGACCCCTAGTTGGTGTCCAAAGAGTTGGAGAATTGCTTAATGTGAGGGAAAGATCCCACACATTTGGCATCAGAAGTGCTCTGTGTATAGAGGAAACAAGTTTCCTTTTACTATCTGAAAGAACTGAAAGCAGGGTCTCAAAGACATATTTGTGCACCCATGTTCATAACAGGATTATACACAAACGGCCAAGAGGTAGAAGCAATCCAAGTGTCCACTGACAGACGAATGGATAAACAAAATGCGGTATATCCATATGATGGAATATTATTTAGTCTTAAAAAGGAAAGAAATTTGGACACATGCTGCAACATGGATGAAACTTGATGATATTATCCTAAGCGAAATAAGCCAGCTACTGAAAGACAAATATTGTGGGATTCTACTTTTATGAGGTACCTACAGTAGTCACATTCATAGAGAAAGAAAGTAGAATGGTGGTTGCCAGGAGCTGGGGAAAGGGAGGAATGGGGAATTATTGTTTAATGGGTATAGAGTTTCAGTTTTGCAACATGAGAAAGTTCTGGAGATTGGCTACACAACAGTGTGCATATACTTAACACTACTGAAGTGTACACTTAGAAACGGTTAAGGTGGTAAATTTTATGTTATGTGTATTTACAATTAAAATTTTTTTAATTTTAAAGTAAACTGAAACATGTCAACAGAATCATTCCTTCATTTGCTGCCCTGTCCATCTGGCTCAGCTTCTATAAACTTAGAACGTCAGAGCTGGCAGGGATTTGGAGACATAGTTCCATTTTAAAGATTAAAAAATGGAGGCGACAGTGGCAAGGTGACCTGTGAAGGTCTTGGTATGTTAGCAGTGAAGACAAGACTAGAAAGAAGAGCTCCTGACTGGCCCCCTCCAGACTGGGGCCCTACCCTGCACCACGACCCCGACGGGGACAGTCCGTTTCTTGATGGAGATGATAATAACTCTCATCCAAACCGGGGTTCCTTCCCACACACCACTGGGCTGGGGGGTCAGGCAAGCCCAGGAAAAAAATGTACCTTGGTTAAAGTCCATATGATCTGAATTTCAAAGCCCCTGAACAAACCTGGAAGGAGGAGAGGAGAGAAATACGACCAACTTAAATGCTGACAGGGCACACTGAGTATTGTTTTTTCCATTGAGTTATTTTGTAATTTTTCCCAACATGAGCCTTGAAAGGAATATTACCCTTCAAGGCAGACTGAATAAATGACCTACTGTTTTTCTGCCTGTCTGCCATAATATCACAGTATGAGGTATGCATATAAATTATTTTTTATTTTACTTTGATGATTGGGAAAAGATACCAACATATAAGATCAAATCAAAGCTAGCAAATAACTCTACTGGCAGTTAAGTGGCTGATTTTATTAAAATAAAGACATGTCTGTTTAAACCAAAAAAATGTTGCCGCTGGCACTCTGCTTTGGCTGGGACCTTTGAAATTAAGGCCAAGGTGCTGATAAGCACCCTCACAGCATCGGCCTCCTTTGAAGCACTCGCAGTACCTGGAACAGCACACAGATGTGCGGTCCACGCAAGTACCTTGGAAACAATCCCTTTCACCAGTGGTTTATTTTGAGAAGATTCACTTTCAGCTGGTAAGGCTTTGCCCGGATACATTTCTCAGGGCTGATGATGGCTCCTCGTGCAGCACATGATGTAGATTCTCTTTGCATTTTGCAGACATTTCTGTTGTGCCTTAACCAGGGGTGAGCGCCACAACCAAAACAGCTGGGAATATTCCCTCATTCCCCCCAGTCTGCAAGCCAGTCTGCAATTCTGCCCCAGGTTCTAGCCCTTCAAATCCTGCGGGATGTTTTCTTCGTCCACAGGTTGCTTAGGTTTTAACTGGCTGTTTAAAGTTAAAAAGGAATATCTCAAGCCCCCTGCCATGCTGAAAGGAGAATAAAAAAGAGTGAAAATAAATTCCATAGATGGTACAACCAACAGTTACTGACATCTTTACAAATACAGTCAACTTAATTTTTTTTGATAACTTGGCTGTTTGTTTCTTTTTCTTTATTTTATTGAAGTATAGGTGATTTACAATGCAGTCAGCTTAATTGGAAGGGAATTATTGAGCCCCCTGTTTTACTTCCTCAAATTTGTGTACTAATCGATGAGAATTAACCCTCTTATTTACAAATCTGTGGGGGCAGAAAAAGAGCAGATCAAGTCTAATAGAGAAACTTGGAGAAAAAATAAGCCCTTGGTTATTACTTGAATAAACTATACAGTATTATCCTAAAATAGTGTCCCACCTCTGAGACCCCGAAATGCCTTTCAAAAGTATCTTAGTCACTCCTCCCAACATCCTTAGCACATGGTGCTTCAATGGAGCACAGATTTAGTGAGGCCCATTCACAAAAGGAAGACACACAACTTAAGGGCTTTTCTGAGAGGGGGAAACAGAAAATTAGATCTCAACCCTTTGAATTTTCATTACATGGCCCCATGGTCCACATGAAAGAGTATGTCATAAAAAGAGATGAACTGAATGATTTAAGTAAATTTTATCCTAGAAATTGTAAAGTCAAAACACCTCCTGCTCTTTCACTTATAACATATTAATCAGGCTTTTAAAAATTCATATTTTACTAAAATGAGTTCATTTAAAAATCCCACTTACCAAATATTTAACCCTACAAAGTTTAATACAGAGAAAATGTAGTCTCCACCTACTAACATTCCAATGTAGGCAACGGATACGTTCTGCAGAAGAAGAGAGGATTAATGATTTTAAAAGTAAAGGCTTTAGGGGGAAAACTCATATATATAGTGAAACCTGAAACTAAATATTTTAGTTACTTTTCAGAGAGACTCGCATATAGCAGGGGTTCATGGAATATTGAATAAGTGGATAAAAACCATTACATAGGCTTTATAAAGAAAATGAAATAAACTACAGCACCATAATCACAGAAACTGCATTATCCATACCCTCTTCCAGTTAATACATAGGAAGAAGATGTAAGAGTTGGGTTGTAATCAGCTTTCCAGATTTCATCTCTTTACCATCATTGGGTAGTGAATTTTAATCATATTAGTCCTAAACTTGAACAAACTAAGACATCTGATAAATTACAAGCAGTACTCTGTCCAGTGTATTCTCAGAGGCCCTTGGGCAGCCAACAGAGAAGTCACCTGTTGAAGCACTCACTCACGGTAGGAGTTCACGTGAACAGAAACACAAAGCAACTGCAGAACAGAATTTAGAACACCTCCACCCTCCTATTCATTAGTGTGTGTTCAAATGCATGTACACACACGCAGCATGCACACCAGTCCCAGAGTTAATCACCTTATAATTGAGGATAGATCTAGCCTGAAAACAGTTCTTCACAAGAATTCCCTTTCTTAGTCAGCAAGGTTCTCCCAGAAAACCAAACTGTAGATCACAAGGTATCTTAGCACAGAAATTTGGTATTTTTTTTCAGCTATTTCACTTGGTTTTCCCAGACCATCCCTTCCCACCATTCCCAATTTAAGTCATAATGTGTCTCTTCCTTTTAAATGAGCAAGTCTTCCCTCTTTTTGTGGATTAGGAGATTAGAAGACGTAAAGAGGGATTACCCAGGCACAGCTGAAAATTTCACAAGCCTCCATTCTTACTACAGCACGGATAATAACAACAATAAAATCAAACAGTCAATTCCCCAATTTGGTTGTGCATTTCAAGGCTTCAACCACTTACCTTGATGGCTCCAACCACCGCCGTCGTCAGGGCCGAATTGTAATAGCTGCACAAAAGTGTGGAGTACATCAACAGAAACCTGGGGCAAGGAAGAAAACACTTGAGTGTGCCTTACTGGTCTGGGTAATAAACAGATTGAGAAGAGCCAGTAAGTGACCCACACAGGCATTTTAAACAAATAAAAAAGAAAAACATACCATAAAGATTTAAAATTACCTACATCTTAAAACATCTCAATAATTCGATATTTTCAGCAAAATGGTCCAGTCGTGCATTAGCCAAACTTTCTACCTTAGGTGTCCTTTTCATTTTGTCTGTGCATTTTCCATCAGTGTTTCCACAAAAAGGGGATAAGGACAATGAGATGTTTTAAATGATCTGAAATCTTTCGTTTAACAGATGTTACAACAGTGGGTTTCAGTCCTCTCTGTGCATCAGAATCACCTGGTGCACTTTTAACACCATGATGCCCGGCAGAGGGTCTCCAACTGGTTTGAGGTGGGGACCCAGCCATATGCCGTATCAAAGCTCTATAGATGATTCTAATGTGCAGCCAGTTCTGAGAACCACTGGTGTTAGCAGGGAAAACCAGCTGAATGATTGCTAGCTTTGGACAAAGAAGATTTAAATAATGGATTCCACATGCCAGTGGTACTCCTGTACCTTATTACTAAAGTTAATCTGACAGGCATTCAACACTGACCAGTATATTGGCACTTGTCAACAAAATGACTACAGAATCATGACCAAACACCCGATAAGAAAATATACATATACACAGGAATGTAGAATTCAATCAGAGATAAAGAAATATATTCATTTCACTCAAGTAGTAATGAAAATTAGCTGTAACCTAGGTGGGGTGCAAAATTTCATCCACTGGAATCAGGTGATTAAATGTTGAAAGAGGTTACAGTAAAAACTGGTTGAGAATGAGACTGGAAAGATACTGAGAGAGCGTAAGATGTATTGGATTTTAAAGCTAAACACCAGTTAGAAGGCATGAGCTTGGGAATTGTACTCTAAGAAAGGGCTCAGCCCCTAAGCATTAGGGAGACTCCCCCTGGGGCAATTTAGCACCCAGTCGCAGGTCCAGGACCAAACTTCTGATTGTTAATAACAGAATCTAGATCACAAACAGTAACCGTTTTTGTCCTGAGTATGTTCACCACCCGGGATGATAGAGAAAAAATATTAGCGATAACATACATCAAGCTGAGGAATAAACTCAATTACAAACAAATTCTGTAATCTTCAAAATAATGTCTGTCTTTGTTATTAAGGTAATTACAATAATTGGCAAGTTAGAGAATCCAACATCTTGGTCTTTGTGGCTTGTATTTAAAATGTGCAATTGATATTAAATTTGCAATTTTCACTTGAATGGGATAAGAAAATCTAAGTCTGTACACAGTATTCAAATGTTTAAAAGAAGCTGATTTACCACATTGCCAAGTTTGGTTTATTAGATTTCAAAGAGTTGCTAGGCTTGTAAAGCAACCTGGCCCATCAGCTTCTCTAGGGCCTTATTAAGGCTTGGAATTGCTGGAAAAATCAGGTAAATTACATTTGTAAATCACATTTTAAATGTTTAATTTTTTTTAATACACTAAGTTGTAAACAAGACTGATTTACAGTAAATTATTTAGGAGATTTCAATCAGTTAAACTTGGGTTAACAAACCATTAATCAAATAATGAAAGTAAATATTCTTATGTTAGTATAAAAATTACTAGCTTTATAAATAGAGTAAGAATATTTATAAATTGGCTTAAGAAAATCTAAGGTTTTTTTTAATTTTTACAATTTTAATAAATTCAACATTAATTCAGAGTCCCAGGGAACTATAAATAATCCAATTTATGCATAAAATGAAGATTAAAAAACTCAACCTGGTGTTACTTGGTGCCTGCTCTGCTGGGCCTGGGTAGTAAGAGTATATAAACCCACAGCATCTGCCCTGAAGGAGCTAAGAGTCTAATAAAATAACAGAGATCACAACTCCCAGGAGGGGCCCAACCCAATTTCCAGGACACAGAAAAGCTTCCTGCAGGCTTCCTAAACTGGAGCGCAGCCTTAAACTTAGACAGTCATGAATATCCTTTATGTCCTATTTTTGCTTAAAATTTCCTACTCCAGGGTTTCCAATCACGCAAGGTTTTCTTCATTCCACATTTTAGCGAAACCACCTTGGCCAATATCCATCTAGCATGAGTGTGGGCCACTAGGACACTCACCCACCAGCTGGGCTGAGCGAGGGGAGGAGTCCCTGTCTCCAGCCTCCTGGGGGAGTTTGAATTAGCGGCAGTCCTCCTAAGTGACAGATGGCATCTGACACAGGAACAGCCACTTTCTGCAGACAGAAAGGCTGCACTTCTTAGTATACCACCTGGGTGTCCCCAGAGAGGGTAACTATAAAATGACAAGGATCAAAGGAGTGTATTAAAACTTTTTCTAAGAAACATGATTTATTTCTATATGCAAATATGCACCTACACGGTCCTTTGGCTAAGACCAAGGTTCTGAATTAAAAGACCCTTCATTAACTCAATGCAAAGGAAACCGCTTTTAACACCAAAAATGTCAACCTCCACATGACAGTTTTGATTTTAGCATCTGTGAATTAATAAAATGTAAAGATATTTAAAAGCACTGCTGAATTCTCAGTACATTTCTGCCATTAGGTACTTAAAAAATCGTACTTATCATCTGTGTACATTTGAAAAATAATGGCACATACAAAAGATACACATTTATTCAGACAACAGATACCAGCTGGTGTTTTGGCTTATAGGGCCCCAAGGGATGGAGGTACCCATGTGAAAACCCCTGAACCAGAACCCTTAGCTCAAAGGTTTCTTCCTGTTTCTGAAAAATAACACAAAAAATAACTGATTAACCCAAAGTTGGACGGCACACTCGTGGGAGTCACAGGCAGAACTCAAATGGCCTTGTTTACAACTTGTTGCTGGTTACCATTCCATGTACAAGCATACATAGAAGTCCAACACAAATGTTCAAATAGTAAAATGCTGCTTTTACACCCCTTCCACCAACCACAATTGTACCCAAGCACATTACTCTCTTATTTCAGATTTCAAAGAATTTCAAGTAATCTCATCTTGCCCATCTCTGGTAAGAACTCTCTCCTACCCCAGACCTCAGTGGTGTGCCAGGGAAGCCAAAGTCATGGGATAAATATGATCTATTTTCCTGGAGCATCGATTTTACGCTACAATGTGGTTTGTTGGGAAATGATGGAAATATCTACACTCTTTGAAGGTTCTGTCACTCCTGTGTCCCAGCAATCAGCAGAATCCTATTTTGTCTTGGACCCTACATCTTGGCAGGATCAGTGAAGGTTCAAAGAATAGAACATTTTTTTATGCTGTGAGTAGGGAAAATTGATACATTTGTGTTTCTATTAAGGAATATATTACTGCTTCAGTGAGATCAAAGAGGCTGCTACTAGGGCAGAAACAGATTAGGATAATTGCCTCCAGGGCTTAGGGGCTGGTGCCAGATGCTGGTGTGAATGAACCAGAACCTGTCACTTCTCGGCAAGATTAAAAAGAACAGCAGAGCTAGCTTTTTAAAATCTAGTTTGTCAACTTAAATTTCAGTCTTATTTTACCTCTACCTGCATTAAATTATCGTGGCTCCCACAATCCAGTCTACCTGCCTGATGCAATTTCACTTCATCATATGCTTTATTTACAAACTCTTGATTACAAATAGCATTTCTTAAAGCTGAATCATTCACCATGACTCAGAAGAAAAGTCTGCTCTTTTCACCATTCCACTGGCTTCTTAACATACAGTTCTAAAGTGTTATAATTTTTAAATTATATTTTCAACTCCGGATAGAGGGTTGGTGGTCAGAGAAAGCAAGTTTGAAATGCAAACTTGAAAGCAGTGAAAATAAGAAAGAAGCTGAGAGAGAGTTCTCTGGAGTCAAGGGTTGGAACACGCACATGTTAGTCCTGAGGCTCCCTGAGCATGAACCGAAGAGAAGGGACAGCCAGTTCCAGTTGTTCTGAAAAGCAAGGATATGCTCAGAAGCTTACAATGGTTTCTATTACTGCAAAGAAGCAAGTGACCTAATCATCGTGTCCTCTGAGTGAGAAACTGTAAGAAAGCAGGATTCTGAAAAATGCACCATGCCAAAATGGAAGTTTCCTTCTAGAGCAGTTTCAGAATTAAAACATGGTGGTTGAAGATGAAGCAGACATAACAGAAGAAAAACTATTGAAGTCATGGGCTATAGGCAGAACCAAATCTGTCTGGGGTGAAAAAGGACAGCCAAACTGAACAGGCTGGGCTCAGAAATAGAAATATTAACAACAAAAACAATAGTTAACACTTACTGAACATTTTCTATATGTCTACACTAAGGGCTCTTCTCATTCAATCCACATAACCTTATAAATTAGCTACATTACATCATTGTTCCCATTTTAAAGATAAGGAAATTGAGGCTCAGAGAGGGTAAATAACTTGTCCAAGGACCCAGAGCTAAAAAGTGGCAAAGCCAGGATTCAAATCTAGGCCATCTGATTCCAGAGTACAGGCACCTGTTAGAATGATGCCATGATTTTAGTGTCCTCAAAAGACCCACTTAAAAAACTGAGACCTACCTAGGTTTTACCCTTAAAGTTGTAGAATCTGAAATATTAATGTTTTCATCATTTACTGATTTATTTTTAATTACTATGCCTTTATGACATTTTTACATGCAAAATGACTACTGATAAAATACTGATTAAGAACTTTTATCAAGAGAGTATTTGTTTTCTAGGAAGCACATTATTAATTGGTAAAAAAGGCATGTAGTTGTAGATCAATAGGGTCAAGATTCTGACAAAGAAGCCCCAGAAGTGCCAGCTCAGGCACTGCCCACCCCACCACTCACTGCGGACAGCTGACGTCAAAGGGTTTACTTCTTGGGACTTCCCTGGTGGCACAGTAGTTAAGAATCCGCCTGCCAATACAGGGGGCACAGGTTCGAGCCCTGGTCCAGGAAGATCCCACATGCCGTGGAGCAACTAAGCCCATGCGCCACAACTACTGAGCCTGCGTGCCACAACTACTGAGGCCCGCGTGCTCTAGGGCCCGCGTGCTGCAACTACTGAAACCCACGTGCCTAGAGCCCGTGCTCTGCAACAAGAGAAGCTACCACAATGAGAAGCCCACGCATCACAATGAAGGGTAGCTCCCACTCACCACAACTAGAGAAAGCCCGCACATAGCAAAGAAGACCCAACGCAGCCAAAAATAAAATTTTTAAAAATAATAATAAAAAAAAAGGTTTACATCTTGATTTCCTTCATGGAATGGTTAAATAGTAAAGTGCAAGTGAAAAAAACAGACAAAACAAAACAAAAATATTATCAAGTTTATAATGACATGAGATAAAACTAAAACTTGGCTCTGCTGTTCACAGGTGAACATGGGCTTAGGCAAGGAAATGTGCTGGTCTGAGATTGTGTGATATGGGTTGACTTTTTTTTAATTGTAATGGGAGGAAAAGGATGATTTCACAAAGGGTAACTCACAAACACAGCTTAGTAGATTTTTTTCAAAGTTATATGTTCTCAGTCAACAACTGGGAAAACTACAAATATCTTACTACACTTAGGCATCCAACAATGGCTGCCTGAGTACTGACAGCACTTAGTACTCACCCACTGCCAAACAACCAATGCCTGAAAGAACACATTATTTGAGAGACTATTGGTTTTGAAAGAGGCACAAGAGATTGCCTAATATCCCCCCTTTGGAAAAGGGAGAAACTGGGTACAGAGTGATAAGGGGATTTGAGCCAGGCAGGCATCAGAGCAGCAGACAATAGGTACAGGATCAGGGTGCTTCAGGGCAGAGGCCACTGCAGAACAGCACTGTCTGTAAACTGAGCCCTGGGCCAAACCCCAAGTGAGAAGGGACACTAGCCCACTGAGGCCAGACCCTCAAAAAGGCCAGAGTGGTCCAGGTCAGGGGCACACCTGGCTACCAACTAGACTAAAAACAATTTGTCCCTGCAGGAAAGTTTCTCAAATTCCTATTTTCAGTCCACAGGACTGATTAAGATTAAATAATATGCTCACAGGTCACCAAATACACAAGAAAGCAAACCATAATGATACTCACAAACTACATATTTAGTCAACCAACGACATATTCAGATTCTCAAGAACTGCAGATACTGGAATCATCAGATGCAGAATACAGAATAGCTATGTATGTAATATCTAAAGAAATAAAAGGTACAGTCTCAAAGATGACCAACAAAAGAATGTTAAGAATGAACAGACAGACTGCCAACAAACACATGAAAGAATGCTCAACATCATTAATCATTAGAGAAATGCAAATCAAAACTACAATGAGATATCATCTCACACCAGTCAGAATGGCCAGCATCAAAAAATCTAGAAACAATAAATGCTGGAGAGGGTGTGGAGAAAAGGGAACACTCTTGCACTGCTGGTGGGAATGTGAATTGGTTCAGCCACTATGGAGAACAGTATGGAGGTTCCTTAAAAAGCTACAACTAGAACTACCATATGACCCAGCAATCCCACTACTGGGCATATACCCTGAGAAAACCAAAATTCAAAAAGAGTCATGTACCAAAATGTTCATTGCAGCTCTATTTACAATAGCCCGGAGATGGAAACAACCTAAGTGCCCATCATCGGATGAATGGATAAAGAAGATGTGGCACATATATACAATGGAATATTACTCAGCCATAAAAAGAAACGAAATTGAGCTATTTGTAATGAGGTGGATAGACCTAGAGTCTGTCATACAGAGTGAAGTAAGTCAGAAAGAAAAAGACAAATACCGTATGCTAACACATATATATGGAATTTAAGAAAAAAAAGTGTCATGAAGAACCTAGGGGTAAGGCAGGAATAAAGACGCAGACCTCCTAGAGAATGGACTTGAGGTTATGGGGAGGGGGAAGGGTGAGCTGTGACAGGCGAGAGAGAGTCATGGACATATACACACTAACAAATGTAGTAAGGTAGATAGCTAGTGGGAAGCAGCCGCATAGCACAGGGAGATCAGCTCGGTGCTTTGTGACCACCTGGAGGGGTGGGATAGGGAGGGTGGGAGGGAGGGAGACGCAAGAGGGAAGACATATGGGAACATATGTTTATGTATGACTGATTCACTTTGTTATAAAGCAGAAACTAACACACCATTGTAAAGCAATTATACCTCAATAAAGATGTTAAAAAAAAAAAAAAGAATGAACAGACAAGTTTGAAAACAAACTGTGGAACTTTTACAAATAAAGTAAAAATTGTTAAAATCAAAAACTCCAGCAGGGAGGGGCAAGATAGGGGTAGGGGATTAAGAGGTACAAAGCACTATGTATAAAATAAGAAAGGCACAAGGATATACAGTACAACACAGGGCATATAACCAATATTTTATAATAACTCTAAATGGAATATAACCTTTAAAAACTGTGAATCACTATGTGGTACACCTGAAACACATAATACTGTACATCAGCTATACCTCAATAAAAAATAAATTAAAAAAAACCATCCAATAAACAGGTTAAACATTAAATCAGACACAGCTAAAGAGAGAATTACTGAACTTGAGGATATACATAAATATTTTTACTGATGTGATTACGTTACTGCAACTAAGATCAAGTTTAAGAATTGAAGAGTGTTGATCAAAGACTCATGAATTGTCTTAGTTCACTTACACACAATGAAAATTACAGTACTAGTAATGTAAAAAAAATAAGGGGGAATTCATCTTTCTTCACAGGAAAAATCTTTTGACAAATAATTCCAAGACAGTCATTCAAAGACCCTTTCTTATGGAATAAGACACAGGTGCTTGTGCATACATGGAGCCCAGTCCAGGAAGGATACTCCAAACAGCAGTTGCTTCTGGAGAGGAAAACTGCAGTGTCACAAGGCAGGGAAGAAGGGAAGGTGGCTTATGTTCCCTATGCATCCTTTTGCAGCTTTTGTATTATTTACTAGTTGTATGTATTATCTGTTCATGAAAAGGACTTTACAAGTTTGGGGAACATATAAAAAGACATACTGCATGGCCACTCAACAGGAAGCTATACCTAAGGAAAAATTTAAGAACAAAAGCCTAAAATTATTGGGCAATATAATGGCCTGGGCATCTCTCCTCAGAAAACACCCTGAATATAACAGGTACAACACTACAGAAAATGGTTATTTCCAAATATTTATGTGAGGTGAGAACCTTGGGAACCTTGGGAGATTGTGACAAAGACAAAAAACACATTTGAATTTGATAGGGCTGCTGATTTCATTTCAAACTAACTTTCAGAAATCAATATGCAACATCATATTTTGGAGGTCACATTTAGCATGGGTCCCAATCCACTCCTCTGCTGCAGTGCTACTTTTCAGTAGAAGTTGGAGAAGCAAAAAGGGATTTTGACAGAACAGACGGAATGTATATTTTGATCTGACTTGTTAAGAGATACCATAGACCAAAGCTCCTTCTTATCTATGGCTTCTTACCCCAAAAAACAGGAAAGAAGAAACTGTATGATAAATAGAACATTCTTCCATTGGTTGAATTCAGTAGCCTATTATCAAAAAGAAAGAAAACTAATGGTTAGATTAATAATACTGGTTTTACCAGTGTGTACACTCTAGTACAAATTCCAGTTTCCCGAACAGAAAATACAGTTTCAAAAATCCTGGGTAATACTAGCTGTGTGACATTGGGCTAATTATTTTTCCTCCCTGAACCTCAGGCTCATTTTACAAACGGGGATTATTTTTTTAAAAACTTCCTCAGAAGGTCAGTGTGAGGATTTAATGAAATTGTTTAGAAACTTACAGGTGGCAAGAACAAAATGACAGCTATTATTGCTGTGGCTATCATTAAATCTTTACTAATTTGTAGTCATAAAATCAGCGTTGTGTTTTTAATAAATAATCTTAAAAGAAAGCTTATTATAAATTTAATAATGCTGGCAAGACTAAGAAAACTTAAAGTTCATAAACTGTTTTCAAGAATTTGCACAAGAGGAAAAAAAAATGGGAATTCCCTGGCGGTCCAGTGGTTAGGACACAGAGCTTTCACTGCCAGGGCCCAGTTCCATCCCTGGTTGGGGAACTAAGAGCAGCCAAAAAAAAAAAAAAAAAAGAATTTGCAAATGCTTAGGAAGTATCATGAACAAATAAACTATTGTGTGCTATTTACAAAGCAATCAAGTAATTGGGGTAGAGGAGCTGGTAGACAGAGAAGTTTAAGACAGCTTCTGCTCTTAGGTGAGAAAATAAAAACCCTTTTCAGGTAACAATAAAAAGGAGTATTTTATTCATGATTTGTCCCTTGCCTGCGTCCAAAAATGACTTTACGGTGACTCAAGACTATATATAAGTACATGCTGAATAACATGATTAAATATAAATTCTATTCACTTTCTATTAAGCAATACTTTGTTAGTCAAGTTTTAGTAACTTTGTAGATTTAAAACTATTTAAATCTTTCTTAAGTTTATAGTTCAAATTTTTAAACCAATTAAAATGGAATTCTCTTCTCTGATTACACTTTACTGTCACTGTTTCATTAGTAACATTTTGACCACCTCTTATGAAAAAATACACATTAAATGTTGATAACTGCCAAACATGGTTGATAGGTACATGGGATTTGTTATACTATTCTCTTTCCTTCTGAACAGGTTTGAAAGTTTTCATAATAAAACTTTCTTTTTATCACTTCCTTGTGAAATAAAAAATATAATAAATATAAATCTGTCTTACTGGCAAGCCCCAAGCTGATCAAAGGGTCATAAAACATCCAGGACAGTTAATACCAAGACAGTCAAAGATCAAAACCAAACAGAAACTTATGGAAAACATTCTGTGTCTGAAAAATTAAATAAGATTGTGAATAAGAGAAAAGCATATGCCCCAAACTTCAAACCAAAGGTAGGAAAACACTTATTTACTCAAAGAACTGGGAGTATTTATGAAAACAGTATACAAAAACTATATATTCTTGATACCACATAAACCATTGAGAGCTATGTAGCAATTTTCATAAAAATACTTGGATTCATTGCCAGCCTAAATTTTGATAGATTTTAGTTTTATTTTGTTTCTTTAATAATCATGAGGCTCTGCTGGTGGCATTTTAAAAAGTCATGTGGCATGACATTTATTTGAAAACATAGAAAATAAAGATGAGTAACAATATTAAGTACTTCCTCCTTTAGACTCACTATTGCTATGAAAATATGTTGGAGTGTGAATCTTTTTCATTTTTCATTAATGTGTTTTTTCATCAGAAAAAAGTCCTATTATTTATCCCTATTCATCAACTGCAACACACTAAATGTACCTTGAACTTATTGCAATGATTCAAATAACTAAAGAAAGTTCACCCACTATTTTCCAGGGGCCTAATTTGTTAACAAGAGGAGCTGTCATTACTGACTTTGTCAATCACAGATAGAATCAAGGTGCTATTACCAGATCTGCTGACTGTGTTAAGTCGATGACTGTGTAAGTCCAAGGTCCAAGAGTGAACCCCCAGTACAGTGAGTCACACACACGAGTCTTAACACAATCTCTGACCCCCTACAGTCAACCGGGAATAATGACTCATCAAAGTACTCCTTCCATTAACAAGAGAAGTTAACCTTTCACTCGAATTCCTCAATTAACTTTCAATACAATCAAACCAAACTTGGCAAATAAAATGCAATTTTATATTGCAGACTAACACACCTAATTATGTAAGTTCACTACTTTTTTGTATTTGGTTCACAGTCTAAAATGGATTCAGCCATGGTTAAAAGTGGCCAACTGGAAGAAATTCATAGTGATTCAATGAACACAGAGCAAAACAACATTAGTAGTGAAAAATCTTACTATTTTTTCCTACAGTTTTAAAAATTACTGATTACAGTGTTATCTCTTTTGGCATCTCTTATCATATAATAATTTTAAATTAGAGCCAAATTTTTAACTTTATGGTTTTCGTATCTTTGTCATCTTATAGAAAGCCTTCTCTTACAGTCTCTTACAGAAAATAAATATATTTTTCTGATTATAATTTTTCTTATAAACTTTTAAATTAAATCCATATATTTAGCTCTGATCCATCTGGAATTTCAGTGAATAGTTATCATTGCTGGGGCTCTCAGGTAACTATAGTAACTTCTGTTTGAAATCTTAAGAGACTGATCAAATGGAAGAGGCTACATGGGTAAAGACTGAGATATTCCAGCATCGAAAGCCAGAATAGGAGCATAATATTCTCCTAGAACACCAGGATTGAATAAATTAAGGTAAATGTTAGGCCTCTTATACTTTCTAAGCTATAAGTGATAGGTTATAGTTTTTATCATATGCGAAGGAAAGAAACAAACACTTTTCATATACTGATACAAATTAAAAAATTGAGGGGCTTCCCTGGTGGTGCAGTGGTTGGGAATCTGCCTGACAATGCAGGGGACACAGGTTCGAGCCCTGGTCCGGGAAGATCCCACATGCCACAGAGCAGCTAAGCCCGTGCACCACAACTACTGAGCCTGTGCTCTGGAGCCTGTGAGCCACAACTACTGAAGCCTGTGTGCCACAGCTACTGAAGCCCATGAGCCAAGAGCCAGTGCTCCGCAACAAGAGAAGCCACCACAATGAGAAGCCTGCACACTGCAAGGAAGAATAGCCCCCGCTCGCCGCAACTAGAGAAAGCCTGTGTGCAGCAACAAAGACCCAACGCAGCCAAAAATAAATAAATAAAAATTTTTTTTTAAATTGAGATTACAGCAGATGATGTGTTTCTAGAGCCAGACAGCCTCCTGGATCTATCACTTACTGTCTTTGGAAAGTTTTTTAAACACTGTGCCCTAGATTCCTTGTCTATAGAATGGGGATAATAATAGTACCTTCTCCTCAAGCTACTGTGGGAATGCAACGAGACAGTTCATGTAGAATACTTCAAACAATGTCTGATAGAATAATTCCTCAATAATTATTAGCTATTTTTACTATTACTTGAGAAAGTATAATAATTCTGCATGGTAATCATTACAAGCAGGTGGTAACTTCTGAAAGCACCATGCTATAAGTTTGTAAGTCAACGATTTAAATGTGGAAATACATATTCCTATTGAAATGCTGTTATAAATTATTAACATAATACATGTAGTCTATTTTCAAAAGGTACCTAAAATTCAGTTTCTGGTCACTACGCCATTTATAACATTGTTCCCATAGGGAAATGTGCTTTTAGTTTCAATCAGGTGTTCTAAGAGTTCCTAGAAGTTTCTAGATTTCTATTTCTAGAAATAAATATATATCTGAAAGGCTATAAAGTACCAGAATCTCAGAACAGATAAACTCCAGAGACTCAAAAGAAAAACTCATTTTTATAATAATGAAAAGAGACAAGCCGGTAGGACGTTGAGGGCTCATAATTTCACCTTGTTTATGTAATGCTGCTGACACTAAATTGGTTTAATTGATGGTAGCTGAAAAATAAATAATGTGCTTTTAGATATTCTGCCCTGTTCATCATTGCTAGAGGTATACGGGGTGCTTGCTTTAACTTCCAATATTCTGAACTAACAGTGAGGCCCAGGTTCACACACTGAGACCCCTTTAATCAAAACTGGGGTTTCTTGGTAGTTTTCAGTATAAACATATGGAAATGGATGTTTACCCCGGGGACATTGCTGCTAAGCCGGTCAACCTTTCTCTTGTTCTGAGAAAGGAACTGTACAAGGGAGAAAGTATAGTTCTGAGAAAGAACAACGAGCCCTGACATTCACCCTAGGAGTCCCCGGAATCTGAAAGCTTCTAAAGTCATTCAAACCCCTAAAAGGTGACAAATGGGACTGACGCTCAACCCGTGTGCACCACACAACCATGCTGACTGTTAAATACAGAAATGCTGTCAACGTCTGACGCTGGGGTGGGGGCAAAGGTGGGTGACTGTGAACCCCACCCCCGGCCCAGCAACAACAACAGGGTTAATGAAGGTTAATGCCCAGCCCATGGTGTGGAGGGGGAGGTCTGTGGGAGAGGCCAGAGGCCACACTAGACCAGGATTTTGCCCAGCGCACCTTGTTCCTCACATGAACTTACAGTGGTTTGTCTGGTAACTTTCTGAGCCCGCACATTTCAAGGTAGCCATGCGGATGTTATGGGGTGAACATTCACTCTTCCTAAGAGATACCCACCCCCCAACTGGGCCTCCCATCCTTCTACTAACTTCTCATTTTATTTGTCTCTGACAGGTGTACAGCAGATAAGGTGAACAGGGCAAATACCAAAAGAACAAAACCTTCTCAAAATTCAAATGTAGATCCTGGAATATTTAGAGGCAAATGCCATGATGTCTGGGATTTACTTTAAAATATTCCGGGGGTGGGGGGGGAAGTGAGAGCAGATGAGGATAGATGAAATAAGAAGGGTGAAATGCCAAAAAGTATTGAAGTTGTGTGATAGGTACATGAGAGTTCATTAAATTATTCTATTTTGTGTGTATTTTTCCAAATGTCCATAACAAGGGTAATAAATAAGTAAATCCATTTTTTAAAACTATCAAAATCCCCTTCAAAGTTAACTAGCTTTCTCAGGATCCCAATGCCAACAAAGGGGAAAGGGAGACTCAAACTCAGATTTTTGTTGTTGTTTTGCAAAAAGCTTCAAGACCAGAGGTTTTTTGACTACTTCCTGCTACTCCCCACAGTTCTAAAGATAAATGCCGAGAAAAGGAAAGTGTCAAAGGTATTACTGGGCGTACCAAACATCTTGCTTTCGGAAATCCTAGTTACCTTTATACACTTTTTATTTCAGTAAGTACCACAGGTTAAATATTAAAATTTTAAACACTGCTAAGTAAGAATGAATGACTGTCATCAGCTCACCTGTCGAAGGTCTCCGGTAGAGACACTAATGATAAGAGTTGGGATAATCATGAAGCAGGCATTGTAGAAAAGCACTCCATATTTCCCTAACTCCTGCAAAAACCAAGAAAACTCCACTCAATTTTAGAAATATGAAGCATCAGACTTCCTGGAGCCATTTATTTTATTTTATTTTCCCCTGAAGCTAATTATACAACCATGTACTTATGCAGAGTTAGAACATGCATTCTGACCAGCTCTGTATTGGAATATTTTCAGCAAATTTCTGATGTAAAATGCTTCATTTCAAGTGTACCGTGATTTCCAAAAAAAAATTTGCTTTATCCAAAAAATGACAGATAAAGTGGATGGAGATGAATGGACTCCGAGGTTCCATCCATCTCTGACATTCTAATTGTTCTTTTTTTAAAAGCGTGCTATTCAAAATGGGAAATGTGGAACAAAGTAAACAGCATTAACAATATTAATATAAACAGAACTCCTTCAAAACATCTGCTCTTTCTATTAAGGAACAGCAGGGTTAAGACACCAGGTATCTTGTTTTCCAAGCTTGCATAAATTTAATTTTCGTTAGAGGCTACATCCGCCACTTTCCATACAGGGTGACACACTGTGATTCTCAAAAGACAGCAAAACCAGTTTTGTAAAACTGCCACCATTAAAAACCAAATGGTAGTGCAGAAAAATACAGTGCAGATAAAAAACAGCTCATAGGAATAAGCCTGTCCATCAGAGAGAACACCCTCACTCAACACAAAGAACTTGGAACAAAGAAACATGTGCCTGGCCCATCCTCCAGAGCTTCCTGCACAGCCTGGGGAGGGGGGCGGGCATGGTGAGGGCTGGGAGCTCTGACCTGAGGGCAGCCACAAGGAAAGGAAGCTCATACGCCCACCCGCCCCTCGTGACAGGACCTTATAAATTATCCATTCCAATCACCTCATTCCACAGATGAGGAAACTGAGGTCTGGAGAAGTGAAGGTTCCAGGTCACAATAACCAGTCAGCAGCAAAACTTGAATCTGTAACCCACATCTCCAGACTCTCAAACTACAGCTGCTTTCAGAATACTCCTGACTTCACATTGGTCACTGATGATGATGGTAAAAAAACTTCTTCTAATTTTAATTTGCCTTTCAAAATAATCCCCTTTCTATATAGTATTCTGACTTTGCATCTAAAATAGTGCCCATTTTTCCCTTCCTACCTAATTTTCACCCAAACTTTGCAAGACAAGGAGTAACAAGAACCTATGCAGACAAGATAATTAAAAAGAAATTAGTAATCTGTAGATCATAACATGTAAATTAAATTACATGTCATCTTTACAAGTTCATTTTTTCATGTAATTTCAGTGGCCAGATGACAAAGCCTAAAAGCTAAAGGAGTGAAGATCTGGTACCTTTGGGTCCATTTTCTGTTTGGTATAAACACCATTCGCTGCTGTGAAGATATCATTCAGGAATACAAAAATATAGCCTTCCAAGTTAAAAGCAAGGTCAGAACTGGGAGGGAGAACACAGAAGAGTATGATTATTCAGAAACTCACAACTTGGCCTCAGACACTCTCTGTTTCATCTTTCCTAATCAAATCCATTTGTGATGCTAGTAACTACCTTTTCTCTGGCATATTTTCCCCCTGTATGGTGATGAATGGTTAATTCTTCTGCCCTGTCCCCAGACAAAAACAAAACCAGGCCTTCAGGAGGCTTAAACTTAATCACAACAGCTTAAAACCAGAGGGACATTAACCATCTTCCTTTGACTGCAAAGCCATTCTTTTGCTAACTGGTAAAGAGGAATGATTTGTTCAACCCACCTGTGGCTTATTGTAGTAAATAGGGCCTTCCCCAGAGTACAGCCCTCTGGGGACAGCTGAGCAGTGACATGGTAAAGGGGTCAAATGAGGAACTGACACCTCCATCTGGTCCCCACTCACGTCATCCGCTAGCACCCCCACTAGCCTGTCCATCAAAAAGGCAAGGCAGGGATCCATTCCTTCTCTGCAACTCCTCTAAGGCCCCTTTCTTCCCATTCTTTGAAGCATCTTCTCTTCAATTTCCATTTTAAATAAATAACACTAGTGTAAAAATGTTTGGGGGGAATATGGCAAAGGGAGGAGAGAGTGAACAACAGCTAAGCCCAGATGTGATGCATTCACCTGCACTTGACCTTGCAAACAGTACCACACCCATGTCCAAATTCATAAGTATATATTGTCAAGAAGGTTTCCTTTACCCTCTTTGGGTCAGTGTCTGGGGGCCTGTGAATTTAACTGACAACAGACAGAATAACGGGGGAAAAAATACAAATTGTTTTAAATATTTTACATGCACAGGAGTTCACAGAAAAGAAATGAAACTCAAAGAAGTGGTCAGACTCTGGGGCTTAGATACCATTTTAACAAAAAAGAGGGTTTGGGTGTTAAGGAACAAATGAATTGTGGGAAAGGGACTAGGAAATACATAGGGGAAACTAATGGAAGATAAGGGTTATTTTAATAAGGTTTGTTTATGCAGATTCATCTAGATGCTTACTCTCTGTCTCTGGTGATAAGAATTGCTTTCCTATTTCAAGTACAGGACCAAGGGACACCTTCACAAAGGCAAATTTATGGTCTACTTTTAGGCAGAAAAGGGAGGGCAGAGAACTCTTCCCACATCTATTGATTCTCAATTGCCTTCAACTCAAAATAATGTTTATGCCAAAGTGGCATATATTGGAGTGGCATATCCTTATCCCCTTCAGTATCAAAATAAGATTATTTCTAACCAAAGAGAAGGAAATAGGTAAAAATTGCATCAAAATCTGAATGCAAATTAAACCAGATTTTGCTTGAGGCTTCCACTGGCATTATTTACCTACAAATATATTTGTGAGAATATAAATTAATTTTAGATCATCATAAATCATAATTCTCTGGCTCAATCACAATAGAATCTCTGAAAATAAGGGTTTTCCAGATCTTTCCTACCCACATTCAGCTCAGTGTTAAGAAGTGTCTGCCATTCCCTAAGATGGCAAAGAGATGAATGAGCAAAAAAGTGAGGTACCTTTCCATCCAGAGGCATGGAAAGGAAGTGTTACTCACTTCCTCAGGGAGCCTAAGGGGAATTCTTGGAGTTTTCAGGTCTCCTACTTGAGGGGGCCAGGAATTCCCAACATCATTTGTTTAGGCCAGTAGTGAAAGCACAGACGTTTGATAAGAATTTACTTGTGTTATAAATGGGAGCAGATTCATGGTCAACCCGTGCGATTGTCATTTAGGGCTGTTCACAGACATTATATTTCAACTTTTGCTGGCCATGTGACTTGCTTTGGCAAATACAATGTAAGAAGAAGTAACACGTCACTTCCGGGGGAAAAGCTTGGAGAGCCAGCAGACAGTTCCCCACATGCCTTCTTCCCTTCTGGATGAGCAAGGAAACCCCCTTTAAGGCAGAGGTTCCATCCCCTGGGTCCCTAAGTAGCTACAATGGGCAGAGCACTCCCACAGCATTCACTGATGTTAGTATGCATCTGGAGTGTGAGCAGAATATACCTGGTATGTTAAACAACCACGATGTAGGGGCTATTTGTTACAGCTGCCTAAACTGGCTCATCTGTTACCTGCATTTGATGAGTTAATTTGAGTGAGAGCAGAGAAGGGTGCGGTGACAGCTGGGCTGCAGCTAAGAACTGTGCTTGTTACCCACAGAGATATTTTCCATTCTGTGGGTGCTGAGGAAGGGGAAAGCCGAGAATTACTATTCCAAGCTGGCTCTTGGGTAAAAGTTAGATGTTTTGGGAAACACTACTTACCCTTTCAGCTCACTAGAGTATCACCTATGAGCTGAATTCCTACTGACTGCTTCTGGAGATGTGCTTTCATACACACAGGGTCTGACGTGCCATGCCTCATCAAAGACTTACATTTTTATAAACCAATTTTTGTACAAGTCTTCAACTGGCTCTAAGTTAGTGGTTTTCAAACTGAGCTCCAAGAAACCTAGAAGAGAGAGGCGTCCCTGGGGAGACCTCAGCCCTGTGGGAGGAAGGCACTTTTAACAGAGCACCTCCCTTTTTTAGCTACTTCACGCATATGTTTTGTTTGAACAAAAGTCTTCATGATCAAAACAGGCTCTAAGTGTAGCTGCTTAATGTCTGTACCAGCACCATATCAGGCATGAAACACAGCACTGAAACCAAACAGGTCAGCTTTAAGGGGGATGAGCTCAGCCACAGCTAGAATTGGAGAAGAGGAAGTTACAGATAAAAAAGGCAAATAATAAACCCTGGTCTAGGCGAGGGACTAAACACATTTATAACAATAATAAACACCATTATTATTGCTAATATCTGTCACCAGCTGGCATGCTATATCTTTAATCAATTTCTTTTGCTTCTTATCTGTTTCCACCAACCTGAATGAAAGCTCCATGAAGGCAAGGATTGTTCTCGGTCTTGTTAACTGCTGGACTCCTCAGCACATAGAATGATGCCTGGCATACAGTAAATGCTTCAGCATGCTTTTGTTGAACTTGACCACGAACTAGTGTAAATCCTGGTTTACTATTATCTCATTTAATTCTCATAGCGATGCTATTAAGTGGATGATATTCTAATCTGCACTTCACGGTCAAAATAACTGGGGCACAGAGAGGTTAAATAGCTTGTCCTTGGTTATAGAGCCAGTAAGTGAGGAGACTAGAATAGGGTTCCAGACATCCTGGCTCTGTAGCACACACCTTATTTAATTTGCAATTAATGATCCAGAACTCTTGTTTCTAAATGAGTTAATGAAACTAGTTTAACTGAAATTCCTCCAACTTTTTCTTTCTTCCTTTCATTCACATAGGTTTTTCTTTTCTATTACAGTCGTCCCTCCATATCCACGGGGGACTAGTTCCAGTACCCCACACCCCCACGCCCTCTACATGCAGGTACCCAAATCTACGGATGCTCAAGTCCCTTATATAAAATGGTGTGCAGCGTCTGCATATAACCTACATACATCCTCCCATATACTTTAAATCATCTCTAGATTACTTATAACACCTAATACAATGTAAATAGTTGCCAGTGCACAGCAAATCCAAGTTTTGCTTTGGGGAATCTTCTGGTATTTAAAAAATATATATTTTCGATCCATAGTTGGTTGAATCCACAGATGCAGAAGGCTTGGACACACAGGGCCAACTGTATCATTTATACCTTATAAATGAGGAAACTGAGGCACAGAGAGGCTAAGAAATAGCTGACAGAAGTTAAGTTTCAAACCAAGGAAGGTAACTGCACACATGCTTTAACCACTATGCTATAAAAGGAGTCCGAGCGCCTGCTTTCAAATGCAAACTTGGAGTCCTATTCCTGGTCAGGTATATTAGTGAATAAGATAGTAGTCATGCACTGGTATTGGCTCATGTCCCAAACATTTAATGAGAGTATTGCATCCTTGGAAATATTGACCAATAAGGCATCACAGGATGATAAAACAAATCAGCTTACAAGGGCTTTATAAATCTGTTATTCTTCTTAGTCAAATGCCTAAGAACTTTTCAAAATTCTTTGTAAAATTTTTATATTGAAGACAAACATTCAGTAATAAAAGTATACAGTTTACTCCTTTTATGGAGAAAAGCTGTATTAATACCTTGTAATGCTCACTCTATATATTTCTCAGAAATGTTCTGGCCAACTTGGAACCCAGTTTGACTTTCACAGGAACACATGGGGATTCCACTAACATCAACAGATTTGTCTCTTGGCTGCTCAATTCAACTGCAGCCAGACGGAAAATGAAAAATGAGGAGGGGGCCAGGCCTATTGTCAAAGACACAAAGGAGTTATTGAGCAGAAAGAGTCCAAAGTCTTACCCAGCTGCTACGAAAGCACCAAGAATGATGGCAAAGACACTGACAATGATGTTCAAGGAATACTGTTTCCTGTAATAAATAAATAGTGGATGGATAGATAGGTAGGCAGACAGATGGATAGATGGATAGATAGATAGATAAGGAAAGGAGGAGGAGAGAAAAAATATAGATTATATTTTTAAATAAACTGCAAATAGACATTGTTAACAGTTTTATAGCTAAAATCTAATGGGCAATGCTTTATGTAAAAAGAGTACTAAAGGTACCTTAAATGGATTAGGAAATCAGACCAAATTTACTTTATTTCTTAAGTAGTTGTCTTAATCTAATTACAAATGTATTTCTCTGTTCTCACTAGAAAGACGCTGGGACAAAATGCAGAAGAGCTCCTGCTGGTGGGTCTAGTTGGTATGTACTTTTATCAAGCATCCAAAGATTAAGATAAAATTCAATAGTAAAACTTAAAACATTGGGCCATCATCCAAATTTCATCATTAAATTGTCTCCACAGCAAAATCAAGAATCACCTTTTTAGATGTCAGCCTGAGTATCTTCATGAGAAATTTTTAAACCAACATTATAAAAATTAATTTATTCTGATGTTACATCATAATTATTGCATCAGAATGAATTTCCCTGATTTTCTGCTACTCCTATTCTATACTATATACGTGGACAACTTTTCCTCTACATTCCAAAATCAGTGTATATTCCATCTGGCTCAGGAAACAGATTTACATCTGTTTTGGGGTTGTTGGGGTTTTTTTTTTATAATTTTTGACCACACACACATTTTATTTATCGAATGTAAAATTATAATTGTTTTTAAAAAACACTCATTACATTCTTAGGGAATCATGGAAACAGGAGACTGCTTTTAAGTGAACAAACCATTTGCCCTTAAGTTATTGCTACTAGCACTTCAAATCAACTATTTGAAAAGATGACTAGACGTTGAGAATTTGCTAGGTAAAAATAATGTGGGGGTGTGGGGAGAGGACACCAGAGGAAAAGAAGAAAAACAAAAATCACCCGAGTATGATGGTTTCCAGGAGTAAAGTAAGTGGAATGGTAAATTTCCTGAGCACGGTGAACATCGGCAAGCTGTCAGGAAAAGATTCAAGTATAATATCATCAGACACCAGGTACTTTTTTAATGCCTTACATTTTTAATTAAGCCCATTAATTTTCCAAATTAAATATAAGGAATTAACCTTAATTATCACACATGCTACTAATAAGTCATATTAAATAATAAACAGAAATGGAGATTTAATAATTTCATGTCACTTTTACTTACTAGCAATTCAAAACATCATACTATCCAACGACTACAAAGTTTGTGCTAAAAGATTATATGCAATGTGAACCAATACAGCCTTTGACAAATCAAGTTGGGACTACGTATGGACAGTCATTAAACGGTCCTAACCTAGGACCTAATTACGTCTTGCTGGGAAACTTACCCTAAGATAATAATCCAAAGGAAAGAAAAAAAATCGTGTGCACAAACATGTTCATTGCAGTAATGTCTTTGGGAAACACATCAGAAACCACCTGAATATCAGACAAGGTAATGATTAAATAAATTATGATAAATCCACTTGAGGGAACATTATACATTAATTCTATAATATAACACTTTACCACTCTTCGAAAACGAATGTTAAATAAATCAAGGAGGTGACAAAACTATGTAGAGTCTACAACTGTAATAAAATACATTCTGTATATGGAAAAAGACTGAAAGTGAGTATTTAAAATAGTATGTTAGAGGATAAAATTATGGGTAATTTTTCCCTAAAACTTTATGTCATGAGACCACATTCACTGCCTTTCAAAAATACTTATGAACCTTTCACCCACTCTCGAAACCCAGAGATTCCAGGACACAGTTCAATGCACAGCCACAGACTGCCAGGGCTGGAAAAACCCACCTCCATCTGCTTCCAATGTGACCCTGAGAAGATGGTGACCAAAGAAAGGAAAGCCAGAACCACAGCGTCTGTGGGGTGGGGTGGGCAGCTCCTCCTGACCAGACCTGAGGAGGGGTTTCACACTACAACCAGAGAGCAGTGCAGAAAGAATTTTCAGGAACTTCACTTAAAAATGTCTTATGAGACTGGTCTGAACTGCCTTTTTCAAAGCAAGACAAAAAAAAAAAAAAGTCTTATTATTTTCCATTAAATTCAAAAAGTATTTTTAGATGATGCCTTTTAAAAGCAGATAAGGGGAATTCCCTGGCAGTACAGTGGTTAGGACTCTGCGCTCTCAGTGCCGAGGGCCTGAGTTCAATCCCTGGTCGGGGAACTAAGATCCCATAAGCCATGCAGCATAGCCAAGAAGAAAAAAATAATAAAAAAATAAAAGCAGATAAGGGTACTTAATGGTAAAAAGCTGAATGTTCTTCCCCCTAAGATCAGGAATAAGACCAGGATGTTCACTCTCACCACTACATCTATTCCGCATGGTAGTTGAGGTTCTAGATGGGACAATTAGGCCAAAAAAAAAAAAAAAAAAAGTATACAGTTTGGAAAAAAGAAAAGAAAGTTGTCTCTATTTTCAGATGATATATACAGAGAAAATCCTAGAAATCCATTAAAAAATATTATTAGAACAAATGAAGTAAGTGTGCAGGAAACAAAATGAATATACAAAAATCAACTGTACTTCCATACGCTAGCAATGAGCAATCCAAAAAGGAAATTAACAATTCCATTTATGATAGCATCAAAAAGAACAAAATTCTTAGGAATAACGTAACAAAACCAGTGTAAGAATTGTAATACACTACAAACTACAAAATATTGTTAAAAGGTGAAAGAAGATTAAACGGAAAGACACTCCATGTTATGGATCAGAGGCTTAATGTTGTTAAAATGGAAATACTTCCCAAATAAATCTATAGATTCAACACAGTCCTATCAAAATTTCAGCTGGCTTTTTTCCCCCCAGAAATTGACAAACTAATTCTATAATCAATGTGGAAATGCAAGAAAACCAGAAAGCCAAAACAATCTTGAAAAAGAAGAACAAAGTTGGTGGACCCAATTTCAAAACTCACTACAAAGCTACAATTATCAGTATTATCTAGTACTAGTTTAAAGATAAACATTTAATCAAAGCAATAAGATTGAGAATCAATAAATAAATCTTTCCAATTACGGTCAATTAATTTTCAACAAGGGTGCCAAGACAATACAATGGGGAAAGAACAGTCTTTTCAATAAATAATGCTGAAACAACTCAACATTCACATGCAAAAGCATGATTTTGGACCCCTACCTCACACTATATAGAAAAAATTATGTAAGAATATATCAAAGACCTAAATGTAGGGGCCAAAACTATAAAACTCTTAGATGAAAGAATAGGATTATATCTTCACGACCCTGGGTCAGGCAAAATTCTCTTAGACACAATACCAAAAGCACAAGCAACAATAACAAATATAAATATATCAGACTTCCCCAAAATGTAAAACTTTTATAAATAGATAAACAACATGTGATAGATATATACAATAGAATACTATACAGTCTTACTAAGGAATGAAATTCTGATACATGCTACAACATGGATGAAACAAAAACATTATGCTAACTGAAATAAACTGGACATAAAAGGACAAATATTGTATGATTCCATTTGTATGAAATATCTAGAATAGGCAAATTCATAGACATAGCAAGTAAAATAGAGTTTACCAGGGCCAGGGGGATGGGGGAATGGGGCATTCGGTTTAATGGGTACAGAATTTCTGTTTGGGATGATGAAAAATTTCTGGAAATAGATAGTGGTGATGGTTGCTCAAGATCGTGAATATACTTAATGACACTTAACTGTCCACTTAAAAATAGTTAAAATGGTGAGTTTTATGTTATGTATATTTTACCTTAATTATTAATTGAATTTTTAAAAACTTAGAACTTTTGTGCTTCAAAGTACACCATCAAGAGAGTAAAAAGACAATCCACTGAATAGGAGAAAATTTTGCAATCATATATATAATAAAGGACCTGTATCTAGAATACCTAAAGACTTAAAACTCAATAATTAAAAGATAAATAACCCTGTTAAAAAATGCGCAAAGGACTTGAATAGACATTACTCCAAAGAAGCTATATAAATGACCAATAAGCACATAAAAAGATGGTCAATATCATTAATCATCAGGGAAATGCAAATCAGAACCACAATAAGATACGACATCACAACCACTACGATAGCTATAATCAAAAAGATAGACAATAACAAATTTGGCAAGAATGTACAGACATGGTAACCCTCGTACACTGCTGGTGGGAAAGTAAAATGGCACAGCCACTTTGGAAAACAGCTTGGCAGTTCCTCAAAATGTTAAACACAGAATGGCCATACCCCCAGCAATCCTACTCCTAGGTATAGACCTAATCAATAGCAATTCTGTTCTTCCACTTCATCAGGCCAAAAACCATGAAGGCATCCTGGTCTTTTTCTCATACCCTACATGTTATTCATCAGGATACTGTGTTAGCCCTTTCTTCTAAACATATCCAGCACCCAGACTATGGCCTCAACCTCACACTAAAAATAACCAGGGGATCCTTGGAGAAATGGCAGGAAAAGTCCAAATAAATCTGGGACATCATGTACCAGGAAGAAAGGAAGTAATCAGACTACTGGGGCTCTAGAGCATAGGAGTCAACTCAAAGAGGATCCCACTGACCTGAGACGATACAATTTGAACATCAAAAGAAGTATTTATATAATGAATTAAAACATTAAGTAAATGAAACAAATAGAATAATGGAACAGAATAGAGAGCCCAGAAATATACCCACACAGATATAGTCAACTAATCTTTGACGAAGGAGCAAATACAATTCAATGGAGATAGACTAGCCTTTTCAACAAATGGTGCTCCAACAACTGGACATCTACACGTAAAAAAACCTGAATCTAGACACAGGCCTTATACCTTTCACAAAAATTAAGTTCAAAATGGATCATATACCTAAATGTAAAACATAAACTTCTGGAAGATAATGTAGGAGAAAATCTAGATGGCCTTGGGTTTGGCAATGAGTTTTTAGATACAACACCAAAAGCACAATCTGTGAAAGAAAAAAATGATGGCGGAACTTCATTAAAATTAAAACTTCTGCTCTGAAAGACAGTGTTAAGAGAATGAAAAGACAAGCCATAGACTGAGAGAAAATATTTGCAAAATGCATATCTCATGAGGGACTTGTTTCAAATAAATGAAAATGCATGAGTTAATAATGATGGTAAAAAACAAAACAAACAATAAACAACAACTCACTATTGAAGGTGACAGGACACTAATTTATTACTCTGAACATTTATAAATAAAGCTTTATCCTGCCTTTCCTGCATGATATGGTGAATGAAAGTTTGTATTTACTGAGGGAGTTTAGACAATTAATGTAGAAGGGGTGATATAGTTAGAAAATCATCATTTTTCAATTTGAAATGAAATAATGGATCTAGACAATGATCATCAAGAGGCTAAAACCATTAGGGGAAAAATTGATGGGAAACATTCTAATAAAGGGACAAGACTGACCACTTAAAATCATTAAAAGTGGAACTGATCCATTAAATATCATTAAAGGTGGGATAAAACATGTATCCCATGAGGTGATGCAGTAGAAGGAACCCAACATCACCAATAAACTGATGTTGCCTGAAAAATTGAATCTGAATCTGATCAAGCCTCTAGGACCAACTACCAGTTTATGGAAAATAGGGGAGAGAGAGAAACATACTACATGACATCACGTATAAGCAATCTTCCTGCCTTCCTCCTCAGTCTCACTTGCTGAAAGCCCCCACAGCACCCAAGAAGCCTTCATCTTACCTCTTCTGCTATGCATGTAGAGAAGTGTTGAAGAACACTTGTAATAAAGATGTTTGTAAGATCACTAAAACAAGAAGGCCTCATCTGCGAGGCAGAGACCCCCAGTGCGGCTGGGCAGCTATGAGGGTAACTGAAGGCATCCCCATGCTGCAGGTGGGCTCAGAGACAGGGCAAGAGGATATGTAGCAACACAGCAATAGCACCTACCACAGGGAGTTTTAATACAAATTTAAGACAATTAAGGAAAATTGACGGTCCTAATCCCAGAAGGAAACAACAAAACAACTAAAATATGTAACTAAAAACAGTATTGGACATTTTGTTTTTCACAACAACCACAATCTGTCCTTTCCAAACAAGAGTGAAAGGCAACAGGCCTAATTTCACATTTCTCAGTTTTATATGTACTTTCTCCTTCTGGTCTACCTCCTACCTGCCACTTTTCTTCTCTCCCTATACAAACAGGTTTGCTTCCATTTCTGTCACCCTTTGGTCAGACTTTATTTTCCCATTATTCACATCTTTTTCATAAGGTTTGTCACCCTAATGTGTGTTCATTAGTCTACATATTTCACACCACGTTTTCCAATTTATAGGATGACTTGGTCTTTGTACACTTCTATTTTCATTTTTGCAGTGACTTAACAGAGTAGTCAAAGGACCATAAAATAAATGCAAATGCAGATTTCAGAAGTATATATCACATACGTGAAAATAACGTCTGTCATTTATTTTTCCTTGTACCAAGGCTGACCTACACCAAATCTGACAGAATATTCCTGCTTTTATAAAACTGTGATGAAACCAAAAGTTACACAGAACCATATTCGTATAAATGAATCTTCCTGAATAAATCAAACCTTCTCTATCTTGATTTCTATAGATCTCACATTCTATCTTCAGACTTGAACATAAAGAAAAATATATCAGCTTTTTAACATTTCTAAAGCATTATCAAATTAAATTCAAAACTCTACCTTATTTTCTTAAATTATGGAATATTATTGTCTTCTATATGTAGCCCAAGCAATATCTTGAAAAATCAAAGCTGGTCTTTGTGACACTAAAAGCAAAAGAGTGAAGACTCCGATCAACCATTATCCTGCACTCTACCTTAATTTACTTGTGCTTGATAATCCACTTATGTGGTTTCCAATGTAGAGCAGAGGCAGAGGAAACAGCTTCAATAAAAAAAGAAAGAATATTTGGTTAGTACTCCAATAACATTTTCTTTCATATATAAAAATGGTGACATTCACTCCGCATCAGTAAGCAAATCATTCTGAGTTCCTTTCCTTGCAATGACTATATTTTCCAGAATCCAGAACACATCATGACTTTCTCCATGTGATCAAAAAATAGTTAGGTAGGACGTGATATCCATAATCATGGTGGTGGTGTGGAGGCTGGATAGAAATGGAAATCTTGACCTTGCCCACATTAGTGGACTATTTCCCTAAAAGAAAGCTCCGAACAAGCACCTCTCTTAGGTGGAGACCCCTAGCCAGGTTGGTGAGTTGAGGATGGGTGTTTATCGCTTATAAACTATATAAATATAGTTTATGAATGAGATTCAGAAGGCCATTGAAAAAGTGTGCAAACTTCTGTTATCTATGCATATATGCACTTTTCTGGACAAAGGCAAAGGTCTATATCCCATTGATGTGTCACACAGTTGGTGACACTTTCAAAAAGTTGTGTATACTGGCCACATTACTTTGGAGTTACTTTATTTGCTTTAAAGGCCTAGAATAATTAAATATCTACCAAGGTTAAACAATGTAGCTTGTACTTGAATTAGGTTTACTGAGCTCTGAGCTCCTGAATTATTTTCTGATTGTTAAGAGAAATATTATTCAGAACACACTGAAAAAGAGACAAAATGTAACACCTAGTCTTCCATAAACGAAAAAAAAATCCCTTCATAAGCTCATATGATAACTTTTAAGAACTTTTTAACTAATATAATACTCCATAGCTATCAAGATGAGTCCAACATTTCTTTTTCCACTAAAAAGACACTAAACGTGCAACTCAGATATCTTTTGAAAGATTTTTTTTTTTTTGCGGTACGCGGGCCTCTCACTGTTGTGGCTTCTCCCGTTGCGGAACACAGGCTCCGGACGCGCAGGCTCAGCAGCCATGGCTCACAGGCCCAGCCGCTCCGCGGCATGTGGGATCTTCCTGGACCAGGGCACGAATCCGTGTCCCCTGCATCGGCAGGTGGACTCTCAACCACTGCGCCACCAGGGAAGCCCCTTTTGAAAGATTTTTAAATACTATGTGTCATCTGCAAAAAAGTTACAGAATTTCTTTATTAGGAAATTTGCTCAAGAAACATAAGCAAGATAATAGATCCAGGACCTTCCCTTTTATTCATCAACATTGTAAATGAAAAATGTTTGGGCCTGCCATATCAGTAAACAAAGGATGTTGCAGCCTGATGGCTTGATAGCCACTACAGCCCCCCTGAAAGTGAGCCCTGAGGGAACTCAGGATGGAGACAAACGGGCTGCCCACTGCCAAGCCCTCACTGCCAAGCCCTCAGTCACTGCAGTCACCCCCATGGTGCACCCTGAGGAGACTCAGGATGGAAAGGAAGAGGATACTGGTCCCAGATAGCTAAGGTCACATCAAAGGAGTAATTTCAATGAGCCAAGACTCTTGCATCTTCCCATACATAGAAAAGCACTAAATTCATTAGCTTGAGATACTATCTGGCTTTCTTTAACTAACAGTAATCTTCTGAAGTTCCAACTACCTGGTCTTTTTTGCAAAAACTCCTGTATATGCTGGCCCTTCCCTCACCTCTTTAGAGCAGTCCCTCAGAGCCACCTGACCTATCTGAGAGACTGTCTCCTGGGCTTAAGTCCTTGTTTTGTCCTCAAAATAAAACATAATTCTCAACTTTTACGTTGCACATTTTTTTTCAGTCAACAACATTCTGGTTAACAGTGTACAACTGACTCAACAATCACACAGCTGGCAATATTACAACTTTAGAGGTTCTTAGGTGTTGAAGAGAATCAGTTGCCCCTATTTCCATATACAATTCAAAATAAAGACAGTACTGACTTCTAGTTTCTGGTAACCACGGGCTAAATTATTTGTGCTAATCCCCCTGCTGATTAATCAATGCATTAATTAATCAACTTTACAATTTGATAAGTTAGATATGCCTGTTTTGAATTCCAGGGGAACACTAAAAGAACTGAAACAGAGGAGTTCCACGGTGCACAATTAAACACTATAATTCACCAGTAAGATTTAACTAATTTAAAATTTTAGGCACCTATGGGAATCCCTGGCGGTCCAGTGGTTAGGGCTATGCAATTCCACTGCAAGGGGCACGGGTTCTATCTCTGGTCGAGAAACTAAGATCCCAAATGCCGCGAGGTGCAATAAAAAAAAAAAATTAGGCACCTAATCATACAGCCTCAAAATACATAAAACAAAACAAAAAACCTGGCAGAAATACCAAGAGAAATAGACAAATCCATAATCAGACATAATGGCTGTAGCAATATCTCTCTTCTCACATACTCTTAAAATGTGACTTTGACACTCCCTTCCATCCAGAGGTAGTGTCTATGTCCCTACAGCAAAAGGCAACTGGAACACAGAAAAAAGGCATCTCAAAAAAACCTACAGCAAACAATACACTTCATGACGAAATATTAAAAGTTTCCCCTTTAAGATCAGACAAAAATGCCATTTCCATTTCTATCAACATTGCACTGTAGGTCCTGTGCCATACGGTATGGCAAGTAAAAGAAGTGAAAGTTAGAATGTTGCAGATACAAAGACAATATACAAAAGAAAGATAAAAATATGTACCTGAGAAGTGGAATATGTCCTGCCATATCAGTAAACAAAGGATGTCACAGTCACCAGCCATTGCAGCCACCACCTTTGCAGCCACAGCCTATGGTGAGCTGGTGAGCCCTGAGGAAACTCAGGTTATGAAAACACAGGATACTGGCCCCAGATAGCTGAGGTGCATCTCAAAGGAATGATTTCAGTGAGCCCAGACTCTTGCATCTTCCCATATATAGAAAAGCTCTAAATTCCTTAAGTTGACATATCCGGTTTTCTTTAATTAACAATAATCTTTTGATGTTCAGACCACCTGCCCTTGTTGCAAAACTCCTATATGTCCTGGCTCCTCACCTCACCTCCTCAGAGCACTTCTCTCACAGTTACTTGAGATGCTGCCTCCCAGGCTTGAAGTACTAAAAGTTCCCGCCGTATAAAACATAACTCTCAACTTTCACATTGTGAATAATTTTTTAGTGGATATACTTCTAACTTTCCAAATAATCTGGGGGTGTTTTGGCCGTGCCACGCAGCATGCAGGATCTTAGTTCCCTGACCAGGGATCAAACCTGTGCTCCCTGCAATGGAAGCGTGGAGTCCTAACCACCGGACCGCCAGGGAATTCCCCTGTTTTTAAAAGATACATGCAATAGCAAAAAAAAAAAAAAAAAGATGTACCTCAGAACAAATCTAACAAAAACTGTTAGAACTCTATAGAGAAAATTATAAAACTTTACTGAGGGCAGTTAAAGAAGGGGTATGCATACCATGTACATGGATTGAAAGATTCAATACTTTAAAGATGTCAACTCATTCCAAATTACTTTAGAGCTTCAATGCAATTCCAGTCAAAATCCCAAAAGGTTATTTTTCATGAAACTTGAAACCTGCTTCTAATATTCACATAAAAATGTGAAGAACCAAGAACTTAGGAGGAAAGACTTGCTCTACCAGATAGCAAGACTCTGCATAAAGCAATAGTAATTACGACTGTGAGGTAATGGTGCAGAAACACAAATAGACAAATGAAAAAGCATGGAGAGCTCAGAAATATATGTGAACAATAGTACCATGATATAAGTGGCACAATATTAAGGATAAACTTTTCAGTTGAGTCTGCGACAAATGAAAAAATAAATGAAATTGTACCATTACCTCACACCATCCACAAAAATCAACTCCAAGCAGATTAAAAACCTAACTCTGAAAAACAATATATCTTTTATCTAGAAAAATATCTTCATAACCTCAGAGTAGGGAAGAATTTCCTGAATAAGAAAAATAGTGATTAATTATTAAGGAAAAGACTGATAAAATTTAACTCTTTTAAAATTAAGATTCCTTTTCATGATAAGGAATACATGATAAAGGAATACAAGATAAATACATAATAAAGAAAATAAAAAGATATGAAACAGAGCGGGGAAATATATTTGTAATGCTGTATATAACTAACAAGAGGACTATCATTAATATATTTTTTAAAACTCCTACACAAATCAGTAAGAAAAAGACATCAACCCAACAGAAAAATGGGCAAAAGTCTTGAACAAGTATTTCACAAAAGAGGATATCCAAATGGGCACTAAAAAATGAAAAGGCACTCAACCTCATTAATAAACAGGGAAATGCAAATAAAAGCCAAGAAGATGTCATTATGCACCCACCAGATCAGCACAATTTAAAATGACTGGCATACCAAGGATTGGCAAGAATGAGGAGCAATAGGCACCTTCATGCACTTTCGTCAGGAGTAGGAACTGGTACAACCACTTGGGGGAAGAGTTTGCCATTATCTACTCAAGTTGACAATATGCTCACCCTAGGAGTCAGCAGTTTCACTTCTTGATAAGCTTCCCAAAAAAACTCACGCACATGTGCTGTTTCGGACTGAATTGTATCTGCTCGAAATTCACATTTTGAACCCCTAGCCCCCAGGTGACTGCATGCGAAGATAGGGCCTTTAAGGAGGTAAGTAAGGTTAAATGAGGTAATAAATGTGGGGTCCTAATACAATAGGACTTGTGTCCTGATAAGAAGAGGAAGGGACACCAGGAGTGCACAGGCACAGAGTAAAGGCCACATGAGGTCACAGTGAGAAGGCAGCTGTCTATATGCCAAGGAGAGAACTCTCATCAGAAACCAACCCTGTTGGCACCTTGATCTTGGACTTCCAGCCTCCAGAAGTGTGAGAAAATAAATTTCTGTTAAGCCACCTAGTCTGTGGTATTTTGTTATGGGAGCCTTTGGTGACTAATACTTGTGCACCAAGATCCAGCTATCAGTATGTTCAGAACAGTACTTTTTATTTTTCTAGGGCCCAAACAAAAACAACCCCAACTACCATAAACAGTAAAACAGATAAATAAATTGAAATATATTTATACAATGAAAATAAAAGAATACGGCTACACACAACAATGTGGATGAATCTTACCAACATAATATTAAGTGAAAGAAGCAAGATACAAAAGAATATATAGAGTTTAATTCTCTTTATATAACATCCAAAAATAGGCAAACCTAAACGACATAATTCAAGGATACATACAAATTTAGAAAACTTACAAAGAAAGCAAGAAAATTATTAATACAAAAGTCAGAATAGTGGGTAAAGGAGGATTTTGTGATCCCATCTCATGACGTAGGTAATGATTACAGGGGTAATTATTCATTCAACTACACAGTCATGTATGATGCCTTTTTTCCTATGTCTAGATCATATTTCACAATTGTTCAAAGTATTTAAAAATTATATCATAAGCTAAGTGTAAGCAAGCCCAACAATATTCTGATTTTTCTTTTGATGACTGGGTTAATATCTTTCCTATACTTCAATATTTTGTTTTTCTCTTTTCGTGGATTATTGATGCAGTAAGCGTGTGCTTAGTCGACCTGATGAATAATGATTATTGATGCAGTAAGCGTGTGCTTAGTCGACCTGATGAATAATCCAGAGCTAGATGCCAGTGTTTTTCCAGGCCTGAGAGACATGGCAGTGAACAAACCATGTGAGGTCCTCACTCTCTAGGAACTGCAGTCTGATTTAACCTCCCTAAATCAAAAAATGTCACCATGATCGATTTAATACCACCTGTCGTATGGGATTGCTCTAGGAATTAAATGTCTGGCCTCATGCATGTCACCCAGCAACTGTACAATAAAAGTTAGTTCCGGGCTTCCCTGGTGGCGCAGTGGTTGAGAGTCCGCCTGCCGATGCAGGGGACACGGGTTCGTGCCCCGGTCCGGGAAGATCCCACATGCCGCGGGGCGGCTGGGCCCGTGAGCCATGGCCGCTGAGCCTGTGCGTCCGGAGCCTGTACTCCGCAACGGGAGAGGCCACAACAGTGAGAGAGGCCCGCGTACCGCAAAAAAAAAAAAAAAAAAAAGTTAGTTCCATTCCACATTCCCAGGAAGGAATGGCAGTTCTCATGTTTCTAGTTCCACCGTGGAAAAAAAACTACATACATCAAAATGTGTTTATTCATCATTCTACTCACAACTGTTATCAATCCAAGCTAAAAATGAAAATTTAAAACAGGGATCAACAAATTGGGAGGGCCCAAGAGATAAATCTAACCCATCTTTTATTTATGCAAATAGTTTTATTAGAACACAACTACACCGATTCATTTATATATGTATCATCTACAGCTGCTTTCATGGTACAGAGCTGAAGAGCTGCAGCAGAGATGGTCTGGCCCACAAAGCCGAATTAATTGCTATCTGGTCGTTTACCAGATAAGCTTGCCAATTCCTATTAGAAAGCTTTGTCATTTCAGAAGACATAGTATTTATTTAATATCCATTGCTAAGCACATACTTTTACTATTATTATGTTACATTAGTGGACCACTGAATGATATGAAATCTTTATTAAGAAGTTTCTACCGGGCTTCCCTGGTGGCGCAGTGGTTGGGAGTCCGCCTGCCGATGCAGGGGACACGGGTTCGTGCCCCGGTCCGGGAAGATCCCACATGCCGCGGAGCAGCTGGGCCCGTGAGCCATGGCCGCTGGGCCTGCGCGTCCGGAGCCTGTGCTCCGCAACAGGAGGGGCCATGCAGTGAGAGGCCCACGTACCGCAAAAAAAAAAAAAAAAAGAAGTTTCTACCCATTGCCAGCAGGAAGCACATGTGTATAGAAACGGACCTGTACTCTTAAGATCACTTTGTAATTCTATAGCATTTCTACATCTTCCATCATAGCTATATGTACTTTCCATCACATACCTTAATAGGAATTTTCTTGTCAAAATCAGGGAAGTGAATTACTTTATTTAGCTTGGACACATATAATATCATTATGGTAACTGCCATCTAAAGAAAAGGGAAGAGAAAAACTTCAGCAAAATATCTGGAAAGACTATTTGAGGTACAAACACATCATCAAAAGAAAAGAGATTCACCAAAAATATATATATATCTGAAAAGTCCATTTTCTAGGTTCCAAAACACCTATTATTCCTTGAAATATTAAAATTGTTTTTCTTGCCACCATATAGATTGCACCAGAACTATAGGCAAAAAGTATAACATCAAATATAACATATATACGATATCTCAAGGGGCTCAAGGAACGACAACAGTGGGAAAAAGGAACGGTGTCCCCAAAACTGACCAGAGTGACCACAGTCGGTGAGGCTGCTTGTTGATCCTAGACCATCCTTCCTATGTACTGAGCATATGGTCACCTTACCCCAGAAAGTAAGTGTGGGGATGAAAGGAAGGAGGAAGGGAGGCAAACTCCACACATAAACATATTTTGTAAAGTATAATATTTCTATAACACAAAAGTCAAATTAAGAGGAAAACCAACTTTAAAAGGGATTTATTTTTCTCTCCAATCTAGCCGGTGTTGCAAAAACATCTCATTCAAATGCTATTAATCTGGATTACACCAGGTATATCAGAAATACTCCAGATTATTATTATAAAATAAAAAGTTTTAATATCATCTTTCTACACACATTTTAGAATTTACTTTTCTCCACATTAGGATGCAAACATTTAAGGTCTCCTTCAAAATGATTATCATCCTAAACCTTGAGCCTGAGTGTACAAACTTAATACTTATAATAGATTTATATAACACAAGCCCACCCTGAATTATAATTGTAGTTTGTATATATGACTTACTTTATAATTCTTACAGAAATATACCAACACTTGTTTAAAATATTCTGCAATTCAGACTTTTAAAATTTGGTCTGCTGGCTTCTTCCCCCACAAATTGCAAATCATAGACGTTTTTACCTTAATTGAGTACAATCCAGTGAATTTATTTGCCTTGGGCATTACAAAGGGCACATTACCACATATTATTGATCTTTTAAAGTACTTTTTAACATATTTTCACACTGAACCATAAAGATATAAATTTTTTGACCTTAAGGAAAGATATTTTTCCCTCATGATTTTTTTCTCCCGAAAATGATGTGCAAAGAGTACCTTATTAGCAAAACATTTAACTAGAATAATGTTTAATCATATAAATTCCAGATTCACAATTTAAAATTTAGTTAACAGATACAATTTTTATAATTTTAAGTTTTTCTCCTTATAGACTAAAGGAAAACGAAAACAAAAACACTTTGGTGCCTGTGTTACCACGTGCCTACTAGAAATCATCAGCATATGACCAAAAAAGTAAAAAAGCCACAAATTAACGGAAAATTTCAGAAACAGCCAAATGGGGTAAGTTTGGAAGTTTATCCAAGTTTATCCTTACACTTGAGAACAAACATCACAAACTTCAGGAAGGAAAGTGCAAACATGTTTTGTTTGGCCTGTAGAGAGTTTTATGAAAATATGAATCTGTTGCCACCATTTACAAATTAGGGGGTTTGATGTAAAATTAGATTTCTCTGATCCCTAGTGGGCCTCACCTCATCTCCCTAACCTTTTTCTTCTCAGGCACAGTGGCTTAAACTGTGCACACTCATCTGTTACCCAGCAGACCTTGGAGGCTTTCAGCCTGCTGCCCCCTTGCTTTAGAGTAATTAAATTCTATTAAGGAAGTTAAAATTAGTTGCTTTTTCCTACAAATACAACTGCTCCTAAATTGTAAAATGAAATAAGATGTGTGTCAATACTTCATGTTGTTTCACCAAAAGTACCATGGTCCTCTGCCAGCTAACAAATTCGTAAATCACAGTCTTAAACAAAAGTACTTAAAATTTCATGATGTGTACTGACAACTAATTAAGAGGGTAATTTTTTTTTTCACTTACCTGTCCAATTCCAAGAACAATTGGTGATGGGAAACTACAAAAAATATAGAATAACAAATAATATTAGCAACTGATAAAAAAAGTTGAAGACAATATACAACACATAATGATAGGAGTTATTAAAAAGTCTTAGACTTTTTTTTCAGTCTTAGTGAAATTGTCAAATTTGTTCATTTCTTTTCCATTTTTTAAACTGATCATTGCTAAACTTGGCAAACTTCTATTGCCCCTTGAGGCAGACTGTCATATTAACAAACAACACAATTGGATATGTAGAAAGCTAAAGTAATCTGGGGATAAATTACTAGAAATAATAAATAACTTTAGCAAGGTTACTGGATACAAGATGAACACACGAAAAAAATCATTTCTATGTCTATATATCATAAAAACACAAAGAACATAAAATTTTAAAGGTATTCATTTACAATAGCACCCAAAAAACATCAAATAACACTAACTGGGTATTTTATGGTAATAAGGAATTATTTTTACTTTTTTAGGCATGAAATAATATTGGGGTGGTAGGTGTTTTTTTTTTAACAAAAAAGTCCCTCTTATCTTTCAGAAATTCATATTGAAATGCATATGACAATACATTTTTAATTTGCTTCAAAATAATCTTGGGGGAGAGGTTGGGATTGAGAGGAGGAGTGATATAAATTTAACAAGGTTGTTGAAACTGGATGATGGCTACATGGAGATCCATTATACGGTTTTCCTTTCTTCAAAATAATATACCCAGGTACAAATCTAATAAAAGATTTCCAAGAAATACCTCTACATAGAAAACTATAAATCAATATTTAAAAAATTAAAGAAGCCCTAAATAAATTTCATGGATTAGAATCAATATTGCCGTGAACCATTATCCACACACTGACCTATAAAATCAAATCTCTCTGTAAAAACACGAGCAGGTATTTTGTGGAAACTGACAAACTGATCCTAAGACTGAATGCAAAGGCAAAAAGCAAACATGATCCAAGATAATCCTGAAGAAAAACAAAGTTGGAGGAATGACTCTACTGGATGCCAGGATTCTTTTATTTATTTATTTTTGGCTGCACCACACTGCATGCAGGGATCCTAGTTTCCCGACCAGGGACTGAACCTGTGCCCCGCAGTGGAAGCACGGAGCCCTAACCACTGGACAACCAGTGGAGTCCCCAGGATTCATTTTAAAGTTACAATAAATGAGAGAGTGCAGTATTTGCACAGTGATAGTCTAACAGGACAAAGCAAGAGAACACAGATGGGGACAGATACATAGCTTTATGGAAACCTGATTCATGACAAAGATGACCATGCAAGCAGTAGGGAAATGGCCCTAGGTAACTGGAATCAGAATCTTAACCCCTACCTCATACCATACTTAACAAGGCAGCACATCACTTCACCGGGCTCACTCATTTTCCAGCCCTTCACTGGCTCCCAGTCATTCTCTCAGGCCACTAAAAAAGGGGGAATATCACCTAAAAAACCACCACCACCACCACCAACAGCAACACCTCAGCCCTCAATCTGTATGTCAAAGGGAAACATACCTATTTTCAGATAGGGTAAGAAAAGAATAAAGAACCAACCTACCTTATCAGAGAAAACTGAATGACTGTCTGGACAGCACCACTGTGAGAATAAAATGAACTCTAATGGATGCCAGATGTGCCACCCAGACACCCTCTTCTGGACTGAAGCACTCATTCTCCAGTCGCTCAAGAGCAACCTCAGCTGAAGAAAGCTGCCTTGCCAATAGCACCCCCACTCCCTGAGAGCAGCCTGTGTTCCAAGCCTGTGTGTCTGTGCAGGGGTATAAAAGCCAGGGGCTTTCACCCCAATTCAAGACAACTCTGCAGAGCCCTTCTAGATCCAGATGGCCTGGGATCAGGCTTTGTTGTGATAAAGCACAGCCCAGCTTCTCCCTCTACCTAATCCTGCTTCCCTCACTCCCCAACAGGGGTGGGTCCCAAGAGCTCCACCCAGTATACTTCCCCTGTACCTGAGAGTCTCCTTGCCCAGTAATACAACCTGCAACATGAAGCAAAATAATAAAACCACAACATAAACAAACAACAAAAGGCTTACGGAAGGAAGACAAAGAGATCAGCCTAGAAGAGAATATAACACAGAGAGAGAAGGCACCCTTTGTAATTGCTTCCAGCTACGGAACACCTTAATAAGAAGATATCAATAAAACAAGAGCTCAAAATTGAGATAACAAAGCAATCAAGTGAGATGAAAAGGGAACCTACAGATCTAAGGAAAGCAACTGAGGATCAAAACAACATAACTGGGGGCTTCCCTGGTGGCGCTGTGGTTGAGAATCTGCCTGCCAATGCAGGGGACACGGGTTCGAGCCCTGGTCTGGGAGGATCCCACATGCCGCGGAGCAACTAGGCCCGTGAGCCACAACTACTGAGCCTGCGCGTCTGCAGCCTGTGCTCTGCAACAACAGAGGCCGCGATAGTGAGAGGCCCGCGCACCGTGATGAAGAGTGGACCCCCGCTTGCCACAACTAGAGACAGCCCTCGCACAGAAACGAAGACTCAACACAGCAAAAATAAATTAATTAACAAACTCCTACCCTCAACATCTTCTTTAAAAAAAAAACAACATAACTGGGGGAGGACCTTCAAGATGGTGGAGGAATAAGATGTGGAGATCACCTTCCTCCCCACAAATACATCAAAAATACATCTGCATGTTGAACAACTCATACAGAACACCTACTGAACGCTGGCAGAAGACCTCAGACTTCCCAAAAGGCAAGAAAATCCCCACACACCTGGGTAGGGCAAAAGAAAAAACAGAGACAAAAGAATAGGGACAGGACCTGCACCAGTGGGAGGGAGCTGTGAAGGAGGAAAAGTTTCCACACACTAGGAAGGACCTTCACTGGTGGGGACGGGGGGTGGGGGTGGGGGGAAGCTTCGCAGCCAGGGAGGAGAGCGCAGCAACAGGGATGCAGAGGGCAAAGCGGAGAGATTCCTGCACAGAGGATCAGGGCCGACCAGCACTCACCATCCCGAGAGGCTTGTCTGCTCACCTGCAGGGGCGGGTGGGGACTGAGAGCTGAGGCTCAGGATTCGGGGCTTAGATCGCAGGTAGAGGACTGGGGTTGGCGGCGTGAACACAGCCTGAAGGGGGCTAGTGCGCCACGGCTAGCCAGAAGGGAGTCCGGGAAAAAGGCTGGACTTGCCTAAGAGGCAAGAGACCATTGTTTCCGGGTACGGGATTAGAGGGGATTCCCTGCCTGTCTGCCCACAGAGGGCAGAGCACCGCCTAAACAAGCTCCAGGGAAAGGCGCAAGCCACAGCTATCAGCGTGGACACCTGACACGGGCATGAAACGCTAACGCTGCTACTGCAGCCACCAAGAAGCCTGTGTGCGAGCACAGGTCACTATCCACACCTCCCCTCCGGGAGCCTGTGCAGCCCGCCACTGCCAGAGTAGTTACAGTGTCACGCTGTTACAATGTCAAGCCGGCCTCTGCCGCTTCAGGCTCACCCCACATTCCGTACCCCTCCCTCCCCACAACCTGAGCGAGCCAGAGGCCCCTAATCAGCCACTCCTTTAACCCCCTCCTGTCTGAGGGAAGAAAAGACGCCCTCAGATGACCTCTACGCAGAGGTGGGGCCAAATCCAAAGCTGAACCCCAGGAGCTGTGCAAACAAAGAAGAGAAAGGGGAATCTCTCCCAGCAGCCTCAGGAGCAGCAGATTAAAGCTCCACAATCAACTTGCTGTACCCTGCATCTGTGGAATACCTGAACAGACAACGAATCATCCCAAAATTGAGGTGGTGGACTTTGGGGGCAACTGTACACTTGGGGTTTGCTGTATGTGAAAGACTAATTTCTGATTTTTATGATTATCTTAATTTAGTTTTTAATGCTTGTTATAATTGGTGGATTTGTTTATTGGTTTGGTTGCTCTCTTTCTTTTTTTATTACCTTCTTAATTTTAATAATTTTTTGTTTTAATAACTTTATTAATTTTATTTATTTTTTTCTTGATTGCTTGCTTTTTTTCCCTCCCTTTTCTTCTGAGCCATGTGGCTGACACTTGGTACTCCAGCCAGGTGTCAGGACTGAGCCTCTGAGGTGGGAGAGCCAAGTTCAGGACATTGACCCACCAGAGATCTCCTGGCCCCACATGATATCAATGGGCGAGAGCTCTCCCAGAGATCTCCATCTCAATGCAAAGACCCAGTTCCACTCAATGACTAGCAAGCTCCAGTGCTGGACACCCCATGCCAAACAACTAGCAAGACATGAACACAACCCTACCCATTAGCAGAGAGGCTGCCTAAAATCATACTAAGTTCACAGATACCCCAAAACACACCACCGGACGTGGTCCTGCCCACCAGAAAGACAAGATCCAGACTCATCCACCAGAACACAGGCACCAGTCGCCCTCACAAGGAAGCCTCAAGGAGCCACTGAACCAACCTTACCCACTGGGGGCAGACACCAAAAACTACAGGAACTACGAAACTGCAGCCTGCAAAAAGGAGACACCAAACGCAGTAAGTTAAGCAAAATGAGAAGACGGAGAAATAGGCAGCAGATGAAGGACCGAAGTAAAAATCCACCAGACCAAACAAAGGAAGAGGAAATAGGCAGTGTACCTGAAAAAGAATTCAGAATAATGATAGTAAATATGATCCAAAATCTTGGAAATAGAACGGAGAAAATACAAGAAACGTTTCACAAGGACCTAGAAGAAGTAAAGAGCAAACAAACAATAATGAACAACACAATAAATGAAATTAAAAACACTCTAAAAGGAATCAATAGTACAATAAGTGAGGCAGAAGAATGGATAAGTGACCTGGAAGATAAAACAATGGAAATAACTACCACAGAGCAGAATAAAGAAAAAAGAATGAAAAGAATTGAGAACAGTCTCAGAGACCTCGGAGACAACATTAAACACACCAACATTCAAATTATAGGGGCCCCAGAAGAAGAAGAGAAAAAGAAAGGGACTGAGAAAATATTTTGAAGAGATTATAGTTGAAAACTTCCCTAATATGGGAAAGGAAAGAGTCAATCAAGTCCAGGAAGTTCAGAGAGTCCCATACAGGATAAATCCAAGGAGAAACATGCCAAGACACATATTAATCAAACCATCAAAAATTAAATACAAAGAAAAATATTAAAAGCAGCAAGGGAAAAGCAACAAATAACATACGAGGGAATCCCCATAAGGTTAACAGCTGATCGTTCAGCAGAAACTCTGCAAGCCAGAAGGGAGTGGCAGGACATATTTAAAGTGATGAAAGGGAAAAACCAACAACCAAGATTACTCTACCCAGCAAGGATCTCATTCAGATTCAATGGAGAAATTAAAACCTTTACAGACAAGCAAAAGCTAAGAGAATCAATCACCACCAAACCAGCTTTACAACAAATGCTAAAGGAACTTCTCTAGGCAGGAAACACAAGAGAAGGAAAAGACCTACAAAAACAAACCCAAAACAATTAAGAAAATGGTAATAGGAATATATATACTGATAATTACCTTAAATGTAAATGGATTAAATGCTCCAACCAAAAGACATAGACCAGCTGAATGGATACAAAAACAAGATCCGTATATATGCTGTCTACAAGAGACCGACTTCAGACCTAGGGACACATACAGACTGAAAGTGAGGGGATGGAAAAAGATATTCCATGCAAATGGATATCAAAAGAAAGGTGAAGTAGCAATACTCCTATCAGATAAAATAGACTTTAAAATAAAGACTGTTACAAGACACAAGGAAGGACACTACATAATGATCAAGGGATCATTCCAAGAAGAAGATATAAGAATTATAAATATATATGCACCCAACATAGGAGCACCTCAATACATAAGGCAAATGCTAACAGCCATAAAAGGGGAAATCGACAGTAACACACTAATAGTAGGGGACTTTAACACCCCACTTTCACCAATGGACAGATCATCCAAAATGAAAATAAAAACGGAAACACAAACTTTAAATGACACATTAGACCAGATGGACTTAATTGATACTTATAGGACATTCCATCCAAAAACAACAGAATACACTTTCTTCTCAAGAGCACATGGAACATTCTCCAGGATAGATCATATCTTGGCTCACAAATCAAGCCTTGGTAAATTTAGGAAAACTGAAATCGTATCTAGTATCTTTTCTGACCACAATGCTGTGAGACTACATATCAATTACAGGAAAAAATCTGTAAAATATACAAACACATGGAGGCTAACAATACACTACTAAATAACAAGGAGATCACTGAAGAAATCAAGAGGAAATCAAAAAATACCTAGAAACAAGTGACAATGAAAACACGGTGACACAAAACCTATGGGATGCCACAAAAGCAGTTCTAAGAGGGGAGTTTATAGCAATACAATCCTACCTCAAGAGACAAGAAACATCTCAAATAAACAACCTAATTTTAAACCTAAAGCAATTAGAGAAAGAAGAACAAAAAAAACCCCAAAGTTAGCAAAAGGAAAGAAAACATAAACATCAGATCAGAAATGAATGAAAAAGAAATGAAGGAAACAATAGCAAAGATCAATGAAACTACAAGCTGGTTCTTTGAGAAGATAAAGAAAATTGATAAACCATTAGCCAGATTCATCAAGAAAAACAGGGAGAAGACTCAATAAAATTAGAAATGAAAAAGAAGTAACAACTGACACTGCAGAAATACAAAGGATCATGAGAGATTAGTACAAGAAACTATATGCCAATAAAATGGAAAACCTGGAAGAAATGGACAAATTCTTAGAAAAGCACAACCTTCTGAGACTGAATCAGGAAGAAATAGTAAATATAAACAGACCAATCACAAGCACTGACATTGAAACTGTGATTAAAAATCTTCCAACAAACAAAAGCCCAGGACCAGAAGACTTCACAGGCGAATTCTATCAAACATTTAGAGAAGAGCTAACATCTATCCTTCTCAAACTCTTTCAAAATATAGCAGAGGGAGGAACACTCCCAAACTCATTCTACAAGACCACCATCACCCTGATACCAAAACCAGACAAAGATGTCACAAAGAAAGGAAACTACAGGCCAATATCACTGATGAGATAGATGCAAAAATCCTCAACAAAATACTAGCAAACAGAATCCAACAGCACATTAAAAGGATGATCAAGTGGGGTTTATCCCAGGAATGCAAGGATTCTTCCATATACACAAATCAATCAATGTGATACACACCATAGTAACAAACTGAAGGTAAAAACCATATGATAATCTGAATAGATGCAGAAAAGGCTTTTGGCAAAATTCAACACCCATTTATGATAAAAACCATCCAGAAAGTAGGCACAGAGGGAACTTACCTCAACATAATAAAGGCCATATATGACAAACCCACAGCCAACATTGTTCTCAATGGTGAAAAAGTGAAACCATTTCCTCTAAGATCAGGAACAAGACATGACTTCCCACTCTCACCACTATTATTCAACATAGTTTTGGAAGTTTCAGCCACAGCAATCAGAGAAGAAAAAGAAATAAAAGGAATCCAAATCAGAAAAGATGAAGCAAAGCTGTCACTGTCTGCAGATGACATGATATTATACGTAGAGAATCCTAAAGATGCTACCAGAAAACTACCTGAGCTAATCAATGAGCTTAGTAAAGTAGCAGGATACAAAATTAATGCACAGAAATCTCTTGCCTTCCTATACACTGATGATGAAAACATCTGAAGTAGAAATTAAGGAAACATTTCCATTCACCATTGCAACAAAAAGAATAAAATACCTAGGAATAAACCTACCTAGGGAGACAAAGGCCTGTATGCAGAAAACTATAAGACACTGATAAAAGAAATTAAAAAAGATACAAACAGATGGAGAGATATACCATGTTCTTGGATTGGAAGAATCAACATTGTGAAAGTGACTATACTCCCCAAAGCAATCTACAGATTCAATGCAATCCCTATCAAACTACCACTGGCATTTTGCACAGAACTAGAATAAAAAATTTCACAATTTGTATGGAAACACAAAAGACCCCAAATAACCTAAGCAATCTTGAGAAAGAAAAATAGAGATGGAGGAATCAGGCTCCTGAACCTCAGACTATATATAGTACAAAGCTACAGTAATCAAGACAGTATGGTACTGGCACAAAAACAGAAATGTAGATCAGTGGAACAGGATAGAAAGCCCAGAGATAAACCCATGCACATATGGTCACCTTATCTTTGATAAAGGAGGCAAGAATATACAATGGAGAAAAGGCAGCCTCTTCAATAAGTGGTGCTGGGAAAACTGGACAGCTACTTGTAAAAGAATGAAATTAGAACACTCCCTAACCCGTACACAAGAATAAACTCAAAATGGATTAAAGACCTAAATGTAAGGCCAGACACTATAAAACACTTACAGAAAAACATAGGCAGAACACTCTATGACATAAACCACAGCAAGATCCTTTTTTACCCACCTCCTAGAGTAATGGAAATAAAAACAAAAATAAACAAATGGGACCTAATGAAACTTAAAAGCTCTTGCACAGCAATGAAACCATAAACAATACAAAAAGACAACCCTCAGAATGGGAGAAAATATTTGCAAATGAAGCAACTGACAAAGGATTACTCTCCAAAATATACAAGAAGCTCATGCAGCTCAATATCAAAAAAAAAAAAACCAATCCATAAATGGGCAGAAGACCTAAGTAGATATTTCTCCAAAGAAGATATACAGATTGCCAACAAACACATGAAAGGATGCTCAACATCACTAATCATTGGAGAAATGCAAATCAAAACTACAATGAGATATCATCTCACACCGGTCAGAATGGCCATCATCAAAAAATCTACAAATAAATGCTGGAGTGGGTGTGGAGAAAAGGGAGCCCTCTTGCACTGTTGGTAGGAATGTAAATTCATACAGCCACTATAGTGAACAGTATAGAGGTTCCTTAAAAAACTAAAAATAGAACTACCATACAACCCAGCAATCCCACTACTGGGCCTATACCCTGAGAATTCCATAATTCAAAAAGAGTCATGTACCACAATGTTCACTGCAGCAGTATTTACTATAGCCAGGACATAGAATCAATCTAAGTGTCCATCGGCAGATGAATGGATAAAGAAGATGTGGCACATATATACAATGGAATATTACTCAGCCATAAAAGGAAATGAAATTGAGTTATTTGTAATGAGGTGGATGGACCTAGAGCCTCTCACACAGAGTGAAGTAAGTCAGAAAGAGAAAAACAAATACTGTATGCTAACACATATATATGGAATCTAAAAAAAAAGGTTCTGAAGCACCTAGGGGCAGGACAGGAATAAAGATGCAGATGTAGAGAACGGACTTGAGGACACGGGGAGGGGGAAGGTTAAGCTAGGAAGAAGTGAGAGCGTGGCATGGACATATATACACTATGAAATGTAAAATAGATAGCTAGTGGGAAGCAGCCGTATAGCACAGGGAGATCAGCTCAGTGCTTTGTGACCACCTAGATGGGTGGGATAGGGAGTGTGGGAGGGAGACGCAAGAGGGTGGGGATATGGGGATATATGTATACATATAGCTGATTCACTTTTTTATACAGCAGAAACTAACATAACATTGTAAGGCAATTATCCTCCAATAAAGATGTAAGAAAAAACACACATAACTGCCACATGAACCATTTAGAAACAACACAGAACTAAATGGCCACTGCTTTAAACTGAATTACCAAGATGAGGTAATCACAGTGAATGAGTAGGGAAAAGACAAACTCTCAAACATAAACAGATATAGAAGATAGATACCAGCAGAGAGGGCTAATTGCTGTGCTGTTCTCTCAGTAAAGAGAGAAAATGATTAAAAGATAAAAGGCAAATTTGTTTCCTTGACATGGGGAGAATAAGTAAACTCTCCAGATCTAAAAGCACACTTGTTGTAGAAAAAGCTGTTAAGAATATTCAACACGATTAATACAGCAGCCATGAACTCTCCATAAAAATACTACCATACATCAGAATCAACCAATTAGGAATCAAATCAAAATAATGAACTCTGGAATGGAGACACTGTGATAAAAGGGTGCTGACTACTGTATCCATTTAATATGGAACAGATTCAAACAACTGTGGCATTATAATTACACAATAGGATGCTACACTGTAAAAGAAGACACGGAGGGGCGGAAACATGGGAAGAAGTATGCAAATGTCATCATTCATAGCAGAGGAGCCATATATACCATCAGAAGTTGAAAAATATATATATTTGAAAGTCAACAATTCTTTTTGTTGAACTCTAATTTCTCTTTTCCCCATTCAATTCAGTTAAACTACATTTCATACGTGCATGCAACTTGCAGTCCTCACCTTAAGTAAGCCTTCAAACACAGCCAGCATGACTAATGGTAGCACAATCCCTCATGATGCAAGCTGAAGTTTACAGGGTCGGCTATAAAGTGGTCTTGCCAAAAACTGTTTAATCTGAATGTAATCAAGCCTTTAGATCTAACTTTCAGTTTAAAAAACAGAGAGTAAGTTAAGTGAGACTTCAAAAAATAAATGAGACAACCCATGATATGGGACACTTTACAACACACCTGGCCCAGGCTTTTCAAATTCAGTATCAGGGGAAAGAGGTGGAACGGGGGACTTTTCTAGATTAAAATAAACTAAAAAGACATAACTGTGTGCGTTGCATGAATTTTGATTGGATCTTAATTCAAATGTTTAAAACAACCATAAAAACATCTTGGGGAATAATTGGAATGATTATAGATTTGTTATTAGATTATTTTAGGAAATTACTGTTAAATTTGTTAAGAACAAAAAGGATACTATGTAGGAGAATATCCCTATTTCAGGAGAGGCATGTTGAAATAGCTGAGTGTAGTGTCATGATGTATGCAGCTTATATTCAATCATTCAGGGGAAAATGGAAATATAGCAAAATGTTAATTACTGAACCTCAGTGGTATGTGTATGGGTGTTCATTGTACTTTGCTTTCCACTTTTCTGTGTGCTTGAAACTTTTCATAATAAAAAGTGGTGGAGGGACTTAGGTGAGCCTCAAAAAATTAAATAAATGAAGGCCCCCCCACTCCATTTCCCACTCCTTTTTGGATTAAAGAAAACAATTTATAAAGAAATGAGTAAATAAGTAGCATCTATAATATATACTTTATATAAAAAGTAATTCAGTCTATTAATCTTTCTCCAATCCATCCATCTATCTAAAAAGATGTCTGAAGTTATTGCCTAATGTCAATTTAGTAATTTTTTAAATTTTACCCTAATATTTTTCTTTTGTTTGAATTCTTTATCATGATCACACAGAATGACTTTTCTTTAAAAAAAAATTGATTCTAGGTAGTGGGAATATGCAATATTATTACTGTCTTCTTTGTACATTTCTGTATTTAAATAACTCCCAATTTTAACTGAATTATTTTAGGAGTGAATGCAAGGAAGTAAAGACATTATGTGTTGCCAACTCTTTGAAGAGTCGGACTCTGAAAGGAACAGAGAAATGAGCACCCATGTGGATCAAGGGAGGGTTCTTTTTGCTTGAGAAACCTAAACATGTTTTAAGCCGGTAGAGAGAGCTTGCTGACGCAGAATAGAGGAGGATAATGAAAGGAGCCGGGAGAAGGGGACATCCAGAAGTGGGGAGATGGACCTTCCACAGGAACAAGATGCTCCCTCCATCACAGCAGAAAGGGGACATCATCTGACGGTTTCAATTTCCTCAATGAAGTATCAGAGGAGAGTGGAGGATGGGGGTGTGGGAGGTTTCAGGGTAAAAGAGAAAGTGGGAAGGAGTCCTTTCTGTGACAAGGAAAGCAATCCCCCAGAAGAAACGAGCAGGTGGTACGAGAGCCGGTTGAGGCTTGTGATCATCAATTCAACATCAACCCAGCCAGCCCGGAAGTGTTTTCTCTCCCAGGACAGTCGGAGCTGCTCAATGCTGAAGGAAGGATGCAGAAGGTAGGCTGTGCAGGACAAGTACCAGCCAAGACGGGAGCTGGAAAGGAGCCTTGTGGCTTCCAGCGCAGGGGCCCTCCTGCTGGACCAGGAGGGAAGGGATGCCTGAAGGGTGATGTGGCAGAAATGAGCTGGGCTGCAGCGCAGAGTGTGGACATCCTGCACAGGGACTGGAGTGGCTGGCAGGGTCACACTGAGCACATGGCCCTAGGAGTGACCACGGGATGTGGGACAAGGCGGGCTGTGATGGTTCAGCGTGCGTATCCCAAAGTCCTGAAGGCTTAGGTGAGTCTGAGTGGAGAGGAATACCAGGACTCCACTAAATGAGCCACAGAAGCTCAGGAGCCATTACAGAGAGGACAGAAAGGGAGTGCTGAGTCTGGACTCTCCACAGAGCAGGGGCAGTGGGAAGCTACGAGGACTCAACCCCACCTCCTGGCCACACCTGGGGTGTGACCAGGATCCAGCTCCTTTCCAGAGGTCAAATGGAACAGCAGCTTCGGGAGAGAGCTGGTTTTCATCAGAGTAAGAGAAAATTAGGGTTGTTTTTGTTCTTTAATATAGACTTCCAGCACCCACCACTGGAGACTCGGATTCAACAGCTTTAAAAAAAAAAAAAAAACTCTCCAAGTGATTCACATTACCAAGCAAGTTTGGAAACCACTGTGTGAAATGATCCTAAAGCCTTCGACTGCATAAAAGTAGACACACAGCAAGTATGGAGCAAATACTTGTTGAATTGAATACAGCTAAGTTTATATTTTTTATTAAGCATCATTAGTAAATCTTCACATGTCATAGAGAACAGTATTAAAATAGCAACAAGGGCTTCCCTGGTGGCGCAGTGGTTGAGAGTCCGCCTGCCGATGTAGGGGACACGGGTTCGTGCCCCGGTCCGGGAAGATCCCACATGCCGCGGAGCAGCTAGGCCTGTGAGCCATGGCCGCTGAGCCTGCGCGTCCGGAGCCTGTGCTCCGCAACGGGAGAGGCCACAACAGTGAGAGGCCTGCGTGCCACAAAAAAAAAAAAAAAAAAAAGCAACAAAAATAACAACTCCAGACTGCCTGCACAACCCTCATGAATGTGATTCCGAAGAACCACTAGTGTCACCAGTGGCCACAGATTCGTGCTTCTCCGTCTCACCCCAACAGGGTCTGACAGTCCAAGTCCTTCAAAGCCTCTCTCTGTCCAGCCAGGTAAATTTAGCATCTCAACGACCTAAAACTAACAAATAACTAAGACCACCCATCAGTCTTGTACCCCAACCAGACACAGTCTACTCAAACTGTAAGAGAAAAAAACATCCCCTGAGCTACATTCCCGTAATCCTGCAGATTAGGTGACTACAGAAAGGTCCTTCCTTCTATCCTACAACACAACATTCTGTCCTCAAACAGCTAATGTTTGGATCAGATTTCTATGGTTTATTGTTATAACCAAATCACCCCAACCCTCTTCCCCTCAAAAACGTGCTCCTAAACTATTTTGAAATGAGAGAATAAACAATGTTTTTTGAACAGGGCCCTCCAACTGTATATTACATTACGGAAATGTGAAATACTTGCTTATAAGGTTATAAGGGGCTTTGCCTTGCTGAGATAAAAACTCAACTTCCTCCTTCAATCATGGAACTCAAAATTTTAAAGATGAAAAGGCTAGAGCATGAGATGTCTCATATAAATTCTTTCTGGTCAGACACTATCCTTCATCTTCCCAGCACTTAACCAGTGTTCACTGGTCCTGCTTCCAACAAGAAGACATATGTTTTTGGAGGCACTGACTGCCGTGGTCAGCGAGCACACTACTTAGTCAAGAGCAGAAAGCAGAGACTTATCTTCAGACTTCAACTGACGTAACTGTCAACACTCCCCCAAAGCCTATAATAGCATTCTCTTGTTTTTTACGGTAGGTGTTTAAGTTTTCTTTTTCTTTCATTTGCTTGCATTGTATATGAAATGATCCATGTTTATGTATCTATTCATTCTAATTTCTTTGAGGGAGGGTTTCTGTTCCCCACGGACACCAGCAAGCATGCTGCAACACACGAATAGACCTTGAAGAATATCAGTAGCCCTAGGAACACCAGAAACTAACCCAAATCCATCCCTTCCCTCCATATCCACTGCTACCCTCCACCCCAGTCCAAGCCACCACTTAAAATTATCTAGAATATTACAATCCATTCCTGGCTCCAATACCATCAGTTTTTCGCCCACCCAAGAGCCAAAGAAATCTTGTTAATCATACAAATGATGCCATGTCACTACCCATGCTAAAACCTTCCAAGGGACTCCCAATTGCATTTAGACTAAAATGAAAACTATTTATCATGGTCTCTCTACCTCCACCCTGGTCTCCCAATATCTGCTCTCAACACAGCAGCTAGAGGGAGTTAGATCATGTTACTCCTTTGCTTGACACCTTCCAGAAGCTCCCTCAGAGCTTCCGCAGTGGCCACAAAGGCCCTACACAATCTAGAAATCCATTACCCTGGGACCCTATCTAGTACCATTCCCACCTAAACTCCTTCCTCTTCCATGCTGGAATGTTCTTCCCCCATCTCCCTCACATTATTCATCCCTTGGCTCAACTGTCACCTCCTTAATGAGACTTCACTGATCATGCTGAGACTGAAAACTCTTCCCCATGCCCATAGTCCCTAATTCCCTTTCCTTATTTTTTTCTCCTGACCACACAGCTGCATCTGACTTAATATAAATTCTACCAGTTTATTTACTGATCCACTAGAAGGCTCTGGGTACGCTCCAGCAATATGGATGGATGCTTCACAACATATGGAATTTTGATCTGCTTTGTTCACTTCTGTATCGCAAATGCCTAGAACAGTGCCTGGCATATAACAGGTGCTTAGTGAATATTACTGAATGAATGAAGGAACTGATTCTGCCTTCCCTGCCTACCTCCACGTTGTCTTTCCTACCTTCTACCACTTGCTCATTCTAGCCAGAATGACATTCTCTCTGTTCCTCCAGCAGGCGAAGCTCATGCCCACTTCAGCACATTTTATTCTGTGTGTAATGCTCTAGCCCCAACCATTCCACCCCAGGCACTCTCATGGCATACCTGAAATCACCTTGCTTATTCATGAGCCCACCTGTTTATTTTCTGTCTCTACCGCTGATATGGAATCTCCACAGCAGGAGCTTTGCGTTTTTCACAGCTGCTTCCCTGGTGCCAGTGATGGGCTTGGCACATAGTAGGTGCTTGGTAAATATCTGTTAGAGGTGGAACCAGCCAAGCTCATGTAGGTCTCAGCTTTTGCAAGTATAAAATAAAACGAAGATACTCTTGACAGTCTCTTTGGGCTGAAGATACTCTAAGGTCTCTTTGGGCTCTTTATAAAATTCTGATTTTACATTTTTGCAGCACAGTATAGTTTACAAGGAGCCCTCACTTCTGACAGCTCGCACAGAGATCTGGGAGGTAATTCAGAGTTGTAATTATCCAGCTTTTGCATCTGAAAAAACGACTCTGAGGCTGGCCTAAGAGGCACAGCTATTAAATGGTGGAGCTGGGTCTAAATTCACAGCTCTTTCAATGCCAATACAACGAAAGGAGAATTAAATAGGATTTTCTAGTCTTTACAAATAGGTTCAAGGAACTACAAATTTGCTGGTTTACTGCACATTCATCCAAAAAAGTATAGAATATGAATTTTTAATTGTTTTCCCCATTTTTCCATGAACATGCTGATAATCTGAGAATGAATGGTCAAACAATGCGAATAAACTTATCCACTCAGGACTTTTCTGATGGTTGAACATCTTGATTTGTATAAAGAACAGTCACATTTGAAGAACACATTCAGATCACTTGCTCCAGCTCACCGGCACTTGTGAAAGCACTGGGAGGTAGCTCTACAAGCACAGTTGCGAGGAATGTCCTACAGCAGTAAGTGGCAGTGAGGTGTGCCCGCACTCACTGAGAGTAGAATGACTTTGCTAGGTTGTGGTTTGGTTTTCAGAACACTCTGAAGGTCCCGACCCTGTGAAAACGTGGTCCATGTGCCGAGCACACAGCCGCCCACATTGGCACGGGAGTCAGCAGTGAGGCTCCCCGCTCGCTGTTCCCGCCCGCCCGTTGACCAGGGCGCGGCCAAGGTGCACCGAGGGCAGGGGCAGCCCCGCCGCTCTCCCCCACCCGGGGACCTCGGGGGTCGGGGCAGCTCCCGCCGGACAGCGCGGCGCCGTAACGGGAAGGTCCCGGGACAGGTCGCCGCGGAGCAGCCGGGGGCCCCCGCGGACTCCGCCCGGACCTCTGGCGCCCGCCTCACCGGTAGGTGGTCAGCAGCGCCTTGTTAACCAGCACGAGGAGGAAGGAGCAGGTCCCGTAGAAGAGTGCAGACAGTAGCTTGGCCACCCGGGAGGGCAGCCGCGCGGAGGCGTGGTCCGTACCCGCACCCTCGGCCTGGCGGCCTGCCGTCATGTCCCGCAGCTGCCAGTATCGGCCGCACTGCGGCCTGCGCTGCCCCAGTTCCGTCCCCGCCCCCGCCCCCGGCCGGCGCTGGAGAGGGCGCGGCCGAAACAGGAAGGGCCACGGCGGGAACTCTGCAAGCCCGAGAGCCCTGCCGGGCGCCCCACGCTGCCGGCGCGGGAGGAGCGGGTTCGGCTGCAGTTCGTCCTCAAAAGCACCACTCTCTGTGTCTAAAAGGAGAACAGAGACGGGTTTGGGAGAGTTTAAAGACCCTACCTTCCTCCAAACTGCTGCCTTGGTGAGAAGCGTTAAGACTTAGGGTTTGTTTTGCTTTCTTTTTTTCCAATATTTTTAACTGACAATTTACATACGATGAAATGCAGATTTTATGAGTCCACAGTCGATGTTTTGACAAATGCATACACCCGTGTAACCACCCAAGTCAAAACATAGAACATTTCCATCACCCCAAAAAGTGCCCTTTGTGTCCCACTGGTCGACCCCCCCCATTTCATTCTGATTTCTATTACCCTAGGTTAGATTTGCCTTTTCAGAAAATTCGTATAAATGAGCATGTACTCTTTCAAGGCTCTTTTCGCTTTTATTATTTTTGTGACTCACCCACGTTCGAGTCTTTTCATTGTTGAGTAGTACCACAATTTGTTTATCCATTCACTAGGTAGGTGGTGGGCACGTTTGGTTATTTCCAGTTTAGGGCTATTACCAAAAAAATGCTTCCATGAACATTCGTGTACAAGTTTTTTTGTGTGAACGTATATTTTCATTTATCTTCGGGAAATACCTGGGAGTGGAATGGCTAGGGGTATAGTGGGTGCAAAGTCTCCAGGCTTTTCTTGCCTCTGGGTGCTTTAAGGCAGGTTCTCCCCCTACCCATTTCTTTTCTACATGGGTGCATCTAAACATCAGGTTATTGTTCATGTTAACTGAAGGAGGGCCTCCCAGAACTGCCTACTCTGACCAGTCTACCTGGTCTAGCATTTTTTCAATTAAATGTCCCATATTTTCATTCTAAATAATTAATTTTAAACATCTGAAATTTCAACTTTTTAGAAAAGCTAAAGATTTCAAGTTAAATAGATATTTGAGCCTAACTATATCGATGCCATGCAATGGTTTTCTTTTGGAGTCACTGAACAACCAAAAACATTTTCAGTACTGATAAGAACTAAAGCAGAACTTCTGACAAATAACTAGCACTAAAAGAGCCAGAAAGGAAGAGTGTACATTACCCAAAACAGGAAAGGAACAAACACACATAAGACTGTTTAAAATAGAAAATAAATTCGTATTCAAGTTGAACCCAAAAATCTGAACTTGGAAGTCATTTTGGTTAATTGCCTCAAAAAGATCAACTATGTTTCCAGTGAGTCTCCAAATAAGTTTTGGCTGCAAAACAGTCCTGCTTCCCCCGCACCACACCACACCCCACCCCACACACACATGCTGCACAGCATGCAGGATCTTAGATCCCAGACCAGGGATCAACCAGAGCCCCCTGCATTGGAAGCTCAGAGTCTTAACCACTGGACCACCAGGGAAGTCTAAGACTATTTTAAAGTCACTTTTAAAGACAGCCTTAACCATATTTGCATTTAATTTGCTTCTATATACATACTTCCAGGAACTTAAGTCACTGTCAAAATCTCATCCTTACTTTGTTTAAACCACAACTCACACTCAAGAGTTGCTTGTGAAATTCTTTTGCACAAAGCCTGGACAGGCTGAACCTTGCCATTGCAAGTAAACAACTAAAGATCTACCAAAAATAACTAATAAAAAAATTAAATTTGCTTGACTCAGAAAAGTAATCAGGCCCTGAGTGGATTCTATGGGTTTGACCCCAGATTCAACACATCCTGGATACAAGTGAAATGAAATCCCAGTTGCTGATTACCCTAATATAAAGCCTGGGATAGAGCTGGCAATAGTTTAATACTTTTTTACACCAGTATTTTTAACACTGTAATAATGAAACAGATGAGGACGTTAAATGAATATCTATATTCTAAAAGGCCATAATTTTAATGTAAGAAAAAGGAAATCACATGATGGTTCTAACTATGCTAAAATGATGCCTCGAATGAGACTGGAATGAAATATAAAATGCACCAAAATAATAATGATGGGAGAATGTATGGCTATAGTTGACATTTCTTTCCATCTTTAGATTTTTATATTATGGCTATTATATTTTTAAAAAGAAAAACAAATTGTAAAGGGTTTAAGAATGAACATGTACTTTAAACTGTAAATTAAAATAAGTTTTTATTCAAAGCATTTTTTAAAATTACAGCATGTTTATTCTTATGCTGTTAACTCTGCCAAACTACAACTTAGCCATATGAAGCATAAAACACTTCAAAAATCTGAATGTAAACCACATTTTTAAAACAAAAAGCAGTGTTAACACACCTCAAATTTTAGATGCCAATGTATTTTGCCCAAGTATACCGCTTATATCAAAAAAAGAACATTTTAAATATTTCTATAGTAAATAGTTGTAATAATTTCTTAAAACTTCCAATTATACAAATGAAAAGTTTGTGAATATAACTATTATAGTTGGCAAAAGCTGACAGGATAAACAAACAAAAACTCTTACTTTTGAAGGCCTTAAATTTTATTATCTGTGAACTGGCAAGTATTTGTATTTTTTAAATTCATACTGCACTTCCTTCTTTAGGTAAGTTCATCAAATTTTAAATTTCCCAAGACTGACGACACTTTTTATAATTGATTGAGTCATATTTGAGGGAAAAATTCTAGAGAAAAATGTTGAAACCTAAACCAAGAAAATTCAGATACTATAGTCTCTCTTACTTGCTCATAAGTGCTCCAAGTTAAAATTCTATATACCAGATTACAAACAAAATTCTTAAACCATTACAAATATAAATTCTCTTATTACAAAAAAAAAATCCCTCAAGATTTGTAATTTACTGTACAGAGGAATTACATTTTTAAAGTATGTCCTCATCATACACATTATTTGTTACTATCATCTTTCATACTTTTGCTCCATTTCAAGACATTTACATACCTCCCCTTCCCCGTGGCTACATATTTTAAACTATCTGTGTACTGCAACACATTGGGATTTTGAGATAAAGAAGCCTACATTTTAGATAATGTTTAAACTACATCTGTAGGCTACTACTTCAATACAAAAAAGAAACAAAAGGCGCTGAAGAGCCCATATTTCACTCTCTTATTCTGAAGCTTACTCCAATTAAGCAATCTATGAAATTACCATGCTATGATGTTATTTAGTTTCTGCTTAAAACAAGTTAAAATGATGGAGGCTTATGCCTACATAAAGGAGGTGAACTACTCAGCTCTTGATTTTTTCTATTCATGCTTCAGTACATAAAGTGGTGTTTAAAAACTTCATCTATTTTGGAAAAAATGATTTAAAACCACCACACAAGTTAACACACTTGCAGTTAAAACTATTCCAGAAGCCTGCTTATTTGAGTTGCTAATATTTTCTGCAGTGTTTAACTGATAGCTAAATTTAGTGAACACAAAATAGCTTGGCATGTTATTCTGAAGTAAAGCAAGAAGGTGGCTTTATGCACTGAAAATATAAATAGGAGGCTTCCATTTGCTAATAATTCTAAACAAGCAGTACATTTAAATTTAGTGTTTGCTAACAAAGGATCTAAAACAGTTCATTACAAAACAACCCTGTAGATGTCCCTTTTATTAAAAAAAATCCAACTTCCAAATCTCATGACAGGGCCCATAATATTTTTTAAAAATACCAATTACCGAGTTACCTAGACTTTGCAAGATTAATCATTCAATTTCAGCAAATGAGAAACATGAAATGTGCAAAAGTTCCCAAGTTAACAAGCTAAGGGTGACAAGTGCTTTCAAACCTAAATATCACAGTGAGTTGTAAAGCCTCAGAAAGATAGAATAAGACTGATTTTACTCCAATTTTGAAAATTCTGAACTACTGTTCATCTTACCAAGATCTTCAAATACCTATTTTCTTCCAAAGTCGGTAAGTTAGAAAGTCTTCCGAAATAGTCAGTTTTCCATTTCTCTAGTCTTATTAGGCACACTATTTTGCAATTTAAAAATATATATCTTACACACATCTTATACTTTCTTGCTTGTTTCAGTGTTTACAGTATTGTTAAACATACTAATATACATTGTTAAAAATGATCTTATAAATAATCTATTTAAACCTTCTTTGGCTACATGTACCATTCTTTTTCTTTTTTTCATACAAGTGTCTTATTCAGAAAGTGCTTCCTGTGAGAACTGCTTCCAATGAATGCATTAAACTTGCAAAATCTAGCTTCCCACAATACGTAGTTTTCTACCCTGTACTAGAAGTCCCATATTTACAAAATATTTTAAACTTTACAAGAAATCCAATACCATGTAAAAAAAGTGCAATTCTCTCTCACCCCATATTCTGGGGCAATGACATTCTTCATAAATTTCTACAGAATAGCAGCCTATGATAAGCAAATAAGGTGCTTAGCTTATGCCCAAGGGTCTACTTTTTAAGTATGCTGGGCAGTACTTTTGTACAGTGGAAAGAGTCAGTGTTCTGGCTACTGGCGGAGCGGCGCTCCTGTCAAGTTTGCGAGCTCGATGAGAGCGAGGGCTCCGTGCAGGCGCTCCCGCTGCTCCTGCAGACGCCGCTGGGCACCGCTCTTCTCATCGTCCTCCTCATCAGACTGAAGGTACTCCAGAGGGTCCTGCTGCTCCTGGTCTGCCTTCTGAACCAGCTTTCCTTTCAAGGTGGGAGTACGCTGCTCTCGTGTTTCCCAGTACCTATATGAAATGCATCCGTATTACTTATACAGTATATATAACATTCTCAAATGTTCACTTTTCTTTAAAGAAAATAAAAAGGGGGGTCTTTCCTACAGTATTATTTTGTGTTTCAGTTTATAAAGTTATAAAGTGATTTCGAATACATTACATGTTTTTCCATAACAGAGGAAAAAATTCAAGTTCAAGAAGTTGAAGGACTTGCTCAGAATAACAAAATCAACAAGTGGCAGTTCTGGGTCTTATACTCAACTCTCTAGTCACGTGTTTTTGTCATTAAACTATAGCTGCCTTAAAGATCATATGTGAAATGGACTAGAATAAAATATAGAAACAGTAGAATAATCATTAGAAACCCATTTATTCTATCCACAGAGGGATGATGGCTTCTGACAGAGTTAACTATGAGAAAGTTTAAACCCACAAAATAGGACAAATGGATTAATATGTGTAACACCTAGAGCTTACTCAAGAATTTAAGAGCACCATCATTTTCTATTACGTAGCCAACTGATAATTCAGAAGAAAAAATACAAATGTTCCATCTTTTTTGATAACCAAAGAAAGGCATATTTAAATGACAGTACCATTACCTACAAAAATGTCCATTCAACGACTTGTATATTCATGTTCATAGCAGCTTTATTTGTAAGAGCCAAAAACAACATAAAGGCCCATCAAGAGGTGAATTAATAAATAAGTGGAGGTGCATCCATATAACAGATTACTGCACAGCAATGAAAAGGAATGAAATGATACACTCAACAACATGATGACTCTCAAAATAATTATGCTGACTGAAAGAAGCCAGACGAACAAGTACGTACTATATGACTCCATCTGTATAAAACTCTAGAAAATGTGAACTAACTATAGTGACAGAAAGCAGACCAGTCAGTGTCCTTTGGGGTGGAGGAGGGCAGGGAGATGCAGGGACAGTGGATTACAAAGAGACATGAGGAAGCCTGTGAAAGTGTTGGGTAAGTTCACTATCTTGATTTTGGTGATGGTTTCACAGGTGTCTACATATGTCAAAACGCATCAGATTATACACTTTAAATATGTACAATTTATTGTGTGCCAATTATACCTCAATAAAGCTGTTTTTAAAATTACATACAAAAAAAAATACAATGACCAGATTTCAGGAAATCCAGACTACTCAAACTAGAAAAGTTTTGGAAATATTCAGAAGTATAAAAAGAGAAATGCAAACAGTTCAGTATCACTTGAAGGACAACTAAAAAAGGAAAATAGCAAAATAGCAAAATACCTTAGCAAGGTCAGCAAGGACTGGGTAACGAAGGGCTTTGAATGCTATAATAAAGGGCTTAGACTTAATATTGAGCATCATATTAGCATTTTAGAAAGACTCCTCTGGCAGCGGCATGGAGAATGGATTGAGAAGACTGAAGTGGCTGAATCTGATAATTGTTAAGGAAGTAGAATCCATAGGTTGGTCACTGAGTAGATGGGAGAAAAAGAAGATAAACACAAGGATGACTAATAAGTTTCTGGCTTGGGCAAAATTAGATATAATGGGGCAGTGGGGGCCAGGCAGGAGGAAGAGGGAGGAAGGAAGTGATGCAGTACTCGGGACAAACATATTCCCTGCCCCTGTGGAGCTTACGATCCAGCAGGGAAGATAGCCACTGAACAAGTAAATGTGTGAAGGAGGTTTTGAGAGGGAAAATACAATGTGTTATAAAAGCATCTATTAAGTGGATTTAACCTTGTTTGTTTGGGGGGTTAGTGGGCAGGTTAGGGAAGAACTTCCTGAAGTGGTGTTTAACCTGAGTAAGAAATGAAAAATGAGCAGAGTGGCTAAATGAAGAGGGAAGTGAGCACAAAGGCCTGGAAACAACAGCAATAGTGCTGTTGAGAGACAAGGAGCCCGGGTGACTGGAGACAGCTGTGTTGCTAGAGGGAGGCAGAGCCACAGCAACACAATTAGGGATTCTAGACTTTATCCTCAGTACAGAGGAAGCCAGTGAAGCTAGGGAGCGGCACAGTCAGCTGCTGCCGGTGTGTATGTGATAGATGACTCCTTAAATCAAAATATCCTTAGAGAAATGTTTTTATACTGGTCCCCTTGTTGCCATTAAAAAAAATTAAACTGGGTGCTTTTTGGAATTTTACTTTAGAATAACATCTAGTCTCTATCCCTCTAATAATCAACACGTAGCTAAAACCAATATAAAGAAAATGAAGAGGGACTGCATTAATGACCAATGAAATACAATACATAAAAAACATTCTTTTCAAATGGGGTAAACTCTTGCTTTTAAAATAAATTGTGGTCTGAGCATTCAGACTGATTAATATCATATAGTAGTTTTCTATCACACAGATCCAAATAAAACTCCTAACAATTCTGTGGTTTCAGGAAACAAAGTGCCATTTCAAGTTATTTTATAAAATATGTAGAAAGCAACTTATTTAAACTGAAAGAACTGTCAAAGTTCCCAACTTCAACCCACACACTGGGCAGTGTTCTGCAGTAGACTCCAGAGAGAGCCTTACTTTGCCAACCACTCGGCGGCAGCCTGGTTGTCCACAGCCTGGGGCTTACTGAGAGCATCTGTGGGCTCCTCTCGCTTCAGCCTGGCATAAGGGTGCTTCGGACAGTGGCGGTTTGCATGGGTGAATCTGCTTAGGCAGCCTTCAAAACACAGAAGGAAACAGTTATCAGAATCTGGACATCCAGCAGACATGGAAAATGTTCAGTTTCTCTGGTATCCGAGAAAAGTAAATTAAGATGATGAAATTTATCATTCTATAACTTGAGGAGAAAAAAAAATAACCCTAAGCTGCTATTATCAATGCCACTGAGAGGAATGTGAAGACGGTTCTTTCACCTTGGTCATCGCAATGTAAATGCATTCAACCCCACTGGAAAGTGATTTATTAGCACAAGTCATAAAAATGTTCAAAATCTCTGACCCAGGAATTTCATTCTTGGACTCTATCATAAAAAAAATCCCAAAGGTAAACAAAAGTTTAAGTAGGAAAACATGCCCCTCATGTTTGTTGATAACAAGCAAATTTTAAAAACAAATTAAATATTTAGTAACTAACATTGAGGCAATCATTGTTCATATGCTAACGCATATATATGGAATCGAAAAAAAAAATGGTACTGATGAACCTAGTTGCAGGGCAGGAATAAAGATGTAGACATAGAGAATGGACTTGAGGACACGGGATGGGAGGGGAAAGCTGGGACGAAGTGAGAGTAGCATCGACATATGTACACTACCGAATGCAAAATAGTTAGCTAGTGGGAAGCAGCAGCATAGCACAGGGATATCAGCTCGATGCTTTGTGATGACCTAGAGGGGTGGGATAGGGAGGGTGGGAGGGAGGCTCAAGAGGGAGGGGATATGGGGCCATATGTTTACATATGGCTGATTCACTTTGGTGTACAACAGAAACTAACACAGTATTGTGAAGCAATTATACTCCAATAAAGATCTATTAAAAAAAAAGAAAAAAAGAAAACCATGGAGCAACAGAAGAAAACTGTACTGAATTTCAAATATAACTGTGTAAAAATGTACATAAGAAAAACAGCTTAAGAAACTATGAAATTACCAACAGTAGCAGTGTTGAGCTGGTAAAATCCACCCCACCCCTGCTCCTCCTGGACTGAAAATTTCGACAGTAATGTGCTTCTTTCAGTTTAACAGTTAAAAAGTTTAAAACCAAAGTAAAAGCCTACTCTAAAGGCTGTATTTACTTGGTATAGATTTTTCTACAGCATACAACTAGATATAGCATTTTTAATTGCCCTTTTAAGATTTTCACCTAAAAAGAATACTTTATTTAAAAATCAGTCATTTCCTGGAAATCGAGCATGGATCACAATTAACAAGGAAGAAAACTTATGAGGTTTGATTAAATCTTTATCAAAAATCTCGCTTCCCAAAAATTCAAGCAAAAGATATTTTAACTCCCAACTAGCTATTCCATAAACTTAACTCCTAACACCATACCATTTTCTGAACAAACAAAAGGTTTTTCTCCGGTGTGAAGACGCTGATGGGTTTTGAGCTGTCCACTTTGAACAAAGGCTTTTCCACAGTCTGGATAGTCACACAGATAGGGTCTCTCACCTAAGTAGACAGATGTTATATATTATTTCTGAGACAATAAGGTGAGAAGGGGAAGGCGCACGGAGAGAGAATCAACCTTTATATAAGTTACGACTGCAAACAACAATAAAATATGTCACAGCCTCTGCAGAGCTGCAAGTGGAAGTGCTAAGGGCACACTTGGATGATATGAAGATCCACTTGGAAGCACAGTATTTTCTTTAGGCATTGAGCTTTTAGGTACCCAGGTTCAAATCCTTAAAGTTATCATCTTCAACTTATTCCATATTTTCGCCCCACAATCCAAATCGCTAGCTCTTGCTGATTCTTGAACAAGTCTGCCACTCCTGCCTTCCCACTGCCACCTCCCCTGGTCAGACTGGTAGCCCCTCCCACCTAGAATGAACCCTGGCAGGCCTCTAGTCTCTGACCTGCACAGCACTTCCAGGATAGCTGCCAGGCAACTACCCTCTAAAATTACCCCAAACCCTACTATACTCCTTGAACAACTGAAAATTATCTGCTGACTTTTAAATGGTCCTCTAATACCTGCACTATAGCTACTAGGTTAGGGAGCAGAGTTTATCTTTACTTCCCTCTTGGAGATCCATTCCAGCCACGAGGCAGTTCCCCATCTTCTACTCTTTGAAATCCCTATCTTTCTGCCCATTCAAATCTTCCCAATCCTGTAGTCTCAGTAAAACTCCTCCCTACCCCCCAACCCCCACCTCCAAATATTAAGCTACATATCCCTTCACTAACTTAGTGTCCTATGTTGTTTATGTATCATGGTACTCTCCTTATACAAAGATACGTAACACCTTGTACTCCATTTCATTTCCTATATACAACACAGTGCTAGGCTAAAGAAAGCGCTCAAAAAGGTTGTTTTTCAATCATAATTAAACTTATTATTTCTTGAATAAACATTCTTTGGTCAACAATTATATACTGGTTCTTCCTATATGACTCAAAGAACAGTAATGAGTCTTCCCTAAATTTCTCATTATTTAGAAATGTACTAGACGAATGTGACAGTTGGACACAAGTTAATAAACATAGGATAAAGTAAGACAAAAGCTTTTTACAAAGCATATACTATTAGAGCTTAACTATAGCATGGAGATCTTCAGCTCCGTTCCCTGGCATACAGTGTAGTAAGCCTGGAAGTACTGGGTGACACACAATGGGTTAGTGGTAGGTCGGGACTGGGACTCAGGCACCTTTTTATGATGCCGTATGGTCTTGAATCTCGGCAACTGATTTCACACTGGCAAAATGTACTCTACAGCTGTGTACCAGTTATTTGGGGTTATTTCAGACTAAGTAGATTGAAAAAATACAAAAATTCTCAAAATCAGATATTCATTCAATAATAGTTTTACTGAATGCTACCTAAAGTCAAAACATCTTGGCCACCTTAGTTTATAATGATTCAAAATTAAAATTTTACCCTTTTTCAGGGATTTAGCTAAGAAAACTGTATTCTACCATACCATTAAAATATATCTTTTCAAAAATGGAAAGAAAAAAGAAACAGATGATGACCATAAACATAGTGGAACAAACAGGGGACTAAGGGTTAAAAGCCCAAGTTGTAGACCCATACTGACCAACAGAAATAGAATGAGAACCACTTATGGTAGCCACATTAACAAAGTAAAAAGAAACAGGTGAAATTAATTGATAATATACTTCATTTAACCCAATATATCTAAAATTCTATCATTTCAATTTGTAATCATTATCAAAAATTTTTAAAGATATCATTTACTCTCTTTTTTTCATACTAAGTGTATTTTAAACATCCTGCTCATCTCAATTTAGACTAGCCACATTTCACGTGCTCAACAGCCACATGTGCTACTATACTGGCCAGTGTAGTTCTAGACTTAAGGGTATGAGAAGTTGTAAGTCAGTGGTAATTGGGTGTTTTTGTGCCTCAGTTTCCTCATCTGTAAATTATTGGATATCATTATTAGAACCATATGGCTCCTTCTGGGTGGGACCAACTTTCTCTATGGAAAGAACAAGGACCTCTTTATATTATCTTTTTGCTCTCTATATGGTATTTTTATGGTATTTTAAATGCAAGTATAACTTCTCTACACAAATAAAGATATATGATAGTCTTGGGATAGCTACCTACAATACGCTTAATTCTGAAAAATTATACTTCACCTTAGATTTAATAGTTAGGTCAAATACCCTGAGAATTCTAGAAATTCTATTAAAAACTTGACTATAACTGATTTAGGATTTGGCCTACAAATCAGTTTTAACAATTATACAGACAACTTAAGGGCATATGAGGTAAAATTCGGGTACATAGAAGGATAGAACCAAATTTAGTAATAACATTCCTGTGACAACTACATTAATTACCATGATAACTTTAGAAATCACATGGTATCAATGTTCAGAAAACTATCCCTCTCCACCGAAAGAGAAGCTGACTATACAGTGCCTGTTTTTAAAACTTTACAATAAGGAAATGTAAGGTAACTAAAAATTAATTTATAGGCCCAAACATCAAATCAGCTTTCAGTTAAGTATCACTTTTGGCATTCTCTAAAATTTGCTCAACTTACCTGTATGAGTCCTTTTGTGAGCCTGGAGTGACTTCTCCCGTGGAAACACCCTATTACAGATGTTACAACGTATTCTGCTGGATGAATGCTCTCCTTCATTTATTAAATCCCGTACAGTATCTGCTCTGGGTCTACCACGTCGGATTCCATCCTGTTAACAATGTGCATAAACATTAATATAATTTCTTGGACTCCACTCATTAAAACAAAATATCATAACACAGGCATACCTTACTTACTACGCTTCATTTTTTTTCAATTTTATTTATTTTTTTATACAGCAGGTCCTTATTAGTCATCAATTTTATACACATCAGTGCATACATGTTAATCCCAATCGCCCAATTCATCACACCACAACCACCACCCCCCACCACCGCTTTCCCCCATTGGTGTCCATACATTTGTTCTCTACATATGTGTCTCAACTTCTGCACTGCAAACCGGTTCATCTGTACCATTTTTCTAGGTTCCACATATATGCATTAATATACGATATTTGTTTTTCTCTTTCTGACTTACTTCACTCTGTATGACAGTCTCTAGATCCATCCACATCTCTACAAATGACCCAATTTCGTTCCTTTTTATGGCTGAGTAATATTGCATTGTATATATGTACCACATCTTCTTTATCCATTCGTCTCTCAATGGGCATTAAGGTTGCTTCTATGACCTGGCTATTGTAAACAGTGCTGCAATGAACATTGGCGTGCATGTGTCTTTTTGAATTATGTTTTTATCTGGGTATATGCCCAGTAGTGGGATTGCTGGATCATATGGTAATTCTATTTTTAGTTTTTTAAGGAACCTCCATACTGTTCTCCATAGTGGCTGTATCAATTTACATTCCCACCAACAATGCAAGAGGGTTCCCTTTTCTCCACACCCTCGCCAGCATTTGTTGTTTGTAGATTTTCTGATGATGCCCATTCTAACTGGTGTGAGGTGATACCTCATTGTAGTTTTGATTTGCATTTCTCTAATAATTAGTGATGTGCAGCTTTTCATGTGCTTCATGGTCATCTGTATGTCTTCTGTGGAGAAAGGTTTATTTAGGTCTTCTGCCCATTTTTGGATTGGGTTGTTTGTTAATATTGAGTTGCATGAGCTGTTTATATATTTTGGAGAGTAATCCTTTGTCCATTGATTCATTTGCAAATATTTTCTCCCATTCTGAGGGTTGTCTTTTCGTCTTTTTTATGGTTTCCTTTGCTGTGCAAAAGCTTTGAAGCTTCATTAGATCCCACTGGTTTATTTATTTATTTGCATTACTCTAGGAGGTGGATCAAAAAAGATCTTGCTGTGGTTTAAGTCAAAGAGTGTTCTTCTTGGGGCTTCCCTGGTGGCGCAGTGGTTGAGAGTCCGCCTGCTGATGCAGGGGACACGGGTTCGTGCCCCGGTCCGGGAGGGTCCCGCGTGCCGTGGAGCAGCTGGGCCCTTGGGCCGTGGCTGCTGGGTCTGCGTGTCCGGAGCCTGTGCTCCACGGCGGAAGAGGCCACAGCAGTGAGAGGCCCGCGTACCGCAAAAAAAAAAAAAAAAAAAAGTGTTCTTCCTATGTTTTCCCCTAAGAGTTTTATAGTGTCTGGTCTTACATTTCGGTCTCAAATCCATTTTGAGTTTATTTTTGTGTATGGTGTTAGGCAGTGTTCTAATTTCATTTTTTAAAATATAGCTGTCCAGTTTTCCCAGCACCACTTATTGAAGAGACTGTCTTCTCCATTGTATATCCTTGCTTCCTTTGTCATAGATTAGTTGACCATAGATGCGTGGGTTTATCTCTGGGCTTTCTATCTTGTTCCATTGATCTATGTTTCTCTTTTTGTGCCAGTACCATATTGTCTTGATTACTGTAGCTTTGTAGTATAGTCTGAAGTCAGGGAGTCTGATTCCTCCAGCTCCATTTTTTTCCCTCAAGACTGCTTTGGCTATTCAGGGTCTTTTCTGTCTCCATACAAATTTTAAGATTTTTTGTTCTACTTCCATAAAAAATGCCATTGGTAATTTGATAGGGATTGCATTGAATCTGTACCTTCCTTTGGGTAGTATAGTCATTTTCACAATATTGATTCTTCCAATCCAAGAACATGATATCTCTCTCCATCTGTTGGTATCATCTTTAATTTCTTTCATCAGTGTCTTACAGTTTTCTGCATAGAGGTCTTCTGTCTCCCTAGGTAGGTTTATTCCTAGGTACTTTATGCTTTTTATTGCAATGGTAAATGGGAGTGTTTCCTTAATTTCTCTTTCAGATTTTTCCTCATTAGTGTATAGGAATGCAAGAGATTTCTGTGCATTAATTTTGTATCCTGCAACTTTACCAAATTCATTGAGATTAGCTCTAGTAGTTTTCTGGTAGCATCTTTAGGATTCTCTATGTATAGTTTCATGTCATCTGCAAACAGTGACAGTTTTACTTCTTTTCCAATTTGTATTCCTTTTATTTCTTTTTCTTCTCTGATTGCCATGGCTAGGACTTCTAAAACTATGTTGAATAATAGTGGTGAGAGTGGACATCCTTGTCTTCTTCCTGATCTCAGAGGAAATGCTTTCAGTTTTTCACCACTTAGAATGATGTTTGCTGTGGGTTTGTCATATATGGCCTTTATTATGTTGAGGTAGGTTCACTCTATGCCCACTTTGTGGAGAGTTTTTACCATAAATGGGGGTCGAATTTTGTTAAAAGCTTTTTCTGCATCTATTGAGATGATCATGTGATTTTTCTTCTTCAATTTGTTAATATGGTGTATCACATTGATTGATTTACTTATATTGAAGAATCCTTGCATCCCAGGGATAAATCCCACTTGATCATGGTGTATGATCCTTTCAATGTATTGTTCGATTCTGTTTGCTAGTATTTTGTTGAGGACTTTTGCATCTATGTTCATCAGTGATATTTGCCTGCAATTTTCTTTTTTTGTAGTATCTTTGTCTGGTTTTGGTATCAGGGTGATGGTGGCCTCATAGAATGAGTATGGGAGTGTTCCTTCCTCTGCAATTTTTTGGAAGAGTTTGAGAAAGATGGGTATTAGCTCTTCTCTAAATGTTTGATAGAATTCACCTGTGAAGCCATCTGGTCCTGGACTTTTCTTTGTTGGAAGATTTTTCATCACATTTCAATTTCATTACTTGTGGTTGGTATGTTCATATTTTCTATTTCTTCCAGGTTCAGTCTAGGAAGGTTATACCTTTCTAAGAATTTGTCCATTTCTTCCAGGGTGTCCATTTTATTGGCATAGAGTGGTTTGTAGTAGTCTCTTAGGATGCTTTGTATTTCTGCAGTGTCTGTTGTAACTTCTCCTTTTTCACTGACTTGAGTCCTCTCCCTCTTTTTCTTGATGAGTCTGGCTAATGGTTTATCAATTTTGTTTATCTTCTCAAAGTACCAGCTTTTAGTTTTATTGATCTTTGCTATTGTTTTCTTTGTTTCTATTTCATTTATTTCTGCTCTGATCTTTATGATTTCTTTCCTTCTGGTAACTTTGGGTTTTGTATGTTCTTCTTTCTCTAGTTCCTTTAGGTGCAAGGTTAGATTGTTTATTTGAGATTTTTCTTGTTTCTTGAGGTAGGCTTCTATAGCTATAAACTTCCCTCTTAGAACTGCTTTTGCTGCATACCATAGGTTTTCGATCATCGTGTTTTCATTGTCATTTGTCTCTAGGTATTTTTTGATTTCCTCTTTGATTTCTTCAGTGAACTCTTGGTTTTTAGTAACATATTGTTTAGCCTCCATGTGTTTGTGTTTTTTACATTTTTTTCCCTGTAATTAATTTCTAATCTCATAGCGCTGTGGTCAGAAAAGATGCTTGATATGATTTCATTTTTCTTAAATTTACTGTGGCTTGATTTGTGACCCAAGATGTGATCTATCCTGTAGAATGTTCCATGCGCACTTGAGAAGAAAGTGTAATCTGCTGGTTTTGGATGGAATTTCCTGTAAATATCAATTAAATCTGTTGGGTCTATTGCGTCATTTAAAGCTCGTGTTTCCTTATTAATTTTCTGTCTGGATGATCTGTCCATTGGTGTAAGTGAGGTGTTAAAGTCCCCCACTATTATTGTGTTACTGTCAACTTCCTCTTTTATAGCTGTTAGCAGTTGCCTTATGTATTGAGGTGCTCCTATGTTGGGTGCATATATATTTATAATTGTTATATCTTCTTCTTGGATTGATCCCTTGATCATTAAGTAGTGTCCTTCCTTGTCTCTTGTAACATTCTTTATTTTAAAGTCTATTTTATCTGATATGAGTATTGCTACTCCAGCTTTCTTTTGATTTCCCTTCACACGGAATACCTTTTTCCATCCCCTCACTTTCAGTCTGTATGTGCCCCTAGGTCTGAAGTGGGTCTCTTGTAGAGAGCATATATATGGGTCTTGTTTTTGTATCCATTCAGCAAGCCTGTGTCTTTTGGTTGGAGCATTTAATCCATTCACGTTTAAGGTAATTATTGATATGTATGCTCCTATGACCATTTTCTTAATTGTTTTGGGTTTGTTTTTGTAGGTCCTTTTCTTCTCTTGTGCTTCCCACTTAGAGAATTTCCTTTAGCGTTTGTTGTAGAGCTGGTTTGGTGGTGCTGAACTCTCTTAGATTTTGCTTGTCTGTAATGCTTTTGATTTCTCCATCGAATCTGAAGGAGATCCTTGCCAGGTAGACGAATCTTGGTTGTAGGTTCTTCCCTTTCATCACTTTAAGTATATCATGCCACTCCCTCTGGCTTGTAGAGTTTCTGCTGAGAAATCAGCTGTTAACCTTATGGGAGTTCCCTTGTATGTTATTTGTCATTTTCCCCTTGCTGCTTTCAATAATTTTTGTCTTTAATTTTTGACACTTTGATTACTATGTGTCTCGGCATGTTTCTCCTTGAGTTTATCCTGTATTCGACTCTCTGTGCTTCCTGGACTTGGGTGGCTATTTCCTTTCCCATGTTAGGGAAGTTTTCGACTATAATCTCTTCAAATATTTTCTTGGGTCCTTTATCTCTCTCTTCTCCTTCTGGGCCCCTATAATGCGAATGTTGTTGCGTTTAATGTTGTCCCAGAGGTCTCTTAGGCTGTCTTCATTTCTTTTCATTCTTTTTTGTTTATTCTGTTCTGCAGCAGTGAATTCCACCATTCTGTCTTCCAGGTCACTTATCCTTTCTTCTGCCTCAGTTATTCTGCTATTGATTCCTTCTAGTGTAGTTTTCGTTTCAGTTATTGTATTGTTCATCTCTGTTTGTTTGTTCTTTAATTCTTCTCGGTCTTTGTTAAACATTTCTTGCGTCTTCTCAATCTTTGCCTCCATTCTTTTTCCGAGGTCCCATATCATCTTCACTATCATTATTCTGAATTCTTTTCCTGGAAGGTTGCCTATCTCCTCTTCATTTAGTTGTTTTTCTGGGGTTTCATCTTGTTCCTTCATCTGGTACATAGCCCTCTGCCTTTTCATCTTGTCTATCTTTCTGTGAATGTGGTTTTTGTTTCACAGGCTGCAGGATTGTAGTTCTTCTTGCTTCTGCTGTCTGCCCTCTGGTGGATGAGGCTAATTAAGAGGCTTGTGCAAGTTCCCTGATGGGAGGGACTGGTGTTGGGTAGAGCTGACTGTTGCCCAGATAATCAAGTTCCTACTTCTTTCTGCTAGCGTTGGAGGGTCTCCTGCAGAGGCGGTGGGTGGCTGTAGCTCACCGTGGGGACAAGGACACTGGCAGCAGAAGTTCTGGGAAGTACTCCTTGGCATGAGCCCTCCCAGAGTCTCTATTACGCTTCACTTTATTGCATTTTGCAGATACTGCATTTTTTACAAATTGAAGGTTTGTGGCAACCCTGTGTTGTCAGATGGTGATTAGCATTTTTTAGAAATATTTTTTAGAAAAATTTTTTAAAAGTGTTTTTTTTTTTTTTTTTTTGTGGTACGCGGGCCTCTCACTGTTGTGGCCTCTCCCGTTGCGAAGCACAGGCTCCGGACGCACAGGCTCAGCGGCCATGGCTCACGGGCCCAGCCGCTCCGCAGCATGTGGGACCTTCCTGGACCGGGCCACAAACCCATGTCCCCTGCATCGGCAGGCAGACTCTCAACCACTGCGCCACCAGGGAAGCCCTAAAAGTGTTTTTAATTGAGGTAATTTTTAGACATAATGCTATTGCATACTTAAGAGACTACAGTATAGTGTAAACATAACTTTTTATTCACTGGGAAACAAAAGCTTGTGTGACTAGCAGTCTGGGACTGAACCCACAATATCTCAAAGGTGTAACTGTAAATAATTTTTTGAAACCTTTCTTGAGTGACATCAGTGAAATGGCAGAGTAGGTAGTTCCAAGGGCCCACCCCTCCACAGATCACTAAAAAGTCAAGCAAAAACTGTTCAGAATCAGCTTTGTCACAACTCCAGAAAATGATGAGAAACTTACAGCAACTCAGAGAACAATGAATCAAGAAACAAGCAACGTAAAACAGTAGGAAAGCGTTGCAGCAATTTTTACAGCCCTTGCCCCACCCCTTCACTCAGTGGTCTTTGAAGATTACTGCCTTCATTCTTAGTGTAGGAATCTAGTCCCTGGTTCAAGAAAGAAGAGAGAAGACTTTACTCTGAAAGAATTTTGTTTGTCTGTTTTGCCCAGCCTGGGGGCTACCTGAAGGTCTGACACAAGATGCTTGTGTTTGTTTTGCTAACTTAGAACTCTCTCTGGGCAGAAGAGTGGCTACACAGAGGGCATCTCTCAAAAACCTTGTAAGGTCAATAACAACTTGCTGCCCCCTGGGGGAAAAGATTTCAACGAAGGCACACAAACACACCAAAAGCCTAGGAGGAAAAGCTGGGGAGAGAATTTCCTCAGGAAATTAGGGCACTGGAAAGTGCCCACATATCCCAAAGACAGGAATTTAGGAAGCCACACACTTGCCTGCCCAGCGCAGGAAGCATACTCAGAAAAAACCTGAAAAGAACATAAGTTTTCACCTCTGGCTGATCCTTAGGCTCAGCACAAGTAAGAAATGAAGGCTAAGACAGACTTGTAAACAGTCTGGCTAAGTATAGAAGGAGAGCTACAGCACAGACCATTCTGCAAAGTTAGAAGGGGTTTTTCCCCCTTTTCTTTTCTTTCCTGTTTTTGTTTTTGGCATTCAAGATCTCTCTCAAAATATGAGATGACTAAAGAAACAGACTTTAAAGAACAAACACAATAAAGAATAGAGTTTACAAAAATAGTTTAGAAAAGTCACCAAACAACTACAAACCACAGCACACAACTAAAACAAACTCTGAGGAGAGAGGAGAATCTGATTTCCAGAGTTACTACTTTATAATATTCAAAACACCCAGTTTTCAACAAAATATTACAAAGCATGCAAAGAAACAAAAATATTAACTCCCATACATAGGAGTTAATTTCTCCTATGAGGAAGCAGACATTGGACTTACTAGACAAAGATGTTAAACTGTCTTAAATATGCTGAAAGAGGTAATGGAAACCATGGACAAAGAACAAAAGAAAACCAGGAGAACACTGTTTCAACAAACTGAGAATGTCAAAAAAGAAACAAATTATTATTATTTTTGCGGTACGCAGGCCTCTCACTGTTGTGGCCTCTCCCGTTGCAGAGCACAGGCTCCGGACGTGCAGACTCAGCGGCCATGGCTCACGGGCCCAGCCACTCCACGGCATGTGGGATCTTCCCAGACCAGGGCACGAACCCATGTCCCCTGCGTCGGCAGGCGGACTCTCAACCACTGCACCACCAGGGAAGCCCACAAATTATTTCTAAAAATAGAAATTCTGAAACTAAAAAATACAGTAACCAAAATGAAAAAAATTCACTACAGAGTCTTAATGGCAGATTTGAACGGTCAAGAGGAAAGAAACAGCAAATTTAAAGATAGGTCAACCAAAATCATCCAGTCTGAGGAACAGAAAGAGAAAAGAATGAACAGGGCCTATGATACCAGTAGGACATCAAGTGTCTTATGGGTCCATTTGGGCTGCTAAAACTAAATACTACAGACTGGGTAACTTATAAACAACCGAAGTTTATTTCTCACAGTTCTGGCAGTTGTAAAGTCCAAGATGAAGGTGCTGGCATGGTCAGGTTAGGGACTACTTCCTGGATCATACCCAGTGCCTTCTTGCTGCGTCCTCACATGGCAAAAGGGACAAGAGAGCTCTCCAGGGCCTCTTTCATAAAGGCACTAGTTCTGTTCATGAGGGCTCCACCTCCATGACCTAAGCACCTCCCAAAGACCCCCACCTCCTAACACCATCATCTTCGGGGGTCAGGATCTCAACACACGAATTCTGGGGGACACCACAGCATCAAGCATACCCACACACACACAATCGGAGATCCAGAAGGCAAGAGAGACTAGGGCAGAAAGAATATTTGAAGAAATAATGGCATAAACACAAAGAGAGATATACATGGAGATATAATCAAACTATCAAAAGACAAAGAGAGACTCTTGAGAGCAGCAAGAAAGAAGCAGTTTATCACACATACCAGTCCTCAATAGGATTAACAGCTGATATCTCAGGAGAAACTACGCAAATCAGTGGGATGACATGTTTAAAGTGCTGAAAGGAAAAAAAAAAAATCAAACAATAATCTTATATTCAACAAAACTATCCCTCAAAAATGAAGAAATTAAGCATTCCCAGACAAACAAAAGCTAAGAGAGTTCATTGCTAGACCTGCCCTACAATAAATCTAAAGGGAGTTAGTTCTTCAGGCAGAAATGAAAAGACACTAGACAATAACTCAAAGCCATACAAAGAAATAAACAACACCAGGTAACTACATAAGCCAGAAGTATTGCACTTTGGGCTTATAACTCTTCTTTTCTTTCCTATATAAAAGATAAATGCCAAGTGTATTAAAAATAATAAATCTTTGTTAATGGGAACACAATATAAGATGTAATTATGACAACAACAACAAAAAGGGAGAGGGACAGAAATATATGGGAGCAGAACTTTTGTATACTATTGGTGCTAAGGTGATATTAATTCAAAGAGAAAAAACAAAAGGAAACAAGAAAGAAAAGAAAATAGTTCATTACCAAAAAAATCAAACCCAAAAGAAGGTGGTAATCGAAGAATTGATAAACAAAATAGGTATAACACTATAGAAAACAAATAAAATGGGAAAAGTTCTTCCTTGTAAGTAATCACTTTAAATGTAAATAGATTAAATTCTGCAAACAAAAGGCAGAGATTGGCAGAATGGATTTTTTTTAAAATGAACCAACTATATGGTATCTACAAGAAACTCACTTTAGAGCCAAAAACATAAATAGGTTTAAAAGTGAAAGGATGGGGCTTCCCTGGTGGCACAGTGGTTGAGAGTCCGCCTGCTGATGCAGGGGACACGGGTTCGTGCCCCGGTCTGGGAGGATCTCACATGCCGCGGAGCGGCTGGGCCCGTGAGCCATGGCCGCTGAGCCTGCGCGTTCGGAGCCTGTGCTCCGCAACGGGAGAGGCCACAACAGTGAGAGGCCCGCGTACGGCAAAAAAAAAAAAGTGAAAGGATTGAAAAAGAGATAACAATTATAAACACATGCACACCTAACAACAGAGCTCCCAATATGTATGAAGCAAAAATTGGCAGAATTGAAAATAAAAAGACATAGTTCAAAAATAGCTGGAGACTTTCGCTTTCAATTAATGGATAGGACAACTAGACAGGTCAACAAAGATATAGAAGACTTGAACAACACTATAAACCAACTACACCTAACAGAATATGAAGAACATTCCACACAAAAACAGCAAAATATCCATTTTTTTCAAGTGCACGTGGAACATTTCCCAAGATAGACCATATGTTGGGCCCAAAGCAAGAATCAATAAATTTTAAAAGACTGAAATCATCCAAAGCATCTTCTTTGACATAGTTGGAATGAAACTATAAATCAATAACAGAAAAAAAACTGGAAAATTCACAAATATGTGGAAATTAAACAACACTCTTAAACAGCCAATGGGTCAAAGAAGAAATCACACAGGAAATTAGAAAATACTTTGACATGAATGAAAATAAAAGCACAACATATCAAAACTTATAGGATACATTTCTAGGACTGGAAGGCTTAATATAAGATACCACTGCTACCCAAAGTGATATACAGACTCAGTGCAATCCCTATTAAAATCCCAAAGGCCTTTTTTGCAGAAATGGAAAAAGCAATCCTCCACTCATGGAATTGCAAGAGGCTCCAAGTAGACAAAACAATATTTTAAAAGAACAAAGCAGTACTCACACTTCCCTATTACAAAATTTACTGCAAAGCAATGGCAATTAAGAAAGTGTAGTACAGGCACAAGGAAAGACATAGGCCAATGAAACAAAATGAGAATCAAGGCATTAACCCTTATCCTATGGCCAATTGATTTTCAACAAGGGTGCCAAGAACATGCAGTGAGGAAAGAATAGCTCTTCAACAAATAGTTCTGAGAAAACTGGATTTCTACATGCAAAAGAATGAAGTTGTACCTCACACAATATATAAAAAATTAACTCAAAATGCATCATACACCAAAATGTCAGAGCTGAAACTTTAAAACTCTTAAAAGAAAACAGGGATAAATATTCATGACCTTGGATTTGACAATGGATTCTTAGATGTGGCACCAAAAGCCTAAGCAACAAAAGAATAGATAAACTGGACTTAAAATTAAAAACATTTGTGTCACAGGACATTATCAAGAAAGTGAAAAGACAACCTACAGAATGGGATACAATACTTGCAAATCATATGTCTGATAAGGTTTTAGTATCCAGAATATATAAAGAACCTTTACAACACAACAATGAAAACTCAAATAAAATATGGGTAAAGGACTTGAATAGACATATCTCCAAAGTAGTTATATGTATGGGCAGCAAGCCCATGAAAAGATGCTCAACATCATTAGTCATTAGGGAAATGCAAATCAAAACTACAATTGAGGTCAATTATATCTCAGTAAAGCCTGAAGGGAAAGAGATTAAACACACACACACACACACACACACACACACACACACACACACAGTGAGATACGACTTCACACCAACTCAGTTATACTCAAAAAAAAAACAGGAAAAAAGTAGAAATAAGGTGTTTTTTTTGTCAAGACTGTGCAGAAACTAGAAACTTCATACATTGCTGGTAGGAATGTAAAGTTTTAGCCACTGTGGAAAAGTTTGACGGTGTGATACAATGTCATATACATATGTACATATACATATACAATGGACTGTTATTCAGCCATAGAAACGATACATGCTACAAGGTGGATGAACCTCAAAAACAGTATACTAAGTAACAGAAGTCAGACACAAAAGGCCACATATTTTATGATTCCATGTAATAAAATGTCCAAAATAGGTAAAACCACAGACAGAAAACAGATTGGTGTTTTCCAGAGACTGCCTATAGAGGGGAAAAGGGAGTGACTACTTAATGAATACAGGACTTTCTTTTGGGGTGATGAAAATGTTTTGGAACTTGATATAGGTGGTGTTTTCACAATATTGTGAATTACTAACTATCAGTGAATTATACTTCAAAATGGTTAATTTTATGCTATGTGAATTTCTGCTCAATTTTTTAAAACACTAACGAGCTCCGAACGTACTATGGACTTTAGTTAATAATGTACCAATTTGGTTCGTTAATTGTAACAAATATATCATATTAATGCAAGACGTCAGCAATAGGGGAAACTGGATATGTGGTTGATGGGAACTCCCTGTACTGTCTTAACATTTCTATGTATGTAAAACTAATCTAAAATAAGCATTTCCTTGAAGAAAAAAACTTTCTTTCCAGGTAAGTTAAATTTTTACACCAATAAGTTAAATGAAAAAAAAAGAAAAGAAAAACATAAAAAACACCTACATCCAAACTGAAGATGTTTTTACTGCTGTCAATATAAAAACCTAAAGCCTTCCCAAAGCTTAAAAACATCAGCCTGAAACCCTGATAATAAGCCACAGCAAAATTCCCTTCAATCAATTTTCACCTTGAAAGAAAAGCTCAATCTCAACATGGATGAGTTATCTTATAAGTCATGTCTAAAAAATTCTTAGATATTAAAACCTATTTCTGCAACAGCCAAGAGGTGGAAGCAACCTAAATGTCCCCTGACAGATGAATGGATAAAGTAAATGGGATATATACAATGAAAAATTATTCAGCCTTAAAAAGAAAGGCAATTCTGCCATATGCTACAACATGGATGAATATTAAGCGCATTATCCTAAGTAAAATAAGGCAGTCACAAAAAGACAAATACTACATGATTCCACTTATATGCGGTATCTAAAATGGTCAAACTTAGAAACAGAAAGCAGAATAGTGGTTGCCAGGGGCCATAGAGAGGGAGAAAGGGGGAGCCCGAGATGGGTACAGTTTTGGTTTCGTAAGATGAAAAAGTTCTGGAGTTCTATTACAACAATGTTCATATAGTTAATACTTTAAAATGGTTAAGATGGTAAATTTTACGTTATGCGTTTTCTGCCACAAAAGTATAAAAAGAAAAAAGAATGTGAGGGTACTCCCCAGTGGTCCAGTGGTAAAGAATCCGCCTTCCAATGCAGAGCACGCTGGTCAGGGAACTAAGATCCCACATGCTGGGGGGCAACTAAGCTGGAGCCACAACTATTGAGCTCGCATGCCTCAACTAGAGAGCCTGCGTGCCTCAAACTACAGAGCCCACATGACCTGGAGCCCGCACGCCACAACTAGAGAGAGAAAAACCTGCAAGCCACAACTAGAGAGAAGCCCACGCACCTAAACGAAGAGACCACGTGCCTTAATGAAAAAAGATCCCACATACCTCAACAAAGATCCCATATGCCACAACTAAGACCCGATGCAGCCATAATAATAATAATAATAATAATAATAATAATAATAATGATGGAAAAGAATGTGAGAAAGCACCGTGGCAGATTATAATATTGTTAAAATATTCACTGCTCCTTCCGCACTGTGGGCCCCAATAAGGCCAACTTGGCCATATAACTTTGCTTTGACCTATGAAATGTGAATAGAAATCACATGTGTGACTTCTGAGCAAAAGCTCTAAAAGCCATCACAAGGTTCTACCATCTCTCTTTCCTCTCTGCCTTGAGATTCGCATGTCCCAGGTAGGGGATGTTCCTCCTGGGTCCCAGAATGAACAGGATGAAGAGCACACCTGCTGTTAACCCTCACAGGATACATAACACGAGCTTTGTTTAGGTTGACATTGAGATTTTGAGGTTCATTCTGCAGCATGGTTTAGCCTAAGCTACCTGACTCAGGCACATTGTTAATAAATATTTGTTAATGGGATAAAGATCTCATCCATTCTCCACAATAATTGTATAAATTGTTGCTGGTTATGATCATATCATGAATAATTGTTTTAAATAGTTTTAAAAATGAAAAACAAACACAGCATCTATGATCCATAAAAACAGCAGATGATTTGTTCTGTTAAGAAAGAAATGGAACGTGAAATAAGGTTAATTAAAAACCTTAGTAATACAACTCCTCTGCCATGAAAGGAAAATTTCCCTAATTTTTTTTTAATACATTTAATGTATAGTATTGCAAAGTATAGGGTCAGTGATTCTCAACAAATCTTTGTTATTTATTTATATTTATTTTTGGCTGTGTTGGGTCTTTGTTTCTGTGCGAGGGCTTTCTCTAGTTGTGGCAAGCGGGGGCCACTCTTCATCGCGATGCGCGGGCCTCTCACTATCGCGGCCTTTCTTGTTGCGGAGCACAGGCTCCAGAAACGCAGGCTCAGTAGCTGTGGCTCACGGGCCTAGTTGCTGTGCGGCATGTGGGATCCTCCCAGACCAGGGCTCGAACCCGTGTCCCCTGCATTAGCAGGCAGACTCTCATCCACTGCGCCACCAGGGAAGTCCCCTAATTTTTTTTTTTTTTTTTTTTTTTTTTGCTGTACGCGGGCCTCTCACTGCTGCGACCTCTCCCGCCTCGGAGCACAGCCTCTGGACGCGCAGGCCCAGCCGCCACGGCTCACGGGCCCAGCCGCTCCGCGGCACGTGGGATCCTCCCGACCGGGGCACGAACCCGTGTCCCCTACATCGGCAGGTGGACTCTCAACCACTGCGCCACCAGGGAAGCCCCCCCTAATATTTTTTAAATACATAAAAACATATTGTTGACTCTATTACAATTTGAAATAACTGATTTAGTATCAAATACTATTTAGCATCAAAATTTTAAGATTATCCATTACTATTTTCTCAGTTTCTGGTTAAAAAAAAATTATCAAGCATGTTTAATAGTGGGGGAAGTTTTTTTTTTTTAAAGTTAACTATTTGGCTGCCTCCCAGTAACTCTAAGATCTTGTTTCATCTAGAAACAAGAAAATGCAAATCATACTTGCATTTTCCAAGTGAGAAATAAAGAGCTGAAAAATGCAACATAATACAACATCCCAGCCATATACAGGTAAGACTTCACTAAGTGCATTCTTTCAACTAAGAAAATTAAACAAGGCAAGTAATCATCTAATACCCTAAATAAATGAATAAATAGCATCTTTTAACCATATATACAAAAATAAGAAGTATCACTTAAAGAGGACCTTTTTCATTTTAGCCTTAGCAATAAGAAAACCATGTATCTATGTACATTTTGACAATAATAGAGTTAACTCATCAGCAAGTAAGTGTACCTGTAGCTTAATAGAGAAATCTTGTCAAGACTGCTTGATGATTTGAAAAAAAAAAAAAAAAAGTAAAGTTAAAAAAGAAACTCTTAGACATCCTATTGCTATTATATGGCAACTGCTGCAAAATAAGCTACTAGAAAGAAGAAAAATGAATAAATCGCCAAAAATGTTTGCATACTTCAGCAGGTTTAATTTTTAAAACAATCTCAGTACCTCCAGAAGATAGTGATTTTGAAAGTGCTTTCTAAAATATTTCATGGTAAATGTTTTGTTTTCAATGTCAATAACTTTAAAATTATTTAATAAAATTGGAGTTATTTCCCAAGCCACTTAGAATAATGTACACATTTACCTAAGCTTTAGAAAAAGTTATGTTCAAACTTTATATTCATGTGATTACTAAAAAAACTAAAAGTCCTCAACACATTTTTATACAAAGTAAAATTCAAATAAATTATACAGATACAACATGGAAGGAAAAGAAAAACAGTACTCAGAGGGAGGCGTGTGTACCTTCTCACTTTCATGAGAAAATGTAAATAGATCTTATTTCCCTTTTCGAATTCAGATTTAGATCCGAATTTCCTATGGCTCGCATATCTGCTTCCTAACTCTATCCCCCACCTTGACCTATCTGGACCACTTTCTAAGTCTTAATTTGCATCTATCTATTGTACTGTGTGTATTCTCATGATGCACCTCAATCGAGATATAGGCAGTTATGAATAGTGTGTATTATTTCATAAGTCTACTTGCATCTTCTTTTTTTTTTTTGGCCATGCTGCCTGGCGGAATGTTAGTTGCCTGACCAGGGATCAAACCTATGCCCCCTACAGTGGAAGCGCAGAGTCCTAACCACTGGACCACCACCAGGGAATTCCCTACTTGCATCTTCTTAATACTAAAAATAAACAAATAAACCCCTAAAGTCAATACACACATGATAAACACAGAAGCAGTATCAGGTACAGATTAAGAGTAAGGGCTCTAAAAAGTTCCAATCAGTTCTGCCACTTATATAATGTTAACTTAATCTTGGGGACTTCTCTAATTCATCCTTTTTCATCAGGTAAACAAGGTAAATTAATTAAAGAATTCAAAACAATCAACACAGAGTCTGGTGGTTTGCTCTGCAAGGCAATAAGTAACAAATGGTGGCTACCATGTTCACGTTAACACGACGTTATGTTTAAACATGGTGGTTATCAAAAACTACTGTGTACTAATCAGCTGTTTGTAAGGCTATGTGCAGTCTAGATGTTTAAAGTGATTGGTGATAGAAAGGGGAAACAGGATAGGCAGCTGGCGGGTCCTGAAGGGTAAGTGGTATCTGAGGATGTGCAGAGAAGCCAAACTACACAGGTCCCAAAGTGGAGAAGTAACCTCATGAATGCAGTCTGAGTAAAGGGCACAATATATGGAGGCTTGGAATATCATTTGGCAGATGAAAATTAGACCTTCTCCCTTCCTTCCCAGAATTCTACCACCTGGGAAGAGACAGTGCTAATATATAACTATATCCCAATTGTGCTAAACAATCTTGTGATGAGGGGCCAAAATAAGTTGGTATTAGATGGATGTTCTCCTCACAGGCGGGGAGGCAGTGTTGGGCAGAAACAAACAAGAAAGCAAGCAAAAGCTGACACCAGGTGTGTAGGACTCAGATGTTAACACCTCCCATGGGAAAGGTGGCATCAAAAGACAGTAAATGAACACAAAAGTTGTTCTCAAACCCAAAGCTGTTATTGCCTCTAACCCACATACTGAGCCAAGGGGGCAGAAGTTGGTGCCATGTTATTGGCACCAACTATATTACAAACTTGTCTTCCCCAAAAGTGAGCAGACTCAGCCAGCATGATTCACCTATGAGTATATGGAGATAAAAGAACTACGAGTACTTTAGAGAAGCAAAACAAAGTAAAGGAGGCTGGAATTCCCAACCCTTAGTCTAGAATGTACTGATCACAAATCAAACTAGGTAACTTCCTTAAATGAAAGTATATTCCAGACGGCACAAAATATGGAGGCTTGAGGCTCCCCCTCAAGTTGCAAAAACTAAATGAATGAATTTTTGGAGCTGTATTTGGATTGCTTCATTGATAAAAGGACACGTTAAAATCAATTTGTCTACTAATTTATGAAACAGTTATGGTATGAAAGATGGTGAGGAGGAAAAAAAGTGAAATATATAACAGCCTTTTCACTTTAAAATGTTTTTCATAACTTGTGTTATGTTTTACTTCTGAAAAGAGGAAGACAAAGTGGAAATAAAATTCAAACCTATGCATTAAGAATGTTTTCTAAAAGGTTTATATGAAGATAAAACTGTTTTAGCCCCCCCCAAAAAAAGTATAGATTTCACTTATCTATTATAACATTAATCTTCTTGGATAATCCAAAATTAGATTCAGTTATAATTAAGAATAAAATAACAGATGCAAAATCTTCTATAAGTAATTTGTGCATATATGTCTTTATGTTGCTCAACCATATAACCTACTACATATATATTTTTTTAAGTACTAAACATGTAAATATGTTAACACGGAAAAATATCTAGGATACCCAGCCATCTTACTAAGGGCTACCTAGAGACAGCACACAGTGATTGTTCACTTCACAAACTCAGCACTAATATAAATATTTCTACTGCTTCTTCTTTCAAATTTTTACTGAAGTGCAGCTTCAAGAGTTGAAGTGTGTCAAAGCATATAGCTGTATAAATTTATAGTTCTTTAATAACAATGCCATTAGTAACAAAGTGTATCAATTTCCTCAGGGCTCAACACAGTGTTTCAACATCTTTGCTACTGCGTGTAAAATGATGATAAAACCTGTTTCAATTTTTATAATATTTGCCAATATAGACGTACTTATCAACAAGGTGAGTTACTTGTTTTATCTTTAGCAAACTGCTTATCTTATATAACCACTTAACAAATAGAATCTGAATATTAACCTTATATTAGCACCATTCATTACACAAATACTTAACTGAGCACATTTATTCAGCACTTACAGAGTATAAGGTATTAAAGTCAAATAAGTCTACCAGAGAGAAATTGTCCCGGCGCTCCTGGAGCTTACAGTCTATAGAGGTAAGTATATGTCAGCAGGGAGGCACCTCCAACACATGCTTCAGGACTAGGAGCCACAAAAACTCAACTACAGTACCAGCGTTCCCGCTACCTAGCTGTGTACCTTGGGGAGCTCCCTTCACCAATCCCTCTAAGCCTCAATTGCCTGATCCGTAAATTGTAGGTTTGAAACCTTTCCAGCTCTAATACAGTCTGAGACTCCAAGCAATTCGAGGTTGGTGACAACAGCGTCCCATTCCACTCTAAGCTCTCAGAACCTAGCAAAGTAGTACGCTGGATGCGTGAAAGACAGCGAGGGCTCAACTCCCGGTGGGGAAGATTCCCCTAAGTCCCTTCTTGTTCTTCGGCTATCTCTACAGGGCATCTTTAGCAGGGGCGGAGTATCTGCGGTGAGGCAGAAACTGCGCAACCCCTCCCCCCGCACCCAGAGGAACAGTTCAAGGCCTGCGGTCCTTCCCGCCCTCTCCCGCCAGAAGAGACTCAGCGGTGGGCCGAACGACTGGCAGAGCGGGTTGACCGTCCCCCTCCGTGACAACAAGGCCACACTCCCGCCTACTACACCTGCTGGCCTGTGGCCTCCGGTCTGCTGTGCTGCCCCACCCCCCGGGCAGTGTCACGTGACTAAAACCTAGCCCCGCCCCCGGGGCAGTTTTTTGGCGCGCGGCAGTGACGTCAGCGTCCTGTCACCCGCCAACGCCACCGCCCCTGCCAGAGCGACCTCGCGTTTTAAACTCGGCCCCGCCCCGCCCGCCGTGTCTGCGGGCGCTGCCGGCTCCCGGGCCGCGCCGTTAACGGGCCCCGACTGCCCCAAGCCCCGCCCGCGCCGCTTACCTTGAGGTGGCCGCTGTCCGGGCTGCTCGCTTCCTCCTCGTCCTCACCTCCTGAGGCGGCGGCGGCCGAAGCGGTGGGCGGGGGCGCGCCCCGGCCCCGCAGCCCTGGGTGCTCTACGGCGGCGGCGGGCAAGGCAGCTGAGGCGGCGCCCCCGGCGGCTCCGGGGCTGAGCGTCACGTTGTGCGCGTTCTCACCCCACCGCCACGGGTACACCATGAAGTCACTGAAGCCGGGGCTGGTGGGAATAAGCGGTGGCGGCGGCTCCGGCTCCCCTCCGCCGCTGCATGTGGGCTTGATCGGGGTCGTCCTGATGACCGACACCAGCACCCGCTTCGGGGAGTCCTGGCAGAAGATGACGGGCGGCGGCTGCGGCGGGTTGTCAGCCATCGGCGCCTCCACACCCCGGATCATTGCCCGGCCCCGATCCGCAGCTCCGGCGGCCGTGGGCCGCACTCCCTGAGCCCGGGTCTGGCCCTTTGCTCCGCTCGCCCGCGCTGCTCGGAGTCGCCGGCTCTCAGTCCCGCTGGCTCATGGCAGGCGGACGTTTCCTGGAACCCTCCTGCGCGGCGGCCAGCGAAGAAGCAGAGCCGCTCGGCCTGCACCAGGCTGCCAGGGCCGGACCCCAACCCTGGGTCAAGCCCGCCCTCCACTCTTTGTGTTCCCCAACGCAGGCTGCAGCGGCGGGAAGCAGCGGGCGCCTTGCCTTGCGATGACAGGAAAGCAGAACGCGCAGCGCCGAGCCCCCGAAAATAACAACCTGCCGCCGGGGTCCCTGCTCTAGTTTTTCCCGCGTTACATTTCGCGCCTGGGCGGAACCAATCACCGCCAGTCCCCTGCCCGCTGGCCGCAGCGGCGAGTGACAGGACATGCGAGCCAATAGCTGTGCCTGGATTTCTTTCTAGCTAGAGCGGGGCGGAGCCGGACCTGCGCGCGGGTCCTTTCTGACACGCTATTGGCCGCGGCTCTTGTATTTTTTTTCTGCCTGAAGAGCCAACAGCGTTCGAAACTCCGGGGGAGCGCGCGACGTCTGCACTCGCCCAGACACACCCTCCAGTAGCCCCGCCCCTGCCGTCCTTCCGCGCGGTTAGTCGGGGTTGGAGGCGCGCTGTGGGCGACAGGCAGGGGCGGGCGGTAAGAGAGTTGCTGATTGGAAAGTTATCAGAGAGGGGGCGGGCCAGGGGTGGTAGTTGGCCGGCGGGGTCGCTCGTCTGGCGGCCCCTCCCGCCTGTGGCTGTTGGGCTGTAGTTCCCGCGCGGCTGGGAATTTAAAGGGCTGGGGCCCGGGCTGCCCGCCCCCGTCCGTGGCTCCCGCCACCAGCTCTAGGGGGACCGAGGCCTTCTTACTGCAGTTTCTAGTAGACACCAAAAGGTGCGTCGTTTCTTAATGGTCCCCATCTGCCCAGCTGTTGGACTCGCTGTGAGTTGACCCTCTCCGCACCCCCCCTACTCGCCCCAAGGCTGAGGTGGGCATCAGTCCCAGCCTTCGCCTCCCCGGGCCTCGGTTTCCCATTTGTGTAAAGTGGGGTAGTTAAGGAAGTCGTCTCTGAGGTCCCCGTGTGCTGCTCGCGGCTCGGAGGGGACACGAACACAGGCGTGTGTCCATTCTTACACCCGGGACGGATGCCCGAAAGACGCCAGAGGACTCCCCGCCCTTCCGCCGTGGTTCCTCACCCGTCCGGGGCCGGCCTTTCATCCCCCGTCTGGAAGGGCGTTGAGCTGTGGGTGCCCCGGAGGGTTCGGGTCATTCCCAGCTCTGCCCGCCCCCGCCTCAAGGACCCCACCTCGCACCAGAGGGATCCTGAACGACCGGAGTCTAAGTCTGACAGTCACCCACCGAGGGCCAGTGTGGGCTCGGAAGGGGATGGGGGCAAAATGGGATGTCCAGCCTCGTATTCACTAGAATGTGAAAGAAGTGACTGTGTTTTGTTTTGTTCTTTGGTTTATTGCCAGGGCCGAGCCTGACTCATGGTAGACTTTCAATAAATATTTGTTGAATAAATGAGTGAATATTTGGTAGTTAAAGATTAGGATTGGTAATTAGAACAGACCTGCATAATAGCTGAGTATTCTTTCTCCCCAACACACACACACACACACCTATGCCACAAGTGTTTAAAAACAAGTTTAACGTATATGAACAACTTCTAAGATACATTTTTAAGTGATTAAAAAAAATGGGGACTTCCCTGGTGGTCCAGTGGTTAAGACTCCTCACTCCCAATGTAGGGCCGCCTGGGTTTGATCCCTGGTCAGGGAACTAGACCCCCCGTGCCTCAACTAAGACCCGGCGCAGACAAATATTTTTTTTTTAATGGACTAGTATGATTTTATTCACCTTTTTAAAAAGGTGGAAAATAAACATACATTTTTGCTTTTATATATGCAAAACACTAGCAAGATACACAAGAAACTGATACATAAGTTGACCCCAAGGAGGGGAATTATATGGCTGGGAAACAAATTGAAAGATTTCAAAAGATACAACATATAACTCTTTGTATCTTTTGTACATTGAAACAAGTGAAAATATCTTTGCAATAAATAAACAATAGTATGTAGCTACCATCTCCTGGAGGCCTAGTATAATAATAGCATATATCTACTGATATACAATAATACGGTTGGTAGCTTCACTTACATTCTACTGCTCTCAATTCTGTGAGGTAGTTATTCCCACTTTATAGATGAGGAAATTTCAGGCTTGTCCAAGGTCACCTAACTCGATAAAAATCTTTTGTAAGGATGGCTCTGAAAACTGCCTATGGAGTATACCCCTTAGAGTCTGCTGAACAAAAGGAGGAAGTGGCTGAAAAATGGGCACCCCACATTTCTGAGACCTCTTTCTCATGTTCTAGAACTTTCAGGTTTTAGAAGTTAAAACCAATTTGATATTTTAATAAATAGCTGATGTGGAAAGTTGAAAGTTCGTCTCTCATTTTACTTAATTAAACTCATTTTGTTTTTACAATTTTATGCCAAATGACTGCACCACATACTTGTGAGTCCATTAGAAGGAAACTATAATCCATCTATTTTGTACTTGAAAAACACTGAAAAGAAAAAAGTGACACACCCATCTTGGACTCTCAAATTATGGGTTGAGTAAGATCCAACAGATTAAGCACCAATAGTTACTGTTTAACATGCCCCAGAGTTCAAGATGAGTCATTCAGAACCAAGACACTGACTTTCTGCTTCTAAAAATTACTCTTCATCAACAGTAAGCTGGCAACTCCACTTGCTCTCTACCACAAGAGAATGAAAAACATGCCAGGAATGTATGAAGTGGGCAGAGGGTGATTCTAGGAGCAGAGCTGAGATCATGCAAGATCTGCTTGTTTGGTTCCATTTGCTTGCAACTAGGAAGCTGTCTGAAGTGTGTGGATCATATTTCTGATGTCTTTGTTCTGCCCTAGGCAGAGTCAACATCCCAGAATACTAAAACCCATCTAAGGATACTTAACTATATTATTACAGTAGTCTTTCCAGTTGTTAAAAATGTAGGCCTCTTCTGATAAAGATATATACCTCAAACCCTCTTTTTAAAATATATTTTAAAGTTTCAAGATACAATCTGAGTAAAAGAAAGCAAGATTTTTTTCACTTTGAAAATAATATCAACAAGAGCATTTGAAGCTGCTTGATTGCTACAAAATCTTCTGGTTAATGTGGGAGACTGAGCATAACATAAATCCTTTTAAGTGATTTGTCTTCAGAGCTAAAAGTGCAGATAAAACAGCTTTGCAAATAAATGTAGATGAAATGGGATAAAAATGCCTGATCACTTCTTTTGAGATGATTAACAGGAAGATATTTTACCATAAAAATTATCCAAAATAATTTTCTCAATGTTCTGTTTGGCAGCAGACTCAAACTTGAGTTCCAAAAAGCCGTCTTCTGATGAAAGAAATCTAGGAGGAAATGGTTCCCCATAGTATTTCAGTGGGAGTTTTAAGCTCTATCAACAGGAAAATATCTACATAGACCAGGTATGTTTTTCATTCAAAAGAACTTTCCCCAAAATATTTTCCAAAAACTTTGTTCAATGAGAGTTTCATCAAGTTAAGAGTATAAGGAAACATTTTTAACATTGATTTGCCTATCTACCATCACAAATGCCCAAATATCTCATTATGATGTTATTGCTAATTTTCTTAGAAATAGCTCTTTTGCTTTCAAATACGCAATCTAACTTCGGTTGCAAGTAAGAGTAAGCCTGTCAGGCCAGTTTAGAAAATGAAGACAGAATTATTAAAAGGAAACAGGGGTGTCAAATGGACTTCAAAGTCAGGATTAGAACCTGAAACTGGTCTTCAGAACCTTCTGGGGACACATGGTTTCTGGCCTCATTTCCTCCATCTGTAGGTGTGCTTCATTCTTTCCTCTCTGAAGACACGTTTCTTTGCTTTTCCGAGTAAATGGCTAAATATACACAACGATACACCAGCCTCTGAGTTGTTTATGCTGTATTCAAGCCACCAGAAGAAACAGATTGGCATTTGCAAAGCTCAACTTCAAATTATTAAGAGGTAGAATTTGATTGTCCAGCTTGGATCAGGTAGTGCAATCAGCAGGCACAATCCAGTAGTAAAGAGGTGGGCTGGGATCTTTATGATCTGAAGAACAGTTCTCAGAGAAGAGGGAGATGGCTTGTAGATAGTACTAGAAATGCAAAAAGTACATCTTTTCCAAAGAGATGTGTGTTTTCCATTTAACAGTAAATCATGAACGTGTATTATGTCATAAGTATTCTTTCTCAGTGATCTAAGTGACATTGTATTTAGTTGCATGGGGGCACCATAGCTTCTTGAACTATCCTCTACTTCTCAAATTGTTTTCTTAGTTTTCTGTTTTTAAAATCAATACTTTAATAACCATGCATATAGTTAAATCTTTGCCTGCATTCATGATAATTTTCTCAGGTTATATTTTTCTAAGTAGAATTGATAGGTCCAAAAGTTTGCAAAACTTTTAAGTCTTTTGATATGTATTAGAATATTATTTGATCTTATATATCCCATTTGATGGGCCCTGAATTCAATGTACTTATGTCTTGTCTCTTTTTCATCTTCACCAGTAGCTTTCAAATTGCAGAGCATATCACAGAGGTTAAATTAATATTTGTTAATTGACTGACTAACTTCATAAGTGAATATGTGTGATGTGGTTGGGAAACACCACATTGAAGTATATGAAATTTGTTTAACACACATATAGTGATGACAATTGGTGATTATTTAGACTGACTATAAGTTGGAATTTGATTCTCAGAAAAAGGACAAGACTCTAAAAATACAATATTTTTAGTTTTTGCATTTACCCAGTTCATGTGGTTAATCAGGGAATAAAGTACCCAATGTGCCACACTGAATCATTATTACCCTGAAACATAGCAGGAAGCTATATGTTCCTCCTTTCTGAATACAGAAAGGAGGACCTTATGGCACTAGCTGGCTACGTATGGTCCCCTTCTTTCTTCATAATAAAATCCCTATATTTTTGATGCATCATTGTACCTAGCTAAAATTCTACATCTGCCATCCTCCCTTGAAACTAGATGTGTTCATTGTCAATTAGCTATTAAGCAATGTTACTAGGTGGTATCTCAGGAAGCTTCTTTAGTCTTTTCACCCTTCTTCTCTCTTCCAGCCCGAATTGTGAATGTGATGTCTAGAGATTTAGCAGCCAATTTGAAAAACTGAAGCTTAGTGTTAAGAATGGTAAAGCAGAAAAACAGAAGGAATCTGAGTCCTTGATGACGTGATGCAACAGCCATACCTGCTAAGACGGCCCAGTTCTGGATATCTTTTATGTGACAGAGGAATAAACTTTGGTCTTAAGTCATTCTTATTTCTGGAATCTGTCACTAATGGCCCAAAGCCATTCCTAACTGGTAGAGTACCTATATCCAAGCTGGATTTCAACAGAATGGCTCTAATGATAGAGTGGTCCGGTGTGTCACACAACTAGATATCCACCAAAGACATGAGCTTCCTTTTCACAGTGTAGAGTTTTCCTATAAAAGGACAGTACAGGTAGAGACTACTGTTTTGTCACTCCTTACACCTGGGTGTCACCATGTGACTTATTCTCAGCAATGTAATATGAGCAAAAGTGAGGTGTTATTTGCAGACCAGGAATGTTAAGAGGAAGATGTGCTATCTCCCGTCTGTCAGCTGGATGCAGAGAATCCAACCAAAGACTTTGAGTCCTTAGGAGATAGCAGAGCCACAATCTGAAAGGAAGAGGTGTCCCTCTATCACCACAAAGAGAGAAGCTACCAGCCATTAAGAGCATCATGGAACATTTGTTACAGCAGCCAGAATTACCTTAATTAATACAGAAATTAGTATCAGAAGTAAGATGTTGATGTTACAGAAATCTAACAATATGCAAAGCTGGGTTAATTATCAGGTGGAAGTAGCAAAGAAACTGATATCAAAAGCTGAAGAGAGAATGACCCATGTCATGCAGCCACAGGACATTTGACAAAACTGTCTAACTGGTAGGTAGGAAGGAAGACCAGAGGTCTACTGAGTAGCTTTAGAGGAAGTAGTTGGTAAGAGTTGCTATGATAGCATATGCTGATGTTTACTTTCGGCTTTTAGCAAGTTATTACCAGCAAGAGGTGGAATTCAGGGAAAAAAACTGCCCAGCCTGAGAGCAGAAATGGAATGCAATACAGAAAAAACAAACACTGGGCCTCTAGGTGTTGCAAAAGCTGTTTGCAGGCTCCAAACAGTAAGAGATAAGACCCAAAGAGGTTTAGGTACCAAAACTTATGGCTAAGGCAACAATCAGACCATGAGTGCAGGATTCTCACCTATTGTTTCATAGGGCTTCAATGTAGTTAAGAGAGCAATAGGGGGCAAAGAAGCAGAGAAACAGATTAGGCCTCAGAATTCTGCCTAGGTTGTGGTTAGAGTCACACTGAACAGCCTGGATGCAAATATATCAGAAGCCTACCAAGTGTCACGAAGAATTCTTGACCACAGGGGTCACAGGGAACCAAAGGGAGTTTCTTCCAGAGGCATAACCAGAATCCACTCAATGAAACCCCACCCCCACCCCATTTCAATGCCTGCCCTTCAGGATTTTGTCATTTCTGTGGACTAAGGACTGCTGTGTGTCTCCATTTTTTTCTTGTCCGAATGGGTGTTTTATCCTGTCCCTGCTCCACCATTATATTGTAGGGCAGACAGCTTTGTGGTTTATAGGTGGGAAACCATGAGGAGGCACTTTGTGCTTTGCAAAGAGGACTGTGTATTACCTGGATGTAGTAAACTGGATGGATCTTTGGAGGAACTGAGTACGTTCTATGTATGAGAAGAAGGGTGCTCTTGGAAATTTGGTGGTTAGAGGCCTGGGGGAGATGGATAGCTGTCCGCTGTTAAAAAGAAAATCATGGGCCCAAAATGGGCTCCCTTATGCTAAGCCATGCCATCAAACCAGGGCTTAATACCTAACCTAACTGGAGCTTCAACATCCCCCAGGAGTTTTCTGCTCAGCACCTATGAGGTGATCTGTCATATGGGCCCTCTTCATCCTACAAAGGAAGATGAGGTGTCCACCACACAGACCCCTTCTGTCCCCATGAGGAGGTTACCTAAACCTGAAATAATCTTTTCTGTTTATGACTTCCCTGTGTTGCCTTTAAAGAACTTTCTCTTTCTATAGCCCTTTGGAACTTCTTTCTACCTGCTAGATGGAATGCTGCCTTATTCATGAATCATCCAATAAAGCCAAATAGATCTTTAAAATGTACTCGGTTGAATTTTTGTTACTTAATACCACTAAAAGTTCATTTTCTACAAAGATTCTTTTTTAGTCCAAGGAATACATTTCCTAGCCCCCTGTTATCTAGGTGGGGGTCGTGTGACAAGTTATCATCAATTAATGTGATCAGAAGTAATGTGCTTCACTTTTAGGCCAAGGAGATTACAAAGCAGTTGACAGATCTCCTCCCTCACCTCCCCATCTCCCACTGTGATGCTGAGGATACAGCAGATGAAGCCTAGGCCTCGGGGACCAACAGCATCAGCATCACCTGGGAACTTGATAGAAATGCAAGTGATTGGACCCCATCCCCCCCCTTACCCCACCCCACCCCCAAACTACAGAATCAGAAATTGTGAGGATGAGAGCCAGCCACCTATGGTTTAGCAAGCCCTCCAAGTGATTCTGATGACGCTCAGATATGAGGGCCATTGTCTTAACAGATAATGGAGCTCAGTCTCTAGGGGCCTGAGTCCTTCTCTCCCCAAGGAAGAAAACCATCCATAAATCAGGTATGCTTCTTTTGGACTTTACCTGAGTGAAAAATAGTTCTTTCATGTTTGAGCCATCAAACATTTGGGAATCTACCAGTTTCAACAGCTAAAGTCACCTTAATTCACTTGAAGTGTTTGGAAAGGGGCTGAGAACCAAAACCGTACACCCCACTCACCCCGGACACTGAGAACTGAAACTACTTCACTCCCACTTACCTCATCCTCCACATTAACATCTACGTCAACATGTTTTCATTCCTCTGTCTTCATTACTTTTCTGGGAGTTTCTTTCCCAGGGAAAGATTGACAGTTCATCACAGGAGTTTCCTAAAAGAAACCCTTCAAAGTAAGACATCCACAGGCATTTTGTGCCCTAAGATTCTTTGAATCCCTAGCCTCAAAACCCATTCCTTGTTGTTTCTACCAATCCTGAACAGTTTTATCTGATCTTTACCCAATTCTAATCAAATCCCTACACTGAAAGACCTTTCTTAAGACACACTTCAAATTGTCAATAAGTTCTCTCCTGAGCTTCCCCCCTTTCAGAAACTGCCGAAACTCTGAGGAGATGTGGTTCTTCCTTACCAGTGTAAGCAATGAACTCAGCTCTGTCTTATCAGTAGGTTGTGTTTGTGATAATTGTGAGACATCACTAGACAGGGCTGACAAAATACTACTATATCCATGAGTTAGTAAATAGGGCAAGTAGGAATCACATAGATTGAGAGCATATAATAATTTATGTGCTTATAAATGGAAGAATGAAATCACGACATCCTATCCTCCCTGGATAGAGTATGACCTTGGCCAAGAATTTAATATGAACTTATAAGTACAGCCTTAGCGAGGTCTAATATAGCTAAGGGAGCTGCCTGTAAAAGGTACAGTTTTTACCTGTTGGGCTAACAATAGGATTGCTTTGTTTTCCTAGAAGGCCTGAGAGGTCATAATGTGGAAACAGAGATCAAAGAAGGAGCAATGAAGGGAAGAACCAAGATGTCTCATAATGTCCAGCAGATAATGCACAGGACAGACTCCATTTTTCAAGAAGTGGCTTATAAATTATGAGTAAGCAGGAAAATACTTCTCTTTCTCCTCATGGGTGCATTGCACTACTTCTGGGAATTAAAATTTGTCCTTGGGAGATGGCATGATGAACATGATTATGTATTGTGTGTTTTATTCAGTAGTTAGCCTAGGCAGTCCAGAGAAAAAAAGATATGTTGAACTCCCACTGGAAAGAGATCTAGAGAACCAGATTTTAAGTTACCCACAGCTATTCTAAACTGCTTCTTGAAACAGAGCACCAAAGTCTGCCCTCACTTCCATGCCCAACTGTTCTGTGGGACCCGGAGAGTCACCACCAACTCTTCTTCTCCAGGCCCTCTTCCCTGGGGTGTTATTCTAATCTAGATTGAATAACTCATACCTAAGGGCTTAAGCTGCTAAAAAAAGAAACATGGATTCAGAATAAGAGCGATTCTTACGTGTAGGGACTGGAGTTTCTTGAAAAGTAGCAGGGGAGTGGGACACCTGTATTACCAGGTTTAGAAGGAGGCAGTTCCATAAGAAAAGCATGGCCTTGATGACAGGGAAGCAAGAGATTAGGGTAGGAATGAGGAGTTCTTCTGGAGGCTTTAACTTCTTGAGAACTGTATACCCAGGACTTCAGGAAAGTGATATTCAGTGTATACTTTTGAGTTTTTCCTCTCCTGCACAACAATTCCAAGCATTCTAAAAAGCCTGGTGCATCCTTAGAGGCACATGTTGTAGTCCAATGAACAATAAAGAACAAGGTAGAAAGGGAAGTCTGGCTGGCATCTCACTCAGTCTCCCTAGACTTGTGTAGAGAAGAACAGCATCCCATTCAAGAGTCTAAGAGTTCCAAATGGTGACTGGCAGGGCAAAAGACAGAGCTGATAGGGCAGGGAGGGACAGCTAATGGGGGAAACTCAGAAGGACTTAAGATCCCCACCTAAAATTATATACTTGTATACTTTATTTGCATGTATAACTTTGAATGTTTAGTTGAAAAAACATGTTGGTGAACAAATTACGTACTTTGTTTAAGATCAAATAAAAAGTTATTGTTTTTCAAACTTGAAAATTGGATGTTATTCACAGATGAAGACATTGTGAGTGCTCCACAAAGACCATAAATATTTTGTTGTATAAAATAAAATTGTCCTTTTTACAAATCTATAGAGACAGGGAATAGATTTGTGGTTGCCTTGGGCTAGAGGCAGAAAAAGGATTGACTGCAGTTGGGCAGAGGACTCTTCTGGGGGTAGAAGAAAAGCTCCAATTTGGATTGTAGTGATGAATGTACAATTTTGTAAACTAATTAAACTGAATTGTGCACTTAACAGGAGAATTCTGTGGTATGTGAATTATATGTCAATAAAACTGTTTTTAAACAAAATCCCAAATTGCCCTTTTCAGTTAGAAGTAATATTTATTGAAAACCCTCACATTATCAATGAAACTCATGTGAACATGCATCCTAAGACTGCCTAGCCTTCAACCAGGTAAGAAATTAAGAAAAAAATTAATTCCAGAGCATACCATTTGAAGTGACAAATTGATGACTTAACTGAAACTATAATACACATCAACTTTTAAATAAATAAAATTACACCCACTTTTGCAATTGGTTATGACATATGTACTAATACAGAAAATTATCCTCAACTGTATATGTATAATATGTTGTTAAAGCTCCTCTAGAGTTAACTGTTATTATCATTATGATATTTTTCATGCCTTGGAAAATGGCTAAAGCCGAGGATATTTTTGAAGCTATCTCAAAATTTTTCAAAGCAAGTGATCTGAATTGGTCCTTGTTTATATTGCCTACCCCAGCTCCCCTGCTAAAGCTGACTGAACCATGAGCAGAATTTGGAATTGGGTCTGAGAGAGCCAGCCAGTCTGTGGGCAGCTAGACCATCAGCAGGTATGTTGAGGAGCTGTGGGGCAGCAATCAGCCACATGAATGGAGAAGTGAAGAAAAATCTGAGATGAAATCTGACCCACAGAGGAGAGATGTAGAAAGGGTACAATGAACTTCCTGACCTCTCAATGACCCTTCAACTCCCAGAGGCACAGCTGCGTTTCTGCCCAGGGTTTCCAGAAGACACCAGGTTTTCTATTTTCTGTTACTTGCAACCAAAAAGCCTTAACTGAAACAGAAATGTAATTATATGCATAGGGATATAACTGGGAGGATAGTCACCAAAATGGCAACACTGGTTCTATCTGAGCAGTGAGATTGATGGTAATGTTTTCTTCTTGTGTTTGTATAAATTATCTATAGTTACAAATTACTATTTTGTAATAAGATTACATTTTTATTGTAAAAAAATACACATAACATAAATTTTACTGTTTTAATCATTTGACGGTGAACAATTCAGTGGCATTTAGTAAATCCACAATATTGTACAGTCATCACCACTATCTAGTTCCAGAACATTGTCATCATTCCAAAAGGAAATCTTGTACTCATGAAGCAGTTATTCTGCATTCCCCTTTCTCTCCCTAGACCCTCGAAACCACTCATCTGCTTTCTTTCTATGGACTTGCCCGTTCTAAAAGGTTATATTTACTTTTCTAAGACTGACATGCACAAAACAATAGCTGACCCCCTGAAGTCTTGTGGCTCCCTTGCTAACCTACACCCAAAGGCCTCTGACATTCAAAAGAACCTCTTTGGAAATGTCTGATCTCTTATAACATTAAATTTATCTTAGGAATTAAATATCAAAATTCTCTAATTAGAAGGCATAAAGTGAATGAATGTTACAAATAAGTTAGTTTAACTACGGGTATTTTCAAATGTGCACATGCCAAAGTAAGAAAAATTATTTCCTAAAAAGAACATCCCTGGCTCTTTTTGAATGATCTTTGTCTGTACGGCCAGTACTTGTGTGGCTTTCATGGAGTAGAAGTTTGATGTTTAATAGGACTTATGCTATTGTCTTTTTTCTGTATCTGGGATATAAAACTATATGACAACACTGTTACTTTTATTTAGTGGTTCTAAGAATTTTCTTCACATTTAGTAGATTGATTGAAAGGGATATATATGCAATATGTAAGCTTCGAGGGGAAAAATAGAATTATTTCACAAAATTCACAATAATAAGAGGCAAAAGAGAAAACCATCTGCTTAAAGAGACCTTTACAATAAAAATTAAACCAAAGAATTCCATAAAGAGGCATGTCAATGATCAAGACATTAAAAGACACTAATTCTTCTACTTGGAAAGGGAATTTATAGATATCAATAAACACCACCATTAATTTAACTTTGAAATATGGTCTTCATGCTAGAAACTCTAAAAACTCTTATTAGCTATGTAAAGATGCAGTAGAAAATCACTGATTTTAAAAAAGAGTCAGTATGGGAATTCCCTGGTGGTCCAGTGGTTAGGACTCCGTGCTTTCAACTGCTGAGGGCGTGGGTTCCATCCCTGGTCAGAGAACTAAGATCTCACAAGCTTAAGGTTTCAGCCAAAAAAAAAAAAAAAAAAAAAGTCAGTAGCTATGCACTTCAATTTATAATGACAAATCCGAAAATGCTGATTTATTTAAAGCAATCCAGCCATACTCAAAAAACATTTAAAAATAGATCTAGTGTCTACCTCATGACTGTATGAGGAATAAATGATACAAGGTGTGTGAAATTTGGTACTCAATGAATAGCTTTTAAAAATGAAATTAACCCTCTTTCAACTCACTTCCTTACAATCTACACAACACTGAATATAGTACTCTTCGATGAACACATGTGAGTTAATTATATAAAGCATGTCAGAAAATGATGAAATAATATACAGTGTGTCATATAAGTGAAATTCTTTATGATGTCAATACATTCTGCAATTCAGAATGATTCTGCTTGCAAACTATTATATATAGAATGGATAAACAACAGGTCCTAATGTATAGCACAGAGAACTATATTCAATATTTTGTGATAAACCATAATAGAAACAAATATTAAAAAGAATATATAAATATGTATGTATAACTGAATCACTTTGCTGTTCAGCAGAAATTAACACAATAGCCCAGATACACTTCAATTTAAAAAAAGGAATGATTCTCCTGTGTAAAAAAATGCTGATTGTCTTTCTAAAATGTATTTCCTTTCATTTGTTTTTCGTTGTGGTTGTTTTGTTTTTTCTTGTTTTTTTAGTTTTTATTGTGGTAAAATATACATAACATGAAATATACCATTTTAATCATTTTTAAGTGTATAGTTCAGGGGCATTAAGTACATTCACAATTTTGTGCAACCATCAGCACTATTTGCATCATCCCAGACAGAAGCTCTGAACTCCATTCCTCCCTCCCTCAGGCCGTTAACCCTTATTCTACTCTGTCTCTATGTGTTTTCCTATTCTAGGTACCTCACATAAGTGGAATCAACCTTTCATTTGCTTTTACCCTGAGAAAAGAAAAATAACCAATGTCTTCACCTTTGACTCCTCTTTCCTCAAAACCCAATGGATTTACAAATCCTGCAGATCCTATCTCCAGCACGTCTTCTGAATTTATCCCCTCCTTTTCATCTCTGCTGCCATTTCCCTATTTGTTTCTCCTCACACCCTTATAAAACCCTCCTCCCAAGTCTCTCTCCCTCAAGTCTCTCTCTACTTCAGTGCTTTCTCACTTCCTGGAAGTGAGCTTCCAAGTTATCTTTTCTTACCCCAGCTGAGTATGAAGCTAAGAGCTAAGGTTGTATATCTTTGTGTTCTCAGCATTTGGTATTGTGGCCAGCACATACAGTTGTCCCCCTTATTGAACCCATGCCCCATAGGGTTAACAGAAACCGGTGACTAACATAAATCCTTGAGCTTGTCTTACAGAACAGCAGATAAGGGAACAGCTTGTTTTTTTAAAACAAAAAACAAAAAACCCTCCACTTGTAACCTGCCTTCACTGAGCAAGCTTGCTTTAATTATTATTATTTTTTTTAATTGCATGCCCTCTAAGCTTCACATAGCCTAGAAATTTGGAGTCAGCACTTGTCCAGTTCAAGCCAGCTAAGACTGGTTGGGACCACTGACCCTAAAACTGCACAGGTGTCCAGTGAGTGACCTTTTAATGTCAGAGAAATTAAAAATAGATCTACCATATGATCCAGGGATTTCATCTCTGTGTACATATCCAAAAGAAATGAAAACAAGATTTTGATGAAATATATGCACTGTCATATTTATTACCACATTATTTACAATAACCAAGATACACAAACAACACAAATGTCCATCCATAGATGAATAGATTAAAAGGATATGGTATATTTACACAATGGAATATTATTCAGCCACGAGAAAGGAGGATATCCATCTATTTGCAACAACATGGATGGACCTTGAGCACATTATGCTAACTGAGATAAGTCAGAAAGACAAGTACTGTATGATATCACTTATGTATGGAGCCTAAAATAATTAAACCTATAAAAAACAGAGAGTAAAGTGGTGGTTACCAAGGGATGGGAGGGGGGAATGATAAGAGTGATGATGTTTAAGAGCACAAATATGTAATGTGCAGTAAATAATCCATAGATCTCTAATGCACAGTATAATGAATATAGACAATAATATTGTACTATAATTATGTAATGTGATATATATCACTACATTGACAATCATATTACAATACATACATGTATCAAAGAAACATGCTGTACACCTCAAACTTACACAATATTACAAGTTGAATTCATTCAATAAAAGTCCAGTTTTGAAGAAAAATTAAGAAACATGCAAAGAAACAAGAAAATATGGCCCATTAATGGGGGAAAAATAGAAACTGTTCCTGAAGGTGCCCAGATATTGGACATACTAGACAAAGATTTTAAATAATCTATTTAAAATATGTTCAAAGAGCTAAGGATACCCTGTCTAAGGACCTAAAGGAAAGTATGAGAAGGATGTCTCACCAAGTAGAGAAAGAAGAATTATAAGAAGGAACCAAATAGAAATTCTGGAGCTGAAAAGTAAAATAACAAATTAAAAATCCACAAGAGTGGTTCAACACTAGAAATGAGCTGGCAGAAGAAAGAATCAGTGAACTTGAAGATAGGTCAATTGAGATTATCCAGTCTAAGAAACAGAAAGAAAAAAGAACAAAAATATTAAACAGAGCCCAAGACAATTATGGGACACCATGGGACACCATCAATCATACCAACATATGCATGGTAGAGTACCAGAAAGAAATAAAGATAAAACTGGACAGAAAGAATATTTGAGGAAGTAATGGCCAATTTTACTAAAAAACATTAATCTACACATGCAAGAAACTCAATGAACTCCAGTTAAGTTTAATAGATCCCCTTCCAGACATCTCACAATTTAATTGTCAAAGGCCAAAAACAAAGAATCTTGAAAGTATCAAGAGAGAAACAAATCATCATGTGCAAGAGATACTCAATAACATTAAAGACTGATTTCTCATTAGAAACCCTGGAAATCAGAAGGCAGTGGGATGACATATTCAAAGTAGTGAGATAAAAAATTGTCAACAAAGCATTCTATGTCTGACATAATGATCTTTCAAAACTTAAAAAGAGGGCTTTCCTGGTGGCGCAGTGGTTGAGAGTCCGCCTGCTGATGCAGGGGACAAGGGTTCGTGCCCCGGTCCGGGAAGATCCCACATGCCGCGCAGCGGCTGGGCCCGTGAGCCATGGCCGCTGGGCCTGCGCGTCCGGAGCCTGTGCTCCACAACAGGAGAGGCCACAACAGTGAGAGGCCCGTGTACCACAAAAAAAAAAAAAAAACTTAAGAAATTAAGACATCCTCAAATAAACAAAAATTGAGAGAGCTCGTCACTAGCAGACCTACACTACAAGAAGTACTCAAGAGAGTAGAATGGGGCTTCCCTCGTGGTGCTGTGGTTGAGAGTCCGCCTGCCAATGTGGGGGACAGGGGTTCGTGCCCCGGTCTGGGAAGATGCCACGGAGCGGCTGGGCCCATGAGCCATGGCCACTGAGCCTGCGCAACGGGAGAGGCCGCAGCAGTGAGAGGCCCGCGTACCACAAAAAAAAAAAAAAAAGAGAGTAGAATGTATTATCTTGCAACTGCTTTTTTCCTGCCTGATTTAAAAGTCAGCTTTACAAAGCAATAATTATAAATCTATTTGATGGACACATAATATACAAAGATATAATTTTTGACAACAATATCCTAAAGGGGGAGGGACAGAGTTGTACAGGAGCATATTTTTCCTATAGTTTTGAAATTAAGGAAGTATCAGTTAAAACTAGATTTTTTCTAAATTAAGATGTTAATGCTAATCCCCAGAGCAACCAATTAAAAAAACTCAAAATATATAGTAAAAGAAATGACAAGGGAATCGAGTTGATATACTAGAAACTATTTAACACAAAAAGCAGTAATTGAGGATTTGAGGAACAGAGAAGATATAAGACATATACAAAAAAAATCAAAATGGCAGATGAAAATTGTACCTTATCAAATAATTACATTAAATCTAAATGAATTAATTTTTCCAATTAAAATATAGAGATCTGCAGAATACATTTTAAAATGCTATTCAACTATATGCTGTCTAAAATTGACTCCTTTAAGATTCCTCAACATAATACTATCAAGCTAAATGTAGCAACATATAAAAAGGATTATACACAAATATCAAGTGGAACTTAATCCAGGAATGCAAGGAAAGAAAAGAAAATCACATGATCAGATTTTTGATAGACACAGAAATGGCATTTGACAAAATCCAGCACCCATTCATGGTTAAACGACAACAACAATCAAATAAACAAAAAAACCTTGACAAACTAGGAATGGGAGGGAACTTTCTCAACCTGATAAAGGTCATCTATGAAAAACCCACAGCTAACATCATACTTAATGATGAAATACTGAAAGCGTTCCCCCTAAGTCCAGGAATAAGACATGAACATTCACTCTTCCCATTTCTATTAAACATTATACTAGAGGTTCTAGCCAGAGCAATTATACAAGAAAAAGAAGATTGGAAAGGAAGAAGTATAACTACCTCCATTTCAGATGACATAATCTTATATATAGAAAACACTAAATAATCCACACACAAAAAACACCAAAACTGTTAACATTAATTAAAAAGTTCAGCAGTGTTGCAGGACAAAAGTTAAATATGCAAAAATAAGTTGCTTTTCTATACTCTAGCAATGAACAAAGTATGAAATTAAGAAAATAATTCCATTTGCAATAGCATCAAAAGGATTAAAACAATTAAATTTAATCAAGGAAGTCCAAAACTTGTACATTGAAAACTATAAACCTTTTTTGCAACAGCATTATTGTTCACATATTATAAAATTCATCCATTTAAAGTGTGCAATTCCATGATTTTTACTATAATTACAGAGTTATGTATTACCACAATCAATTTTAGAACATTTTAATAACCTCAAAAAATAAACACCATCCCCTTTACTTATCAACCCAACCTCTATCCTATCTCTACTCCCCAATTCTAAGCAACCACTAATCTACTTTCTGCTTCTATGGATTTACCTATACTGAATATTTCATATAAATGGAATCATATAATATGCGATTTTTTGTGACTGACTTCTTTCATTTAGTATAATCTTTCAAGGTTTATTCATCTACAGTCAGCCCTCTGTATACAGAGGTTCCACATCTGCAGATTCAACCAACTGCGGATTGAAGATATCTGAAAACAATTCCCTAAAGTTCCAAAAAGCAAAACTTGAATTTGCCACCCACCAGAAATACTTACATAGCATTTACATAGTATTAAGTATTATAAGTAATCTATAGATGATTTAAAGTGTACAGGAGGATGTGCACAGGTTATGTGCAAATGTTTGTGTAAAGGACTTGAGCGTTGTGGATTTTTTTATTCATAGGGTGGGTCCTGAAGCCAAAATCCCTCAGATACCTAGGGATGACTGTATAGCATGTATCAGTACTTCATTCCTTTTTATGGATGACTAATAACCCATTTTATGTACATACCACATTTTGTTTATCCATCAGTTGACAGACATTTAGGTTGTTTCTACTTTTTGGCTATTATGAATAATGCCTCTATGAACATTCATGTGTAAGACTGTGTGGACATATGTATTCATTTCTCTTGGGTATATACCTAGGAGTTAAATTGCTGGGTCAAATGGTAATTTTGTGTTTAAGTTTTTGAGGAACTGATAGGCTGTTTCCCAAAGAGGCTGCACCATTTTACATTCTCAACAAAAATGTGTGAGGGTTCCAATTTCTCCACATCCTCGCTAACACTTGTTATTATCTACATTTTTTACTATAGTCATCCTAGTGGATATGAAGTGATAGCTCATTGTTGCTATCAGTGATAGCTTCCAATTCCCTATTGACTAACAATATTTAGTCTATCTTCCCATGCTATATCCCCTTTGGAGAAATGTCTATTCAGACACTTAAACATTTTAAAATAGTTACTTATCTTTTATTATTAGTTGTAAGTGTTCTTAGTATATTCTATATATATGTCCATCAACAGATATATAATTTGTAAATATTTTCTCCCATGCTGTGGGTTGTCTTTAACTTTCTTGATAGTGTCTATTGAAGAACAAAAGTTTTCAATTTTGAAGTCTAATTTATCTATTTATTTTTGTTGTTGTTGTTTGTGCTTTTGGTGTTACATCTAAGAATCAATTGGCAAATTCAAAATCATGAAGATTTACCTCTATGTTTTCCTTTTTAACTAGGGTAAAATGTACATAACATAAAATTTACCATATTAATCATTTTTAAGTGTACAGTTCAGTAGTATTAAGTACATTCACATTGTTGTACAACCAATCTGTAGAACTATTTTCATCTTGCAAAACTGAAAACCTATACACATTAAACAACAACTCCTAATTCTCCCCTCTTCTCAGCCTCTGGCAACCACCATTCTACCAGCTGAGTCCATGAACTTGACTATTCTAGGTACTTCATTTAAGGGGAATTGTACAATATTTGCCTTTTTATGACTGGCTTATTTCACATAGCATACCCCCAAGGTTCACTCATGTTGTAGCATGTATTAGAATTTCCTAACTTTTTTTCTTTTTGGCCCTGCCACGTGGCATGTGGGATCTTAGTTCCCCAACCAAGGACCAAACCGCACCCCCTGCATTGGAAGCACGAAGTCCTAACCACTGGACCGCCAGGGAAGTCCCTAGAATTTCCTAGCTTTTTAAGGATGAATATTCTATTGTGTGTATACAGATATATACATACGTATGTATTTATATCACGTGTTTATTTATTTATCCACCAATGTACACTTAGGTTGCTTCCACATTTTGGCTATTGTGAATAGTGTTGCTATGAATGTGGATGTACAAATATCTCTTGAAGTTCTTGCTTTCAATTCTTTTGAGTATATACCCTGAAGTGGCGTTGCTGGATCATATAGTAATTCTTTTTTTTAATTTTTAAGAAATCTCTATGCTGTTTTCTATAGTGGCAGCATTATTTTACATTCCAATCAATAGTGCCAAAGGGTTCCAATTTCTCCACATCCTCACCAATACACGTTATTTCCTGTATGGCTATCCTAATGGGTGTGAGGATGTATCTCATGGTGGTTTTAATTTGCATTTCCCTAATGGTTAGTGATGTTGGGTATCTTTCCATGTGTTTGTTGGCCATTTGTATATCTTCCCTGGAGAAACGTCTAAGTCCTTTCCCCCTTTTTTAATGGGGTTTTTTGGGTTTTGTTGTTGATGATGAGTAGTGGAGTTCTTCACATATGCTGAATATTAACCTCTTTCATATACATGATTTGCAAATATTCCCTCCCATTTCATAGGTTGCCTTTTCGATGTTGATTGTGTCCTTCAATGTACAGAAGTTTTAAATGTTGATGTAGTCCAATTTATCTATTTTTATTTTTGTATTGTTATAATCTCTAGGTCCATCCATGTTGCTGCAAATGGTATTATTTCATTCTTTTTTATGGCTGAGTAATATTCCATCATATATATGTACCACATCTTCTTTATCCATTCTTCTGTCGATGGACATTTAGGTTGCTTCCATGTCTTGGCTATTATTGTAAATAGTGCTGCAATGAACATTGGGGTGCACGTGTCTTTTCAAATTACAGCTTTCTCCAGATATAGGCCCAGGAATGGGAGTGCTGGATCATATGGTAGCTCTGTTTTTAGTTTTTTAAAGAACCTCTATACTGTTCTCCACAGTGGCTGTACCAATTTACATTCCAACCAACATTGTAGGAGGGTTCTCTCTTCCCATCTCTTAACAGCATATTTTGAAAAAGTTCATAATTTTATGTCCAACTTATCAATTTGTCATTTTATGAATTGTGCTTTTGGTGTTATAACCAAAACTTTTTTCCCTAACCCATGATCACAAAGATTTTCTTTGTTCATATCTAGAAATTTCATTGATATTCTCTATTGGCTTTCTAATATTTTAATTTCATTGATATCTGCTTCAATCTTTATTATTTTCTTTCTTCTGCTTATGTTGGGTTTCATTTGCTTTTCTTGTTCTAGTTTCTTAAGGTGGAAGCTGTGGTCATGAAGGTTCAGTCCCCAAATTTAGAGTTGGAAAGCTTAGTTTTTGATACTTTACTAAGACCAATTCTACTACTAACAACATTATCTCTCTGTGTGTATACCAAGTAATTGCACCCCCTGCTCACATCCACTCTTTATGTTTTTTGTAAAAGAAGAGGGAAGACTTCAGAGAGATAAAAGTAATAAATCTCTTTGCAAGTCTATTTAATAACATACAAGGTCTTATTATTTGAGAGATTTTTTAATTTATCATTCATCAGTTGTTGCACATTTGGGTTGTTTCTACTTTTTAGCTATTGTGAATAGTGCTATGAAGATTCATATACAAGCTTTTGAGTGAACATGTGTTTTCAGTTCTCTTGGGTATATGCCTCAGAGTGGAATTGCTGGGTCACATGGTAACTTTATGGTTAAATTTTTGAGGAACTGCCAAACTGTTTTCCACAGTATGTGGAAATGTAGAATGGTGTAGTATGTGAGCAGTATGTGAGCATTCCAATTTTTTCATATCCTCACCAATACTTTTTTCTTTTTTTAATTATAGCCCTCCTAGTAGGTGTGATGTAGCATCTAGTAATTTTAATTTGCATTTCCTTGATGGCTAATGACATTGAGCATCTCTTCCTGTGCTCATCTTCTTGGTATGCCATATTTCTTAGTAATGGTAGCTCTTTTCCTCGCAATACATTAGGTAATAAATACCTAGTGCTGAAATAACTTTTATACTGTGAATTAAACCCTGTATGATGTTTATGCTGAGCTAGAAGTAAGAAAAGGCTGTATGATGAACACATTAGTTGGCAGACAGAAACAAAGACCCGTTACAAAGAGAATAATTATTTTATTGAAGTCCCTTGCAGCTTCCTCCAAATAAATCATGTATTAGTTCAGCAAGAGCCTGCTGTGGGTTATGGAGAAAACACAGATAGGTCAGATTTACAGGGCCAGCACTAGACAGACCTGGGTAGAACTGGTGGTGAGCCCTGCAGAATCAGCTCTGCTGAGAAGAGCTCAGTATACTGCAGGAGTAAAAACAGAAAGTTGGATGTCTTGAGCCCTCAGCAGCTACCTTTGGGAGGGAAGCTAGCTAGAAAACCAGCTTATAATGTGTGTGTACTTGTGTATGTGTGTTGTCCACTCATTCATTTATTTGTTCATACCTGGGTATGAACTCAGAAAACTTCTGTGTTTCTCCTTTACTCCCACACTACTATTACGCTCACAACATTTCTGACACCTGATGCGTGTGTGTATGTGGGGAGGGTGTTTCCTTCAGCAAGCAATTCTGCAACACCAGCTAGCTGCCCTACAGTTTAAGTCAATTTATCTCCAAGTAGTGTCAGATCCCACAAGTTAAGGGCTCCATCCCACAAGACTGTCCCCCCTAACTCATTTCAGATGCCAATCCAAAGTCCAGGGTGCCACCTGTTCTTCTGACCAACTGGCTATAAATCAGAGGTTCCCACAACCCCCCCACCTTGGGTTCAGTTAATTAGCCAGAGTGGCTCACAGAACTCAGGGAAATAGTTCACTAACTGTTTACCAGTTTATTGTAAAAAGATATAAAAGATACAGACGAACGCCCAGATGAAGGGATATGTAGGGCAAGGTATGTGAAAAGGGGCACAGAGCTTCCATGCCCTCTCTGGGTCTGCCACTCTTCCAGTACTTCCACACGTACACAAGCCTGGAAAACTCCTGAACCCCGTATTATTGGAATTTTAATGGAAGCTTCATCATGCACGCATAATCAATTACTAACTCCATTTCCAGCCCTCTGCACTCTTTGAAGAATGGGTGGGGGACTGAAAATTCCAAGCTTATAATCATAGTGTGGTCTTGCTGGTGACCAGCCCCCAACCAGGAGCCCACCAGAAGTCACTTCATTAGAACAAATGACACTGCTATTGCCCAGGAAATTCCAAGGGATTTGAGAATGCTGTGTAGGTACAGACAAATACTGTTTTATTCCATTTATACAAGATCCGTAGAACAGTCAAATTCATAGAGTCAGAAAATACATTGGTAGATGCCAGGGGCAGGAGTGTGGGGGTGTGGGGAGGGGGAATGGGGAGTTAGTGTTTATGGGGACAGGGTTTCAGTTTAGGAAGGTGAAAAATTAGAGAGATAGATGATGGTGAGAGTTGCACAACAATGTGAATGTACTTAGTGCCACTGAACTGTATAGTTAAATATGGTTAAAATAGTATGTTTTACATTATGTGACTTTTACCACAATAAAAAATTTTTTAAAAAAGAACCAGGGTCAAAGACCAAATATGAGAACAAATGGTTCTCCTAGCACCCCTATTTGCAAGGATTTTAGAGACTTTGTGTCAGGAACCAGGAGCAGAGACTAATATACATATTTTTTAAAATTTCACAAAAAGAATTATCTCAGGTGGCAGACAGAAATCGATTGGTAAGGAGTTAAACTTCCCAAATAAAATATCATCAACAAGGATTTGTAACAATTTTTATAACTTCCGAATTCTTGGACTGAAGATTTTTGATACTTTTCTATGCAAACATTTCTTTCTCTTCTTTTTTTTTTTTTTTTTTTTTTTTTTTTTTTTTTTTTGGCGGTACGCGGGCCTCTCACTGCTGTGGCCTCTCCCGTTGCGGAGCACAGGCTCCGGACGCACAGGCTCAGCGGCCATGGCTCACGGGCCCAGCCGCTCCGCGGCACGTGGGATCTTCCCCGACAGGGGCACGAACCCGTGTCCCCTGCATCGGCAGGCGGACTCTCAACCACTGCGCCACCAGGGAAGCCCTCTTTCTCTTCTTCACTAATTTTCTTCAACGGCAAGATGAAGTCAACCCAGGACTCCCTGTCCACCAACCCAGACCAACTGTAACATGCTGACACACAGGCAAAGTCTGAGCCTCAAATACTCCTCATACTCATCCTGAATTCCGACTGCAATCTAGTTCAGGCATCCCTTTATCCTCAAACATCACCAGCTGGTCTACTGAGTTCGCCTACACCACCAAGCCTCTCCTTTCTGTGCCTTGTGTTCTTTGTACATTTCTATTCCATTTTCTCTTGGACTTTGCATCTTGGTTCTTTCTGTGCTCATTTCCACTTCCCACTTCCCTCCATTCATTCACTTCTTCATTTCTGGTCTCACAACTCCCATGAGACTTGATCTTCCAAAGTCATCAGTAATGTCCCAGTAGCAAAATCCAATGGCTTCTTTAAAATTCAGTTCCCATACTCATACTCAGACATAACCTTCGTTGTCAGTTAAGTCGCATCATTCTAGGCCTTTTTAAATGCACTTATAAACATGTACATATAAAGATGCATGGTGTAATTTGTGGTTTTCTTAAAAACACAGAGATTAAACTGTTCCTTTTGCTCTGTGACTTGCATTTTCACTTCAAAAAATATGTCCTGGAGATCTTTCTATGTTGTACATTGATCTTTGCCTCAGCCTTCATATTTACTGCATAGTATTCTGTGGTATATAAAAGCATAGTTTATCCGACAATATTATTTCATATTATTCTTCTACCCTATGGACATTTCAATTGTTTAACATTTTTCTAATATTTTAAACAATAATGCAATGAACATTTTTAGTCAGGCCACCCTATGCCCATGTGCAAAAATGTTGCTGGGTTGAAAAATTACTGGGTTGAAAACTATAGAAAATTTTAACTGGTAAATGTAGGCAAATTGCTCTTCAAAATGCTATGACAATTTACATTCCTACCAGTAGTATAAAAGAGTAACTCTTTTTTCACATTACCGGTAATACTGAACATTATCTTTTTTTATTGTTGCTAAGCTGTTGGGCAAAAATCATTCGTTATACATTTATTTATTTATTTATTTATTTTAATTTTTACTCGAGTATAGTTGATTTACAATGTTGTGTTAGTTTCAGGTGTACAGTAAAGTGAATCAGTTATACATATACATATACCCACTCTTTTTTAGATTCTTTTCCCATATAGGTCATTACAGAGTATTGGGTAGTGTTCCCTGTGCTACACAGTAGGTCCTTATTAGTTATCTATTTTATATATAATAGTGTGTATATGTCAATCCCAATCTCCCAGTTTATCCCTCCCCCGCACCTTTCCCCTTTGGTAACCATAAGTTTGTTTTCTACATCTGTGACTATTTCTGTTTTGTAAATAAGTTCATTTTTTCCATTCTTTTTGATTCCACATATAAGTGATATACGATACTTGTCTTTCTCTGTCTGACTTACTTCACTCAGTATGACAGTCTCTAGGTTCATCCATGTTGCTGCAAATGGCATTATTTCATTCTTTTTTATGCTGAATAATATTCCATTGTATACATGTACCACATCTTCTTTATCAACTCCTCTGTTGATGGACATTTAGGTCACTTCTGTATCTTGGCTATTGTAAATAGTGCTGCAATGAACATTGGGGTGCATGTATCTTTCTGAATTACAGTTTTCTCCGGATATATGCTCAGGAGTGGAATTGCTGGATCATAGGGTAGTTCTATTTTTAGTTTTTTAAGGAACCTCCATACTGTTCTTCATAATGGTTGTACCAATTTACATTCCCACCAACAGTGTAAGAGAGTTCCCTTTTCTCCACACCCTCTCCAGCATTTATTGTTTGTAGACTTTTTAATGATGGCCCTTCTGACCAGTGTGAGGTGGTGCCTCATTGTAGTTTTGATTTGCATTTCTCTAATAATTAGTGATGTTGAGCATCTTTTCATGTGCTTTTGGTCATCTTTGGAGAAAGATATCTTCTTTGGAGAAATGTCTATTTAGATCTTCTGTCCATTTCTTGATTGGGTTGCTTGTTTTTTTGATATTCAGCTCCATGAGCTGTTTGTGTATTTTGGAGATTAATCCCTTGTTGGTCGCTTCATTTGAAAATACTTTATCTTATTCTGTGGGTTGCCTTTTCATTTTGTTTATGATTTTCTTTGCTGTGCAAAAGCTTTAAGTTTAATTAGGTACCATATGTTTTTGTCTTTATTTTCATTACTCTAAGAGGTGTATTTAAAAAGATATTGCTGCAATTTATGTCAAAGAGTATTCTGGCTATGTTTTCCTCTAGGAGTTTTATAGTATCCGGCCTTATATTTAGGTCTTTAATCCATTTGAGTTTATTTTTGTGTATGGTGTTAGAGAATGTTCTACTTTCATTCTTTTACATGTGGCTGTACAGTTTTTGCAGCACCACTTATTGAAGAGACTGTCTTTTCTCCATTGTATATTCTTGCCTCCTTTGTCATAGAATAGTTGACCGTAGGTGTGTGGGTTTATCTCTGGACCTTCTATCCAGTTCCATTGATCTATATTAGTGTTTTTGTGCCAGTACCAAACTCTTTTGATTAAAAAAATCATTTGTTATTTAAATTTACATTTCCTTGATTATGTTGCATTTGAGCACCCATTCATATGTTTGCTATTTGATATTTTTCTTCAGAAAATTTCCTGTTCATATCCTTGTTATATTGTTCCACTGAGTTATCTTTTTTCAATGATTTGTAAAAATATTCGTGTACTCTACAAATTTATCTGTTGTCAGTTACACATATTGTAAATGTTTTCTTTCAATCTGTTACTTTCTTTACCTTGTTTACATTATCTTTTGATAGTTAGATGATTTCAGTTTTTTTAAATTGAATTATAGTTGATTTACAATGTTATGTTAGTTTCAGATGTACAGAAAATTGACTCAGTTATATCTATATAATATATATATTATATATAATATTTTCATATTCTTTTTCACTACGGTCTATTACAGGATACTGGATATAGCTCCCTATGCTATAGAGTAGGACCTTGTTGTTTATCTATTTTATATATAGTAGTTTGTATCTGCTAATCCTAAACTCCTAATTTATCCCTCCCCCACACCCTTTCCCCTTTGGTAACCATAAGTTTGCTTTCTATATCTGTGAGTCTGTTTCTGTTTCCTGAATAAGTTCATCTGTGTCATATTTTAGATTCCACGTATAAGTGATATCATATGGTATTTGTCTTTCTCTTTCTGACTTACTTCACTTAGTATGATAATCTCTAGGTTCATCCACGTTGCTGCAAATGGCATTATTTCGTTCTTTTTAATGGTTGAGTAACATTCCATTCTATATATGTACCACATCCTCTTTATCCATTCATCTGTTGATGGACATTTAGGTTGCTTCCGTGTCTCAGCTATTGTAAATAGTGCTGCAGTGAACATTGGAGGTCCATGTATCTTTTCGAATTATGGTTTACTCCGGATATATGCCCAGGAGTGGAATCACTGGATCATATGTTAGTTCTATTTTTAGTTTTTTTAAGGAACCTCCATACTGTTCTCCATAATGGTTGTACTAATTTACATTCCCACCAACAGTGTAAGAGAGTTCCCTTTTCTCCACACCCTCTCCAACATTTATTGTTCATAGACTTTTTAATGATGGCAATTCTGACCAGTGTGAGGTGGTGCCTCACTGTAGTTTTGATTTGCATTTCTCTAATAATTAGTGATGTTGAGCATCTTTTCATATGCCTATTGGCCATATGTATGTCTTCTTTTAGAGAAATGTCTCTTTGGGTCTTCTGCCCATTTTTTTCATTGGGTTGTTTGTTTCTTTTGTTATTGAGTTCTATGAGTTGTTTGTATATTTGGGAAATTAAGCTCTTGTTTGTTGCATCCTTTGCAAATATTTTCTCCCCATCCATATGTTGTCTTTTCGTTTTGTTTATGGTTTCCTTTGCTTGCAAAAGCTTGTAAGTTTGATGAGGTCCCATTTGTTTATTTTTGCTTTTATTTCTATTGTAAAAGCTATTGGTTTTTATATATTAATGTTATATTCTGCTGCTTCACTGAATTCTTTTAATATTTAAATTAATTTTATCATTGATTTTTTGAGGGAGTTTTCAGGTATACTATCATATCATCTGCAAATATAGATGTTTTTACTTCTTCTTTACCCATTCTGATGCCTCTAATTTATTTCTCTTGTCTAATTGTATTGGCTAATACCTCTAGTACAATGCTGAATACTAATGGATAATGCACATACTTGTTTCCAATCCTAGAAGAATTGCCTATAATGTTTGCCCATTAGCTTCTTTGAAGGTAATACTATGATCCTTTTTCTTAGATTTATTAATGTTAGGTATGATACTAATTGATTTCTAAATATTTAACCAGATTTGCATTTCTGGAATATAACACACTTTGTCATTGTGTATTATTTACTTAATGTGGTATTTACTTAATATTTTGTTTAGAATTTTGTATCAATATTTTTGAATTATATTGGCCAATAGTTTTCTTTCTTTGTACCCTATTTAGTTTAATATCAGTGTTATACTTTCCTCATAGAAAAAAATGAGTAAGATTTCTTTACTTTTTAATGCTTTAGATAAATGGTTTGGTAGAATTCCCCTGGGAAATTATCCATGTCTTGTGCTTTTCCCTGAGATAGTTATTTAATAATTTTCTTTGTTTCTCCTGTGGAAATTGGTCTCTTTAAGCTTTCTAACTCTAATGAGCTCAATTTTGGTAATCTGAATTTCCCTAGGAAATTATCAATTTGCTCTAGGTTATCAAATGTATTTGCATAGAAGTCTGCAAAGAAGTCCCGTATGGTTTTTTCAGATTTCTCTTGGGACTTCCCTGGTGGTCCAGCAGTTAAGATTCTATGCTCCCCAATCTTGAGAAAGAAAAACAGAGCTGGAGGAATCAGGCTTCCTTACTTCAGACTATACTACAAAGCTACAGTAATCAAGACAGTATGGTACTGGCACAAAAACAGAAATATAGATCAATGAAACAGGATAGAAAGCCCAGAGATAAACCCACGCACATATGGTCACCTTATCTTTGATAAAGGAGGCAAGAATATACAGTGGAGAAAAGACAGCCTCTTCAATAAGTGGTGCTGGGAAAACTTGACAGCTACATGTAAAAGAATGAAATTAGAACACTGTCTAACACCATACACAAAAATAAACTCAAGATGGATTACAGACCTAAATGTAAGGCCAGACACCATCTAATTCTTAGAGGAAAACATAGGCAGGACACTCTATGACATAAATCACAGGAAGATCCTTTCTGACCCACCTCCTAGAGAAATGGAAATACAACCGAAAATAAACAAATGGGACCTAATGAAACTTCAAAGCTTTTGCACACCAAAGGAAACCATAAACAAGACAAAAAGACAACCCTTAGAATGGGAGAAAATATTTTCAAATGAAGCAACTGACAAAGGAGTAATCTCCAAAACATACAAGCAACTCATGCAGCTCAATATCAAAAAAACAAACAACCCATCCCAAAAATGGACAGAAGACCTAAATAGACATTTCTTCAAAGAAGATATACAGATTGCCAACAAACACATGAAAGAATGTTCAACATTATTAATCATTAGAGAAATGCAAATTAAAACTACAACCAGATATCATCTCACACCAGTCAGAATGGCCATTATCAAAAAATCTAGAAACAATAAATGCTGGCGAGGGTGTGGAGAAAAGGGAACCCTCTTGCACTGTTGGTGGGAATATAAATTGATACAGTCACTAAGTAGAGCAGTATGGCGGTTCCTTAAAAAACTAAAAATAGAACTACCATACGACCCAGCAATCCCACTGCTGGGCATATACCCTGAGAAAACCATAATTCAAAAAGTGTCGTGTACCAAAATGTTCATTGCAGCTCTTTTTACAATAGCCAGGACATGGAAGCAACCTAACTGTCCATCAACAGATGAATGGATAAAGAAGATGTGGCACATATATACAATGGAATATTACTCAGCCATAAAAGGGAACGAAACTGAGTTATTTATAGTGAGGTGGATGGACCTAGAGACTGTCATACAGAGTAAAGTAAGTCAGAAAGAGAAAAACAAATACCGTATGCTGCTAACACATATATGTGGAATCTAAAAAAAGAAAAAAAGGAAAAAAATGATCAGAAGAACCTAGGGGCAAGATGGGAATAAAGATGCAGACCTACTTGAGAATGGACTTGAGGATACGGGAAGGGGGAAGGGTAAGCTGGGACAAAGTGAGACAGTGGCATGGACATATATACACTACCAAACGTAAAATAGATAGCTAGTGGGAAGCAACCGCATAGCACAGGGAGATCAGCTCGGTGCTCTGTGACCACCTAGAGGGGTGGGATAGGGAGGGTGCGAGGGAGCGAGATGCAAGAGGGAAGAGATATGGGGACATGTGTATATGTATAACTGATTAACTTTGTTATAAAGCAGAAACTAACACACCATTGTAAAGCAATTATACTCCAATAAAGATGTTAAAAAAAAAAAAAGACTCCATGTTCCCAATGCAGGCGGCCCTGGTTCAATCTCTGGTCAAGGAACTAGATCCCCCATTGCCACAACTAAAGATCCCATGTGCCAAAACTAAGACCCAGCACAGCCAAATAAATAAATATATTTTTTAAAGATTTCTCTGGTTATTGTCCCTTGTTGATATTCAATTAAAATGTGTCTTAAGAGAAACCTAATATGATGGGTGAAGAAATGAAAGGAGACTTTCTTGGTTTTCTTGGTATGTTTTTATATTCCTTTTCTTTTTCAGTGGAAATATTCATGTATTCCTTATATAATTTTTTAAAAAGCAATATGGACAAAAGAATGAAGCCTAAAATGGACATAGACACACATGCATGCATGCATGCATGTACACAGAGGGGTGATCTCTAACTGGTAAGTGTCTACTATGTGGAGTCTATGGCTCCATCATCCTCCTTGATACAAATTAACATGTCAAGATACAATCTGAGTCAGCCAATTCCTTTAAAAATTATATTTGTATCCAAGGCACATTTTGGAAATGATTGCATTATTAGTTAGTTGAGCACATTTTCAATGTGCCTACAGCCCCTCATCCCTCCAACTCAATGGAAAGCATCTGTGAACTTAGATGCAGATTTCTCCCATAATATAGGCAGAGTCTCCTGGTTATATCCAGTGCCAAAAGTTGATGACTGATTATTACTTTGACATGATAATACCTTACATTTTCATGATGCTTTTCTGACATTCAAAGCACTTCTACATATTTTCTTATTTGACCCTCAAATACCTCTCTTAGGTAGACTTGGCAGGGTGTCTTCATTTTACAGTCAAAGAAAAAGTCCCAAAGAGATTAAGTGGCTTTGCTAAGGCCATCTGGCTGACAAGGGTAGGGGGTAGGACTGGCACCAATTTCACTCCTCTTCTCTTTACGCTGCAGTGCTCATCACAGCCTGACTTCTCCTACGCTGTGTTTTAATGGTATGCCCCATCTCAGTGCTTGCTAAATGATGTCACAAACAGCAATGTTATGTAGGCAAAACAATTTAGAAATTGTGTTTTTAAATGCTCACTCAGACTTAAGAGGGTAATTATATAGTGACTTAGGAAACCCAGCCATTTTAAAAGACTTTCTACAATGGCAGCAATAATCTTTGATGTTAAGCAAAGGAATCAAGTACACTGTATTGCTTAGCATTTCTATTTAGCTGAAAGTACGTTTTTAGACATTCCACCCCAATTCATTCAACAAATATTTATTGAGTGTCAATCCCAGTTCTCAGCAATGAGGATACGCAGTGGAGAAAACAAAGTCTCTGTTCTCAGAGTTCACACTCTAGTGGAGGGAGAAGGACAACAAGCAAATGAATGTACTGTGGAAGATGCTGTGGAGGAATATACAGTGGGAAATGGGGCTTAAAATGGGCTGGTCAGGGAAAGTGTCTCTGATATGAAGACGTCTGAGCAGGGATGTAAAAGAATTTATGGAGTGAGTCTTACTGGAGAAACAGCTCCAAACAGAAAGGCCCTAGAGCAGGAGAGGAAATTCTGTCATTCTTTTCTATTTCAATTTTTAATTGAAATATAGATAATGTACAATATTTCATAAGTTACAGGTGTGCAACATAGTGATTCACTATTTTTAGAGGTTATATTCCATTTATAGTTGTTACAAAATACTGGCTATATTCCTTGTGCTGTACAATACCTCCTTGTAGCTTATTTATTTTATACATAATTGTATCTCTTAATCCCCCCTACCCATATCTTGCCCCTCCTTCCTTTCCTCTCTCCACTGGTAACCACTAGTTTGTTCTCTATATCTGTGAGTCTATTTCTTTTTTGCTATATTCACTAATTTGTTTTATTTTTTAGATTCCACATGTAAATGATACTATACAGTATATGTATTTGCCTGTCTGACATTTCACTTAGCATGGACCCTCCAAGTCCATCCATGTTGTTGCAAATGGCAAAATTTTATTCCTTTTTATGACTGAGTAGTATTCCATTATGTATATGTATATACCACATCTTCTTTATCCATTCTTCTGTTGATGGATACAGGCTGCTTCTATGTCTTGTCAGTTATAAACAATGCTGCATGAACATTGGGATGTATGTATCTTTTTGAATTAGTGTTTTCTTTTTTTTTTCAGATATATATATAGCCAGGAGTGGAATTTGCTGGATTATGTGATACTTTTATTTTTAGTTTTTTGAGAAACTTCCATACTGTCTTCCATAGTGGCTACACTAGTTTACATTCCCACCAACAGTGTACAAGAGTTCCCTTTTCTCCACATCTTCACCAATATTTGTTATTTGTGTTCTTTTTGATGATAGCCGTTCTGACGGGTGTAAGGTTCTCTGTCATTCTTAAACATGTAGAAGAGAGAACTAATTCTCTCCTCCCTAAATGATCCATAGAGGGCCTTCAGAGCTCAAATTTTTCCCCATGGTTGGAGAATTAGTACAAACAATGTCTTGTATTTAAAATAAAAAATTAATAAATAGTAAAACCTAAGCCTCTGTTGCCTAAAGAATGTCAAGTATTTTAAAAAAGAAAATACTGACCATTTTATTTATTCATCTATTTTTATCTTCATGTTTTCACCACATAGACACTGTCTTTAGTCTTTGTTTCCTAAAAAATTGCATTTTTACTTAAAGAGCTTACATAAGCTATACATCATGAGGCTTTTGAAAATTTTAGTTGACCTGGGAAAACAACCAGAAGAGGTGTCTTTTTATGTGGACATTTGTTGTGCTGAACTGCCCTTTGTGTTACAAAAACCACACTTCTTGCTCAGGATGCTTATGTACCTTCCTCTTATATTTTTCTCTATGCTAGGGAAATATCTAGGATATTTGGTATCTTTGTGTTACTGAACTCACAGTCTAATGATCTCCAAGCTCAAAACTCAATGACTTAAAACAACAACCATGTTATTATCTTATGATTCTGTGGGTTGACTGAACTCAATTGGGCAGTTCTGCTGGTCTTGTCTGATGTATCTCAGGCAGTTGCAGTCACATAGTAGGTGGGGTTAAAGTCATCTGGAAGCTTGCTGGTGATGCAGGAATGGCTGAGTTTTCCTCCTTCTCCATCTGGTCTTAGGGCTTCTCTTATCCATGTGGCTTTTCCACATGGTTGCTTGGGCTTCCTCACAGCATGGCAGCTAGATTCCAAGAAGGAGTGTTCCAAGAAGGAAATGGAAGCCGCCATTCTTCTTAATGGCTAGGCCCAGAATTGGCACAGCATTAGTTCTACTTTATTCTGTTACCTAATAGTCACAGCCAGTCCAGATTCAATGAGGGAGGTGGCTGTGCAAGTGCGTGAATACTGGCAAGTGATGTTCATTGAGAGCCATCTTTGGAGACGAGTTATAACACCTTCTCATCCTGCATTATCATTCTGTGTGTTTACTTTTGTTAGATAACCAAATAGAAAGGCTATAAGATATGGCAGTACAAAGTGTTATACAATCACAGAAAAAGGAATGACCAATGCTTTCTGGTAGGGAATAAACAAACTTGAAAGAAAGGAGACTTCAAAGCTAAATGTTGAATGATGAATGGTCTCCTTGGGCAGCTCAAGTAGGGCAGGTTAGGCAGAGGAAATAGCACGTGTGAGGTCACTGATGCATGAAGAAGCCAGGGATGTTTGGGGAACAAAATACGTTGAGCATACGAGAAGGTACAGGAGGTGGCAGGAAAAAAATGGAGAGGAAAGCTGGAGTTTGATCAAGAAAGTATAGGTTCTACCTGCAAATGAGTTAGCCAAGTTTTAAGGAATTTAAGGGCATCTCCAGACTGCCAAGTCTGCCCATCTCTGACACCAACTGCAATGAGTTTGCCAAAGTGCAAAGTCAGAGGAAACAGTCCCACAAGACTGCCTTCACTTCAGACACTGGCCACAAGTTTGGAAGTCTTCAGGGCCATCCTCCTTTCAGACTACCTGACTACAAATTTGGGGGTTCTCACAACCACACTCAGGCTTGATAACTCACTAGAATGACTCACTGAGCTCAGGAAAATGCTTTATTTATCATTAGAGTTTTATTATAGTGAAAGGATACAAATTAGAACCAGTCAAAGGAAGAGACTCGTAGAACAGAATCTGTGGAGAAGGAGGATCAAAACGTGAAGCTTCCATATCCTCAGGAACATGTTACCCTCCTGGCATCACCGTGTGGCAATACACATGGAATACTGTCAACCCAGGAAGCTCACCTGAGCCTTGGTGTCCAGAGTTTTACTGGGGCTTGATCACATACTACTTGTGTGGCTGACCTGTTGTCTCCAACTCCTCTGGAGGTCAGAACTGATATGGCCTGTCCAAAGCACCTCACCATTTATCACATTATTAGATTGTCTGATGGGCAAAGCTCACAGGCAAACAAAGACACTTATCAGGCAGGACATTCCAGGGAGAACCTCCAAGCAAGTCAGAGGCCAGACCTCTCTTCGGGGAAAGTTAATTCCTCAGCACACACTACACTCTCTGTACTTTGGAATACACGTTTGCCAAGGTTTGTCTGCCCCATGTGGTTGTCGTTGTCGTGCACTATTTATAAATATACTGGTTCGCTTCTCTTTCTGGACACAATGTGGGATTGTGCTTCCTTACCCCCTTTGTAGATAGGTATGGCCTTATGACTTGCCTTAGTTGAAGAAATGCAAGTGGAAGTGGTGAGCAGGCAGAAGCTTTAGAAGTCAATGTGAGATTCATCACATACCCCTTCTCCCACCTCAGGAACTGTGGAAACACGTGTTGAGATGGAAGCTCCATCTGCCTGGGTCCTCAAGTACCTAGGAAGAACAAGTGCTGTGTCCCCAAACCTTGTTGGACTTGAAGTGTGAGTGAGAAGTAAACCTTTGTTGTGTTACACTGCTGAGATTCGGGGATTATTTGTCACCACAATACATCTTGCTCTATCCTGATATTATACCATGGGTGATCTTGGGCAATTTATTTAGCTTCCCTGTGCCTTAGTTTCTTCCTATAAATGAGGATAATAATACCTACCTCTCCAGGTTATGAAGAGAATAAGTGAGTTACACATTGTATTACTTTGCTAGAGCTGCCATAACAAAGTACCACAGTCTGAGTAAACTTACACAACACAAATTTCTCTTCTCATACTTCTGGAGGCTGGAAGTCCAAGATCAAGGTGTGGGCAGGATTAGGTTCTTCCAAGGCCTGTCTCCTTGGCTTGTGATGGCTGTCTGTTCCCTCTGTCTTCACAAGGTCTTCCCTCCATGCATGTCTATGTCCTAATCTCTTCTTCTTACAAGAACACCAGTCATATTGGATTAGGGCCAACCCTAATGACCTCATTTTAACTTAATTACCCTTTTAAAGGACCTATCTCCAAATACAGTAACATTCTGAGGTCTTAGGACTTCAAGAAATGAATATGGGGGGGACACAATTCAGCCCATAATACAGATGGAAACATTTACAGTGGAACAATACATAGCACATAGTTAATATTCAATAAACTTAACTATTATTGTTACTACTATCATTATCTTTTATATACACTGATAATAAAATATACTGAAGGCATAGTGTTACCTGAAGAAAGTTGCTAAATGATAAACAATATGTTATTATCCTTATTTATTTAATTAATTAATAAGTAAGCAAGCAAATAATATTGTGTACAAAGGGAAAACAATCTAAAAAAATACGTCAGTTTGAAAAGGCTACATACTGTATGATTCCAACTATCTGACATTCTGAAAAGAAGAGTGTAAAAAGATCAGTAGTTGTCATGGGTTAAGGGGGAAGGAGGGATGAATAGGTGGAGAACAGAGGATTTTTAGAGCAGTGAAACTATTCAGTATGATGATGTCATTATACATTTGTGTGAATACATAAAATTTACACCATCAAGAGTGAACCTAATGTAAACTATGGACTTTGGGAGATAATGATGTGTCAATGTAGGTTCACTGATTCATAGACTACATTTTGTACACTGCATTTATAGTGTAACAAATAAAACACTCTAATGGGGGATCTTGACAGTAGTGGAGGTTGTGCTTGGTTGGGGGAGGGAGTATATGGGAAATCTCTGTACCTTCTGCTCAATTTTGCTGTGAATCTAAAATTGGTACAAAAAATTGTCTACTGAGACAGCAGACAGCAGAAGCAAGAAGAACTACAACCCTGCAGCCTGTGAAACAAAAACCACATTCACAGAAAGACAGACAAGACGAAAAGGCAGAGGGCTATATACCAGATGAAGGAACAAGATAAAACCCAGATAAATAACTAAATGAAGTGGAGATAGGCAACCTTCCAGAAAAAGAATTCAGAATAATGATAATGAAGATGATCCAGGACCTCTGAAAAAGAATGGAGGCAAAGATTGAGAAGATGCAAGAAATGTTTAACAAAGACCTAGAAGACTTAAAGAACAAACAGAGATGAATAATACAATAATTGAAATGAAAACTACACTAGAAAGAATCAATAGCAGAATAACTGAGGCAGAAGAACGGATAAGTGACCTCTAAGAAAGAATGGTGGAATTCACTGCCACGGAAAAGAATAAAGACAAAAGAATAAAAAGAAATGAAGACAGCCTAAGAGACTTCTGGGACAACATTAAATGCAACAACATTTGCATTATAGGGGTCCCAGAAGGAGAAGAGAGAGAGAAAGGACCTGAGAAAACATTTGAAGAGATTATAGTCGAAAACGTCCCTAACATGGGAAAGGAAATAGCCACCCAAGTCCAGGAAGTGCAGAGAGTCCCAGGCAGGACAAACCCAAGGAGAAACATGCTGAGACACATAGTAATCAAATTGGCAAAAATTAAAGACAAAGAAAAATTATTGAAAGCAACAAGGGAAAAACGCCAAATAACATATAAGGAAACTCCCATAGGTTAAAAGCTGATTTCTCAGCACAAACTCTACAAGCCAGAAGGGAGTGGCACGATATATTTAAAGTGATGAAAGGGAAGAAACGACAACCAAGATTACTTTACCCATCAAGGATCTCATTCAGATTCGATGGAGAAATCAAAAGTTTTACAGAAAAACCAGCTCTACAGCAAATGCTAAAGGAACTTCTCTAAGTGGGAGACACAAGAGAAGAAAAGGACCTATAAAAACAAACCCAAAACAATTAAGAAAATGGTCATAGGAGCATACATATCGATAATTACCTTAAACGTGAATGGATTAAATGCTCCAACCAAAAGACACAGGCTCGCTGAATGGATACAAAAACAAGACCCGTATATATGCTGTCTACAAGAGACCCACTTCAGACCTAGGGAAACATACAGAATGAAAGTGAGGGGATGGAAAAAGATATTCCATGCAAATGGAAATCAAAAGGAAGCTGGAGGAGCAATACTCATATCAGATAAAATAGACTTTAAAAAAAAGAATGTTACAAGAGACAAGGAAGGACACTACATAATGATCAAGGGATCAATCCAAGAAGAAGATATAACAATTATAAATATATGCACCCAACATAGGAGCACCTCAATACATAAGGCAACTGCTAACAGCTCTAAAAGAGGAAATCGACAGTAACACAATAATAGTGGGGGACTTTAACACCTCACTTACACCAATGGACAGATCATCCAAACAGAAAATTAATAAGGAAACACAAGCTTTAAATGACACAATAGACCAGATAGATTTAATTGATATTTATAGGACATTCCATCCAAACAGCAGATTACACTTTCTTCTCAAGCACACACAGAACATTCTCCAGGATAAATCACATCTTGGGTCACAAATCAAGCCTCAGTAAATTTAAGAAAATTGAAGTCATATCAAGCATCTTTTCTGACCACAATGCTATGAGATTAGAAATCAATTACAGGGGAAAAAAAGGAAAAAACACAAACACATGGAGGTTAAACAATACGTTACTAAATAACCAAGAGATCCCTGAAGAAATCAAAGAGGAAATCAAAAAATACCTAGAGGGGCTTCCCTGCTGGCACAGTGGTTAAGGATCCACCTGCCAATGCAGGGAACATGGGTTTGAGCCCTGGTCCGGAAAGATCCCACATGCTACAGAGCAACTAAGCCCATGAGCCACAACTACTGAAGCCTGCGCACCTGGAGTCTGTGCTCCGCAACAAGAGAAGCCACAGCAATGAGAAGCCCGCACACCACAACAAAGAGTAGCCCCCACTCACTGCAACTAGAGAAATCCCACGTGCAGCAACAAAGATCCAACTCAGCCAAAACAAAAATAAAAACAAAAACCTAGAGACAAATTACAATGAAAACACGACGTTCCAAAACCTATGGGATGCAACAAAAGCAGTTCTAAGAGGGAAGTTTATAGCAATACAAGCCTACCTCAAGAAATAAGAAGAATCTCAAATAAACAATCTAACCTTACACCTAAAGGAACTAGAGAAAGAAGAACATACAAAATCCAAAGTTAGTAGAAGGAAAGAAATCATAAAGATCAGAGCAGAAATAAATATAATAGAAACAAAGAAAACAATAGCAAAGATCAGTAAAACTAAAAGCTGGTTCTTTGAGAAGATAAACAAAATCGATAAACCATTAGCCAGACTCATTAAGAAAAAGAGTGAGAGGACTCAAATCAATAAAATTAGAAATGAAAAAGGAGAAGTCACAACAGACACCACAGAAATACAAAGTATCTTAAGAGACTACTACAAGCAACTCTCTGCCAATAAAATGGACAACCTGGAAGAAATGGACAAATTCTTAGAAAGGTATAACCTTCCAAGACTGAACCAGAAAGAAATAGAAAATATGAACATACCAATCACAAGTAATGAAATTGAAACTGTGATGAAAAATCTTCCAACAAACAAAAGTCCAGGACCAGATGGCTTCACAGGTGAATTCTATCAAACATTTAGAGAAAAGCTAAAACCTATCCTTCTCAAACTCTTCCAAAATATAGCAGAGGGAGGAACACGCCCAAACTCATTCTATGAGGCCACCATCACCCTGATACCAAAACCAGACAGAGATACAACAAAAAAAGAAAATTACAGACCAATACCACTCATGAATACAGATGCAAAAATCCTCAACAAAATACTAGCAAACGGAATCCAACAGCACATTAAAAGGATCATACACCATGATCACGTGGAATTTATCCCATGGATGCAAGGATTCTTCAATACATGCAAATCAATCGATGTGATACACCATATTAACAAATTGAAGAATAAAAACCATATGAAAAAAACTGTCTACTAGGGGCTTCCCTGGTGGCGCAGTGGTTAGGAGTCCGCCTGCCGATGCAGGGGACGTGGGTTCGTGCCCCGGTCTGGGAAGATCCCACATGCCGCGGAGCCTGCGCGTCCGGAGCCTGTGCTCCGCGGCGGGAGAGGCCGCAACAGTGAGAGGCCTGCATACCGCAAAAGGAAAAAAAAAAAAAAAAACAAAAAAAACTGTCTACTAAAATTTTTTAAAATACAAACAAATGCTGAACTGTTAATAGTGATTTTTTCCACTCATTTTATTTCACTTGTTAAACCATTTTTTGAGGTATGATTGACATAGAAAAAGTTGCACAGATTTAATATAAAAATGTGATGAGTTCAGGGAGAAGTATACACCCATGACTCCATCACCACATCTATGCCATTAACATATCCATCACCTCCAAAAGTTTCTCCCTGCACTCTTTATTTATTACCATAAAAAAATATATATTTTTGGCTGTGCTGCATGGCACATGGGATCTCAGTTCCCCAGCCAGGCACTAAACCTGGGCCATGACTGTGAAACCCTGGAATCCTAACCATTAGTCCACCAGGGAACTCCCTTTTCATGTTTTTAAATTTTTTTCCAGTTTTATTGAGATATAATTGACATACAGCACTGTATAAGTTTAAGGTGTACAGCATAATAATTTGACTTACATACATCTAATAACGAATTTTTTTGGAAAAGGGTGGGAGGTTGATGGACAAATTATGAGAATTTTTGTCACATATTTTGGTGATGTTTGAGTTTTATAAATTTTCTGTGTCCATAAATTTATAATCAGAAAAAAGTATGTATGAAAAACAAAAATAAAGGATGGCCAAAATCTTTGGGATGAATAATCAAAGACAAAGGTGGCAGAATCCACACCCTGCACTTCTGTCTCATGGCAGGCCTAACACACAGATGATACTCAGTAAAAGCTGGCCAAATCTTCACTGCTCGTTAATAGTCTCAGGCAGCATAAAGTCTCTGGGAAATACTCTTCAAGGGAAGTGCCCATCCTCTCAGAAAGAACCACTGCCCCTTTGCCAGTAACCCCTGGCTAGGACTGAGAACTCCAAAAGAGAGGACGGTGACTTTGAGAAGCAAAGACCTCTGCGGGTGTATGGAAAGGTGTTCAGATATCCACAGGAAGAGCCTCTGGAGGAGAGCCAGCCACCAGGGCCAGAACAGGCAGGGCAGGGACTTCTGTTAGGGTCTTGGGAAACCATGGGGTAGGGTGAGCCTCTTTGAGCCAATATAGAAGATAGCAAACCTACTGGGCTTTTTCCCTTTGGGGTAATTATATTTTTTCTAAAATATGAAAGCAGCTTGGACTTGGACTTGAGGGCTGGTTTCAAATTCCAGCTTTACGACTTGTTACCTCTGTGACGTCAGACAGCCCTTTTAGTTTTTTCACTATAATTTCCTCATGGTTAAAATGGTGATAATAACACCTATCTTTCAAGATCCTTCTAAGGATTCCCAGTCATAATATGATTGCTCAGCTGATTAATGTATTGAAGTATGTCTACAAGAAGTGAACACCAATAGGGTGAATTTGAGGGATTTCTAAGTAGGAACTGGGGGGGTACAGGGGGTGGGGGAAATTAGGACAAGCCTTCCATGTAGTAGACTGGGTCCTAGAAGGTTTTTAGTTCTATTTATAAACATCTATAAATGTGGAGTCTAATACAACAAATTTAAAAATATTCCCAAGGAGAATAAGCTAATTCTCCTAAGAGGGAAAAATGGACTCCTCAGGTGCCAAGTAAAGAAGGAGCTGAGGGCTTCCCTGGTGGTACAGTGGTTAAGAATCCGCCTGCCAAAGCAGGGGACACGGGTTCAAGCCCTGGTCTGGGAAGATCCTATGTGCCGCGGAGCAACTAAGCCCGAGTGCCACAACTACTGAACCTGCGCTCTAGAGCCCGGAGCCACAACTACTGAGCCCGTGTGCCACAACTGCTGAAGCACACACGCCTAGAGTCCATGCTCCACAACAAGAGAAGCCACTGCAATGAGAAGCCTGCTCACTGCAACAAAGAGTAACCCCCACTCGCCGCAACTAAAGAAAGCCCACATGCAGCAATGAAGACCCAACACAGCCAAAAATAAATAAATAAAATAAATAAATTAATAAACAAACAAAAAATCACTTCTTTAAAAAAAATTAAAGAAAAAGAAGGAGCTGAAAGAGCTCTGGTGGTCCTAGGGGTGGCAGGACAGAGGTCTGTTACACTGGGAGAGGCCTCAATGGCTCAGAGCTTGGGCTTGGATGACAATTTAGAGATGGGAGATGAGGCTTCGGTGTATGAAGACTTCTTAAATAGTTCTCTCTGGTAGCTATAGTGATTCTTAGAAAAGTAGCTGTGCCAACTCTAGAGGAAGCCCCTCAACACCTCTGAGTGATCCAGGCAGCAGCTGATTTCCACAGCATTTCCATAAGCCAACTGTAGCTTTGATTGACTAATCCAAGAATGGGATGTAAAGCTCATGACCATCTCCTCAATTTAAAACTCTCTTCTAATAATTACTTGAGTGTGAGAATATGTGTATCTAGAGTCTTACGTGCCAGCATTATTGAAAATGGTGAAGCATGGGAAACACCAAAATACCCATGAATAGAAAACTGGTTCAGTACACTGTAGTATGCTAGTTATTGATTTATTATCTCACATCTGCAAATTCATCCTTCATTGCCTGCTCCACAAAAATGGATCTAGGTCCTTTAAATCATTTTCCTTTGCCAGTGGAAGGTGTCAGACTCTGGTAGTAGCAGGTGCTGAAAGGACGCTGGAAGAGAAAGAGCTTTTCTTTTCCTTGTTCTGCGGTACATTGTCACCAGGCTCCTACAGAGCATGCTTCTTTCTCCACTAACTCCAAGTGTTTTTTTCTGTACTGTTTGCGGGGCTTCTGCTCTTCCCAGCTGTCAACATGGACAGTTAGCCAGGAGCCTCAGAATGCGTGGGCCTGTGTCTCAGCCCAGGTGACTGCTCCTGGCACCCTCTTCTCTGCCTCCTGTGTGTACACACTAGAGCCCCATAAGGCTAGCCATCTAATGGGCCAGTCAGCCAAACTTTGTTCCATGCAGTGTCCAGAGTCTCCACATCCCAAGCGATACACAGGAGTGCGCTGGGTTCCTACAGAGTGTGATTGCCCCAGCTTCTGGTTCCAGCAGTGGCAACTGTGGCACTTGACTCCCTTTATGCACCCCCCTACCCCATAAGCCTTTAGTCACCTAGGCCCTGGGGTGCTGCTCCTGCTTTCCCAGTGATTGTGGACCATCTATGACCCAGAAAACTTCTCAACCATCAAATGGGCTATAACCAACACCTTCCTCAGTGACGTCTGAACTCCCTTCCAACTTTATTCTTCCTTGGATACCCTTCCTCAGTCCTAGGGTACCTTTTAGAATTCTTTTTCTAACCTTATAGTTACTCTCCTATCATAAGTTAATAATTCTTTATGTTAAGCTTCCCTGTTTAAATTACTGCGTGTTTCTGTCTTTTGATTGGACCCAGATCACATACAGTGTAATATTTTATGGCCATTAAAATGATGACATTGAGGGGCTTCCCTGGTGGCGCAGTGGTTGAGAGTCCGCCTGCCGATGCAGGGGACACGGGTTAGTGCCCCGGTCCGGGAAGATCCCACATGCCGCGGAGCGGCTGGGCCCGTGAGCCATGGCCGCTGAGCCTGCGCGTCCAGAGCCTGTGCTCCGCAATGGGAGAGGCCACAACAGTGAGACACCTGCGTACTGCAAAAAAAAAAAAAAAAAAAGATGACATTGATGTATTTATTGACACAGAACTACGTCTCTGACATTGTGGAGTGAAAAAAGCAGATATGTAAAATTATATGTATGTTTACATACATGAAGAAGACTAGAAGGATGCTTAGAAAATGTGAGCAGTGATAATTTGTGGGTGGTGGTATTTCAGATGAGTTTTACTTTCTTTGTGCTTTTCATAGTTTTAATTTCTTTCAGTGAGCATGTATAATTTCACACAAGCAATAAAATTTATTTCTCCCAATCCTCAGAAAACTCTGGTGATACACCCTAAATTTAAAAGATAAAGTCCAAACTCCTTACCACGGCACATAAAGTAATTCAAGGTATGGCCCCTTCTTGTTGGTATAGCCCCATATTTTACCATTCTACACAGAAATTCTAGTTAATCCAAAGCTCCCAATTTTATACCTATGGGTCTTTGCACATGTAATTCTCCCTGGAATGGCTTAATCATTCATCAAAGCCCTCCTTTCTAGAGCCTTTCCCAATTCATTCCCCTTAACCTTGTGTTAAGGCATTAAGTTCGTCAAAGGACATGTAGCTAGAGGACTTTGCAGTGGAAGAGGTGGTCCAAGCCTCTGCTGGTGCAGGATCTCTGTCCTTCCTTGGTGGTCAGACTCTTTTTCATTGTGTGCCTGGGTCCCAGGCTGAGCACCTCAAACTCACCAGCTGCCAGATAAGACTCAACTAGTCAACAACAAATGATGACCAGGCTTCCATCAGGTGGTACTAACAGATCCCATTGCTGGCTTTGTATTTTTACTTTAGCTTAGTGCTTCCCAAATTCTGCTGTGCACAGACACTTCTTAGGGATATTGTAAAATGCAGATTCAGATTCAGCAGCTCTGTGGTGGGCCTGAGATTGTGCATTTCTAAAAAGCTCCTGGGTGATTTGCAGTTGCTGGCCCACGGATCATCCTTAGAGAGTTAGATGTGAGCTTATTTTTAAAACATTTCTGAAATATAATCTAAGCAGAAGAGCAGCCCTATTTCAACATCTTAGTCAATTCAAACTTAGCATGAACACACTATAGCTTTCATTCCACAAAATTATATTTTTAGGGATCTAAGTATACCACTTCCCCCACTAGGGTCTCAGTGAGCACTCCCTAACATAATTCTATTGGTGATATAATTACAGACCCTTAGGTCTCTTCTGAGAACTGTGCCTTATGTGCACAATGTCTGCCCCCACCTTGCATAGCTCTTTAAGGAGAGGAGCCATGTCCTGCTCACACCAAAGCTGTTAGCTCAGTACTTAGCAGGAAAGCATTATGGTTAGGAGTGTAGACTCAAGTTCATGATCCCAGCTCTACCACTTACTGAGGCACTCACCTCATGGCACTGTAACACGGGGACAGTAGAAGCATCTACCTCTTCAGGTTGTTGTAAGGACTAAACAAACAGAAAATGCTTAGAATGATGGCTAGCACCTAGTAAGCCCTATAAAAATTCAGCTATGATTATTAGCAAATGTGTAGAATAATGAATCTTTCAGAAAAAAGAAACAGTATCACATCCATTTAATCATGTAAATGTATTAATTAACTTACACACATTAATTCGTTTGTTGCATTTTTACTTTGTTTGTAACACATGCAAAATTTTCAGGAGCACATGCATACAAAGAAGAAACTCATTTATTCACACAACAAATATCTCCTGGGTGAAAAGCACTTTTGCAGGCACTGAAGATGAAGCCAAAAAGAAGGGAAGGAGGGGACAGAAAAACTAATTAGATATGACTTCTGGTCTTAGGGAGGAGAAGTAAGGAGAAAGAATTATAATGCAGGGCACAGCAAATCCAGTACTACAAGAGGGGTGCCAATAACATGTTCATGCGAATCATCACCTGTGGGGAATTCTGTTTGTTACCTACCCGGCCATCCATTCCTATCTGCTGGCATTGGAAACCTTATCTTCCTTGGGGACTTGCTCCCTCCACTCAGCCCCGGTTGAGGGGGCTGACTCCAGCTTGACCTGGTGAACTAGGCCGGCTGCTCAGAGAATCAAATGCCCTTCGCTATAGCAACTGGTTCAAAGGTGTGCTCATGACCCAAGAAAGGCAATGATTCAATTCTGGGATTCCTATGCTAATGTTGCCAGAAAGGCCCTTTCTTTTCCTGCTGGCCTTACAACTAGAAGGGCTTAAATATGGTACTACTGGGACCATCTACAAAGTGAAACTGATAAAAGGGAAGCCAATACAGAAGAAAATATAGCAAAGAGATGGCAAGGGGCAGAGAGAGAGATGAGGCCCTGGTATGGTTTATCCCTGACCCAGCTATGCCTGATTCAATCACGGACTTTTTTCTTGAGCCAACACATCCTTTGTTTTAATTATAGGTTTTCTGTTGCTCACAACTGGAAGGATCCAGAATAAATGTAGAATTTAAAAGTTCTAAAATAAATTATTTTATTCAGTCCTTGATTAAAGTTACAACCAAGACCAACATTTTAATAGGAGGAATTTTGAGAGAATAAAAAACTCTTCTATTGGCATGAGTGCCTTGAGGATATAAAGCACTGTGGTAGCCAGTAACATCTTGACATAAGAAAGCTGGAAAGAGGACTTCCCTGGTGGCGCAATGGATAAGAATCCTCCTGCCAATGCAGGGGACACGGGTTCGATCTCTGGTCTGGGAAGATCCCACATGCCGCGGAGCAACTAAGCCTGCGCGCCACAACTGCTGAAGCCCATGTGCCCTAGAGCCCATGCTCCACAACAGGAGAAGCCACCACAAGGAGAAGCCCGTGCACCACAACGAAGAGTAGTCCCTGCTGGCTACAACTAGAGAAAGCCCGCACGCAGAAACAAAGACCCAATGCAGCCAAAAATAAATACATTTTAAAAACAGCTGGAAAGAACCTCAGTGACAACAAGAATACAAATATTAGTAGGCTGGGTGCAGGTCCTTTCCTGGTTTAAATATTCTGTTTCTGGTCGTCATAAATGGAATTTGGCTTGCTGGAAGTTCTCCTGCAGCATCCTGATTGTTAATGATTTATGGTTCTATAACCCCTGACTTTGAGACTGTGTAGTTGCTTTATTCATTTGCTGTGGGAAACTGAATTTAAATTCACTTCCACCTGGTAACAACTAAACCAGGACCTATAATTTCACTGATCTTATCACAATTGACTCAACTGGCACAAAAGACAGATGAGATCCTCTTAGAGTTAGGAAAAATATTTTTGTTCTTGCATATATTATTCAAGTAGAAACAACTGTAAAATAATGTGAAATTTTTTAACCTTTTAAAATTTACTTCTTTCGTTTTATCTTCCCATCAACCATATGCGGAACACAGGACCAATTTTAATCATCCTAGTTTTATAGAGGAGAAAGGTAAGCAAAGAGGGAGTAATAATCCAGTGGCAAAACAGAGTATATGGAATGATGATTCACAAAAACTCACACGCTTTATAGCCTGACTGATCCCTCCGCCTTGGCCCTCACCCAGGTGTTGCTCTTTGCATGTAATCAAAGGTAACAAAGATACATGCTTGTAAATTCTCTAACTTTCTGTGAATTTTAAGTCAATCTGGAAGATTTCAGTATATTTTATTTTATGATTCCTAGTGGAATTTGCCTATTAATTAACTCAAGGCAATTTACATTTCGTATGTAGTTAAACTTCACTGCATTTCCACTGGTGCCAATAAGTAACTGCTGTGGAAGGGCTGGTGGTATCATTCAGCATCCACACTTCACTGCTTTTTTGGTATGCTTTATTTTCTGAGTTGTATGGTTGTGTGCATGTTTTGGTTTTTTCTCTTTGGTATCATAATTACTATCAAATAACTTTTACTGAGGATCTACTCTGTGCCAGGTATGGTGATGAACACTTCATATGCATTATTGGACCCAGTTCTCACAATAACCCTCTGAAGCAGGTACCATTATTTTCTCTGTTTTACAGATGAGAAAACTGAGGCACAAGAATAAGGAATATGTCCAAGGTTACAAAGTCCGTTAGTGGCATAGCCAGGATTCAAATCATGGTCTAACTCCAAAATATAAGCTTTAAAAACATTGTGGCCAAATACACATAAAATGTACTATTTTTGCCATTTTACAATTCAGTGGTATTTAACCGTCACCACTATTTAGTTCCAGAAAAATTTCATCACTCTAAAAGGCAACCTCATGCCCTTTAAGCAGTCAATCCCCATTCTTTCTCCCCTGAGCCCCTGGCAACCACTAATCTGCTTTCTATCTCTATGGATTTGCCAATTCTGGACATTTCATATAAATGAAATCATACAATTTGTGACCCTTTGTGTCTGGTTTCTTCCACTTTGCATAATGTTTTCAAGGTTCATCCATGTTGTAGCAGGTATTAGTACTTCATTCCCTTTTCTGACCAAATATTAATCCATTGCACCACATTTTGTTTATCCATTCATCAGCTGATGTGCATTTGGTGGTTTCTACCTTTTGGCTCTTGCGAGTAGTGCGGCTATAAACACTCAGGTACAAGTTTTTGTCTGAACACCTGCTCTCAATTCTTTTGGATAAAAAGTATAGGCTTTTTTTTTTTTTTTTTTTTTTTGTGGTACACGGGCCTCTCACTGTTGTGGCCTCTCCCGTTGCGGAGCACAGGCTCCGGACGCGCAGGCTCAGCGGCCATGGCTCACGGGCCCAGGTGCTCCGCGGCATGTGGGATCTTCCCGGACCGGGGCACGAACCCGTGTCCCCTACCTCGGCAGGCGGACTCTCAACCACTGCGCCACCAGGGAAGCCCAAGTATAGGCTTTTGATCATAAGCCTCTGTTGACTCCAAGAAGGAGAAGACCAGATATCTTAAAATCTTCATTCAACGAATATTTACTGAGAACCTACGGTACAGCTACCTAGAATGCTAAGCACTGGGAATATGTTGTAATAATGAATAAGACAGACATCATCCCTGTTCTCTTCCTCGGGAATGACAGAAAGTTGAATAAGTGAATAAAACACAGACCTGGCAACAGTTAAGATTAAGGGCTCCTTTTCCATTTGCTATTAAAGGAAAGTAAAAGTTGGTACTGATGTATCCGAGCAAGATGCTGTAACAGAATGCTTTTGATGCAAGAAACAAGTACAACTAAGACTAGTTTAAACAATAATGGCATTTATTGTCTTACATAATAATAAGTCTGAGGCAAGTTTCCCGATTGTGGCAAGTCAGCAGCTCCACATCATCAAGGAACTAGGTTTTCTCCATCCTTCTTCTCTGCCATCCTCATAGTCACAATAAGGGCCAGCACTCTAGGCATCATGTCCTCCTCACATAACAAGGACCAAAGAACAGAAGTGGAAAGTTAGAAGATCCTGCCACAATCCCTTTTTAGGTACAAGAAGAATGATCCCTCCAAGAAATCCTGCAGAATACTTTCCCTCAGGTCTGTTCGGCCAGATTTGCACCAGAAGCCTATTCCTACACCAATCATTGGTAGGGGAATGAAATTACAATGGGTGATTTAAGATTAATCAAGTTTGAGGCTGGAAAAAGGCGCAGTTCCCCCCGGGGCAAACAGCTCCCTGACGCCCTAACAAAATACAGATTTTGGGAAAGTGTAAGAGGGAAAGGAAGGGCTGTAGTATAGGCAGCCAAGAGTGTCTCCACCAGTGCCTAGGCAAGAATTCCTGGAGAAAGTCCAATTCACAGTTCTTCTCTGAACTTCAAGCCCTCAGTTGAATAAAACAACCAATGAACCAAACAAACAAACAAGACAAACACCCAAACCCTAAACTTCAACATGTCCAAGACTGAACTTATGATTCTCATCAAAGTGGTCTACAAATGCTCTGTTTCTTTGTGAATAGCATCACCATTCCAGTTGCAAGAGCCAGAAAAATAGGAGTCATCATACTCTCCTCCTTTTTCCTCACCACCCATATCTAGTGCATCACTGAGTCCTGTTGATATAACCTCCAAAATAGCTCTTGGATCTACTACTCTCTTCACCTCCACCGACAGTATCCACCATCCAAGAATAGTGATCACCACCTTTTCCCTGGAGCTCTGCAGCAATCTTCAGCTTGGTCTCCCTGCATCCATTTTGACCTCCCTCCAACCTAGTCCTTCACATTACAGCTAGAGTGGCCTTTTCAAACACATGCTCATGCTTAAAATTTGCTTGCCGCTGCTCCCAGAATAAAGACCAAAATAAGGCCTTCCTCCAACTCTTAGCAATCCATTTCCTTGAGCTTGAATGGGCTGTGCTCCACCCCAACTCAAGACTTGTGCACTTGCCGTTACTCACGGCCCTTGTCATCCTTCAGATCTCAGCTTAACCGTCATTCCCTGGGAAAGCCTCTCCAAACTTCCTAATTAGGTCAAGTCCCTCTGCTATAGGATCATAGAGAAGTCTGTGCCTTTTCTTCAGGGCACTTTTCTGCCTATAGGCTGTAAGATCTACTAAAACAGAGAGCTAGTATCTCCTACAACATAACGCCAGGCACATAATAAGCGTACACTATACAGTTGTTGAATGGCTCAATCAATGTGTAAACTTCAAAGAAGTATGGCCGATGATGAATGTGGACCCAGTCCCAGAGAGAACATAAATTATGGCCGTGACCCACCTGCAGGGTCCAGCAGCCTGGACCGCAAGGTTCCTTGCTCCTCCCAGTAGCTCCGCCCTTTGGGTCCAGCCCCTCCCTGCTGAATCGTGGGGAGGGGCATAGAGGTCGCATGACGTGACAGCAGCCGGTCGCTGATTGGGTTTCCAGGCGTGCTGGCTAGGAAAGGGGGCGAGTCCGCGTGCGCTGATTGGCTGGCGGGAAGCGGCTGGACGGGCGGTGGCGGCGGCGCGGGGGCGGGCGCTGGTAGGGATGGGACTGGGCTGGGGCGGGAGGGCGGTAGCTGCGGGTAGGATGGGTCCTTGCTGCCGGCTTCGCTGAGACTCGCTCGCGTGGACTGCCCGCGGCGGGCCCGCAGTGGCGGCGGCGGCATGAAGGGCGCTCTGGGGAGTCCTGTGGCCGCGGCCGCCGCAGGCGCCGCGATGCAGGAGAGTTTCGGCTGTGTCGTGGCCAACCGCTTCCACCAGCTGCTAGACGACGAGTCGGACCCGTTCGACATCCTGCGCGAGGCCGAGCGCCGACGCCAGCAGCAGCTGCAGCGCAAGAGGCGCGACGAAGCGGCGGGGGCGGCGGCCGGGGCCGGCAACCGCGGCGGCAGGAGCCCGGCTGGGGCCTCGGGCCACAGACCCGGCGCGGGCGGCGGCCGGAGGGAGTCTCAGAAGGAGCGCAAGAGCCTCCCGGCCCCCGGCGCGCAGCAGCCAGACAGCCCAGGGGGCGGCCCTCAGCCGCCCGGTACGCGCGCTCCGCCCGGCACCTAGATGCCCCGGGGTGGGCGCGGTGGGCGGGAGGGGAAGGAGAATGGGGTCATGGAGGTCACCTCTCCTCAGCAGCCCCACGACCTCCTACTACGAGACTGGGATCACTGGAATCTGTTCCAGAAAGGGGAGGGGGTCTGGGAAGAGTTGACTGGAGTTGAGGGTCCCTGTGGCCGAGGAGGGTGGGAAAAGAGGACGGGGTGTAGGGTGTCACGCCCCTTCTGGCCTTTCCCAGTCCCTTCTGGGGGCGAAGGAGAGTGCAGGCTTGGAGTAGGGGGTTTCAGAACGCTGAAACTGAGCCTTTACAAGTTGGGCAAAGTTGAGGGATATTTCTGGGTTGTTGTGTGGGGGCGAACACTGAGGTCGCTGACCCGGGGCTCTCAGATCTAGAACTAGCAGGGACCTTCTCCATCCTCCAGCCCAACCTCTGCAAGATTCGCGTCGGGAGGCAAAAAGTAGCGTGGTGGGAAGGAGGGAGGGGAGCGCCTTTTAGGGAGAGTGGAGGAGGGTGCACCCGGACCCTGGGGGTGGCGGCGAGAGCCCAGGGTGTGTGAAGGATCGCCGGGGTGAGGGGCTGGGGCCTCTGTGATGGAGGGAAGTCCTGGGTGACCTCGGGGGCGGGCTGTGACGTCAGGGCCGCGAGCAGAATGCGGCGGGGGTGGACGCGGGGTCCCCGGCGCCTTCCAAGCTCTGTGCCTTCACCCATCCATCCCCCTTACGGAGCTTCCAGCAGTCTTCCCGCACGGGTTTTCAATGTAGCAGGCAGCATTGATGAGTTGTGTAACTTGTCATTAACTCAAACTGCTTTAAGAAAAGCGTTTTTAATTAACCTTTTCAACAAGAATATTCAAAGTTCCCCACTCCCTGCTTAGCCAGAACGGCAAGTACAAAGCTTGGTGTACTACTGTCTGCATCTAGGGACGGAGGATGCTTAAGAGTCTTTTCTCACCTGAACTGCATCAGTGGCAAAGCCTCCAAGTTTCCACCTGTGTTTCCTCTGTTTTTCAAAAATGAGACAGTGGTCCTAAAGTTTCCATAAAAAGAATGTTAAGATGTATAATTCGACCACTCCAGCCAATGTTTGGCAGTGTATTCAACTTGGCTTTACTGGCTTGGTCCTTGCTTGATAAAAATTGTGCAGCCCAGCCCTGAGAGAATAACACCTGATTTGAGTGTTGGGGCTTTGACTCCTGCAACTAGGTAATGTTTCCCTTTATCTGTGGAAAGTTCAATCCAGCATTATCTCTTGAAAATCAGAAAATTAAGTCACTATAATAAAAATATTGAAAATTATTTTAAATGCTATTGGATATCCCAAGACTCCTTGGTAGGCCGGTACAGTTATGAGCCTATTTAAACAGTGAGTGAGACTTGAGATAATTTGTACATTTTGCATTATGTTCTATCTTTTCTTTTAAATCTATTTAGATAAATATCATAGTAATAAGAATTGGGAAAGGCTAAGCTTTATTTTTTAACAAGTGAAAATATGTATTTTAGTGTGAAACTGAATTTAGTTTTCTATGTCAATGTATTGCTTTTTAACCTTTTTACTATTAAAAATGTGCATTTTTGTTATAAAAATTTTAAACAATTCAAAAGTGTATGAAGTATAGTGAAAATCCTGTATTTTTCTTATTTTAACACCTTGCATTTACATACATAAATGCACAGAGCTACTTCTTTTTTTCTAAATTTACATGATATAAACTGGGTTGCAACCTGCATTTAGCGTTATGATCTAGTACAGTTATAACTTGCTAAACTAATAAACTTAGCACTGTAGTCTAGTACATTTATAACTTTTTTTCCTGTCAATTGTTTATGATCCAAGTGATCTGGCTTTTGAGATCTATATTAAAGAACTTTAGTTAGTTTTGTAGTTAAAATGGAAATTTTATAATTCTAGTTCTTTTTCAAGTATGTTATTTCAGGAGCAAACAGCTCATTAATTTCCGTTTATGTAGTTACTGTGCTAAATTTATCTGTAATGGGTGTTACAGAGCTACTCTCTCAAGGTTTTGTAGCCCTAATTGATATGGACTGTACTTTTCTAACACTCAAAATTTTTAATTTAGTTAGAATATTATAAATGAATGCTTAGTGTAGACAAGAATCAAAGTCAAAACAAGTTTGACGTATAACGGAAACATTAATCTCAAAAGGATGTGGAAATCATAAGATTTTCCCATAGAAATAGGTTTTTAATGGCCTTCACTATTTAACAATATACATAGACCTTTGGATGAGCCTTGCTCAAAAAAATTCGTTCTTGAAGTCTTCACAGGCTGTTTCAGCTTTGCTTTTCCTGGCCTTTCAGAACTAATCTCTGAGTCAAAGCTCAAATTTATTTGGGGGAAATCTCACTATAAATTTTATTGTATTCTGTCCCTTCATGTGGGCTTGGGGTTACATCAGTGATGAGACTGCATATGCCAGCCTTTTATTGGAAAGGGCTAGTAAAATTCAATGTTTGCATATTCACTTGGAGCCGCTGATCTAGCACAGAAAAACTAGGTTCACTTGCATTCTTTTTTTTTTTTTTTTTTTTTTTTTTGCGGTACGCGGGCCTCTCACTGTTGTGGCCTCTCCCGTTGCGGAGCACAGGCTCCCGACGCGCAGGCTCAGCGGCCATGGCTCACGGGCCTAGCCGCTCCGCGGCATGTGGGATCTTCCTGGACCGGGGCACGAACCCGTGTCCCCTGCATCGGCAGGTGGACTCTCAACACTGCACCACCAGGGAAGCCCTCAGTTGCATTCTTGATCCCTTAGTAGTAAATTGTGGGAAAAACTGGACCCCTATTATCTTTGTTTTTTGGATTTTGGGAGGAAAAGGAAATGTTTGCAGGGTATTGATAATTGTTCTAATAAGTTGCCAGTTATATTTAATGGCTTTCAACTTATACACAGAAGCTTTGGAAGAAGCTTTAGTATAAAGTATACAGCAAATGTCATTTTAAATTTTGAATGATGAATTCCAAATTTAATTGATACAATTTTTTAAATAACCTTGAAAGTAGAAAGAAGGTGGGAATAAGCTAAGTAATTCTGTAGTTGAGTGGAGATATTTAGTTGTTGTTTTTTTTTTTTAAATTACAGGTTATGAATAGGAAATTGGAAACTGTATTAAAATAACTTTTCATATTGAGGGAAATGTATTGAAAAGTATTGTTACTGTTGATGTTCTTGCTGTTATGTCATGGTCTATTATAGTTTTCAACTTGTTAGATAGTTAACTTTCACAATAACATTTTCTACCTTACATTTTCGATGCCTCTTCCAACTTTGATCTCTCTTAGTAACGTGTATGTGCTCGGATCTGACACTGCATACTCTTGGGCAATTGGACACCAGTGTCAGTCTCTCTTTCTGCAATAAAAGCATAATGCTCTGTTTATGATAACATCTTCCCTATATCCTAAACATGTCACAAGGTCAGACTGGGGCTTCAGGAAGCAAATCAGATTTAAGCATTTCCTAGGTCATGGAACATTAACTTAAGATTGAACTTAGGTCTGTTGTGCAATATTTCACATTTCAAAAAAATACTTTGTTAGCTAACAAGTAATAAATTGCACAGTTTTGTGTTAGTGGTGTCACGACATGATTTTTGCTTTAAAATGAGATTAGTAACATATTGGAAATATGTTAATGTTTACATGTGCCTAGTTTATAAAGCTTAGATAAAATATTAAGTGGGAAAATAGGAGAATACATGTAAACATATATTTCTTAAGAATCACAAGTATCTGCCTAAGTAGAAGAGGAACCCGGTAGTTTAAAAAAATACCCATTAATTCAAGTACATTTAATATTTTTATAGCCATACAATAAATGTGGAGGGTGACATACCAAGAAAAATCTAAAATTTTCTACTAAAATGAAAATTGTACATAATGTTTCAGATGGAGACCTATTAAGTGTATACAAAGAAAAGATAAACACACATTTTTGGAAGAAGATTTAAGAAGTAACAAAGTTCTTCACAATATATTCACCAAATATTAGTTGCCTTAAGACATAGACCCTGCTGAAAATTTTTAAAGCGTCAAAACCGAGAGGAGTAAAAAGAGAACAGAGAAGGCTGGAGTGCCCCAGCCCCTACCTCCTCAGTGCTGGCTTCTCCATGGACGGGAGATGCCCCTTCAAGTGCTGGCCAGCCCTTGCATGAGTTGGCAAATACCAGCTTGGCCTTATATTTGAGAAGTGTGATCATAAATGTATAAATCCCATCAAAGACCAGGAAAATCTGTTTTCAAATGAGAAAGATACAATGGTACAAGCTATTTAAAAATGAAAACTTTATTAGCCAATGAATGATAAACTATAGTTGGGATTCTAAAAATATGTTCTGAAATACAGGGTATTTATCCTTTAATTTTCTGGAAGGAACTTAGCTACCATGTTTTGATAAAGCTGCTGTTGTGAAATGTAGTTGATAATATATCTCCGTTGCTATCACAGAGTCATTGTAAAATATTTGTAATTGTAAGTGAGTTGGTATAGTTTATCTTATCATAATTTCTAGGACATAAGGGATTCAATAGTAATGTCAAAGTTTTATTAAAAGACGACTCTGGGCAGTAGTAGTATCAGCAACCTTTTTTCTTCTCTGAACTTTTCCAAACTTCCCAAATTTTCCTATGGCATTGATTTCTAGAAAAGTAAAATTTAAAAGTACATGTAATAACGTGCTGCTGCAGACCTTGTGTTCTAGCTCTCCCCTTTGATTCCTCCCTGTCAGGCCAGAAACGAACTTCCAGAAGAGGGGAGCAGCAAGGATGGAGTGAGAGCCGGGGGACAGAGGTGACGCTTGATAGAGCAGAGCGGAGATCCTACAGGGAATATCGACCCTATGAGACGGAGAGACAGGCAGACTTTACACCTGAGAAGTTTACAGATGAAAGGTAAGTACTGCAGACCTCGGCCTGGAGGGTTGGAGGAACCAGAAGGATTTTCAGAGGACTACCAGCCTTTGGAACCTTTTTGTGGTGCCAGTCCTGGGAATATTTTGCCAATTTAAGTACCAAATTTAAGTACCAAATCATACTACCTTAGGTAACACGTGAAGCACCTTCCATTTATCTCATAGATGACCTTAAGTCTTGGTTCAGGAAATCATTACACAATGAAAAATGGATTACTTATTGGTAACTCTGAAAAGCATTCTTATAACAAACTATATAGGAGTATGCTAAACTGATTAAATTTTCTTTTGAAATTTAGGCCAGAGATATAATTATGTTCTTGATTTAGCAGTACTAATTTGGGCTACTAATGAATTTAAACAAATTCCTAGCCCCATGTCAGGTCAATAGGTTATCATGATGAAATTGGACAAAAAACCTGATAAAATATGTGACACCAGTTTAAGGCTCCCATGCCTTCTCTAGAAAGTGCTCTGATGTGGAAGATGATCTCAGGCTGGTGCAGCCTGACACCCTTTTGAGTAATGTGGCAGCATGTGGGCTATCATGCCCACCTATACACGGGAAGCAGTTCTTAGTGTCTTATGCTTGGCACTAACAAGATGAATGCTTGCTGCCTCAAGTGTTTAATTATTAAACCTGCATAGCACTGGGTTTAGATTAAAACAAAACAACTTGTGAATCACATTGAAAGGAAAAGAAAGTTAAAAAGGCTAAAAGAGACTAGAATAGTGTACAGTTGAATGTCAAGGGAACCGTTATTCCCAAAGTCTTTCAACTTCTTGACTACCTATTCCATTACACATTCAAAACAGATGGTATATCTGCCACCATGTTAGAGGATGAGGGCTAGAGAAAGGCTTAATTCTGCTTTTTTTGGGTGATTAGTTCAAGTTTGCTATGTAACAGCCGCAGTCTGCTTGCTTACAGAAAGCCTTCTGGATCAGAGCTGCTTATTTTGGGAAGCATTTGTGTATTTTTTTCCTTCACTGCAGGGATTTATTCTGTGGAAATACGGAAATTATAACTCATGTTTCCAGCTTTTTTAGTAGCAAAATTATGAGTTTTTTTAAAAGGATAAGTCTTTATATGTTACCATGAAAAAAACTGCCTATTAAGGGATGCCTATTTTGGATACAGGAAGTTTTAAGAATTATATAAGGAATTCCCATATACCCTCTCCAGATTCTCCAATAACATTTTACCACATTTGCTTTATCATACCCCTCCCTCACTCTCTCCCTCTCTTTCTCCTCTCTCTCTCTCTCTCTCTCTCTGTCTCTCTGTCTCTCTCTCTCACACACACACACACACACACACACACACACACACACACACCCCTCTTTTTTCCTTGGCATTTGAGAGTAAGCTACAGGAATGTCTCTTTATCCCTAAATACTTTAAATATATTTCCTAAACACATGGTACAATTATCAAACTCATTAACATTGATGCAATACTATTATCTAATTCTCTAAATTATATAATCTACAGACTACTCAAATTGCACCAATTGTCCTAATAATATCCTTCTAGCAGAAGAAAAACAATTTTGGTTCAGGATCCAGTCCAGGAATGTGCATTGCGTTTAGTCTTCTTTAATTTAAAACAGCTCTTTAGTCTTTCATTTATTTATGGATTTGACATTTTTTAAGAGTATGGACCAGTTATTTTGTAGAAGAGCCCAGAATTTGAGCTTGCCTGCTCAAATTCTTAATGCTCACCAACCTATTAAAAAAGAGGATAAGCTACATGTAAAAGAATGAAATTAGAACACTACCTGACACCATACACAAAAGTAAACTCCAAATGGATTAAAGACCTAAATGTAAGACCAGACGCTATAAAACTCTTAGAAGAAAACAGAGGAAAAACACTCTTTGACATAAACCACAGCAAGATCTTTTTTGACCCACTTCCTAGAGTAATGGAAATAAAAACAAAAATAAACAAATGGGACTTAGTTAAACTTAAAAGCTTTTGCACAGCCAAGGAAACCATAAACAAGATGAAAAGACAACCTTCAGAATGGGAGAAAATATTTGCAAATGAAACAACAAAGGATTAATCTCCAAAATATACAAACAGCTCATGGAACTTAATATCAAAAAAACAAACAATCCAATTAAAAAATGGCTGGAAGACCTAAATAGACATTTCATCAAGGAAGACATACAGATGGCCAAGAGGCAGATGAAAAGATGCTCAACATCACTAATTACTAGAGAAATGCAGATCAAAACTACAGTGAGGTATCACCTCATGTGGTCAGAATGGCTATTATCCAAAAATCTAGAAACAATAAATGCTGGAAAAGGTGTGGTGAAAAGGGAACCCTCCTGCACTTTGGTGGGAATGTAAATTGATACCACCACTATGGAAGACAGTATGGAGGATCCTTAAAAAACTAAAAATAGAACTACCGAATGACCCAGCAGTCCCACTACTGGGCATATACCCTGAGAAAACCATAATTCAAAAAGATACATGGGGCTTCCCTGGTGGTGCAGTGGTTGAGAGTCCACCTGCCGATGCAGGGGACATGGGTTCGTGCCCCGGTCCGGGAAGATCCCACATGCCGCGGAGCGGCTGGGCCTGTGAGCCATGGCCGCAGAGCCTGTGCGTCCAGAGCCTGTGCTCCGCAACGGGAGAGGCCACACAGTGAGAGGCCCACGTACCGCAAAAAAAAAAAAAGAAAAAAAGAGACATGTACCACAATGTTCATTGCAGCACTATTTAAGATAGCCAGGACATAGAGGCAACCTAAATGTCCATCGACAGATGAATGGATAAAGAAGATGTGACACATATATACAATGGAATATTACTCAGCCATAAAAAGAAACGAAATTGAGTTATTTGTAGTGAAGTGCACGGACCTGGAGTCTGTCATACAGAGTGAAGTAAGTCAGAAAGAAAAACAAATACCATATTCTAACGCATATATACGGAATCTAAAAAAAAAAAAATGGTACTGACAAACCTAGTTGCAGGACAGGAATAAAGATGTAGACATAGAGAACAGACTTGAGGACATGGGGTGGGAGGGGGAAGCTGGGGCGAAGTGAGAGTAGCATTGATATATATACACTACTGCATGTGAAATAGTTAGCTAGTGGGAAGCAGCCACATAGCACAGGGAGATCAGCTCTGTGCTTTGTGATGACCTAGAGGGGTGGGATAGGGAGGGTGGGAGGGAGGCCCAAGCGGGAGGGGATATGGGGCCATATGTATACATATGGCTGATTCACTTTGGTGTGCAACAGAAACTAACACAGTACTGTGAAGCAATTATACTCCAATAAAGATCTATTTAAAAAGATGTATTTTATAAGAAGGGGATTATAAAGAAGCAATTGAGAATATATTTAATTGGGGGTGGGGTAAACCTGTGGGATAAAGAAAAATGATTTAAGGGATTAAAATAGACTAGAACACACAGGGTTATTTTTAGGGTCAGCTTCAGTTACTATTATATTATTAATGAATTCGTTATTTTATCAGTATCTGATCTAAAGTTCATGTAAATTTAGACCCGATTTTGACTATTGGCATTATTTTCCATATAGAGTTTTATGCTTCATTTCTTCTCAGTGTTTAGGTAGACTTCTTTTATGGCACTGTCCAACTTCCTGGTTAAGAACTTACTGTTACTTTTCATTTGTCATTGTTTTAGAACTCTGCTTTAGATATTTACTGTAATGTGGAATCAGATTCTACAACAGTCTCTATTTAAAATTTTGGTTTTGGCCTGGGGAGGTGGGAGACAGAAAAGCCAGCTTGGAGAATTGATTTAGGATGATGTTTCTTGAAAGAGACTGGCATAAAGTTAATGATTGGTGCTTCTGTATTTCTTTATCTTTTTGAGTAAGGAGAATTGTGAGTTTTGTATCTTTTTATAGGTGATTGTATAGTAGCTTTTTAATGTAACATTTTCAGCCTGTTTCAGTAGACTGGAACACACCTCTAGTTCTGGTGTTTGAGCCACTAATGTCACTAGATTTCAATAAGTAATTTGTTGCTTTAAATGTTTTTAAAAGCCTTGACAAATTAAAAAATATAATTTCTTATTAAACTAGAATTTAACAATGAAAAAGATGAGGCCCTTCCTGCAGAAGCTTTGAGTCTGGTGGAGGAGAGACAAGTCCTCATAAAAAGTGACAGTGACCAGATGGTAGCAGAGAATGGATGTGAGGGGAAGCGGGCGGTCAGGCCCTGGATCCAGTGGGTGTGGCAGGGAAAGAGTGAGAAAAGGGAGTTTCTTGGCTTGGACACTTCCATGTTGTGAGTTAGGGACCGTAGTAGGAGCAAGGGGTCAGTGTTGGTCATGTATCTTCAGGGCCATGGGGTGACATAGGGGGATGTCCAGGAAGTAACTGGCTTTGTGGCCTGAAATCAGAGAGACCCCCAAATGAGAGACACAGGGTCACGTGAAGGGGCCATGTAGCATTAGCATAGGGGCGAGGACGATGTGTACAGGAGGTAGGGAGTCAGGAATGCTGGTGCTCTTAAGGACAAATGTGTAGGTATCCAGAAGATGGGATATTCAAGACATGTTCCATGAAAAAGGCAAGGTGTAGAACCTTTCCCTATATGTGACTCTGCAGTGTCTGCCTTTGAGAAGTGGAATTGTGTGGCCAAGAAGCAAGAGGAGTACCTTGTGAATGTTTGGGTATTACCTGTGTCAAAAATCATTTTATAAGGATGAGCAGGGAAAGAGAAGCCAGAAAGGGCAGAGGAAAATTAGTGGTTGGCAGTGTCAAATGATGCATAAGGGTCAGATGACCTAGAGACAAAAGTTGCTATTGGATTTAACAACAAAGACGTCATCTTCAGCTATCTTCCTCATCTGTGGGCACTAGTTGTAATTAAATGACTGTACGTGAAGGGCTCAGAACAGTGCTAGAGATAGTATGTGCTCAGTAAATTTAACTATTAATTTTTTTATTCAAGATACACGATTCTTTCCAATATACTGTGGCCATAATATCCTTCTAGAATTTTTTTTAATCAAAAAAAGCGTTAGCTCTTTAATCCAATTCACCGCTTTTTATTATACTCATCTCTTCCAAGACCAGTTGACAGGTTTGATCGAGAAAGACCACTGAGAGGACGTGGATGCCCAAGAGGGGGCATGCGAAGCAGAGGCAGAGGTGGTCCTGGGAACAGAGCTTTTGACGGTTTTGACCAGAGAGGGAAACGAGAATTTGAGAGATACAGTGGGAATGATAAAATGTAAGTTTCATTGTAAATGCTATTCTCCCTTTAAGATCTTGGTGTGAATCTGTTGTGTTTTAATATTTAGTTGACTTTATATTAGTATGCAGTTATTCCTAAGGGAGCTGATCCTGGGACAGTTTTTATGATCAGCTTTTCTGATTTGGAGATTGACTGGACACCAGCTTCCAGTTTAAGGGAATATTCTTTCGTTTTCTAGAGCAATCAGAACTGAAGACAACATGGGTGGATATGGAGTTCGCACCTGGGGATCAGGTAAAGATACCAGGTATGGTGCAAATGTGTACCTTCTGTGAACCTACAATTAAGTGGAAATATCTGGATCTTTATTTGCCTGTCTTGAAAATTATGTCCTCTGTGTTATGCTTGCCATGTCTTTATACTTGTGTGCTTTACGTAGCGATTGAATTTAGGCTTTTGTTTCATGAGATAACTTTTTAAAACAGTTTTGCCATGTTGTGGTTAGATTTGAAACTGCTTTCAAAATTCTTTTATCTTATTTTAGCCAAGCAAATTGTATATTTGCTGACACCCCAAGCACATGTCGCTGTATATTTGCATATGCCTCAGAATGCTTTTTAAATTCCTGGATATTCTGTACTTTATTTTTCTGTGACCTTCCAAAGTTTTTGTATACATTGCATCTTTTTTTTTTTAAATAAGTTTATTTATTTATTTATTTTTGGCTGCTTTGGGTCTTCGTTGCTGCGCACAGTCTTTTTCTAGTTGTGGCGAGTGGGGGCTACTCTTTGTTGCAGTGCACGGGCTTTTCATTGTGGCTTCTCTTGTTGCGAAGCATGGGCTCTAGGTGCACGGGCTTCAGTAGTTGTGGCACACGGGCTCAGTAGTTATGGCTCGTGGGCTCTAGAGCACAGGCTCAGTAGTTGTGGCGCATGGGCTTTGTTGCTTCGCAGCATGTGGGATCTTCCCAGACTAGGGATCAAACCCGTGTCCCCTGCATTGGCAGGCGGATTCTTAACCACTGAGCCACCAAGGACGTCCCTGCCCCTTGATTTTATAAAATCATTTGCAGATCAAAGCTCAATGACAAGTTTCACCTGAGGTTCAAATTTGACATTTCTCAGGCTTTATGATATCTCAGATCTGTGCCAGTTTTGCTACTTAGGGGAGGTACTTGGTTCTGCTATTTCTGTCATTTCAGGGCTGCAGGGAAGTACGAGGAACGGGTTGCTACAGGATGTGTTGCAGGGAAGACTTTACACAAATTTGAAGGCTTGAGGGGATCCAGACTTCCACTTTTTTTTCTTTTGAAGAATATAAGAATATAACTTATTTTTCTTAAATTTTTATCCTTAAAAACAAATGTACAGGGCTTCCCTGGCGGCGCAGTGGTTGAGAGTCCGCCTGCCGATGCAGGGGACACGGGTTCGTGCCTCGGTCTGGGAAGATCCCACATGCCGCGGAGCGGCTGGGCCCGTCAGCCATGGCCACTGAGCCTGCGTGTCCGGAGCCTGTGCTCCACAACGGGAGAGGCCACAACAGTGAGAGGCCCGTGTAACGCAAAACAAACAAACAAAAAACAAATGTAGAAAATAAGATCAAATCTAAGATTAAATTTACTACCATTGCACATCTGTGTTGTCTTTGAAAAGAAACTTGTTGAATGTTTGTCAATCTAGGGTTCTATAGAATCTCAAATACAGACCTTTTCATTTTGTTTTATTTTACTGTAATAGTATATTTTTAAAAAGTAATACAGGCACTTTCTGCATCATCTGATTTACTAGCTTATTTAATACTACCACCCCATTTCAGTTTGCATTTGAGTTTAAAATCATTTTGGCTCCAAGGTTTACTTACTCTAAGAGGTAATTATTGACCTTGGAACATGAAGAAGTGACCACATGTGCTCCTGGCAGATGGTATGTCCCAATGTTAAAATGAAACGTGCCCCATGGCACTCATTTTGGATTGTTTTGTGAGTTATAAAGTCAAAGCTCTTAGGTGGTAATAATGTGTAATTGAAAGTTTTTTTGTAGAATAAGACTTTAATTTCTTATTTAATACATTGAGATTTTGATTTGCCACCATGGTATAGTGCAGCTGAGTTATGATTGATGAGAAAACAGCAGAGGTGAGCCTAACAATAAGTGATGTGTTCGTGGCTGACAAGGGCGAGTGCTGCACCGTGCATTGGAGGTGTGAGGGTTTTGCTGTAGTTTAGCATTCCTGTTTGAAGACATTGACAGTATAACTAGATCTAAGGGCAAGATGCTTTCAAAATGGTGTGACTGAGCCATTTCCATTGTTAGTGGTTTTCTTCAAGAGTTTGACTGTTAGTACCTGTGCTAAAAATAGAATTTTCTCCATTTGTAATCATTTTAAAAGTGTAATATCAGATATTATTTTCTTGTTCCTAATTGGGATAGACACCCACAAATGCAGTTTTTAATAATACTGCCTTCCAACTTTTATTGTAAAGAGCCAAGACAGTTTTATGTAGTAATCAAGCAACACTGGATTAAATCTGTTCACTGTCATAGATTTGGTTAAGTATGAAGTCTGATGGAATTTGAACTAGTTAACAAAGCATTGAGGTTTTTAAAATTGTTTTGTAACCATACTTGTGCAAACAGGCATTTTCTACGTTAGTATAACTGAAGTCAAAATATAGACATGGGCCCTGGAGCTTTATCTTTCTTCTAATAAATCCAACATTGGTGATTTACTTTCAACAAAATAATAAAATTTGCCAAAATAAATTGGTGCTAATCTTGAGACTTACTTGTTTTGTAGTTTTCATCATATGGTTCTATAAGCTATGGTTCTATTGAGCTATAAGCACAAAATTAGTTTTATGTTTATTCATAAAATAATTTAGGTCAATACAGGAGGGAGGTCTGTGATTTTTCTTCTAAATTGATTGACAGGTTTAAGAATTGCTAGTCTCTTTGTTTTGTATTCTGCTTCTTTTTTCTTCCCCTATATCGTTATAGCCCTTTTATGATTTTTAATTGTTGAAAGCTATGAACTGTCAGTGAATCCATGTTTTTATCCCCTTGGTTTATGACATGGCCAAGGGAATAAAGAGAAAGTTGGAGTAATACAGCACTGCCACTGCTGCTAGACTCCTGGATGCTAAAAACTTCCATGACCCACGAGGGTCATGCTGATGTGTAGAGGCTGCTTTTGTTAAAGGACTTCTGCCAGGCAGAGCAGCAGGGATGTCCTTCCAAACAGGGAGAACATTTGATTTAGGACCTTTTTTAAAAGTAAAAATTATTTATTCAAATTTTGTGTTGGAAAACTGAGTTTTTTTTAAAGTTGATAACAATGGCTTTGAGTTGAGAATTAAAATACTTTTAATGTAAAAACTCTATTCTTTCATTATAGGTCAATTTATGTTTATTTATTTATTTATTTTTAAAATTTATTTATTTTTTTTTTGCGGTACGTGGGCCTCTCACTGTTGTGGCCTCTCCCGTTGCGGAGCACAGGCTCCTGATGCGCAGGCTCAGCGGCCATGGCTCACGGGCCCAGCCGCTCCGCGGCATGTGGCATCTTCCCGGACCAGGCGGGAACCCGTGTCCCCTGCATCGGCAGGCAGACTCTCAACCACTGCGCCACCAGGGAAGCCCAATTTATGTTTATTTAAAAATAAACTAATTTTATGAAGATTTTTCCTGAACTGGGGATGAAAAAGTGCTGGGTTCTGAATGTACAGTGTAAAATATTTCTATTATATTGACCAATTTTAGCATTTTCCTGAGAATGAAATTTCTTTTGCTGGTACTTTTTTAAAAGTAATGTTCAGATAGGATTAATATCAACATAAAAGATTTAAGATTATGTATTTAAAATTCAAAGTGTTTTTCACTGTGCTGTAATTTCTAATCTGTAGATTATGTATTTAGATGTGATGGAATGTAAATTGATGTTTCAAAGCCTTATTTTTCTGGTATGGTTATCACCAGCTTGTTTGTAATCCTACACATTCCTTTTTTGTGGAATGTTTCCACTTTCTTGCCATATTCTAAAGTTTGAAATGGCATATTCTTATCTATTTTAAGTCATTTAACACAGGTTGAAAATTTTTATGGCCCCTGTTAATATTTGGAATTTCCTAGTGTAATAAGAGTTTGAATAATTGTTCTGGTCCTTTACAATCTGTTTTTAATTTTAGGCCATTCATGGAAACTTGTATTTCTCAAAGTACTTTTCACACTTTTGAAATAATTTATATGGATTAGCAATTAAGAGCATTTTTCTTCCTCTTTTTTATTTTGATGTGGATTACCTGTATGTACATGTTAATTCCTTGAGGGATGTTTACTGAAGAAAAAGGACATTGAAATGTGTTTTTTTCTATCTTGAATATGTAAGGGCATTGATGTAAACAGATTTGTGTGACTAGAGTGGTTCTTGCTGCTTTGCAGTGACATGGACCCGACTGCCCCCATGGAAGAGACCACAGTGGTGGAGGAGTCCCTGGGCCCCCTGGAGGAGGAATCTCCAGCCAAGTGGGTATTTCATTCATTTTCCCTATTGGGTTGTTGGTCTTTTTCTTAAAGATTTATAAGAGGTCTTCACAGAATAGGAAGCTCAGCCTTTCGTCATATCACAGAGGGTTATCTTCTTAACGTGTTAATGAATAATCAAACTAATTAATAGTTCAAATCACCTAATGCATGATTATTAATGATAATTAATGGGTTGCATTCAAGTATTCTGTCCTGTGCCTACAACTTATTTTCCATCAGCAGCCTGTACTGTGACTAGTGTCTCTTTCCTCAGGACCCCTATCTTTTGTCCCTTTATTCTCTCCCGGTCCCTCCTTCCTCTTTTCTTCATGGAGCTTAGTTCCCTGGTCCATCTGTAGCACCCTTGCCAAGGCTTTAAACTCCCTTGCCCCTTGGGTCTATGAGTACCTTGCTAGCAAATGCACCCACCTCCTGGACAACCGGTAGCCGTCTGCCTTCTTTCTGCCTGCATCCACAGGCTGAGCACTGCAAGATACTCAGCAGGGCTGATGGGAACCCCTGTAAATTCCCCATCACCACATTCTGAAATGAGCCCTCAACACTGCCCAGCAATGCCCATTTCTTGGATTCGCTCTTTCCCCCCCCCCACCCATTACAATGACTGGTTCAGTCCTTCTTGTCCCCTCAGAGCCCTGACATTGCCCCCCACTTTCCCCTTCTTCCATCCTTCTGACACCCACACCTCCTCTTTCATTTTCTGGGTACAACTTGGCCTCCTTTGTCACAGAGAAATTACACCACTCTCGAAGGTGCAAACCTGCCTGCACCTGCCTCCTAGGCTTCTTCCCTTGTGGTAAAATAGAGGCCCCATCCCTCCACCAGCCTCTCCAGCGTTTGGATCCCATTTCCTACCGACTTCAGAGAAATCTCACTATCAGTTAGCTCCTTCATTTTTAGGCATACTCACTTCCTTCCTCCCAGCTCTGGTCTTCTTATCAACATTTTATCTGCGCTCAGTCTCTCCTGTTAAAAGCCTCTCGTTGCCCCTACATTCACATTCAGCTGCCTTTTTCGGGGTTATGTGCATTCTTTCTTCATTTCCTCCCCTTCACTTCATCCTCACTTCACTCCAGGTCTAGCTTTGTCCTCATTGCCCTTCTGAAACAGTCACCACATGTCTCCAGACCTAACAGATGTTTCGGTCTGCATCTTCCTTGACCTCTCAGAACATTTGACTTTACAGGCATACCTCAGAGATATTGTGGATTTGATTCCAGACCACCTCAATAAAGCGAATATCACAATAAAGTGAATCACATGATTTTTTTGGTGTCCCAGTACATATAAAAGTTATGTTTAGACTGTACTGTAGTCTATTAAGTGTGCAATAGCATTATTTCTAAAAAAAGCAGTATACATACCTTAATTTAAAAATACTTTATGGCTAAAGACACTAACCTTTTTAACATATTTATCATCTCAGCCTTCAATGAGTCATAATCTTCTTGCTGGTGGAGGGTCTTGCCTTGATGATGACTGCTGACTGATGAGGGTGGTGGTTGCTAAAGGTTGGGGTGACTGTGCAGTTTCTTAAAATAAAGACAGCAATGAAGTTTGCCATATTGACTGACTCTTCCTTTCATTTGAACACTGAGAGGCCATTATAGGGTTATTAACTGGCCTAATGTCAATACTGTTGTGTCTCAGGGAATAGGGAGGCCCCAGAAGAGGGACAGAGCTGGGAAGGCCAGTTAGTGGAGCAGTCAGAACACATACAACATTTATTGATTATGTTCACTGTCTTACGTGGGTGCAGTTTGTGGCACCCCAAAACAATTACAATAGTAACATCTTTGTATCATTGGTCACAGATCACCATGACAAATGTAATAATAATGAAAAAGTTTGAAATATTTCGAGAATTACCAAAATGTGACACAGAGACGTCAAGTGAGCAAATGCTGTTGGGAAAATGGTGCTGCTAGACTTGCCCAACGCAGGGCTGCCACAGATATTCAATATGTTAAAAAGGCAGAATCTGTGAAGTGCAATGCGACAAGGTATGCCTGTGTTGATTTCCTCTTAACCACAACCTCCCATTGGTTTCTGCATTCTTCTGGCTTGCTTTCTGCTGCTCAGTTCCTCCTTTGCAGACTCATCCTTGTCTTTCCGCTCTTTTAAAATGTTGAGTTCTTCAGGGCTCTGCCTTAGGCCCTCTTCTCTGTGTCTAGTGTCTCTTTATAGGGTCTCATGCACTCCTGCAGTTTGAATTGTCATTTATCCCCTGACTCCAGAATATATACCTCTGGCTCCAACCTTCAACATGGACTACAGGCCCATGTGTCCATCTGCCTCCTAGACACCTCCCCGTGGGCATCCCAAATGCACCTCATGCTCAGTGTGGCCAGGACTGAGGTCCACAAGCCCCCACCCTCATTAGGTGTTTCTGTTTTGCGGAACGGCATCGCCATTCATCCAGTTGCACAAACCAGAAACCGAGGAGTCATTCTTGAGATTTCCTTCTTCTTGACCCACTGTCTCCTCAAAATCCAATCTGTCACCATGCCCTGAGGATTTGTACTCTTTTATATCTGCCATCTCCACTCACCATCATAGTCTCTGCTACAGCTATCTGCTCTCTCACCAGAGCTCCTAATGGGGTTCCTTGCATCTCACATTCTACCAACCCACCCGTTTCACACCAAAGTGGCTTTCACACTGCCATTCTGATCATCGTGCCCCCACCCCTCGAGTAAGACCCTCCCCCCGGTGGCTTTCTGTCCTTTTTCTGTCCCTTGCCCTGACCTGCACAGTCCTGCATGGTCTGGCCCATGAAGAGCCCTCAAGTTCAACCACTCCTGTGCCTTCTCCAGGTTCACCATGTGGCCTTTATTTCATGTCCCCAAGCACCTTTCTCCAGCTCCTATGCCGCACCTGCCAAAGAGCTTTTGCAAGTGCTGTATTCTTGTTTTTCTGTACCTCTCCTCCACACTCCCTTCACCCTTCACCTATTTATTTAACTCTTACTCATCCTTCAGCTGAGAAGAGGCAATGCTTAAGAGCAGAGACTCTGAGCCAGTGTTCTGGGTTCAAATCCCAGCTCTTCCATTTACTAGTTTGGCTAAGTTATTTCATCTTTCTGTGCCTCAGTTCTCTTCATCTGTAAAATGGGAATAATAATAACACCTACATCAGAAGGCTGTTATAAGGATTGGTTGGGTGTGCATGTGTTTCATGTAGAGCGGGGCCTGGCATGTAGTTAGTGCCGTATAAATACCTACTATTATTATTGTTACTTATTACAAGAGCAAAGTGCTACGATTGGTGATTGTGAAAGCTGTTACTTTACTATTCAAAACAACTAAGTAATGTATTTAAATAAAGAAATAGATTAATATGAACATTTAGACAGTAAGTTAACTAAGAAAATAGATCAACAGTGTATATGAATGTTAAGAAGTGAGTTAACTAGATACCGTCAGGAAAAATTGGATCCTTTTTGAGCCAGTAAACCATTTATCCAAATTCAGGTAATATAAAGCAGAATAATAGTAAATTATTGCATAATTGTAATCTTTGGAATTGATTGAGGTACTCTAGCGTTCATAATATTAGACAAAATAATTCTTTCAATTAACCAGTTATTTTGAAAGACAAAATAATACTTGATGATTTTGTTGGCCGTCTCATTGTCTGCAATATCCTCGTGGAGCTAGTCAGCAAATCTCTCTCCCTCTGCCGAACATGCTGAACAGTGAGCATCCAGTTAAAATTGCAGGAGCTGCAGTGCACCGCAGCTGCAGTCTAGTGACCAACCGCACTGAGAAGTTCTTGTTTCTGCACTGCCTTGTCACATTTTAAAATTATTACTCACATTTCTAGTAATACAGTTACAGTTTTTTATAATTTCAAAATTAGGCTTGTATATGCATTCTAGGATGATGCCCTCTGATCTTGGCTTTGTCGGGATATTGATCTAACACCCAAGCTTTCGGCGTTCAGCCAGAATGTATATTTAGTGCAACTCTTGGTTTAGAACTTCTTGGTAGGTGAATTTAATGTACCCTTGCTTATTTTCAAACCTGCAACCCAAAGTACATACATTTTCCTCAAATTGGACACCTTTTGTCGACAGTTACATGTGCTATGCCCTTCCTTCTTCGTTTCATCACAGAAGTATTACATGTTTCTTGTCACGTGGTGTTCTAATGTCCAAGAATACCTGTGACCGTTTCCTGTTTTGCTTTAAGAGTAAGTCTAACATTTATTGAGCATTTCTTGTGTGCCAGGAACTGTTCTAAATGAGTCTATGGCTTAACTCATTTAACCCTTTGCTGCCTGTGAAGGAGAAGGTACTGTTCCTATTCTAATGCTGAGACATACAGGTTAAACAACTTGTAGTAAGTGTCAGAGCCAGAATTTGAACCAGGTATTGTGGCACAGACATTCATGTTGTTAACTGTACTGAATGGTAGGAATGGTTAAAAGTGCCATTTAGACTAACTTGCTATTAAGAACTGCAAATGGGAGAAGGTGGTTCTGTAATCAGGGGAAGAGCTGCCGGGATCACTGAGGATTTCCTATTAAGTAACATAGATCAACAACTCCCTTCCATCCTTAAAAATTTAACTCTATGAAAAGAGAATGGTGAGGAAGCATTATTAAAAAATATCTGCAATGAAATATTTTGCACTTTGTTTCCAAGGGTATTTGCTTAGACAATGAAGATTGTTATGTACTGAGTCTTCTTAAAGCAGGACCACAGCTCTTTAAAATTTTTATTGCAAATTTATGAGGAGCTCCAAGTTTATCATGAAATTCACTTCCCTTTCAGTACTTTTTTTCTTTATTACTTTTTTGGCTGCGTAGGGTCTTAGTTGCAGCACGTGGGATCTTTCATTGTGGCACATGGTCTCTTCGTTGCAGCGCTCAAACTTCTCTCTAGTTGAGGCACTCGGGTTTTCTCTCTAGTTGTGGCGCACGGGCTCCAGGGCGCATGGGCTCTGTAGTTGTGGCGCACGGGTTCCAGCATGTGGGGGCTCTGTAGTTTGCGGCACACGGGCTCTCTCCTTGAGGTGCACGAGCTTAGTAGTCGTGGTGCGCGGGCTTAGTTGCCCTGTGGCATGTGGGATCTTAGTTCCCTGACCAGGGATCAAACCCACATCCCCTGCATTGGAAGGCGAATTCTTTACCACTGGACCACCAGGGAAGTCACCCTTTCAGTACTTTGGAAGGAAGTAGGAGGTATTATTTACATGTTAGGTTAGATCCACTTGCCGCAGTTAAGTATTCAGTGAGTAAAGTTTTATTTCTAGAACCCACTTTCCTTGATTCACTGCACATTTTCATTCAGGTGAAAAAGTATTGCCTGAATGGAAGTTTGGACATTTGAATTGATGATTTGTATCAATCAAATATCTTGATACAAATGGATATCTGTCCATATCTTGACTATCTTCCATCTAAGCATTTTTTCTGCCATCTTATTCCCTAAATAGCACAGAGGTTAAATGCGGGCTTTGGAGGTAGAATGAATGGATATGAAATTTGGCTCTTTCATTTATTTGTTAGTTGTGTAACCTGTCTCCTTGATTTTCTTACCTGTAAAATGGAGCTGTTAACTTTTTTTTTTTTGCGGTACACGGACCTCTCACTGCTGCGGCCTCTTCTGTTGCGGAGCACAGGCTCCGGACGCGCAGGCTCAGCAGCCATGGCTCACGGGCCCAGCCGCTCTGCGGCATGTGGGATCTTCCCGGACCGGGGCACGAACCCGTGTCCCCAGCATCGGCAGGCAGACTCTCAACCACTGTGCCACCAGGGAAGCCCGGAGCTGTTAATTTTAACTAACTTGTGGCATTAATTATCATGAGCAAATTAATGTAAAGCACTTTGAATAGCATCTGGCACCTCGTAAACATAAATATTAGCATTATTATCCCATTTATTTCTACATAAAGATAACTGTTGTTAAAACTGTTGTTAAAAAAAGATAACTGTTGTTAAAATTTCTTCTGTAATTTTACCCATTTAGAAACAAAATGTATAATTATCAAATCTGCATACAGCATTGTTCACATTACAAGTCATAGATTTGACGACTTATACCTATGAGCAGTTTTGATGAAAAATTCTCTCCAAAAATTTTTTATCATATTGGGTGGGCCAAAAGTTTCATTTGGTTTCTTCTGTAAGATGGCTCTAGTAGCACTTAGTTGTCTTTAACTTCACTGGAAACAATTTTGTTACATTGTATGTGACAGCTGTCATATCAGCATACATTTAAAAACGACATAAAAATTGGTGAATTTTTGTGTAGCCTTTTTAATATTGAATATGGAAGAAAAACAACATTTTCCGCATATTATACTTTATTCTTTCAAGAAAGGTAAAAACGCAACTGAAATGCACAAAAAGATTTGTGCAGTGTATGGAGAAGGTGCTGTGACTGATCAAATGTGTCAAAAGTGGTTTGCAAAGTTTCGTGCTGGAGATTTCTCGCTGGACAAAGCTCCACAGTTCGGTAGACCAGTTGAAATTGATAGTGATCAAATCAAAACAATAATTGAGAGCAATCAATGTTATGCCACGTGGGAGATAGCCGACATACTTAAAGAATCCAAATCAAACGTTGAAAATCATTTGCACCAGCTTGATTATGTGAATCACTTTGACGTTTGGATTCCACATAAATGAGAAAAACCTTCTTGACCCTATTTCTGCATGCGATTCTCTACTGAAATGTAATGAAAACACTCCGTTTTTAAAACAAATTGTTGGGGACTTCCCTGGTGGCACAGTGGTTAAGAACCCACCTGCCAATGTAGGGGACACGGGTTCAAGCCCTGGTCTGGGAAGATCCCACATGCCGCGGAGCAACTAAACCAGTGCGCCACAACTACTGAGCCTGTGCTCTAGAGCCCGCGAGCCACAACTACTGCAGCCCGTGTGCCTAGAGCCTGTGCTCCGCAGCAAGAGAAGCCACTGCAATGAGAAGCCCGCGCACTGCAATGAAGAGTAGCCCTCGCTCGCTGCAACTAGAGAAAGCCTGCACCCAATAGCAACGAAGACACAACGCAGCCAAAAATAAATTAATTAATTTAAAAAAAAATTGTGACAGGCGATGAAAAGTGTATACTGTACAACAATGTGGAATGGAAGAGATCGTGGGGCACGCAAAATGAACTACCACCAACCACCAAAGGCCGGTCTTCATCGAAAGAAGGTGATGTTGTGTATATTGTGGGATCAGAAGGGAGTCCTCTATTATGAACTCCTTCCAGAAAACCAAACGATTAATTCCAACAAATACTGCTCCCAATTAGACCAACTGAAAGCTGCACCCAGTTGAAAAGCGTCCAGAATTAGTCAACAGAAAACGCATAATCTTCCATCAGTATAACTCAAGACCACATGTTTCTTTGATGACCAGGCAAAAACTGTTACAGCTTGTCTGGGAAGTTCTGATTCATCTGCTGTATTCACCAGACATTGCACCTTCGCATTTCCATCTATTTTGGTCTTTACAAAATTCTCTTAATGGAAAAAAATTCAATTCCCTGGAAGACTATAAAAGGCACCTGGAACAGTTCTTTGCGCAAAAAGATAAAACGTTTTGGACTTATGAAATTGCCTGGAAAATGGCAGAAAGTAGTGGAACAAAAGCGTGTATACGTTGTTCAATAAAGTTCTTGGGGAAAATGAAAAATGTGTCTTATTTTTACTTAAAATACCAAAGGCACTCTTTGGCCCACCTGATAAACCAAGAACTGTAAAGGTCTTTGAATTACTCAAAAGGGAATTGTTAAATTTAGAGTGATAGCAGTTATGTTGCTTTTATAACTGTTAGAAATATACTTGCATTAGTCCTTCCTGGAACTGAGAATTAGCTATATCTCTTCCTGTTGAATATCCAGTCTTTGCTAAAACGGCAGTAAAAACTACATTCAGAGCTGATTCAAATGGGAAATGGAATCTGCCTTACAGAACTGTCATAGAATGTGTTTTGTTTGTTTAGAGTGTGTTTTTTATAATTATTTTTGGTCAATAGGCAGTGAAATTAAGGAGCCTGTCCTTGGTGATTTTATACTGCTCCCAAAATGGCTTGTTGAAATGGCAGGTGATAAAGGAGAATGCATGGGGGCATCTGTAAGAACACCTTCCAATGAGGCACATCTGAGTAAAGGGTGTCAGGCTGATCACTTTCATGGATGGAATCACTTGTGGCAGATTCTCTATTCTGAACTGCACTGTTTGCTTTATGTTGGGTGGCTGTGTCACTTCAGGGCTGCATTTCTTACGTGCCTTCTACTTTTTCTAGTTGTTTATGTTTATATATATATAAAGCCCTAGATATATTTTTTAAGACAAACAAGCAGACAAAAAGTACTTCTTTTGTGGTCTTAACACAAAATCTGTTCTTATTGAACTTTTTGGAATTTATTAACTTCTATTAGGTTATCTTAGTTATGAAAGAATCCTCAAATTCATAGCATCGGTTCCACAGATTTCTTAATTCTATCACAAGTAGGCTACAGAAACCCTCATGATTCCTTAATATTTCTTTATTTTTAGCTCTTTTTGTTAAAAGTTACAGAAAAAATGTATATAAAATAAGAATAGTATATTGAAACTCCAAGTAAGTTATTCAGCTAAACTGTTATCAAATCATGGTCATTCTTGTTTCATATATTTCTCTACCCACTTCCTCTACCTCCAGGATATATTATATATTATCCAAAAATGTTTCAGAATGTTATATCTAAAAGACTTCCTTTAAAAAAACCATAACTGGGGGCTTCCCTGGTGGCACAGTGGTTGAGAGTCCGCCTGCCGATGCAGGGGACACGGGTTCGTGCCCCGGTCCGGGAAGATCCCACATGCCGCAGAGCGGCTGGGCCCGTGAGCCATTGCCGCTGAGCCTGTGTGTCCAGAGCCTGTGCTCCGCAACAGGAGAGGCCACAACAGTGAGAGGCCCACGTACCGCAAAAAAAAAAAAAAAAAACATAACTGGAATATCATTATCCCATCTAAAATTTTTTAACAATTCCTTAATATCATTAAATATCTAGGCAGTTTGTCAGTTTCCCTGATTATCTCAAAATCTTTTTTTAAAACGACTTATTTGTTTGAATTAATATTGAAATATACATTTTAATTTTTATGTTTCTTACATCTCTTTTAAAAACAGTTTTATTGAGGTACAATCCAAATCCAATAAACAGCACATATTTAGAATGTACAGTTTTACAAGTTTGAAATCCATAAACAATAAAAATAATGAGCACATCTATCAACCCAAAAAGTTTCCTTGTGTCCCTTTGTAATCCCTCCATCCCGCCCCTTTCCCCCAGGCAACCAGTGATCTACTTTTTTGTCATTAAAGATTAGTTTGCAATTGCTATAATTTTATATAAATGGAAGCATACAGCATGTATTCTTTTTGTATTCTCTTTTTGTCTATATTCTTTCACTGACAATGCATATTTTAAGATTCATTCAGGTTGTTGAATGTTTCAGTAGTTCCTTCCTATTTATTGTTGAGCAATATTCCATTTTACAGATAGACCACTATTTGTTTATCCATCTGCCTGATGATGATCATGTGGGTTGTTTCCAGTTTTTGCTATTATAAATAAAGCTACTATGAACATTTCTGTGTGTGCCTTTCTGTGGCTATACATTTTCATTTCTCCTGAGTGAAATGGCAGGTGTTTATGTAACTTTTTTAGAAACTGCCAAACTCATTTTCAAAGTGGTTGTTCCAGTTTTTATAATTTTTAGGCCTTATAATAGGTGTATATCTCATTGTGGTTTTAATTTACATTTCCCTAATGACTAATGATGTTGAGCCTCTCTTCACGGGTTATTTGCCATCTGTATGTCTTCTTTAATAGTCTGTTTAAATCATTTGCTCATTTTATAATTGGTTTGTTTTCTTACTACTGAGTTTTGAGAGTTCTTCATATATTCTGGATTCAAGTCCTCTATCAGATACATGATTTGCAAATATTTTCTCCAGATCTGTGGCCTGATTTTTTATTCTCTTGACAGTGTCATTTTTTTTTTTTAATGACGACCACCCATTTTCTTTTTCTTTTTTAAAAAATATTTATTTATTTATTTTGGCTGTGCCAGGTCTTAGTTGCGGCACATGGGATCTTCGTTGCAGCATGTGGGATCTTTAGTTGCGACCTGCAGTCTTCTTAGTTGCAGCTTGCATGCTGGATCTAGTTCCCCGACCAGGGATCAAACCCATGCCCCCTCCATTGGGAGCATGGAGTCTTACCCTCTGGACCACCCAGGAAGTCCCCTCTTGACAGTGTCTTTTGAAGAGCAGAAGTTTTTAATTTTGAGGAAGTTCAATTTATCAGTTCTTTCATTGATCATGATTTTGGTGTGAAATCTTTTCCTAACCTAATACCACAAATGTTTTCTCCTATAAGTTTTATAATTTTGGGTTTTATATTTAGGTCTATGATCCATTTTTAAAAATTGACATTTGGTCCATTTTGAGTTGACTTTTATATACAATGTGAGGTATGGATAGACGTTCCCTCCTTTTTTTTTTGCATATGCATGTCTAGTTATTCCAGCATACTGAAAACCATTATTTGAAAATCAGTCGCCCGTGTATGTGTGGGCCTATTTCTCTATAGTCTGTTCCATTGTTCTGCCAATATCAAACTATCTTGATTACCCTTAAGTCGCTTTTAATCGATGTGTCTTCTCTTTTTTTAATTTTCTTGCAATTATTTGTTGAAAAAGCTGGGTCATTTGTCCAAATAGTTTCTCAGAGTCAGAATTGTATTGATTGCATCCCTGTAATCAGTGGTGTGCTGGTAAATATTTAACATCTGATTCTCTGGGATGAAAAAGCCTGGATCTATTGCACTTGCTAGTTTCTGTGGTGTAAATATTCCTACCATGGCTGATTTAAAACCACCAAAGCAACATCATTGAACACAGAGTGGGAAAAGATGTGCAGTAGTACATCGTTGCATAGTATATCCACTCTACACATAAAATAGAGATAAATAACTTCAAGTGCATAGGAAAAGGCAAAATGTAGTGAAATAATTAGGGAATGATGAGTTGTGAGGATTTATTACCTTTGTTTTAATATTTAAACATGTTTTAACATTTAATTATGTGTTTCTGTAATTTAATTTTTAACAACTGTATTTCACAGCCAACTCGCAAAATTCCTGAGAATTTAACAATTGGCTGTTACGACTTGGTGCAAGCCAGTGCCAGCATGGCATTGTAGAGTAGTCCAACATGTTTCTCTGTTCTTCATATTTTTAAAAAAATTTCCTGAATATTAATAATGAGAGGCAGAGGTTTGATTAAATTCAGGTTCAACTTTTTGGCAAGATTGTTTCATAGGTTATGGAAGGCTGCTGATTATCATTGCCTTTATCCATTAATTCATTAGGGCTGCAAATTAGTGATAGTCTAATTCTATCATTCTTTCTTCAGTTAAGTAGCTGGAATGATCTGTAAAGAAAAGCTTACCTAGAACTAGTTGATTAAACTGAGTGTAAGTTTGTTTAGGAAATGAAGGATGCATAAAAGGCGTGTTTTACTTTTAACTTACTCATTTTCAGAATAATGAGTTGGTTCCCTCATATCCTTCAAAGGTGCCAGTGACTTTTTTTAAGTGTCCTTGTGAACTTAGAGATTTAAACATATCTGATGTGTTTCAGTACACTGAGTTTTTATGCTTATTGGTGCTTAAACTGATCCATTTTTTGACTGAAGGGGGCCTCTTCAAGTTGATTCTTGATCCTTTTTACACACATTCAGTGGTCTTTGATAGCTTCCTTGCTTTCTGGTAAGACATGTTTCAGACTCATCATCCATACTTCACATCTCATACTGAGTCATTTTTCCAGGGAGCCAGAGTCCTTTAATAGAATATGGTATTTAGAACCATATGATATCACTTATATGTGGAGTCTAAAATATGACATAAATAAACTTATCTATGAAACAGAAACAGACTCACAGACATAGAGAACAGACTTGTGTTTGCCAAGGTGGAGTGGATGTCGGGGAAGGATGGATTGGGAGTTTGGGATTAGTAGATACAAACTATTTTACATAGAATGGATAAACAAGGTCCTACTGTTGTATAGCACAGGGAACTCTACTCAATATGCTGTAATAAACCATAATGGAAAAGAATGTGAAAAAGAATGTATATCTATGTATAACTGAATCACTTTGCTGTACAGTATAAATCAACTGTACTTCAGTAAAATAAATTTTAAAAAAATAGAATATGGTATTTAGAGACGATAGTCTAGGCACTAGGGTTACTTACTGCTACTAGGTTCTTAACTGTTTCTAGGACATTTAAGTGGACAGAGCTGAGGAATACACACACACACACACACACACATTTTTAAGCTAAAATATATTATGAGTTCATTCAATATTTCCATTTGAAATTTAGGAGTACAAAATTTTTAGCTAAACTTTCTTAAGTTTGTTTCTCTTTTTCTTCCATGCTGAAAATCCCAGTTGTCAATAACATCATACTATTACTCATTTGCTGCACACACGACAGTAACAAATAATACTACCAACACTACCTCCAATAATATGATTATTAAAAAGTTATATACAGAGAGATGAATAATTATAAATTTGTATTTAAAGGCACTTTAAATAGCTTTTTTCTGATGCTTTTATCACCAACTTGATAAACAATTGGGCTAATTTGATTAATTTTGCTTCCAAATTTTAGAGATTGAATTTTAATTTAAATCTGTTTTATAGATTTATTTATTTATGTAAAATATTTAAATGTTTCCAAAGTACAATCTGTTAAAACATATTTTCCAAATAGCTGCTATCCCTGTTCTTTCCCTGGTTTATATTATGATTTTTTTTTACACCTATATGTATATATATTTGTATGTCTCCTTATTTCTTAGGTGAATGGTAACAGACATTCCACCTTGCTTTTCCATTAGTATATCCAGGAGGTGTTCCACAGCAATTTATGTATTTCTCATTTCTTTTAGCTGCTTAATATTCATGTTTGATATATATAATTTTTCCAACAAATTCCTCTCCAGATGATTTTGGGTTGTTTCCAGTATTTGGCATTACAAAATTTACTGTCTTTTTATATTTTTGCCAATGTATGTTTGGGATATGTTTTAATATTAGTATTCTTCCAGCATTTTATTATGAAAAATTTCAAACACAGCCAAGTTTAAAGAATTTTACAGTGAACACCTATACCCACCACCTAAACTGATATAAAATTTATTTATTGTGAAATGTACAAAAATAAGTGTACATTCATTATTTTGACAAATGCACATTTTTTAGTTGCATCATTTAGTTTTTTGAGTTATGAGTCCTTTATGTATTCTAGATCTAAGTGTCTTATTATATATATGATTTGCAAATATTTTCTCTCATTCTATGAGTTGTCTCTTCACTTTCTTGATGGTGTCCTTTTGCAGCACAAAAATTTTCAGTTTTGGTGATGTCCAGTTTATTTACTTTTTCTTTTGTTGCTTGTGCTTTTGATGTCATATGTAAGATACCATTGCTTAATCCAAGGTTTATGCCTCTGTTTTCTTCTAAGAGTTTTATACTTTTAGCTCTTATATTTATGGTGTGAGAAGTCCAACTTAATTCAAAGGAGAAAGAACAGTCTTTTCAACAAACGGGACTGGGAAAACTAAATATCCAAGTGCAAAAGAATGGTCTTTGGCACCCTGATCAAAAAAATTAATTGCTCATAAATGTGAGGGCTTATTTCTGGACTTTGAATTCTATTCCATTGTTCTATATGTCTGTCTTCTGTTTTAAGAATTCATGAATTTAAGGAGGATATTTACAAAAGTACATATCTGTGACCCATTGTTTATAACCTCTGTTCATGGTTTCCTTATATGTGTTTTGTCTCAGTTACTTCTCCCATTTGTTTCTACAATTGCCTATCTCATTTTGTGTGTAATGTCATAGGGGAAGGGAGTGCCTGGTGGTGAAGTGTAATATGAACGTCATTGGGATGGTGATGCTCCCATTTTTCAAAGACTGCTTTGAACACAGACAGGAATTACCTTCAGTTGGCAATGGTGGCATAAAATGATGAAAATAAACTAAAGAAGCTTATGGTTCAAAGATTTTCTTACCTTATTTAAATTTAAGATACAGAACCATGAAAGTACGTTAAACTAATGGTTATGACTTTCTCTTTGAGAAAGTAGACATTTCAGACCTATCAGAAATAATTCTTTATGATTATACTTCTTTATAGAGTTCCTGAGTTGGAGATAGAAGAAGAAACTCAAGTTCAAGAGATGACCCTAGATGAGTGGAAAAATCTTCAAGAACAGACCAGACCAAAGCCTGAATTTAACATCCGGAAACCTGAGTCCACTGTCCCTTCCAAAGCAGTGGTGATACACAAGTCTAAATATAGAGATGATGTAAGCATGAGGTTTTGTATCTAGAGGTAATCTTCACTGTTACCTTATTGGAAACGAAATGGGCTTTTCCACTTCTATTTTAAAAATGGAACATTAGTAGTTGACATTCTAGTTTCAACCTAAGAGTAATCAGAGATTATGTGTGCCTAATTTTACTGTATTTTTATTGTTTATTAAGAAAAAAAATTGAAAAAGAATTGACCTATTAATACTTAATCCAAAGCAGTTATAGTGACAGTGCACTTTCTGCTCCCTCCAGAACTGTGCAAAGACTGTGCACATGCTGTATGTTTTAGCTGCATGTCAATTTTGTGTCAGAAGAGAGGTACAGAATGTTTCCTGAATCCATTTCAGAGGATAACTACTCTGCATTTTCGTGATCAGATTACCTTCAGTTCTAATTCTTTTGTTTTTTTTTAAGTTTAAGTATAGTTGATTTACAATATTTTATTAGTTTCAGGTGTATAGCAAAGTGATTCAGTGGGTTTTTCTTCACAGTTCGAATTCCTAATAAGAGCATTTAGTTGGAACTAGCTGATCATCTTTAACTGGTCAGGGTTGGGTGAAGCCTTTTTTGTGTTATTGTAGCAGCTTTGCTCCCTCTGCAGAAACTCACCAGAGGAGCCCTGAAGCACCTGGCAGCACCGTCGGGCACTGCTGCTGTGGCCAGCTATCCTGTTGGAACTGCTTGTGCGTTCCTCTGTCTTTTGTGGTCCTGATTTTACAAGGTTTATGTTCAGCTCTTCATTGGCAGCTTCAGCGTTGAAAATATCTTCCAGCAGATATTGATAAGGCTGGTCAGAGAGTTATTTAATCACATTCTATTTAAGCTGCTGAACTTAAGGAAGGGTACACTGAACCATTCTAATTTTAAAATTTAGAGTTTGTTTCATTCCGTCACAGCTATTTATCTTGATACCAGTCTCTGTGTCGATGACGGTAGTGCGCACCCTTCCTGTCTGCTGGATATTCACTGATTTTCCATTTGAAACTCAGGAGTTTTGTACTATGTAGATTTGTCTGTGTTCCCATTTACACTTTGGTTAGTTATATTCTTTGAATGAATAGTTTCCCTAGGGGGTCATTTATGATACAGGATCCCCTCCTAACTCCTGTTTCAGTCAGTTCAAGCTCTTGGAGTCTAGTATGTTTTGTTTTGTTTTTTTTTTTGCGGTACGCAGGCCTCTCACTGTTGTGGCCTCTCCCGTTGCGGAGCACAGGCTCCGGACGCGCAGGCTCAGCGGCCATGGCTCACGGGCCCAGCCGCTCCGCGGCATGTGGGATCTTCCCGGACCAGGGCACGAACCCGTGTCCCCTGTACGGGCAGGCGGACTCTCAACTACTGCGCCACCAGGGAAGCCCGAGTCTAATAAGTTTTTAGCTTTTCCACTAGAAATGGCTTTTTGTACACATACGAGTGAGGCCTTTCTACAAGTGCATCAGCTAGTTGTTTTTTTTTTTTTTTTTCTATCCATTTTCTTCTTTTTTGTTCTGGGGCACTGTAAATAAAGCTTTGCCTAAAACAATTGTGCTGTCAGGATTTGAAATGTGCAGCTGACACGTTAGGTAAAAATAGAAGCTGCTCTTCCTTAATCCACACCAGATTCATCCTCCCTGGCTCCAGAGAGAGGTCTCCTGGAATCTTTGAAGCAACTGTGTTAGCTGCTGAGTCATCGAGCTTGGTCTCAGTAAAGCACACATCTTTGGTACTTATTAATCTTGTGGCGTTGACGATTTTAGCCAGGAGTTTTTCTTAAAGCAACAGAAGCCAAATCACTAGTCCCGGAAGTGATTGGTGTCACTTACTTTGTTCTGAGTACCCTAAGAGACAAAAGCACTAGAATAACACCTCTTGTTTGCATGGAGCTCTGTTCTTTGCAAGGTTCAGACCAAACAGTAGCCTATGAAGAGAGCTGGGACCTTAAAGCACCTTGGCCTGACTATTCGCTCACTTTGCTTCCATTGCAAGTTGTCCCTTCTTACTGGGAAGGCTGCCGTGTCTCTGCTGAGGCACACTGACAGCCAGTTGTTTTCTAAACCAGGCCGTAGTTATCATTTTGCCTCTTATATTTTTTGTGTTTATCTTGTTGCCAGAGTGCCATTGTTCCTGAATTGTTCTTTCCTTCATCTTTTTAGCTTTGAGAGCCCATCTAAGGCCTTTGATTTATTTTAATCTGAAACTTCAAAGGGGACACAAGTGTTAAATGTGAAACCTGAAATGAACATATGGCCAAAAGGGACTGATGTGCTCAGGGAAATTTGATTCCATTTTCTGGACAAGCTGTAGGGATGTTTAACCTTACAGCACTTGGGAGATCCTCATCTACGATCACTGGCATATTTTCTGTAGGTTTATATTTTACTTAAAAGTGAGAGTTCTTCTTTGTTTCATTCATGGTTAGGAATTGAAGCCAAATCAAATTTGAAGGAGTTTTATTTAATACAGTGTTCTTTTAACAAGAGGTAGAACTTATTTGATCTCTTACAATAAAATGTACTTTCTCAAAGAATTTGAACTAGAGCAGTTCTTCAAAAGCAGCTTGAGTTCTTTATGCAGCCTTGGTAGCAACCCTCAGATTAATCATACTGTTGTTCTATCCTTTCCATATATTTTGAGTCAGAGGTGTTTATTGTATATCATCCAGTTTTTAACATACGGTATTTGTACAGTCAGCACCCATGTTGAAAGAAGTTTCTCCATCAAGCTCTATCCTAGGAAGGTGATTTTCCTTATTTATCAGAGTAGCATTTGTGAAGAAATAAAACAAAAGGCAGAAACTAAAACTTTTCAATCTCAGCAAAATACACTTATTCGATATAAAACGTTTAGATGATTACTGTTAGTCATGTCAAATCTTACATCTTAATCTACTAAACTGATAGAAATTTGGTCTCACTTGAAGTAACGGTAAGTTCAAAAATGTTTGAATTAAGACTGTGAGACACTACTATGTATAAAATGGACAACTAATAAGAACCTACCTTGTAGCACAGGGAACTCTGTTCGATACTCTGTGATGACCCATATGGGAATAGAGTCTAAAAAATAGTGGATATATGTATATGTATAGCTGACTGACTTTGCTGTTACAGCAGAAACTAACACAGCATTGTAAATCAACTATACTCCAATTCAAAAAAAAAAAGGACTGTGAGTATGAGAACGTGTGGCTTCAAAAATGTGCAGAACCCACCTGGCTGGAAGCAGAGCAGCAGCATCTTCCCCTGCCCAGAGCCCGGCCCAGTGAGTGTCCATGGAGACGGCCATGTGTATGTTCTGTGTTTGATGCTGTAACTGTGTTTCAGTTGGTAAAGGATGACTATGAGGATGATGCCCATGTTTTCCGGAAAGCGGCCAATGACATCACATCCCAGCTGGAGATTAATTTTGGTAACCTCCCTCGTCCCGGGCGTGGAGCCAGAGGTGGCACACGGGGAGGCCGGGGAAGGATCAGAAGGGCAGAAAACTATGGACCCAGAGCAGAAGTGGTGGTAAGTGTTTATATTCTATTTTTTTTTTATGGTACGCGGGCCTCTCACTGTTGTGGCCTCTCCTGCCGCGGAGCACAGGCTCCGGACGCGCAGGCTCAGCGGCCATGGCTCACGGGCCTAGCCGCTCTGCAGCATGTGGGATCTTCCCGGACTGGGGCACAAACCCATGTCCCCTGCATCGTCAGGCAGATTCTCAACCACTGCGCCACCAGGGAAGCCCAGTGTTTATATTCTAAACCCTGATGGTTTTCTGAAGTGAGAGGATGAAGATGCCCTGGGCCTACATAGTCTAATTTTGGAAGATCATCAGGTTCTGCCTCGTCTAGACAGAGGAGGTTCTTCCTCCTCTGTCTAGTGTGGGTCTGATGTTGGAGTGTTTGGAACGGTCACGGTAGCATGATGGACATCAGTTGGATACAGACCGTTGTGTAGCCCTGGCCTCCAGGGTCTCCAGGGAAGTTCGATGTCTGCCATGAACGCACGTTCAGAGCTGGAGAAAAATTCACACATCTGCATCAGATAAGATCCCCAGGCTTGGGATTGAACTAGATCAACTGACGGTTGCTTACCATGGTCTGATCATCTGCCCTGGGCCCTGATGCTTTCAGGGTAGACAAAATCCTTCCTACAGCTTCAAGGCCACCTTTTCGCTTCAAACCATTCTTTCCCACTCTTCAGCCAACACTGCTCTACTTCTAGAACAGACAAGCATGTTCCTTACCCCACGGGGCCTTTGCACCTGCTGGCCCTTCTCCCACCCCTTTGCCTGTGTACCTAGAATAGATCCTCCAACCTCCCTTTCTCAGAGAAGTCTTCCAGACCAGGTCAGAGTCCTTATTTTCTTTGAAGCACCATCTGCATTTGTAATTGTATTCTCGCTGGTGCAGTTGTTGATCAGTGTCTGCTGTCTCCAGGGGACATGATGGTTTCCCCAGTGCCTAGCGCAGTGTAAGCTGTAGTAGGTGCTTCATAAATGTTTTCTGAACAAACACCTGTTGAGTGGGAGTTGGGCACAAGGCCCGGTGGCCAGCACAGGCCACCGTGCCGCCCTTGTGACGATGGAAGAGGAGCAGCCCCTTCTCTGTGGCTGGTCTGGGAAATGTTCCTTTTGCTGCCTGACTCCCTTACTCCAGGGAGCAGCCCCTGGGAGGAGAAACTAGTCTGTTATACTTAAACAAGAGCAAAAACACAACATTGTTTTTTCTGGGTACATTTGAGGCCGTGTTGGAAAAAGGAACTATTCTGGGAATAGAAAATATACATCCACTCCTTTCCCATAGCAGAGCTCTGCCACCGCGTGTGCAGTGTGGTGATCCGGTCCTCGAACCTGCCGCCCACCTGGGCTCTTCCAGCTTCTAACAGCCTTCACGCTCGCATTGTTGCGGGATTCTGTTCTTTTTGCTCATTCATTGAGGCTTATCTCTGGGAGAACCTTCTCTTCTAGAAAACATTACTTGACTGTGATGTGTACCTGGCCACCAAATTGCATTGGATGCCCTGACTGTGGGCCCCCATTCCCAGGCCATCTGTGACTGAACTTACCAGTATGTTTCTCCCCCAACTTTGTGAGCTCCCCGAGGGCAGGACTGTCTTTAATCATCCTTATATCTCCATGTAGCAAACATTTTTGCTACATGGAGCAAATTTATCCAATAAATATCCTCCATATTTATTGGATGAAGGAAGGATCTGTAAGATCAGTAAGGATCTGTGGGAGGGAGGGCCGGGGGTGGCCAGTAGGCACTGCCAGCCGTTCTGCAACAGGGACGGGAGCGGGTCAGAGGAGGGAGAGGCACCCTTCCATGTCCCCTCTTCGGGGTCTGCGCAGCACTTGGCTGCAGCTCAGAGCAGGGCCTCACTCAGAGTGACCCTGCCACTCTTCTCTTCCCACTGGGACCCTCTCTCCCTCAACGTTTGGGCCGCTATCCCTACCCCATTAGCTCCTCCCCTGAGGGACAGTGGGCACCGTGTTTCACACAGCTCTGCACCCAGGTGGGAATGGATGAAGTGACAGTTGCTTTCAAAACTTTTCTTTTTCAGACACAAGATGTTGCGCCAAACCCAGATGACCCTGAAGATTTTCCTGCTCTGGCTTGAGAGAGCCCTATTTCCCTGGCAAATTAAAACAGCACTGGCATACCTATAAAGAGACTTTTCTTGCTGTGGGGAAGATAAGAACAATAGATGTTGCTTTTTCCCATGTAGTTTGAATTCATTGCACTTTTTTGGCCTGGGGGTGGTGTGGGAATAAGGATTTCTCCAGATGCTAGAGAGCAGCAGTGCTGGTCAGGCGTTAGTCTGGCACTTTCCCGAGAAGGTGAAGAATGGTGATTATTTTTTTATTTAAGGAATTCCAAATGTAGTTCAGAAATAGTGTTTAAAATATGTACATAGAGATTGTATTGAATCTTCCACAAAAGCATGGAGAGTAAAGCAAGTTGTAAAATAGAATCTATTGAGACTACTTAGTAAGTTGTATAGATACCGGAAGGCTATGTCCTTCTGTATTAAAGGAAATACATATAACTTGGACCATTAATTTAAAGCGGTCACAGCCTAGTTTTCCGAGACCAAGAAATTAAAATACAGTTGTATTTACTATTTACTTGTAAACGTTATATTCTCCTGGAATTTTTTGGTTTTCATTTAACCAATAATTTTAAGTAGCTATCGTGCAATCACTGGTTACCACTCTGTGGCAGAGAATTAGGGAAAGTATTGATTTTTTCACGGTGATCCAAACTACCTCGTGGTTTCTGCGTGTATGTACACACACATACACACACGCGCTTAGTATAAATGTGCATATTTAGTGTTTGGGTGGGTTTTAGGATGAGTATTAAGTAAATGATTTTTTAAATAATGTTATTTATCCCACCAATCAAATGAAAAGGGGTCCAGGCAAGAATATTGCAACTTAATACCCCATGCTTTTCTCCCTCAGAGCTAGCGTCAGAATTCAACACCTGTGACAGAGGCCCTCCGTCCCTGTCCTGGGCAAGACTTATAAATAACTAAGATTTATTGAACACCTATGTTTAGTTTTTCTCACTTAGCCCTTGCACCAGTTCGAGTTCCTATTTCTTGCCTTTGGAGAATTTTGGGGTTAGGGGCTTCCTCAGAGGTTCAATAACTCCCTGAGTCCCACCCTAACCAGCAGGGCCGAGACCTGGAGGCCCATGTTCTCTCAGCCCAGCTGCCTGCAGGGTGGTGCCCAGGGTGGCAGCTGGGGCAGAGGCAGCTGTAACGGCCGCTGGAAGCTGGGGTGACACTTTTCCCACTTTACTGAAGAAACTGGGTAACGTTTGCTGGTTGTCACACGGTTAATATGCTTATGTGGGAATCTGAACCTTGGTCTCAGGATCTGTGCTTTTTTTTGCCTTGCTATACTAAGATGGCAATTCTGAACTTGAACCCAAGTGTAAATAAACGTTGGTATTCCCTCGTCTGTGTATAGAGAGCTGAATCCTTTTGGTGACACCCAGGTCAAGAGAGAACAATGTGGGAAAAGGCCACAGCAGAAAGTCATTTCATATTTTGTTGAATAATCAGCACTGAACCCTCGGCCACGTTAAGCCAGTTAAGGACCTTCTCTGTGGTTGACAGCCTACTTTTGGATTCTTGTTATTAATCTGAGTACTAAGGTAATCATTTGACTCCCTCTCCCCGGAAAAGACACAGTGAACCTGAGTACCTGACCTGAGAAGTCTTGTGAGAGTGAATGTCGTGTTCAGCCGTGATAATCAGCGGGTGCAGCGTGAAGATGTGTCACTGCTCCTCAGGCTTGAGCTGTGTCACATTAAGTCCCTTTGCCTTGCCCTGGCTTTGAAGATTGGCAAAACAGATCCTTCTCAAGAAGATCCCTTTAGTGTTGTGAATAACAATGGAAAAGCCCGTTGCGCTGGATTTAATGTATTTGCAAACACTGCGTCCTTCCCAAACACATTGAGGATGCCTGTACCACGGAGCAGTCTCGGGTCTTGTGGTCAGAAAAAGTTTGGGGGAATAGGGGACGGTTTCTGAGCCCGCTAGAGGTCTTCATTTGCTCACCAGGACTACCTCTTGCCAATCTGGTGGGGCAGATGAATGTCAGGCTTTTGTCATGTGATTGTCCACAGTCCGGCCCCAGAGAAGACAGAGCAGAAGCAGAGGGCAGGGGAAATCCATGATGTGCTGTAGGGAGACTCAGGAGGCAGGACTGTGTATTCGGACCTATATACAAGGCAGAGCCTTCCACGTGACAGTGCCTTGCGAGACTCCTTTGAGGTGCTTGGGTGTAGACGTGTTGTCGTGAGGCAGGACACGTTTCTGGCTGGTAACCTTAATACTAAGCAAACTAACCCCATTAAAGAAAACGTGTGAGCCTAACAGACTCTCTTGGAAAGTGGGAGGTCAAGCATGTTTGAATTCCAAGGGCAGGTGTACCAGCCCCAAGCCTGACTTGGATCCCTTCTGATACAGGCGCTCCCTGCCGGGGCTCCTGAGGATGAGCTGGTCCCAGGACCTGCATCAGTAGGAGGAGGTGTGACCCCTGACAGGTTTTGGTGCCCTGCTTCGACTGGATGAAAACCTAAGTCACACAGCTGACAGGGTCTGGGAAGAGGCGGACTCACTGCAGAAGCTGCTTCTGGCTGGGAACCTTGCCCTGGATGGTTTGAACGTCTGGCCAGGCTACTTTGAAAAGTACATCCTTAGCCTAATGTTACTGATAAGCATTTGACATTTTCATCCCATGCAAGGCAGGCTCCTCAGAACCACAGAAGCCGCAGCAAGCACCCCGTTTTCTAGTGCTGGTTTCTAGTTGAGGTCCTTTCCTTCTCTGTTCCCTCGCTCCTCCGTGCCAGCCCAGGGCATAGGTGTTTCATAGGTGAAGGCATTGTTTCTCCTCTGGAACCACACCATGTGTGGTGTTGGCAAGGCCTACGGAGCAGCAGGACCCGGGTCTCAGAAGCTGGGAAAGGGCAGCCCTCAAAGTAAAAACAACTACCATCTTCTAAGCTATTCAGGAGACAGCCACGCTGCCCTCCCTTCTTAGCAGAGCATGACCCAGCAGGACAAGCAGAGGTTCACTTTGAGAAAAAATCTGCCCACTTCCCTTTCACTGCTGCTGCTGCTGCCACCCTCAGCCTCCATGGGGATCACACGCTGAACAGCTTGCAGGGTCCTGCCCTCACCTCCACATCCTCCCGACATCGGCCTGAAGTCAGGTAGTTGGGTTGCCGGCACCACTGCCCACAACGTGTCCCAAGTGTAAGGCTCTGCCTGGCTCTCTGTATTTACGCAGTAAGGAGAATGAGGAAGGAAAAAAGCAGAAAATAAAGAAATCTTTATTGTAAAATACAACACGGATAAAAGTGCAAAAACTTTGTTGTAACCACCACCTAACGAGCCAACTCCAGAAGCCTGTCCATGCGACCATGCCCATCACAGCCTCCCCTCCTTCTGAAAGGAGCCACTCTCCTGACTTAGAGGAAGCACTGCCCAAGGATGCACCCCTAACAGTACGGCTCTGCCCTTCGCCTGAATGGCCTTTAAGTCTGAAGGATCCCCCTCCACCCTCTTTGCAGAGCCTGGGTAACCTGAGGAAACAAGCATTTCTTGAGCAACTGCTATGTGCTGGTCTGTAATTGTCTCATCACTTTTCTGTCAGGGAACAGGAAGGGACATTCGTCTTCCTTGCTCCCTAGCTAGTGTTTGGGCAGGGATGGGGTGAGAAGATGATTTGGTGCCCAAGCTGTGTTCTTTCTACACACTCCTGAAATTTCCAGTTAATTGATTAGTCCCTCTGACAAAGCTTCCAAGAGAGAGACAGGGAAAGGCCAGAGGACACATGGACCTCTGTGGGGGCCCGAAGGACCACATGGGGCTGTGTGCTGTCATGCTTAGCCACTCCCTGTGGTGAGGTGGCGCTCAGGGCAATGCCACACTGTGACACGTTCTCCTGAAAACGTTTGAAGTGCTCTTAGAAAGCTTTATTAGGTCTCCTGCACAGGTGGAGATGCCAAGACTTGAGAGGCCACGAGACCAGGTTCAAGGCTGCCGGCAAGGCGCTGGTGGAGACAGGAGCAGAAGCTGGGCTCTCCCAGGGGCCTCATGGAGCCTGAGGTCCGAAGCACTCCAGGGGCCTCCGCTGGCCCAGGAGGCCTCTGCCCATCTCCTGCTGCTCTGGGAAAGCCTTTTCCTTGGCCATAGGTTTCCCATGACTCCAAGGCAATAGGACTTTCCCCAACCAAACCACAAAGGTTCTCTAACCCATCACAGCTTTACCACGGGCAAAAGTGGCCCCATAGTGTGGGGAGAGCACCAGCTGTCTTGTTTCTTCGCAAAATGTGGCCCCATTTCAGAAGACTGACTTGGGAGCACAGTCATTTATGAGTTGGGAAACGCCTGTCGTGAGAACGGAGTGGCATCAACTTACACATAAGTCCCTCAGGGGGCTCTGAGAGTTCTCAAATGTTCTCAGAAAATAGGAAAACTATTTTCTCGAGAACAGCCACCCTGCCAGAGGCATCGAGGATACCTCCAGAGAGGTGTGCACTGCCCAGCCCCGGGGGACCTCACTCACCTTGATGAACCACCCGCATAACTGTGCTGGGGGCTCTGGTCTGCACTTCACGCACCTGCTCAGATAGGAGCAGCATTAGAGCAACAGGGAGGAAAACTTAAAGTACCTGAGGTGAGGCCTACATTCTTGGCAATGCAAAATGATCAGAACCTACGTGTTCTGGTGGTGAGGGGAAGTGAGAGTGGAAGTGAGCGGGGACGCCAGAGAAGTGTTCAGTAAGAGGGAGAGGACGGTGGGTAGAACGGAAGCAGGAGAAAGGCAGAGCCCAGGTGGCCCAGCGAAGGAAGTGGCAACCCAGGGTCCTGTGACCAGGGTGGCAAGACATCCTTCAGGGGTTTTCACCGAGGATCCTGAAGGCCCAGAAGGGGGCGTTGGGATGACTGGTGAATAGGCTCCTTCATGGCACACGTCTAGGGGGCACCCTTCACACTGCACCTGTGTGAACAGCACCTCTGGATGCTGTGATGCCATGGAGGGCCTGTCTATGAAGTCTTCAAAATTTTGCTTTTGGGGGGGCCATAGGGACCAACTCCCATCAGATAGTCACAAGGACCTCTAACGTAAGAAAGTTCAAGGAATGCTGTCGACCTGGACTCAGGATTGCACCACTACCAGAGGGGGTGCCAGCCTGGTCATGTCCCCAACCCAGTCCTCCCCCCAGGTCACCTACAGGAAGTCCCAGCTCTGGCTTTGGGCTGAAATCTCCGTACCCAGTGGAAGAATGAGGCAAAAACTCCTTTGCTGTGACTCTGAGGCACGGGCCTGAGGAAACAGGTTTAAACTGCACCTTGAGAAAATCTCTGATGGTGACGCTGTGGTGTCCAGGAGAAACCGCTGAAGATCTAGTCCCTGCGGATCCCGAGCCAGATTAAAAGTCGGTCTAGAAAGGTTACAGCCCAGGACATCCAACCATCGCTGGAAAAGGTGGGAGACACACAGAGTTGGACTTACAACACCAGAACCTGTCTTAGGGGGGTGACTCGTTTATTATGCTGTCTGGAGAAAAGACCCCAGGGTTCATCCTCTAAACTCCCTGGTTAACCGCAAGGCAAATCTGGGGCTGGCCAGAGAGAACGGCTCAACAGCAGGAGTGAGCTAGGGTGGCCACCAGCCATCACGCTCCCTGCCCTCACGCCTGTCCTGCCAATGTGGAGGGAACGCTCAGCTGCCGCTTAAGGACATGCAATCACTGGTCTGCCTATGGTACTCCATGTGTTGTCCAGCTGTCAAGGATGGGCAACCTCCCCACGGCCGCTACACTGATAAGCCAGGGCCAGGCAGGAAGGCCCCGCCTAAAATCTCAGGGTCCCCCAGTCTCATGAATACTCGTGAGCCCTATACCCAGGGTTAGCCTCTGCTGCCTCCTATACAGATGAAACCTTTTCTCCGACCCCTTCCTCTGCCAGCTGGGGCTTGGGCCAGAGGAGAACGAGGCAGGAGAACAATATTCACTTTACAGGGTCCCAAGAGCATCTGCTGCTGTTTCTGTGACATCACAAGTAAAACTGTGAACCTAATCAGCAGTTCCCAACCGGGGGCAGCACTGCCTCCTGAGGGTGGCTGAAACTATGCTGGTGGTGGTGGGGCGGGGGAGGCGGGGGGTTGGATTACTCAACAGCTGGGACATGACTGGCCTTTAGTAGGTTGGTGGGGGGTAGGTTTGCAAGGAATGCCAGACTGGCTGCATTCTCTGGAGTCCTACACAAGGAAGAACTGTCTGCCTGAAAAATCATCTTGCTTTACACAGGGAAGCAAACCCACGATGAAGAGAAACCATTGTCTTTCTACAAGTAAAACGACGCACAAACCTCACTACCTCCCCCACTCTTTCTATTCCCACCCAAAGGCTCTCCTCATTTAACCTATGATATTTGGCCATTATAAGAATCAGAGGGGCCAAGGCCAGCCTCCCGACCTGCAGGAGGCCTCCTTACCTGGGCACCTCAGTGTGGATAGAGCGCCCATCATCCGGAAGCATGTCAAAGTCATGCAGACTTTCTAGCAAAGAAATGAGACACAGTTAGAGACAAGGCAAGGAGACCAGACCTGCTTCAGGGGCAGCGCAGAAGGATCTCCATTCCACACGGACTGGGCCAGCTTCCCCATTGAGGGAGCTGGGGTTACCTGGAGAGGAACCTGAAAGGGGATCCCAGAGGCCACGTGCTTCTCCAATAAAATGAGAAAATGCTGAGACTATATATAACATAGGGGCGTATCATGCCAACCACTTAGAAGACAAAATGCCCCGAATCTGAATAATGGGGCAGCTGAAAGATAGGACAATATATAGCAGGGAGTGATGGTGACCACGACCCATGGCCCTAGGGCCATTGTCCTCCTGTTAATGAACCAGCTCAGCAGTGTCACAACAGCTGCTGACGGGGGACAGAGGGAGCACAGAATGTATCATAGTCCTTTTGAAGAGCATTAAGGTAATATTTTAATTTTTAAATTAAACATAATATATATGGCTCTTGGTATGTACCAGGTGCTTGTTCTAAGTAATTAGCAAATATCAAATCATTTAATCCTCAAACAACCATATTAGATATTGTCGCTCTGGCCCAAATCACACAGCTAACAAGCAGCAGAGCAAAGGTTTACACCCAGTCTGGGTCCAGAATCCGTGTTCCAAACAGTTACACCAAGCTCCTTTTTGATGCACCGTACAACGAAAGCTATAAACTTTTGCATATCCCTGACCTAGAAATGCCTTTTTAAAGAATTTATCCCAAGAAAATAAGCAGCACCACCCAGGAAGAATCTACATATGGGAATATTCAAGCAGTGGTATAAAGGTAAGAGGTTGGAGACTACCTACATGGGCAACAATGGGGAGAGAACGGTTATTGAAGTCATGGCATATTGCAGAGAAGGTAAAAATCACATTTGTGGAGAATTCCTCCCACTACACGGCTTTCCAACGCACCCACAGCTGCACTGAAGACCCACGGGCAGAGGAAAAGAAAGCAGTGGTGGATGTTATGCTCCACGCTGGCACCGGGCCCCATACTATGCCACAATCGCGTACTTTGGTCTCTCTTAATCCGAACACTACGCGTTTATTGGTCCAATTTTACGGATGAACAAAGGGAGGGCCAAGAGGCAGATAAAGGATCCCCAAGTCACAGAATAAGTGGCAGAGCTCATTTTAGAACGCACATTGCTAATTGCTCTTTCCATTATCAACTTGCTATTTAAATAAACTCATGGGGCCTCAGGAAGGGGCCTTTCTACTTAACTATGCCCCTGCTCTGCCTTGAACAAACCACTCTCAAGAGACTCAGAAGTCAAAATAGTCTGACCTCTTTAAAAACTTACACCATGATACTTACATGGAATTATGCTACAGGTACCAAAAACAGTGGATACTGAGGGACCATAATCTGCTATCAAAAAATTGGTCTTTACCTAATTATCTAGAGAAAATTACCTTAAATGTATGAAAAAACTAATTTATTGAAAGCTGTGTGCCAAATGCTGTTTTAAGCACTTTCCAAAAGCTGTATTATCTCATTTAATTCTCCTTATAACTGTTAAGGTGGGAATTCTCTTTATTCCCATTTTACTTGAGAAACAGAAGCAGAGGGATTTAGCAAATTGTCCACGTGGTAAATGAAAACGGGACAGCGGTCAACAACAGAGAAGGAGACCAAGAATCTACAGGGCCGGGGTCTCAGAGGCTGGTTGCCCACACTGCACAGTCCTGGAAGCCACAGCTGCTCCCACGAGAAACAGACACGCCTTATGGTTTCATCCAGAGCCTTGCAAGCCTCAGAGCCTTGCTGCCAAGCCTGCCCCTTTCACATTCTCATGTACCTTGAGTTGCTTGGCCCATGCCAACTGAGCTCCAGTGGGTCAGCAGGAGGGCACACGATGCAGCACGGGTCTCAGGGTAAACCACAGAGGGGCAGGCAGACGCTGCAGAGCCTGGAAATCGCTCTTTGCGAGTAGTGGTGTGCAGGAGGAGTTTGGATAGGGGTGAGAAGACAGATCCCTTTGCTTTGTACTTTGAAAACTCATATCCTAGCACAAATCAAAGCTAAGTTCCTTGGGGGAACTGGACAGCACTCCTTGACAGACTCCTACAACCTAGACACAACCTCTGCATGATGGTGTGGGCAGCTAGGTCTTTTAGGATTCCGCCCTGCAAGAGACCAACAGGGAAGGCAGGTGATTAACACTGTGGATGCCATCCTGGGTTATACACTGGGATGTGAAGTGCTCTAGCACTGGTCCTGCCCTTTACTCAGCACTTTAATCCTGACCTTGGCAGGCAAAATGAAGGGGCTACGGTGCATATAACCTACAAGACTCTAAGGGCCTGACTTACTTGTGTCTTCTCCTTAGCGGTTTCCAGAAAAGTCAAACCTTTGCATGCCTGAGCTGGTTAGTGGGTGTGTGTGAATGCGTTCTTAGCAGGAGCCCCCTCACTTGCTTACTGTCTTATCCTGGGGAACATGTTATGGACTAAACTGTATACCCCCAAATTCTTAAGTTGGAGCCCTTCTACCACTACCTCAGAATGTTAACTAACTGTATCTGGGGACACTGGCTTTAAAGAGGTAATTAAGTTAAAATGAGGTCATTAGGATAGATCCTAATCCAACCTGACTCGTATTGTAAGAAACGGAGGACAGACAGAGGGACACCAGGGACTGGAGGGCACAGAGAAAAGGCCAAGGAGAGAGGCATCAGAAGAAACCAACCCTGCTGACACCCTGATCTTGGATTTCCAGCCTCCAGAACTATAAGAAAATGAATTTCTGTTGTTGAAGCCTCCCAGATCACAGTATTTTGGAATACAGCAGTCCTAGCAAACTAATACTACAGAGGGTTACATCCACTTTATACTGCCTACCATGATTCAGAATGATAAGTGAATTAAAAACTCAAAAGGCTGTTTGGTTAATACTTTTAATTACATGATTATAATTATACAATTTCCACTATTCAACATTTCGTATAAAACCAGTTACAATACACAAATGTGACAATATGTATCAAACTATATAGATATGCAAAGTTTACACGCCATTATGAAGCTTTATCTTAAAAATACCTTCAGGAAAATAAACATTCAACTAGTTCTCTCAGCTTTATAAAATATGATTAGAAATATACATTTTAATTAAAAAAAATCAAGACAACGATTGATCCAATACTGATTAATCAGTCACATTTTAAAAGTTTTAATAATCTATACATGAGTGCAGGTTAGATAAAAGTCTGCAAATCATTAATATAAAACTGCAGTAATATAATCAGATGAATATATCTGCTGACAGTTAATTCTACTGGGCAATTAAGGAGGTAATTTCCTACACAGATTAGGTGAACTGTCCAGTCAATTAAACACATCTGTAGTATTTCCACTTAGTGACATGGCGAATACTCAGATCAAGGAGAAAAGGAAGAGCAGCAGCTAGCCCCACAAGGACAGTTTCGGTGGGAAAGAACTAGGAAAGAATGAAAACATGTTTTTAAAGTTGTTTGTGATGAGCACTGCTTTCCAAAATGCAATAATCACTTTAAAAACTGTATGAAGAGAAGCAGCTCAGCCACTTTCTGACAAACATCAAAGGAACGCAAGGCCCACTGGTCAAGCAAGGGAAGGGCTCCCGGAGCTCTTGGCATGATGCGGCCCAGAACACCAGATGGTCCAAACGGTTCACCCAAGGGGAGACACTTGGGGACTCATGAGAACACTTGGGGACTCCTTCAATCTTGTCGGGGCCCAAGAGGTAGAAATCACCCCTGTGAGAGGCGGAGGAGGGCAGGGAAGGAAGTGGGTGGGGGACAGGCTCAGAGGATCGAGTTCACAGCAGAAAAATTCTGGAGACTAGAAGAGTGGCGGGCCGCTTAGATGCAGCTACGTCTTGACAAGTAAGGCTGCTTGTTTTAGTGAGGCACTGCTCAGGATCCGTCCCTCTTCACCGACAGGTTAGAGGGATTTCTAGTTTTTCTGTAGCATTACATAATGGAAGTCTGTCTATATGTCTAGGTACCCAGTTTGGCAGACCACCCTTCTTTTGGACTGTCCCTCACTCTTGATGGTTTGAGTCCCCAGAAAGCTTCAAGGGCACCTAAAAATATTCATTTCTAATTTTAATTCCAATGGAAACTGTCTTGGTGTACTTTCAAAGTTATTTAAGGCTCTGAAGTTAAAGAAATCTCTCCATCTGACATGCCCTGTTTCATATTCCATAGCAACAAGATCTTCTATAACAAATTAAAAATGAGAATCTGAGAAGATTCTTGGGTATGTTAAAGTTTCAGTTGGGGACCGGGGGAAGAGTCTACTTTTATTCACAGCAGGAAGAACTTTCCATCAATCAGATGCAGAGACTTCCTAGATTCTAGATGTCCCCAGTACATTTAACACTGCGCTATATACGATCCGTCTGAAGCACTATCCCAAATTGTGTGTTCCAAGGAAGGCTTCTTTAACAAATGACTAGTTTGCGATGACTAATTTCAGTGAGCCTGTCAAATACAAGGATTTTTAGAAAGAACCACAGTGACAGCAATTCTAGCTGGAAACTTGAGCAGCCACACAGAAAGGCAATTTGTAAAACAGAAGGTACATTGAAGCCCAAGAGACACCAAATGGCTTATTCACTGTGAGGGTGACGGCACGTTTACTTGTTCTGACCAGCAAGAACGGTTCAGACGGAACTTTGATTTTCACAACTACCGGGATTGTTTATGCAGGAGATGGCCTTTAAAAGTATAAAGGGAAGAAGAGTCGCCCTGAGAATTCAGTGTTTAACGCCTGGGCACAGCTTGAATATTTAGTTATCATCTCCCAGACCAACACAGCAAACAGAAGGTTTCCCCTCCCACTCAAAGCTTAATGAAGAGCTGTCTTCCCTCAGGTAAGTAGGTCTTTATATTTATGAACTTCCAGGGATAGAAAAACACTGTTTTTCTGAGGTCTAGTCCTCAGAAAAAAGCTGGCATGGCCCTCATGGTGCCCAATGAGGAGCATCTCAAACAAACGCTCGTTTGGCCAAAAACAATGGCATCTTCCATCTCCCCTCAAAACTAGGCAACCTTACAATTTACTCCAAGAGAGGAAATACCAAAATAGATCCACCGTCTTCTAATTACTTTCTGCATTAGCAGACTTTAATCTGTTTATTCCAACCGCTCCTTATTCTTCATATTTGTATTAAAAAGGCAGCTTTTTAAAAATGGAATGGCCTACTGACCTGATTCATTCATCTTATAACGTGAAGGCATTCTGCCTTTTAATATTGTATCATCTCCCCATTCTCCAGACTAGGACAGGCAAACACTGGTTAGCAATAACTAAACCATTCACTTCTTATGGAGGTAACCAAGATGATTACAAATATTTTTTTCTTTTGGGACCCACTTTTTTTTTTTTAGCAGCAAATAAATTCTGTTTTTTGATTGTTTTACATTACAGACTCTGCTGTGTTTCTGTGGGGTTCAGGGGAGAAGGCACTCTGCAAAGAGTTATTAGTTGTATTCCCTAACCAAAGGCAACAGTGAGTTTCTTATTTACAAACAACTGAAATCCAGATAGGAATAACTGTCACTGAAACCAAAGGGTGCGTGAATGGCCTTAGGTCATTCACATAACAAAAAAAATCCACAATGCCACAGAGAAAGACCCTAACAAAGTAACTTTTTTAAAAAGTCACCATTATTTGGGATCACTGTTTCCAGGGGAAACACCAACAGTGTGGGGTTTTTTCCTGCATGGAAGGAAATATGATTTTAATTTGTATGACTGGGCAACCAAATAGTGGGCAGCCTTGGCATTCTTCAGTCTCGAAATGACAAACGAATGACTTAACAACAGTCTTCCAACTCTGAAGCCAGTTTCTCCTCCTGAGTCTTCTAAAGCTACTATTAACATTCTCTTGAAAGTTTTAGGTTACCAAAGTACCGCAACATGCAACAGCCTTCAAATGTGGTTTTCACAGATTCTTGTTAGTAAAGCACTCTTTGGTGGAAGACAAGCAGCTTGGGTACTTGACAGAGTTAACATTATAACAGTATTACAAATACTAAAGTGAAGATGATTAAACCAAATAGTATCAAATTACAGAAAGTACCATTTCAGTAATGCTTGTTTTATCTTTATAAATTTTGACACAGGGTGAACAGCAAATAAATAAGTAAAAAACCTCCATCAGACCCTCAATTCTTCTGAAGGCCAGCAGCTAAACTGATTGCCATCACAGGGACACACGTGCACCACACAGACTAGTCAGCTCTCCTGATAACAGAGGGCTTTGATATTTACACCTGAGACTAATTTACAACAGCTTTTTTTGTTAAAGACATTTCTATAGAAGGAGAGTTGGGCCCTCTTCGAGTCATTCACTTGTACCCAAACTCATGTAGTTATTTAAATTCCAGTGGACATTTTCTTCATTGAATAAACTTCTTAGGTGGAAAGCAGCTAAGGCTTTTGCAATTCTGTTTTGTTTCCAAATAAATTGTGCTAAAGTCCCGTTGTAGTTTTCTGTTCCTAGAGTCTTCCTTCAAGTTCTGGTCACAGGTTTTTACTTAACGCAAGACTGTTTTAGTCCTTGAAATGGAGGGACTACAGGGGAAAAAAAAAAGGATTTTACCATGAAGGCTTTTAAGTGTCCCATATGTAGTTATCAAAGACAAGGAAGGCAACATAATAAAAATATTGACATGCTAAAAAGTATACACTTTGTATAATTCTTTAATGACAGATACTTTGGAAAAGACGGTACAATATCAACCATAAAGTAAAGACAAACAGGAGAGAAGAGGCAGAGCAGAAAAAGGTTCAGTTCTGCAAAAAATTAAAAAACAATAGAAAAACAATAAAAAAAGAAGGGAGTGCAAAAGCGGCCGAGCAATGAGAGTACCATAATGCCATGAAGGGCATTTGTTGCAAAGCATTCCTTTTCCTTCTTTCCCTCTGAGGAATCAGGCTGTGGGAAAAGTGGAAAGAATGAAAAGATAAAGAAGTGTTACTTGATTATTTCCAAAGCCAGAAGTCGGTCACAGAAAAAGCTGGGGCACAGCACGCAGTTTCCAGTTTAGCAGAGCACAGCAGGCACCCTGCACCTGCTCCCACCTTGCTCCGCACTGCTGCACAGCTGCAAGGGGACAGCCGCCGACCCTCTTCTGTTCGTGAATAATGTACCTACATTGAGCTTCACCCTACCTCCTTTCTTTCCTTCCCCAACTGATCACTTTAGCTTTCAACTAAATAGCAACTTTCAGAGAACAACTAAAGCAAAAGAAAAGAGAGAAACCAATTCCAATCTGGAGGTGACCCTCACTTGGATGACGATAACGGTGCTCTATCAGAGCAGCTCATCCGAATCAAACATTTAGTTTTCCGAGACCCCAGTAGAGCACTGAGTATAAAGGTCCAGGTTAGTTGGTGGAGCCAAGAGGGAAAGTATCTGAAATTTCAAAGGGAGATTAATATTTTAAAGGAACAGAGGTAACCAGCATAAAAGAGTACTTAGATACAACATTCTGGGGTTTCTACAGTGATATAGTTTTTAAACATAATGGCAATGATGAAGAACTAAAGCCCAGAGGTGATGGAACAGACACTGAGATCTGAGACTCTAAGGAAGAAGAAGCAGTGACAGGTATGATGATGGCAAACGTCACAAATGAGAAGACTTAAAAAGCCAAAGTCCTAAATGTAGTTACGCCAACTGAAGGGCTTGTGAAGAGACTCATGGTTTCAGAGGCTGAAGAAAGAGCCTGAGAATTTATCTTCCTCCAAACTATGAATAATTAGGTACAAAATGCCCCAAAGCAATGAACATTGGTTTGGTTTGGCAGGTGGAGCAGAAAGTGATGGTTCCCAATGATGCAACTTGGAATAAAAAAGGCACTTATACATGACAGTTTTCTTAGAAAACAAATGAAGTTATAATTTTTTTAAAAAAAGAAACAAAAGACTGCCCCAAAGAAACAGTATAAGCTTACAGAAACATGCACTCAATGGGTGAGCAGGGTACAGACATGAACCGAATTGAATGACATCAAATGAGGTGGCTACAAGTTCTCAATCAGAGGCTCGATGATGAAACGTTCGAGACTCATTCTCAGGGAGCCCTTCAGAATTGATAAAACAACACTGAAAAATGGGCCAATTCTATTTAGCTGGTTCTTCAGTGGATTAATTATTAAAACAGAAACATTAAAATGGGTTTCTAGCTCTAACAGGAAGTGGGAGGTGTAGAAGCCCATTAATTTACTTCTCTGGACTTAAGAAAGGGGATGAGGAAGGTGCTACACGGACTCCTCTCAGCACCCCATCCGCCACCAGACACTCCAGTGTTTCCGTGCCTGAACTGCCACAGCTGTGCTAGAGCAGAGCTTGTCACCCACGATTTAAGCTTAGATGTGGCTAATGTTCAATGGATACATGGGAGAATAATCAGTCGCCTGCCATAAGAGAAACATGGTGGCAATTCTTCCCCACAACTCATATTTTTTCAGTCTCCAAATAACTGCTCTTTTAACATGTTTGCGGAAAAGTTCTTCCAAGATGTAAAGCCTCTCAGTAAACTGTCAAAAATCAAAAGAGCCAAATCAATGGAAAGTGAATGTTGGTGAGGTCTTCATCCTGGAAAGCCTCAAAGAGTAGAATAGAACATGGAAATGAAAGGTCAAGCTCTTCGGCTCAATAGAGATGATGATGATGACGTACAAACAACATCAACCTGCAAGAGAGGAGGCCTCACAAATGGGAATAACAGCAGACTGGCAACCCTGGCGCCTTGCAAGAGTTTATGAATGTACACGGAAATGGTGCAAAAATGGTGTACTATTTTGTGTGTGCGTGTGTACTGCTGTTCAAAGAAAAGATTTCTATTCAATACTTTAAAATTACTCAACAATCTTAGCTCATATTATTTTGTCCTGAATCAGATTATGTACAATTGTGTTAATTCTCTCACTACCCTCCAACCACAAACGAATACTATCCCATAGGACAAAAACTTCAGGCTACAGCTTGGGTGCTGACTCCCGTTATTTCCTGGAAGCAGGGAATGGGACCTGTGCATAACGTATTTGCCTTTCTCTGGTGAGCTGTATGTGGTCACAGTTAAGGTGATGCCAATACAGGTCAAAGCCCAGAAAGAGGTAAAGGAGACCCGACATGGAGGGCATGGTTAAAAGCACTGTGAAGCCCAATTAACTCTTGTTGTTTTACTTCTTCGCCCCTCCAAATCTCTGAAAGTCCATTTCAGAATTTAAAATAATTTTTTTTTGGTTTTCAGCACTATCCCGAATGCCTGAAAACCGCTTTCTTTGGGCCATTTCAATATTTGGTCAAGCTATTCAGTCTGAACTCTACTTTAGGGCTCTCAAAGCAACAAGTCCAGGGGCCTCAGGCAGATGCTCACCGCAATCAGGAACCACCTCTGCTGAGAAGCACAAGTTTAGATCACTAGACAAGACCTAGATGGAAAACTGCCATATGGCCACACCCTAAGAGGAACGTGGTATGACCAGGCAAGTGCAGTCCCGGCTCCAGGACTCTAGCCAACTCCTCTGAAACCTGCAGAGCGCCATCCAGAAAAGCAGAGAGCGGAATTAAATGTGCAAAACTCACCCGGCTGTGATAAAAGTCTGAAAAGAATATGTCCATTCAAAACATGTCTAACTATCATCAACAGCAGGCCCTTTATTTGAATTTTTAATAATTTAATTTCCATAAACGTGTCAAAGTTTAGAAAACTCGCATTTCCCCTCATTTATTGTAGAAAAGTTAGAAAAAAAGAAAACGACAGAAAAAAAGAAAAAAAATCCCCAAATGCCCTACCAACCGGAAGAACTGTTAGCGTTACGGCATATTTTTCCTTTATCTTACTTCTCTACATATATATTGGGTTGGCCACAAAGTTCTTTTGGGTGTTTTGGTAAGATGCTACGGAAAAACCCGAACGAACTTTTTGGCCAACCCAACAGAAATGTCCACATCTATAAATAGTTAAGCTTATAAATATTTACACATCTATACACTTTTACACACACACATATATATAAAGTATAGTTTACATTTACAAAATTAGAGCAATACTTCATAATTTTTACGTGTAGCCCTTTTCACTTACTGCTCCATGAGCCATTAACCCAGGTCATGAACTTTCCTTTGAAAACATGACTCTCGATTCATTTGGCAAAATTCATCAATCATTTCCTATTTCTTACTATTATAAATAACATTTCTGATATTATGTTATAATGTACCTAAATTTGACTTTCGGTCAGTATTTCTCTAATATTCTTCTCAGTGAATTAGAGTACAAAGAGTATGAATATTTGATACCTTTCTAATGAAAAGTTTTAAACCCTAAAATCAGGAGTCAGTGCCCAATGCTCAAATACTTGTATTGAGGCACTATCACGTTCTCTGGCAAGTAAAAGATTGTAGTAAAACTGTACAAAAGAATCAGCAAAGAAGGAGAGTGGCAGAATGGAACCGTTCCTTACAAAAGCAAAACACACAGAGCTCTCTAGATTGTCAGTGAGTCCCGCAGGACACAGGCTGCTGTGGGACTGCACCGGAGACTACCTTAGCACTGAAGGTCAATGCAGGCCCAAAGCCTCAAAGATCTGAGGGCAGGGAAGCCAAAAAGAAGCAAGGAAAACTGTGAAGGACGTTTTAAAGTCTGGTTCAGATTATCTTCAGCTTACTCGTGGTCTCTATAAGACAACACTGTGCCCTGAGCACGGTACTATCATGCTCAGGACCGCACGGGTTGCCAGCTCAAGGCAAAGATACACAAACACAAAAAAGGTGCCTGCCTGCCTATGCCTCCTGAGATGATAGGAAGTGGGCAAACTGCTCTCCCCTAAAAGGGGATCTGTTTTTGGAATATGTTAAAAATGAAATGTCTCAGTTCATGATAAACATCCAAAAACAATGGTGAGTAATGGATTTGGTCACAGAACATGTCCAATTTTTTGTGAAAGCCTCTATTAATGAAGGAAGTGAAAGATGCTGGGCCAGAAAGTGAAAAGGCTAGCGCCCTTGGGTATATAGAGACTGTGGCCAAGAGGATAGTCGCTGGGTAAAGAAGGATCCCAAACTCACGGGAGTTCTCATTTTTCCACCATCACACTTATTTACAACTAATTCTCCAACAATTATGATGGATCTGATATACAGACAGAAAGATTTCCTCCAAGTCCTGACAGAGAGCTTTGGAAGTTCTTAATTTAAGAACTTAGAAGTACAGCATTCTCAACTTTCCCATATCATGACCCAGAGACCACATTTCCAGTGTTGAGAATCACCTCTGTAAACAAAACAAAACAAAACCCCAAATTAAAATGGTTCAGATTTTCTTAGATGATCAACAAGTGAAACATTTTTGATTAATTTCCTACCACAGGGACTCTGCTTTCTCCTGTCTTCATTTCTATCTCCAGAAGATTAAACTGGAAAACCAATGCTTAGAACATTTCAGAAGAGTAGGATTCTTTTCTCACCTTTTAAAACTGCTTTTTCTTGAAGCAGATCTGGTGGTTCTTTTAGTAATGCCTGCACTGCCAGAAATGTTAGGTTCAGATGTTTTACAGCTCTGAACACTGGACTGAAGAATTACTCTGAAAACAGTTGGAAAAAGATAACATTATATTCACTGAAGCGATTTGCAAATACTTGACAGAGGAAGGCATTTTTGCACTTTAGTGCAAATTATTTTCTTGAGAACCGACAGGATTTTCCATAAGCACATTTGCCAAAAAAAAAATCTGAAACACACTTTTACATCAAGGTCTTTTGAAATAAAGCATCTCATTTCCCTATGAAGGTTTACACAAAGATAAACAAAGAACTTTGCTTTTGGAAAATGAAATGACCTGGCATGTCAAGCGATTCCCACACCAAAGAAATCAATCAGTAAGACAAATTTTTGTGCCCCAAAGTAAAAATAAATTCTCAGAATTCTAGTCATGAAAACAAGAAATCATTTAAAAACCCCAAATTCTAAAGACTACGAATATATATACAGTATTCACTCTTCAGAGCTGGAAGTACAAGCAATTGACATCAAATCAACAGTAATTTTTTATAACATTTCAAATTTTAAAAGTATGTTCAAACAGAATTTTTTGGGCTGGCTTACAACCACTTACAAAGTCACCCAGTACCATTAAAGTGAAGCTGTTTAAATTTTGTGAAACTTGATTTCATTAAACTCTAGACATCTCAAGGAACTGAGACCTATGGGAGTAGACTGCCCAGGAGGCAAATTCATGAATCAGAAAGAACACCCTCAGATAAAGCCCACACAGAATACCTGTTCATAAGTAGAGGGTGTTTTAAAATTCCTCACTGAATTGTCAGAGGGACAACAGCAGAAAACACCAAAAAAATTTTACAAGCAATTCTTTTCTTCAAGAGATAATGACTAAAACACTGAACTGCATACATACACATTTACATATACTCAACTTTTATTTATCTGTGAGAGAAAATACTTTTAAAAAGCTTTCTCCTCTCATATCCAAACATAAAGGTGAGATAGCCAACAACAACTTATGAGAACCCAGCTCATGCGTAAAAAGAAACCATTACAACGAACTAGCAGCCAGTCCTACCTCCTATGCCTGTGTTAACACCACATTAGTTAATAACCAAAGCCAGGTCCTTAAAATGTAGTCAATTCTTATAATCTTAATATTACTCAAACCATAGGATATTCAACATTTAGTAAAATACTAACTTCTCATCATTAAAAAAACAATGGGTTGTACTGCACCAGAGCAGAAGTCTGGAGGTCAGTAGGGTTCGAGCCATCTGGGGGAGAGAAGTAGAAGGCTGAGGGAGGGGAACTCCTAGCCTAGCTGTTTCTCTTTATCCAAGAAACATTTCTGAAAGCCTTATGAATCAGGCCTTCAATCTCACTGAGGGAAACTGATCCTGGGTAAATGAGCCAATGCTTGATTCAAAATTTCTGATAAAGTTTTATCATCCTAAATGCTGACTGTTTTAACAAAATAGAAAATGTATATGCAGACATAATTATATTATCGAAGAGGCAGTACCAACTGCCCTGGCATATAAATTCTCTCCTTGAAAACAAGGATTTATTTTTAAATTCTTTCTGATTGTGTAAAGTGAAGAGGAAATATTTAGTTGTCTTTGTTAAGAATGTGAATCTAGAATTTTTCATTTAAAAAAACAAAACAAAACGGAAACCAACTGCAATGCTTCCATGGCTATTTCTAAGGCCCAGGCCCAGGGCTTGGTGCTGCCACTACTGTCCCGAGGGCTCCCACCCACTCAGTGAGGCTCATGAATTTTATCTCCATTTTTTACAAATGGAGAAAATGAGACTCCTGTTGGCTTTTTTTTGAAATACAAAAACTACTTTTCAAATAATCTGAGGCCACTTAGGGTCAAAAGTATCAACCATCACACTGTAAAATCATTAATATGAGGGAAAAAACAAGAGCCAATATACATTGCCTGCTTAGGAAATTTACCTCCTGGTTTCTTAAGTTAGCTATTATGTTTAAATACTATTCAAAACAAGAAATTACTGCTAAATCATATTTTAGGCTGATAGGAAACATCTTTTTAAAAGTACTTATTTCTCTATAAAATTAGTGTAAACAATTCATGTGAAGTAATACACTATTAATAGCTAATAATTTAGGTGCAATTTTGAAAATGAGAGCATGCTAGAAATTTGGAATGCATTAATCTCATCAGTAAAGATTCAGGTCACCAGTTATTTACATTAAAAACAGAGCAGTTATTACATCTGTAGGTTATGCATCAATAAAGTGCGAAGGAAACACAGCAACTACACTTAGTTATTACCTGAGATATCCTACAAGTTAACACCCTAAGGTGGGTGAAGCTAGTAAACGTGTGAAGTATTCACTCTGCCACAGGGATGTGGGAACTCACTACCCCCCACCTTGCACACTAGGCCAATCACACGGCTCTGCAGGACAACATTTAGCAAATGTCATTTCTCCTTTCCATCTTTTCCTGATAGAACCCTCAGTCCTACCTTCTATCTCTTGCCCATACTAGAGTTCGTTTTCTTCTCTGCAGTATCTTTTGAGGCCCAATATTTTCCGATTTTGGATACAAAGATAGCTGCAACTTGAGGCAAAGCAAAAAATGGAAAAGCCAGGTCTCTCACCTATCAAGTCACAGAGTACTTTGAAAATAAATGTTCATTCCAAGAAGAGAAGCCATCAGCGCAGCCATGCACTATTTACACTGGTTGTCCACCACTGATACAAAAAGAGCCTGCAACATGATGGGCCTGAGGCCCTGCAACCTGCAGAGATGCTTTTCCCACTGTCTAAAAGGTCTGAAGCAGCGTGTGAAGTGCTGCTATAGGGAAGCTCTCCAGGCATGCCAGGAAACAACCTATCAGGCGACGCTACATCATCAGACAATAGAGGTGAATGTCAACAACAGTGCCCATGAGTAGTCACCTCAAAGGATAATTCTAAGGATTATATCTGTTCACATTATTGTTATTGTTGAAAGCTTTTGTTTCTGTAAATTCCAAATTAATCAGGGCAGGCTAAAGTGAATACTCTGCTTTGGGCTAGAAATACAATGGCAAATGTCAGTAATAACAAAAAACGTTATGTCTTACACAGAATATTAAAAAGAAAAGAGCCTGATAGAGACCATTTTTTTAAACTTACCCTGCAAAAAATAATACAATCTTGAAGCGCCTAAACATTATTAGCAATGACTCCACCTGTTTGAAATTGCCACTCGGAATAGTTTGAGAAGGATAAATCTATGCGGTGTGTGATGGCCCTGAGTCCAAATGTGTGACATCTAGGCTTGGTAAAAGAAGTAAAGGAACAAAACACCTAAAGGGATAATCCGTATCAGAAACACAGTATATGTGCCTATGTAATAAGCTTGTTATTAATAAGATTTTTTTTTAAATGTCATATATAGGTTCATGTTAAGCAGCTTTTCCTTAATTTTTTTTTTCCTTAATTTTGAAAAGAATGGCATCTGCTAGTTTTTTAAATCTTTTCTAGCCATTTGAAAACATTCAATGAACCACAAAGTACTAGAGTTGGTTGCAATGGAATTTTACTTTGGAGGAGATCCTAGGAGGCACTTTTGTATTCCTTTATAACCCCCAAGTCCAAGTTGGAACAAGACAAGAAATTCTTAAAATTTGAGCTAAAGAAAATGTTTCAGAGAAAAAAAGAATGCAGCCTAGACATAAGAGGGTAATGGTGAACCACAGTCTCACAGGATACACCCTCCTTTCTGTGCTCTTGGTCTTAACATGATGTTCCCGGGAAAGCTTCTTGTCACATTCTTCTGCAGAAAAGGAGTCTCTTCACTGTGAAGGTATTCATTTAATGATGAAAGATATCAAGAGAATACAAATTCTGCCTCTATTAACCTAATAAAAGCATTCTGGTTACTTTTGGGAAAGGAGGAAAGTGGGAAGGAAAAAGGAGCACAGTGACTGTCATGTGGAAACACAAACATAAACAAAGGACTCCAGTTTTCTCTGCTTTCCTATTTTCATTCAACACCAAGTGTTGAAAACTATACTTAACTGTATTCCCTAAAGGGGAGGAAGTGAAACAAGGAAGAGGAGAAAATTCTGCATATTCAAGACAGAATATTTATTAGGGAAGCAGGTGCCTGCTGAGAGAGCACCGTGTACAATGGCAGAATCAGAGGTGAAAAAGGATGCAATGCTCACTAGACCTCATGGCTACAAAATAAAGTCTTTACTAACAGCAGAAAACCAGCGGGAAAATTCTTTTTGCTAGATTGGAAAGGATATATTAACAATATTTACTCTAGAAAACCAGAGGAAAGTTGTACAGACAACTGACTGAAAGAAAACCACCCCCATTACCCCAAACTAACTATACATTTTTGATAAGAAAAAGAAACTACGTCATTGTCATCATAAATCGCTATTTCAAAAAATCTGTTAAGAGTAAGCACATCTTAAACGAAGCGTGTTACTTTTAATATCCCTGATGTGAAAGTAACAGAGAAGACTTCCTTCCCTGCCACCAACCCATGAAGTGCAAAGATTCAGAATAAGAACCTTTGAAAAAAGGCAAATCAACAAAGCTAGAAGAGCTGATAGTGAGAAAAACATGCATCATGAGAAACACACTGGACACCAGAGGTGAGCGCTAGTAGAGAAGTGGAATGGGACACTTACACAGCAGCTATCTGTCAAGGGTCCTGATGGCTACTGTGTTCTTAAACCATCGAGACAGAATAGCAGGATGGGGAGAATGTAGTCACAAACAATCCACCAGATGACAACACTACACAGTGCAGAGGTCAGCACAGCTAGGGAACATCTGGAAAGGGGCGAAGGGGAAAGAACAGATGTTCAAATTGGGAAGCCAAAATAAATAAAATAATAAATAAATAAAGCCACGTGTGAATTTTAGATACCCTGCGATGCAAAGGAGCAGGAAACAGGGATCCAATTTTGCCATTTTACGTTGGAAAAAAATGCTGTCTTCAGTTTTAAACCGATTTGATATTTGGTAAAGAAAGATTAGACCCAATCTCTAGTTGGATAACTACCCCACGTTAACTTAATTGTATGATACTGAAATTAGAGTCATAGCTATGCGACTGAAATTCTTCAAAAAGCGTAATATGCACACAGAAAACCAAATCACAGAGAAAAAGGAGGCAACACCAACCAGACAAACAAACAAAAAAAGCCCTGAACTGACACAGGCATGTGTCTGCTTTATAGATTTTAATTTGTTCCTCTAGTAAAGCTCCTGGCGTGAGAATTATTTTTCAATGATGAAACACACCCACCTACACTGTACTGTTAAAGGTGGTTTTAAGGGATTTTCAAGGCTAACTATATCTGTATTTTTACCTGTTCCCATAGGATGCGCTTCCACTCTTCATGCATCATTTCCTTTGTCCCTAATAAACCTAGCAGAAATCATCAGCACAATGCAGAAAAATAGGCAGCATGGATGAAGTTACAAAATCTACCCAATCTGTTTTGGCACAGACAATAATATACTTGCCATCATGTCCTGAAGATCACTTCAAGATCATGGTGCTACATAATTTCCTGTCCTCATGATAGTCAGGATCAGACAAGCTCTCTGACAAAATTACCAATTTTACTGGGCTTCCCTGGTGGTGCAGTGGTTGGGAGTCTGCCTGCTGGTGCAGGGGACGCGGGTTCGTGCCCCGGTCCGGGAGGATCCCACATGCCGCGGAGCGGCTGGGCCCGTGAGCCATGGCCGCTGAGCCTGCGCGTCCGGAGCCTGTGCTCCGCGGCGGGAGAGGCCACAACAGTGAGAGGCCCGCGTACCGCAAAAAAAAAAAATTACTAATTTTACAATTTCTAACACTTAATTCTCCCCAAATATTGACTGTAAAACAGACACCAATGACTGGATTACTTTATGTACTATAACTTTCTTTTAAGAATCACCAGTACTCATATATTTTTCATTAACTTTCCCTCTTAACATTTTCATTTGGCTAAGTACCAACAGTGAAGCAAAATTCATGTCCATGCTGACAGATGGGTCAAAATCAGGAGGCAGGAATTGAATTTAGATTTTTCAACCCAAGCTGCTGCTGCAAACTCTCTCTCAGGGGACTTTTAAATATTTCTAAAATCACAACAAACACTTGGGAAGGAAAGGAAATCTCCAGTTGACCTCCTCTTCTAGGGCCAAAAGAGCTACAAATAAGAGCAAAAATGAGAAGACTGTAACAGCAAAGAGGGTCTGAAAAAGCAGGAAGGGATAAGGAAGGAGAAGGAAGGAAAATCTGCTGTGACTAATCTTAAATCTCTCAGGGTGTTTACGCATAACTGTGTGTATGGGAAGAGGGCGGTTTGGGGACTATTCTATTGTTTGGGGGATTACAATTACAATTAAAGGGAATCTGGAGCTAGCTTTTTTTTTTTCTTTTAACTTTTACCAAGTAAAAGGTTGTTTTAGGGAATTCCCTGGCAGTCCCAGTGGTTAGGAATATGCTTTCACTGCTGAGGACCCAGGTTCACCCCTGATAGGGGAACTAAGATCCCACAAGCCGCAAGGCGTGGCCAAAAAAAAAAAAAAAAGAAAGATTGTTTTAACACATGCCAAGAATGCCAAGAGTGCTTCAGAGCAAAGGGCCAGTGTTCTTTACTCCTTTTAGGGTAAGGTGGGGTGTAAATAGATAACTAAGCAAATGGATAGCACAGAGGCTGGTCTTTCCTCCACTGGTCTTTGCTAGTTACTATCATTTAGCCATCCATCAACTACCATCCCAGGGAACCTCACATACCAAGATAAATGTCATAGCATCTAGTGTCATCTTCTGGTTTCCAACAATATTTCTAATTTTAGTCTACATTTATTGTTTTCTTTTATGTTTCCACAAATCCATGAGCTACGGAAGAGACTTTTATAGTCTCATTTTTCTAGAAAGGAGCATCAAATGATTTGAACTCTTATAAAACATATTCACAAGATAGCAGACTCAGAGTAACTAAAGAAAGTTTCCTATAAGCCCTATCGAACTCCAGAACCTTTGACTAAGCAGAATTCCCATCCCTGACTCCCAGCTTGACTTTTGAACAGATGGCAACAAGCTATTGAGAAATAAACTGATGCTGAAGATTCTTAAAAACAGGACAAAAAACCTGGACATGACTAAAAGCAGCCCACAAAATCATCCATCCTCTAGGGCTTGTGATTCCAAGTGTGGTCCCTGGACCAGTAGCATCTTTTAACACCTGGAAGCTTGCCAGAAATGCAGAATCAGATGGTACCGAAGACCCACTGATCATTATCTGCATTTTAACAAGCTTCCCAGGAGACTCAAATGCACACTGAAGTTTGAGAAGCACTGCTCTAAGGCACTAGCTATTCCCTCCTGTCTAAAATTGTGTTCAGAATGATTATTTGGAGGGACCATACTATTTCTAAATAAAAAGAACCATTAAGGGCTTCCCTGGTGGCGCAGCGGTTAAGAATCCGCTTGCCAATGCAGGGGACACGGGTTTGAGCCCTGCTCCAGGAAGATCCCACATGCCGTGGAGCAACTATGCCCGTGCGCCACAACTACTGAGCCCGTGCGCCACAACTACTGAAGCCCGTGCGCCTAGAGCCCGTGCACCGCAAGGAAGAGTAGCCCCCGCTTGCCGCAACTAGAGAAAGCCCACGTGCAACAACGAAGACTCAACACGGCCAAAGATAAAATAAATTAAAAATAAACTAATTTAAAAAATAGTAACTAAAAAAAAAAAGAACATTAAGACCTTAAATGAAGACTTATAATGAAATTAAAAACAAAATGGCATTTGGAATTAAATAAATTATTTAAAGCATTCTAGTTGATTGAATGCACAACTAAACAGCAAAGAGAATGCTTAATTAATGCCTGTATCAATACTGATGCCTTTCATTCACATGGCATTTTATTTTGGAAAACTCATTCCTTTACTTTGGGTCTTTTAAGAATCTCCCAAGGTAGTGGCCCATGATGACACATCCCTTAAGTGTAATTCTACTTTGGATTTTAAGATTATGAGAAGATACCAGTGAAGAACTACTTTTAATTAAAAAGGTCTGTTCTTCTCTGTCATAACCATTTACTATGTCATAGTTCCTTGCCATATTACAAGATGCTTACTGAATACTAAGATGACCTATCTCCATCACCAAAAAAGGGGGGCGGTGCAAAATTTGACACCCACCCCACAATGAAAGGTACTAGAAGGAAAGAATCCATTGGTATAGGTGGGAGCATCTACTAAAGAATACCCTAGAGGGCTTCCCTGGTGGCGCAGTGGTTGAGAGTCCGCCTGCCGATGCAGGGGACACGTGTTCGTGCCCCGGTCCGGGAAGATCCCACATGCCGCAGAGCGGCTGGGCCCGTGAGCCATGGCCGCTGAGCCTGCGTGTCCGGAGCCTGTGCTCCGCAATGGGAGAGGCCACAACAGTGAGAGGCCTGTGTACCAGCCCCCCGCCCCCCAAAAAAAGTACAATGGTCAAGTTTTTGATTCTACATATCTTTCTAACAATCCTGTACATTCCATGAGATTGAATCCCAACTAACACTTACAGAAGCAAGTATAAGTGGACACACACACAACCCAATAACTATACAACTTCCTAACTCCATATTAAACCTGCTTCTGTAACTTGAAAAATTCCTCCAACGAAAAATTAATACAAAAATATAGTTTAATCAATTCATTGTTGACTTAAAATAATGACATTAAGCCCCCATGTCACCACTAATTAAAGTTTACCATATCAAAACAAATTATGTGTAATACGGTAGTAAATTTAAAGCAATTAACAATTTTAATAACTCTGGACAAATCTACAGTTATTCTACAGTTTATATCTTCTGTCACTCTCTTGAGGATGTAACATGTTTATGAGAAATGGAATACTGTGTGTCGTATCAGTAAACAAAGGATGTCACGGTCATCAGTGATTATAGCCACAAGCCAACAATGAGCTGGTGAGCCCTGAGGGAACTCAGGAAGGAAAGAACACCTGCCATCTAGCAGCCATCAGACTGCAGCCACTCCCACTCCCCATGGTGAGCCCTGAGGAAACTCAGCATGGATACTGGCCCCAGAGAGCTGAGGTGCATATCAAAGGACGGATTTCAGTGAGCCCAGACTCTTGCATCTTCCCATACATAGAAAAGCACTAAATTCCTTAACTTGGGATATCTGTTTTCTCTTATTAACAGTAATCTTTTGACATTCAGACTACCTTTGCTGCAAAACTCCTATATATCCTGGCTCCCTCCTCGCCTCCTTGGAGCAGTTCTCTCACGGTAACTTGAGATGCTGCCTCCCGGGCTTCTTCAAGTTCTAAAAATTTCCTCCAAATGAAACATAACTCTCAACTTTTAGGCTGTGAATATTTTTTTAGCCGACAGTTATTATCCATGGAGAAAAATCACTCGGCATAGTGCTTTCCTAGCTATACGAGCTAGCGAGGTTGCAACACGAGACAGAGATAAACAACGGATAGTTAAGAGCTTCTTAGGCAACACCCTTAGATTTTAAATAAAGTAGATATTCATTTCAAAGTGGCATAATGGGCATGCAACCATGGAGAAAATGTACAGGAAAAATTGCTCATGAAGGACCTTATACACAAATTAAATAACTACAACCACACGAAGGAAATCAGACTCACGTGAGGGGAATAGCGTTTGTTTTTGATTGTCTTCTGCTTTTCAGGGCCCGAAGTCTATCACCTTGTGTCACTGCATTGATTTCGTCATCATCACTGTACTGTGTAAGTAGAAAAACACTGAGCTAATGATTTAAGCTGTACTTATTAATGCAGCGAAGCATAGCAGCTACATTTACCCATAAAGATCATACACAGACACACATAAATATACTTCAACATTCTGATGAACTCTACAATATTTTGCTGCTTTCAAAATAAAGGGACAGGACACAATTCAAGACAACCAAAAGTTGACTTTCATAGACAAAGAACCCAATAGCACTCTTGTTATAAAACATTTTGACAGTGAAGAGGCATAATGGGTTTTCAGTATTGAAAACACTCTCTTTTAAATTCCACAATCTACTTACCACCACTTAATATAGTACTGCTACCCCCTAAACTCTTGGTTCTTTAAAGTTCCCATCTGAGAACAATGGGTTCCCTAAATCAGCTACCATGAAATAGGAAAAAAATGGGGGAAAGGGGTGTCACTAGGTCCATCTAAAGAGTGTATTTCACATACCTCTTTTTATCACCAGTGCCTTGTGAGTAAACAAAAAATAAACTTTAGTTTTAAGGACACATAACCTTGTTTGAACTATTTTGACTAAAAAGTTTCTAGAGAGGGCAATAAGTACAAAAAATGTGTGATGATAATCCCTCAAAATGTGCTTTATTATTTGTATCTACAATTTTCTCCATGCCCTAAAAAGTTCTCAGCAGCATCTAAAGCAATGACAACAGTGTGATGGGGGTGGTTCGATTACCAGTTCATGTTCTTGCTTGTCTTCATTCTCGACCCCATTGATTGAAATGTCATCAACAGCCAAGAGGAGTTTTGAGACAGCTGCTCTGTGTCTTCCATTCTCCTGACCCTTTAACTTTTGACGAAAATAGTCACCTTCCATCCAGAGGCTTGCCTGTTTCCTACAGTATTTAAGTAACAATATCAAAATACAGCCTTCCAGAAAGATACATACAAACAATTTTCTCCTACTAGACTATCTGCTGTTACTGGAGCCTAAGGAAAGTTCTACTTCCCATCACTTTCCAGACCCGTGTGTTCCTGAGGAATTACAAAAGCTCTCCATCCACTTACATCATCAAAAATTGTTGCTGAGGTCCAATCACTGAGCCAGGTCTGCAGATTCTGACCCAAGCAATGGCCTCGGTTGCTGTCATCCTGTAATGCTTCATGATGTAGCAGGCTATCAAAGTGCCTGTTCGTCCAAGGCCAGCTAGGAAAAGAAACAAACCAATGAGACCTGGTGTCATGTGCTCCAGAATTTTGTTGGGCAGGTAGGATTTTTTTTAAAAAGCTTCCCATGATTCTGCTCCCCTCAACAGTGGTTCTCATGTTTTGATGCACAGTACAATCAACTGGAGAGTTTTTTTGTTTGTTTTTATTATTATTTATTTATTTTAGGCTGCATTGGGTCTTTGTTACTGTGTGCGGGCTTTCTCTAGTTGTGGTGAGCGGGGGCTACTCTTCGTTGCAGTGCAAGGGCTTCTCACTGCGGTGGCTTCTCTTGTTGCAGAGCACGGGCTCTAGTCGCCAGGGCTTCAGGAGTTGTAGCTCGTGGGCTCTGGAGCGCAGACTCAGTAGTTGTGGCACACAGGCTTAGTTGCTCCGCAGCATGTGGGATCTTCCCGGATGAGGGCTTGAACCCGTGTCCCCTGCATTGGCAGGCGGATTCTTAACCACTGTGCCACCAGGGAAGCCCAACTGGAGAGTTTTAACTGGTATGTGATGCAGCCTGGACACAGAGATTCCTAAAATCCCTCACATGATTCTACGTTTAGCCAAGATTGAAAATCACTTTCTAAGCGATGATTCTCAGTAAGTGCAGTGTTTTACACTCTGGGTTTTCAGTTAATGGAACCACCATCTTTCCAAAAATACAGGCTTAACATCTTGTACTTTGTCCCTCATCCAACTGTTTTTTCTACTCTACTTTTATACCTATTTGCACGTGGACTTTTTTTCCCACTCTGTTCCTGCTGTCTTCCTTTACTCTCATCTAGACTAGTATCATTACCTCCTGTGATGGTTAATTTTATGTGTCAACCTGGCAGGTGTATTTGGATGATATTGGTAGACTTTGAGTAAGCCAACTGCCCTCCGTAATGTGTGTGGGCCTCATCCAATCAGTTGAAAGTCTGAACAGAACAAAAATACTTGCCTCCCAGAGTTAGAGGGAATATTCTACCAGATAGCTTTTGGACTTCAACTGCACCATTGGCTCTCCTGGGTCTCCAGCCTGCCAGTCCACACTGCAGGTTTCATGCTCACCAGCCTATATAGTCACATAAGCCAATTCCTCATAATAAATCTCCTTCTCTATATATATACATCCTACTAGTTGTTTCTCTGGAAAAATCCCACTAATACAAATTTTGTGAAGTGGCATGCTACTGAAACACTATGTAAAAATGTGGAAGTGACTTTGGCATTGGAATTCTAAAGGCTGGGAGAGTTTTAAGGCACATGTTAGAAAAAACCTAGATAAATACACCATTGTAAAGCAATTATACTCCAATAAAGATGTTAAATTAAAAAAAAGAGAGAGAAAAAACCTAGATTGCCTTGAAGGGGCTGTTAGTAGGAGGAATACAGACGTTAATGGTGATTCCAGTGGACTCACATGGAAACTGGAAGAAAGGCAATCCTTGTTAGAAAGTGGCAAAAAAAACCTGGCTGAATTGTGTTCTAGTGCTTTGTGGAAGGTAGAACTTCTGCGTGACAACCTTGGATAATTAGCAAAGGAGATTTAAATTCATAAGCAAAGTGTTAAAGGTGCAGCCTGGTTTCTCCTGACTGATGTGAGACGAGAGAGATGAATTGAAGAAGTAATTGTTAAGCAAAAAGGAACGAGAAATTAAACACTTAGAAAATTCTAGGCCTATTCATTTTGAAGAAAGTGAGAAACTGTGTTCTGGATACCAAGGGTATGATTGAAAAATCAGCTCCATAAAGATATTACCCATGGATTTAATCAGCCATCTCGGCACAAGCTAAAAATACTGATGGGATTACACTGGAAGACTGCCAGTTTGGACTAAAGGGGACAGAAACAGGATGAAATAAAGGAAGGTTTTTACGTTTCAGGGATCCTATAGGACTGGACAACAGAGGTAACTGGTTGCAAACATGGCTCATCCTTCAAAAGAAGGTTAGTATGACCCGGAGGGTGATGCAGAGATCAGCTTCCACTGCAGGGGGCACAGGTTCAATCCCTGATCAGGGATCCTTGCATGCCATGTGGTGAACAACAACAACAAAAGACAGTTGTTTTAATGTCTTTGTCTAGTAAGTCTACCATCTGGTCTTTCTTTGGGACAGTTTCTGTTGATTCATTTTTTTCCTTTGAATGAGCTATCCTTTCCTGTTTCTTTGTATTCCTTGAGATTTTTTGGTGAAAACTGGACATTTGAATCTTATAATGTGTGAACTCTCAGGATTAGATTTCTGATATTCCCCAGGTTTGCCGTTTAGTTTTTCTTCTCCCCAGTGTTAGATTTTTCTTAACAAAAATGTATCCCTTGCCTTCTTAGTTAACTAACAAAAGGAGAAAAGTTAAATAAATCCTAGTATATTCATACAATGTGTTATTACACATTCATTCAATAAATATTTATTAAGTGCCAAGCACTGTTCTAGCTGCTGAAAGCCTAGCAACTTGTTAGAATATAAAGTCCAAAAGATAAGCTCTTGGAGTCTGCTCTGCTCACTGACATATGTCAGAACCTACCAAAGTAGGCACTGAATAGATATTTGATGAATAAATGAATGTGATAAGCCTTTGTAGTATTACCCATGAATACAACTTAATTTACTAAACTTTCCATATGAAATTAGGGTTTTAAAAGCATTCTTTATATGTACAGCCTTTTTATGCCAGTCATACCTCCATAAAGCGGTTTTAAGAAAAAAAAGTAAATCACAAAAGGAAAAAAAAGCACTCTATAAAAAACAAAGGCATCTTCATGTGTCCTTGCATATAATCTAAACGAGTATGGTATGTTTCTACACACATATACATTCACGTCCACCATTTCTTAACCAACACTAGAAACATACCTTTACAGTGTACTGCAATGGCACCCTCTGCATTTTCACAAACATCCAGAAATTCTTTAACAATGGCATCAGTAGGCGTGCTGCCATCCGCAAAGAAAAGATCATAGTGATCGAAACCAGCGTTCGTAAAGCGTTTGGCATCATACATCCTTTTATTCAGACGAATAATGGTAGTAACGTTGTGATTCTTAAAATACGGAATATAAGCCTCAGGAGAATGTTGGTGGTAACCTACATAAAGAAATTCACCAGATGCTGTAAAATGCAGAAAGAAAACAATGGATAACAATTTCACTTGTAACTGGGTGGAAACAGTATCTGGACTGGGGATTGAATACCAGTTTGATTATAACTGTGAAAAAAATAAATTTAAAAAGTTAAAATCCAGGCAGAATGATGTGCTAAAATGTCCAAGTACACTTAATTAAGACAGTCGAGTTTTGGCCTCTTTTAAAAGAAAATACTGGATGGATACTTTTAATAACAAAACTATACTGGCCCCATGTATTTGCATACCACTTTCAAGTCTGGTTCTTGAATGAGGTCCACAGAAGGCAAGAAATCGGTCTGGTATTATCCAATTTAAATCTCCATTTTCTGCTTTCTGCAAAGGGAAGACCAAAACAAGATCAATGTATGTGTATGTATACGTGTACCTAAGAACAGGTAAGAAATACATCAAGAGTTCCCTTAAGATCTATAGGCCAGGCAAGTAACCCAAAACTGATTTATTTGACTTAATTATCAGCCAAGGGAATGGATGAGTTCATTCCATGCGAAAAGATGTAAGCAGGAATGAGGACTACTATTGCCACATGTTCTGATTTTGAAGTAAAACCAGAAGTTTGGAGTCTTTAATGAGAAATGTGTGACAGATTTCATTGAATCACAGGCATCATAGATTGTAAGATATATCCTGAATTCAGAGAATTCCTATTCAAAACAGGATAAAATGGGCATCGTGGAATCAATGAAAAACACTAATCCAAAATTTCTAAAAATACTTATAGAGACTAAACAAAGCTACCAGGGTGTTCTGTAGCTACCCTGTGTCTCAATGCAGTTTCACTGAAAGTAAAAGACATTTGTGGGTGACCCTGCTACTCTCCCGCAATGCTGCAATTTCCGCATTAGCGAGAGGGAAGCTAATTAGCACCTATATTACTCCTTAGTAAAAAATGCATAAAGGCATCACTGTGCTACACTGAAGGAATACCAACTGGTGTTTTTATTAGTTTTGCTTATCTAAAAAGAGAAAGTATATTTTATTTTAAATGTTTCATTTTATAAGGAGAAGCACAAAAAATGGTGTTAATAATTCAATTATATTCAGTAGTTAAGATGGTAAATAAATATTGATGTGTATTGTACTTTATAAATGTACTGCTATTACAGAGAAGTAAAGGCAGGGTTGGCCTAATGAATCACACAATATGCTTTTATATGTTTGGTACATCACAGTAATGACTAGTAGTAACTATGAACCCAATTTATCAATAAAATAGTTCAGTTATACTTAGGAGTTTAAAATAATAGTTATTTTAAAAATTGATTGTGAAAGAACAGTTATCTGAGGATTCAAGATACTGCTGAATAAAGTGCTGTCTGTGGAATCATTCCAATATTAGTGAGACTGTCTGCTCAAGATAACTATAGCAGGATAAAAAAAAACAAGACTCCACAAGTATTCTTGGCTGGAAAAGACCTTTAGCATAACATCTTACTCATTATCTACTTGGAAGGTAGAATGGGAGAATCAAATTACACATTAAAAAAAAGTACACTACATTAAAAAACATAGAGGACACCTGTGGTCTTGCCTGCCTGGATTCTCTCCTCTCTGTGCCCCCCCACCCCACCTTTCTTGGTCTGTATGATTTGATAGGGCTGACCCGATTCCACTGCTGTGATGGCCAAAGTATTCTATACCTACTCATCCCCCACACTCACCAAAAACACAACCTAGTTCAGGGCTAGAGACATGATCTAAGCCAGGCCAAGGAGAGGAGTTCGAGAGTCTTCTGCTGGAGCTATGAATTTTCTTTTCCAATGAGTTGGGTAAATCAAACGGGTAAGTCAAAGCTGTTGGTAGCCATCTTTATCCCAACTGGGGAGAACTGACCTTGGAAGAAAGCTAGCTTCAGCCCAATTTCTGGTAAGTGCTTGAGTACCTGAATCTGGTCATGAGTGAAGTTACACTAGCTCCTGGACTTTTTATTTACGTAAATCAATAAATTTTCCCCACTTTATTTAAGCCATTTGTGTTTACTTTTTGTAATTTGCATCCAAAAGTGTCTTGACTTCACAGAAACAATAGGTTCCGACAAAAACAAATATTTTCCAGAGTTAATTAGATGTATAATGGCTATTCATTTCATCAGCTCCTATGCTAAGGGTTTAACAAACATTATCTCATTTAATCACTGTATGAAAGTCACCAATAATAAAAAAAATTTAAACTAAAAATTAAAGAAAAATGCCAGAGCACACTCATTCACTCTGGAAAGATGTATCAAATGCAAAAATCAATATGAACTAGGACTGCAGAAATAGGAATAAGAGAAAAAAAGACTTGAGTTTTTTTCACTCTACACACATCTAAATTGTTTGATTTTTCAAAAAATAAGAATACTACTTCTGGAAGTAAAACATGCATAAAAGAGTTAAAAACAATATCCTTGAAAACTTACTTCATAGTATTCGTATTCATCGAGGTTAAATGAGTTGAAATTAAGGAAGCCATACTGCATTGCCTAAAATCCAAAGGAAAGCTTTTAATAACAAAGATGCAAATAAGGAAACAGTTTCCAATCCAATTTCTTAATAATAAGTATCAGGAGGCACCCCAGAAAAACATTCTTATATTTAGATTATGTTCCATTGAGTAGTTTTCAAAGGAGGTGGGCTATGTCTTTTAAATGCTTCCATTATCAGGAAAATTAGCTATAACAGTATTTATTTTAATGAAATTTTATTTTTTATTTTCCTTCATCAGTCATCCTATCCATGCAAGATCTAAATAATCAAGCCTTCAAAGTAATCCTACTCGTTTATTAGATCAACATCATTCAGGCTTCAAATATAATGCATAACCCAATGGTTGCTAAATAAATAATATAAAGGAAAGAAACCATGGGTTAGTTTATATCAAACAAATCCCACACATTTCATAAACATCTTCACTTTCAAATTCTGAACAGTCTTGAATTAAAAGATTAATGTTCCCTATACTAAAGACAGCCCAGAGATCAACACTAAAATGCAAAATTTTGAGGGAAAAAACCCTTGTTTCAGTAAGGAAAAATATATGAATTTTCTCTTCTACTCTGTAGCCTCACTCTGAGTTGCAATGCGCAGAGCATCATGCTAAGCAAAATAAGCACAATATCTATTTTCTGAGACAAGGACAAGCTGGCAGCCTCTGACAACCGTTCTCCCAGCTTACTGAGCCAGACAGTATGTAAGCAACAATTCTTGATCAAGAAGGTATTCTTGGTTCAAAAGGGGTGATTCTGCAAACCCAGTGCGCAAAATGTAAACTACTGAAATATGAATGAGAAATAAGAAGGCTATAACACCAAACAAAAAAAAACTCATTTTATAAAATATAGTGGCTTAAGTCCTAACTCCAAGACCAAATCCACGATGAATTTTATTTCTTTGAATTTGGAGTACCCAATATATGTCGTATTTGGACTAGAATGATACATAATAATACAACAGCAGAGTGACACAATAAAATAACAGAATGATACCATAAAATGTATCAGTTTGCAGGGAATTTCTATTATTTGAATTTCATAAGGAGATCCTATTAGAAGTAGCACTTAAAAAAAAGCACTACTAAAATCAAGACATAATTATTGATACATTTATAAAAATTTCAAATATACAATAATATTCAAAATCAGTCACAAACAGAAAATGTTTAAATGTAAAATCAGAAGCTGTTGTCTCTTGAATAAAATTAAATGTAGCATGAAAAAGCTACAGTTATAGCTAATTAAACTTTGGATATAACATCTGATAAAAACAAAGCCAATGTTATAGTAGACCATCTCCAAGGCCCTCATAAGTGTTTCTTCTTCTTCTTTTCCTTCTTTTTTTTTTAAAGGTGCTGGGAGCAGAGAGAAGGGAGCCCTAGGGTCAAGGACAAGTATGCCTGGCTACATCAGCAGTTCCCTGGGGTCCATCTGGCAAGGACTGTAACTGTAACTAGAAGGGGTCATCTATACCTACTGTCTCCCCATCTCCTGATCACCTCCTCTGCCCATGACCTGCCTAAACTGTGGCCTCATGGAGCTGTCTCAGAGCCTGCAGCAACTATCTCCATCAGCTCCATACACCACAGAGTTGCTAGACTCAGTCCCCAAATTAAGGTCCATCCTCATTGCCTTATATAGGAAAAAAGATATAATAATTAATCTCTGAAGTTGTATACTAATTAAGTCTCTCAGTTTAACCCCTAAAATTTCTGTCAAAATTCTCAGAAAGCCACCATGTTCCATTATACAAGAAAGTAAACCTGGGTTCCTTGTGCCTCTGAAAATACAAGTCACACAAACTTGAGATGTTTTCGAAGGCTTATTTGATCCAAGGGCTACTGACTGACAATTCTAGTTTCTTGCATGGCCCTGATGTTCAAGAAATATACCTAAGGGAGTGAGTGTTATAACCAGGGTCTGCTGCATCACATGACTCCAGGGGACCCTGTTTATTTAGAATGTGGTATGACGGTTGTCCCCTGGAGTCAAAGACAGCAAGTAGCCCTGGTTATAAAACACAGGAGTTATTTTTAAATAGCTTTGACAAAGCAGTAGTGACCTATACTTAGTATTATATAAAACCTAGTAACAAACTAATGGGCTACTCAAATACTTCTGTTGAACTAGAAACTGAATGCTTGAAGATACAAAAACAAAGTATTTGACAGTTACTGTGTTATAGAAATGTCTGTTGTAAACAGAATTGATGGGAATCAGACCCATAAAATACATAAATCAAAGAGAACTTAGAAACCAGTAACCTATTTACTTCTTGTTTTTCTTTGAAATCATAACACATTCAAAACGAATTCTGAATTTAGAACCTAATTACAAAACTGTTTCTTATTGTTCCCTGTGTTCAAGTGGCTTTTCCCCCAACTCGTGCACAGAAGCACTCAGATTCAGAATAATCTGTTTTCTAGTTTAGTGTCATTCTAATGTTGGCAGGGAAATGGGATACCTCTCACATCATATACATCTTGGAAGATCTTTGAGGAAGAAGGCCTGTCTTCCTTGCACTGTACTTAAGTTCTCCAGCACAACACTGGGTGTATCCTACGAGTCACTTACCTTCTTTACTGCATAAAAACAGTCAAGAAGTGTAATGTAGAAATTGCAACTCCCATAGGCAGCATCTCTGAAATTCCAAAAGTATTGAAATACATAGCTCAGTTAATTTAATTTTCTGCTGTACACTTATCTCAAGACAAAGTTGATTAGAATTTAAAATCAAACACATACTCAGGATCAGTCTCAAAAAAAAAAAGGATTCTTGCCTTTTGGTTTTTAAATAAACGATAAGTCACTGTTATACAGTTCATTGTAATTTCTACCTATTCCAGTAGATACTGTTTTATAGATGTGGATCAATAATGACCACATCTTAAATTTCAAATGATCTGTCTAGACTGTTTTTGGCTTTAATAGTTGAGCTTCAAAAGTTCCTTGAGTTCAACTTCTCAATAGTATGTACTCCTCCCCTCAAAAGGGAAAGGCATTTGATCTTTTTCTTCCAACTGGAGAATACTGTGTCAAACTGTTAGCAGGAAAGACTGCTTTTTGATTCTGTATATGCATGTTGTGTGCGCATGTGTGTGTGTGTTTATCTCCATCCACGTAGCAAAAAAAAATTTGGAAAGCAAGATAATATTTGAAATAATAGGTGCAAGCTAAAAAGCATTTTGCTCCTCTCATTATGCTCTTATACTTTTTAACAATTTAACTGGATAACTTCTTTCTGGTTCTTAAAGGACAACAGTACCAATAAAACCACAGAAACTAAGGAGTCAACTACTGTCAGGAGAATCACTCTACATTGGAGAAGTGCTTAAAATTAAGTTAGACAGCCCCACCCAACACTGCATCAACACCTATTAGTAATCTTACTACAAATGTCTTATGTCAGTTAAGATTTTGTCCAGAAAAATAAGGTACTCCTCCATTCCCACCTGCTTCTCCTTTTTGGCTAACTTGAGTCATTTCATTACAAAGTGAAAATTTTAAGAATTAGGCAAGATAAAAATGAATTTTATTATGATCATTCTAGGCATGCCAAGCAACTGTGCCTATCAGAATGGTACTCATTTGGTCCCTATGTGGAACCAGGCTGCTACTGGAGCCATAATTAATTGCCCGCCGTGGTTGGGCTTTCACATTGTAATTCACTTACCTGAAAAATTAAGGCACGTTTAAAATGTTTAGTTCTTGTACAAACTTTAAGAATATAGATTATTATAGCAACATTAACATCAAAGAAAAGGGCATCCTTTTTAGCTAAGACACTTTTAGACATTACTGTCTGAACTGGTTAGATTTACTTCAGTATATGTTAGGCTTCATGAGGACTGGACGCAAGGCCTTACAACGTGCCATTTTTGTTCTGTAAGCTTTTGAATTTAAATGCTGCTCTTCCAAAAGCTAGGAAAGGTCTCAATGCAATCGAGAAAATGATTTTTACCAATAGCTTACTGGCAATATTCAGGAAGGAGGAAAATAAAATGACCTGCACCATTATTTCTCAGAATATACTCCCTGGGCAAGAAGCACCAACATGCACCCCACTTGCTGGAAATGCTAATTCTCAAGCTCCAACCCAGACCAGTTCTAGGGGTGGGACTGGGTCCTCCAGGTTCTTGTGATATACGTTCAAGTTTAAGAACCACTGACTTACAGGATCATCACAAATAATGTTTTGTACAAGTAACTGTTTCATGCAATAGGAAGGTTTCTAAGATAAAGAAGCTAAGGTAGGAAAATGAAGTAGTTTAGTCTAAGTCAAAATGATCAGTGGAAAGACGATGAAATCTCAAATTGCATCCCAATGTTTTTCACCATGTCTCCTCAGTTAGCTATGATTATTATCTTCTTAACCTATGATAATTCTTTTCCAATCAAGTTAAAGCCATGTTGATTCAGTTTTTGTGACAACTCGATGCATTTATTCAATGCATAACTTGGAATAAACCTACTGTGGGCCAAGCCCTGCTCTAGTCAAGCTTTGATCTGAGCTTGGATAAAGTTCTGCCACATTATCTGAAGAGACAAGAATCTTTCTTTATTCACTCATGTTTATTTCATTAACACCTCCAACTTTAAACACATCCACACCTCCTTCCTCCCACCCAAGCAATCAGACTTCTTCAAAATAGCAGCTATGAATCTGGATATAAGCCTTTGTGAGGGGGAAAACCTTGTCACAGATCATTTAACAAACTTGGAAAAGCAGATGAGAATCAATAAAGGAATACTGCTTAGAAACTGCAAAACAATGTCAAATACTAGTTTAAAAAAATAACAGTTTTCAGAGCAGCTTGCATTCATAACAGCCTAAAACTACAAATAACCCAAGTGTCCATCAAAAGGATAATGGACAAATAAACTGTGGTATATTCATAGAATGGAATGCTACAAAAGCAATAAAAAATAGGACAAACTATTGATACTAACACCTGCCATCACATGGATAAATCTCACAGACATTATATATTTAAAACACTAGATCCCAGCTCTCCAAAAATGTATACTGTATGATTCCATTTATATGACATTAAAAGATAAGAAAAACTTTTAGAAAGGGGGTAGAAGAGAATCTTCACGGAGGCTGACAATTTTCTGTATCTTGAACTGGATGGTAGTTACATGTAAATATGTAGGAGTATATTGTTCTGTACACATAGGAGTTAGAGTTTTTAATTGCGTCTAAGTTATACATGGTTTTTAAAAGGAAAAAAACATGAATGTTTAACAAATGTTATCTAAGGGTCAGGCACCAAGTGTTTCATAAGCAGGATGTTACTTAATCCTCACACCTCATTAGGGTGATCCTACTATCATTCCCACTTATAGACTAAGACCAAGGCTCACATTTGTAAAGAACCATGGAGATATTAGTGGCAGAACGGAGAGTCAAACTCCCATCTGTCTGATGTCAATAGCCAAGCTATTAGCAGCTCTGCAATACTACCTCTCAAGAAAATAAAGAACAGAGCCCTCCCCCCGAAAAAACCCAAAAAAACGCACACACACAAAAACAATTAAGAAGCAAGGAGTATTATAGGTAATACCAAAGAACAGAAGTATATGCTCTTCATGTAACAATGATCCAGAAGTATCAAGAAAATGTTGAACTATATTTTATACTGTTTTTTCAGGTAGACAGGTAGAGAAATATCTAATATAATTCATTAAGAAATCATATATATATATAGTTTTTTAAAACTCAGTGGTTGAAGAATTATATGTAACTTAAATTACATCTAATTAAATATTGCTAGGAGCCTAAAAGGAGTTATTAAAGACAAGTGAACACTATTCTTGCACAATCCCTTGTTAGCAGTTATATTTATTCTATGCTCTTGAATTGGCAAAGATAAAAGACTACAGTGTAATTTCTGTCAAAATATTATCAGGTTTTATTAATCCTGATTTGCCTACTTTCTTTTTATTTTTTTTTAATATTTATTTATTTATTTGGCTGTGCCCGGTCTTAGTTGTAGCACGCGGGATCCTTGTTGCGGCATGCAGGATCTTTAGTTGTGGCATACAGGATCTTTTAGTTGCGGCATGCAGGATCTAGTTCCCTGACCAGGGATTGAATCTGGGCCCCGTGCATTGGGAGTGTGGAGTCTTCACCACTGCACCACCAGGGAACCACTGGACCACCTGCCTACTCTCAATTAGTAAGTTCTTCAGAACAGTAAAATGTGGTGAAGCACAGATTTTTAAATCTGTCAAAGGCTGATACTTCTGTAAAATACAATAGTATTTGTACTATTACATACCCACAATAATGCAATAATCTTATTTTGTAAGTAAAAATGAATTATTAGAAAAATGGAAGGAAAAAAACACATAACTACAAGCTTAAATTCTTCTATTATTTGATTCCACAGACATAAAAATAGTCTATTAAATTGCTGAAAAGTCTGTAAAATCTTACTCGCAATTCCTGTACTTATCACAAGCTGGTAACAAAAAGTTCAGAGACTGGCATTAGTTCACAGGCCACACTTGGAGAATCATTAAATGTCTGGCATCTATGACTAAAGAGATTCAAATTTCACAAACCTGAACTGCTTCTAGCTAAGTCCTGTTTTTTAGAGAATTAATGATTTTTGTTCCTGGAACCAGAAGCAACTAACTACATTTTTCAGTGCCAAACTTTAAGAATTTAAACATGGGCACGGCAGTAAACAACATTTATTCTATTTTTGATCCCTGTATTTAAATTAACACAAAACTTCTCTTACATTAACAATGCTTCATGGATCCTTACTTAGATTATGTGAAATGTGTAAGCTTATCCCTGTTTCAGGACCTTGCGTTATAAACTTTAAGAATGGCACTATTATAAAGGATTACTATTATAAAAGAAGAGTTCTGTAGAACAAAATTATCACTACAGCAATGTGCCTATGACTCAGGGATCACAAACACAATCACTTCTTCTGAAGGAAGTATACGGTTGCTGTTATAAGTTGAGAAGAAAAATGGAGCACTCTCCAGTTTAGAAAATAACCTTCATCCCTTCCTACCCACCACAAAGAATACTTAAGATGATCTCTGAGCTAGGAAGAAAGGCAGAGTGATACAGGGTCCAAAGCAATTCTTCTAATTGGCTAAATCACTAATATACATGCAGTCTTTAGTGCAATATATAACTGAACTCTGCAGACTATCCTAACAAAAATCTCTAATTCATGGAGTAAATCCATGGACAGTCCTACAGAGTTATTTACGAAGGAGACAGATTCTGCATAAGGTTAGGGACACTCACCCCAAAACTTGTCCACAATTAAGTCAGGTTCATAACCTCCCCTTTAAAGGCAAGCCCACGTCTTCAAAATCAGGCATTTGAGGTATATGCAACAATTCTAAAACTAAGTTTAACTAATTTGCAGGCGGAAGAATAATGCAATATTTGAAATTCTCAATACAGTATGCAATGAGTAAAATCATTTCACACACTTATTATACTTAAGCACCATACAAGTATTTAATTATACAGCTAAGTCAAGTGTTTTGATAAACAGGAAGAGCAACTTTTAGAACTTCATTTGATTTTTAAAAAAAGAAAAAAACCCACAAGTATTTGGGTTTTTTTTTTTTCAAAATATCTTCAACAATCACCTGGTAACTTTGACATAAGGATGAGGATGTCATTAACTTATATAAAGACATTACTTATCTACCACCTCTATGACACAGCCGTTTTGGTTTTTCAAGTAGTGGTGCTATATTAGCAACCTCACCCACTATTTCTGCTGGCTGTGTCCCTAGGAAAAGGGGGTTCGTTTCTGCCCCAGAAGTAACTCCTGATTATTGGGAAAAACTTATTTCTTAACTCCTCAGGACCAAAAGTCCGCAGTACTGGAAAACGGTAGTTTGTCATACTATAACTCCAGGATTCTCATCTGATAACAAGGCACAGTTTCCATCAGTGAGAGTGGTTCTGACTTCTCATGTCGGAGCGATTCACCACCACTACCCCTAGCACCACCACAGACATCTGGCAATGTCTGGAGACATTTTTGGCTTTCACAGTTAATTTTCTGGGGTGAAGGTGTTACTGACATCTAGTGGGCAGAGGCCAGTGATGCTGGCAAACATCCTGCAGTACACAGGACAACCACCCCCCGACAAATTGTCAATAGCATCACTGTTGAGTAACCTAGATCTATGGTGCTATTTGCACCCACCTCAAAATAACTATTTATGAGGTCTTCTTTTTTCAGAAACAACTACACCAAGATATTTCTGGCAAGGGCCTGATTAAATGAATCTACCATAACATTCTTATATTTACCTGAAAGGAATATAGGATGTATCTCCAAACATTAATATTCTATATGCTTCTTCTGGAGTTTTCCCCAAATATATAACCTACATTTGAAGAGAGAAGAAAAAGACAATTTACTTCTAAATAAAGATATAGTACTGTCACTGAGAAGTAAGCTTTGTACAATCTTTAGCCAATCAACTGAGCCTGATTCTCTAGCCTTCCCAAGGATCCTATGAGTTGCCCACTACCCAGTCAGTGAATTCCCCTTTTGTTTAAATCTGCTGTCACAGCTGGTTTCTGCTGCTTGCAGAGCCCTGACCAACAACTTTTTACAACAGCCTTTTGTGGTAAGAAGTAGAGCATTTCAAGAACAGATTTTTCTAAATCAAGATGTTAGACTGAGCACATGCTTTGACCTCATGTCCTTTCTAAAAATACACCGAAATGATAGTAAAGAAGTGTGTGGGAGATGGGGATAGGGGATGGACTGGGACTGGGACTGGGACTGGGGGGAGGATGAGAGCAACATAGAATCAGGACAAACATTTTTATTAACTCCATCCATTTAGATTTAACAACGTACAATATTGTACAGGTTTCCTATAAAACTTCATTTGTTTACTATTGTCATTTGCTTCTTTTATCTTCAGAACTACGTTATGATTCCATTTTTATCTGGTAGAATACTTCAAGTGGATTCTTCAGCATTTGAGGTCCACAGTTGGTGGACCTTTTTGTATTTCCAAAGTATCTTGTTTTCTGCCCTGACACTGGACTATGTATATGGTTTCAGGTCTGCAGTCCTTTTCTCTCAACAGTTCATAGATGTTGTGCCACTGTCTTCTCACTTCCAGTATTGCAGAAGTATTTTACTGGTCTCATTCTCTTCTCCCCCTCCTCTTCCTCACAAGCAACCTGTTCTAGAAACTTGGAGCTTGAGAATGTCCACTGGCATCCCTCTAAATAAGTCATCCCCCAGCCCCAATTAAGTTTGCCTCGGACTTTCTGACCCTCACTCTATCCGAAGGCACATCTTTTTCCAACTCAGAATCTTCTGGCAGGACATTTTCCACCCATACATGGAGGCAAGGGGCGAGAGAGGCCACAAGCATTAGATTTGGCACACATATTATTACCCAAATTCAATTCAATTCTTAAGCTTACTTTGGGAGAAAATACACTTTAAATTTTGACCAGTAAAAATAAATAACTAAAAAATTTAATTACAAACTTTTTATCTCCATTACTTAAATTTATATAAATGAGCTGTTTCTTCAACAAAATTCTGAAGTAAGAACCCATGTCTTATGTTTCATTGTAACTCCAGATTCATATTGGGTTGGCCAAAAAGTTCATTCAGCTTTTCCATCCCATCTTACGGAACAACCAAATGAACTTTTTGGCCAACCCAATACCTTTTATATGGACTCAGATTCGATCCTTAATTCATTGAATTTAAATCTACTTATAATAGGAAATTTTAAAATAATTGATAAAAAGTTAATACAAATATATCATTGGATTAAGAAAAATTATAAAAATCAAAGACCAGCAAGAATCTTTGAAACTTAGAGAAGGATATATCTTAGAACAAGTCAGCTTCCAGAGGGCATTTTACCAATTTTGTTTTAAGACTCATAAATGGAAATGTTTACCCTGTTTCTGAAAATGATTTTATCCCATTTACTCTAATAATACAGAACTATAATTAACTATACAGAATCTTCTAACATTTATCTATAGCAGCATACAAACCCACAAAGAACAATCAATCCCAAGAACAAAGGAATGCCTTCTTACCTAGTATCAAACAAATTTTCAAAGTACAATATTACTGACTCAGAGAAGGTTGTAATTTATCATGAATTAACTAATCAAAATCATCTATAATTGCACTCAACATTATATTTATCTATATATTACTTATTTAGATCTTTTAAGGATCAATCTATCAATTGACTTTCTATTGTCTTACTATTTATTTGGAAATAGAGCATAACAGTTCCTTTAAGAAAAACTAAAAAGTCTTTTAAATCTAGTGCCCCCCCGCCCTGTTCTCTACATTTACTCCTTCTCTTCTAGTCTCCAACCTGCTTCCTTTCTCTTCTAAGACTTAATGAATAACTTTAGGAAAGCCTTTTCATTTCTCCATTCTATTTTAGGTCTTCCTAGCAGGACTCCTCCAAAAACTTTCCTCTAAAAAACAACAACAAAAACACAAAACAAAACCAAATAAAAAAATACCTTGAGGCCAATGAGGGTAAGAATAGGATTTGATTCACTGATGTACGTATATACATACATAACTTAAATAAATTAATTAAATGAAATCCAGAAACCTCATTCAGATTTTCCCTAAATTTCTAATACGAAATTCTCTCAAATTATATAAACTTTTCTTAAGCACCAGGTGAAAGATAATTCCTCCAACTCAAGATTGCAGTTCCTTGGTTTCTTTAATAACTAAAATTGCAATGGTATTATTTCCTTCTAACTTTCAAAACAGAAATAGTCTCTAATACATTAAATAATTGTGGGTTAGCCTTGGAATACAAATTCAGTTCAAAGAACCCAAGAAAAATGTAACATTTTTTCCTATGGAGAAACAAAACCTATATTCCTAGTGATGAACTTTTAAAAAACATAACCTTTAAACCCAACTGGGGAATGCTTATACGTAGAGATTTTAGGTACAATGTAATAAGTTGAAGGAAATTTACAGATTCAGAATAAGTTTTTTACATAATGCTATGGTCCAAATGTTTCTGTCCCATCCAAAATTCATATGTTGAAATCCTAACCTCCCCAAAGTGATGGTAGTAGGAGATGGGGCCTTTGGGAGACAGCCATTAGAGTGAAACCCTCGTGAATGGGATTAGTGTCTTAGAAGAGGGACTCCAGAGAGATCCCTAGGCCCTTCCACCATGTGACAGCCCTCACTGGGCCATGCTGTCACCCTGATCTTGGACTCCCAGGCTCCAGAACTGTGAGAGATAAACTTCTGTAGTTTATAAGCCTCTGGTATTTTTTTATAGCAGCCCAAAAGGACTAAGACATATAACAATCAAAGAAATGTCTGCTAACAATCTATAATTCTTAATTTTACACCCACTCATCTTCTCTAGTCAAAAGCCCTTCCCCATTAAAATTATTATAAATTTGTTACTTGAGAAGAATCCTTAAAATGGCTCCTATATTAGTTCTCAAATTAGTAAACTCTAAATCAATGAGATTTTATGATGTATCCGTGTGATCCCAGCAACTTGGAAGCTATGTGCTTCTCAAATTTTTTTAGTGTATTTTCATGAAAAGCTATATATATAGAATGGCCACTCTAACTGCACATTGCTGTCCAAAAATAGAAAACAACAAGAGATGAACAAGAGAGATACTAAATAGCTGTGGTAGCCAGCTTCCAAGACAGCCCCAACGATGCTCATCTTCTGGTATTTCCACCCTCAATGAATAGGTCACCATTGTGTAAACAATAGGATACTGCATTAATGGTAGAGTGTGACACCTGAAGCTAGATCACAAGGACGTTGTGGCTTTTGCCTTGCTTTCTTTAGGACTCCTCACTCCAAGAAAATCAGGTTCTTGTTTTGTGAGCGCAGCCCATGTGGCGAGGAACTGAGGCTCCTTGCCAACAACCAGTGCAAACTTGCTGGGCATGTGAATGGGCCATTTGAGCAGTGGACCCTCCAGCCCCAGTCAAGCCTTCAGATGACTGCAGCCCAGCCAGATCCAGAAGCAGACCCACCCAAGTTAGCCAATCTCAAATACCTTCCCCACAGAAACTGTTTCAGAGAACATTAATTGTTGTTTGAAGTCACTAAGTGTTGGTGTAATCTGTAAGGCAGCAATAGATAATACAGCAATTAACACAGTAAAGAGTAAGCAATTGATCATTTCAGTTTGTTGAAAGTAGATAAAGTTTTTAAAAATGTGACAAGTGCAGAGATGTAAAAGTAAGGAAGCCCCGTGGCTTAGGAAACATGAGTAAGGAGAACCTGCTGTCTCTCTCCAGGGTAAGGAATCTCTCTGAAGGAGCAAAAGGCAATCTCACAGGAAAAATAAAATACTGGGATAGAAAATACTTAGGAAGTTGGTAGTGCTTTTCAAAGTCATGACACAAACTTTCTTGGTTTTGTTTTTTGTGGGGTTTTTTGTTTGTTTTGTTTTTTTGCTGAACAATATTGCAGCCATTAGGATTCCACTGCCCCCATTTAAAAAATTGCCATCTGCCTAACCCAGCCCTGTGAAAACTTCTGATCTTGAATTGCTGATCAATGTTTCAAAACCTAGGAG